>NC_045961.1:72679090-73310793 GCF_010909765.2 Amblyraja radiata
TTTAAATTCTCCAGCCTGTGGAAACATTCTTGCAGCTTCAATGTTGTCTGCGCATTTTAAGAATCCTTAAACATCAATGAGGTCATGTCTCCCTCTACTCAACTCCAAGAAGTACAGCCATTTTTACTCAGTCTCTCCTCATAGCACAGAACCAAAACTTATTTGAGGAATTAATCTTGCAGTTTAACACTGTACCAACGTCAAGATGTTAGTCATAGAGTCCTAGAATCATACATTGTGGAAACAGGACATTCAGCCAAATTTGCCCGCACCAACCAACATGCCCCATCCAGACTAGTCTCACCTGCTTGCGTTTGTCCCATATCTGAACCTATCCTATCCATGTTATGATAGTACTTGCCTGTACTAAAGTGTGGTATATGAAAGCGCAAAGTATAAGAAATAAAGTGGACGAGCTTGAGGCTCAGTTAGAAATTGACAAGTATGACGTTGTGGGAATTACAGAGACATGGCTGCAAGAGGGCCAGGGCTGGGAACTGAATATTCATAAAGACAGACAGGTGGGCAGAGGGGGTGGGGTAGCTCTGTTGATGAGGAATTAAATTCAGTCCCTTGCAAGGGGTGACATTGAAACAGGAGATGTGCACTCAGTATGGATAGAACTGAGGAATTGTAAGGGTAAAAAGACCCTAATGGGACATTTACAGGCCCCCAAACAGTAGTCAGGATATATGCTGCAAGTTGAATCAGGAGTTAAAATTGGCATGTGGTAAAGGTAATGCTACGGTTGTTATGGGAGATTTCAACGCAGGTAGACTGGGAAAATCAGGTTGGTACTGGACCCCAAAAAAGGGAGTTTGTGCCTCCGTGATGAATTCGTAGAGCAGCTTGTATTGGAGCCTACGAGGGAGAAGGCAATTCTGGATTTAGTGTTATGTAATGAACCGGATTTGATAAAGGAACTTGAGGTTAAGGAGCCAGTAGGAAATAGTGACCATAATATGGTCAAGTTTAATCTACAATTGGAGAGAGAGAAGGGTAAATCGGAGGTGTCAGTGTTACAATTGAATAAAGGGGACTATGGAGCCATGAGGGAGGAGCTGGCCAAAGTTGACTGGAAAGATACCCTAGCAGGGATGACAGTGGAACAACAATGGCAGGTATTTCTGGGAATAATACAGAAGGTGCAGGATCAGTTCATTCCAAAGAAGAAGAAAGATTCCAAGGGGAGTAAGGGGCGACCATGGCTGACAAGATACGTCAGAGACAGTATAAAAATAAAAGAGTACAACGTAACAAAGATGAGCGAGAAGCAAGAGGATTGGGTAATGTTTAAAGAGCAACAGAAGATACCGACAAAGGCAATACGGGGAGAAAAGATGAGGTACGAATTTAAGCTAGCCAAGAATATAAAGGAGGATAGTAAAAGCTTCTTTAGGTATGTGAAGAGGAAAAAATTAGTTAAGACCAAAGCAAGTAAGGCCATGTCCTGCTCCCGGCAGCAGTCAGAATTAAAGGATTTGCGGGAAGCGGCTGACATGAGCGAGGCCGGCGAGTTGCAGGAGAGGGGTACATGGGCCGCGGAACCGGGGGGGGTAGACATGGCTAGACATGTTTCAATATCTCCGGCTTTGGACGAGGCGCTGCTGTGCTCTGAGCAACCTGGTCGTGGGTGTTGGAGAGCCGGGGCGGAGGGAGGGATGGAAGCAGAAGCAGCGTCGGGGGCAGATGCGGATGGGGAGCCGGGGCTGGCGAGTGTTTGCCGGGCTGGTGCGTCGCTCGCTGCAGCTCTGGCCATGGAGCAGCCTCAGTGCAAGAGTCCTGGGCTGTTGGGCCAGATATATTGTCAGTGCAGAGGGGCTAGGAGCAAGGCCAAATGTGCATCCAGAGTCAAGGTCTGGAATAGTACAAGGTGTGCAGTCAAAGCTGGGACATGGGAGTGTTCAGCACTGGGAACCTAAGCAGGTAAGCAGCTATGATCAGGGTAGAATAGGGGGCCAGGTGTAAGGATGGACACAGGGTCAGGAATGAGAGAAGGTATGCAACTGGGTCAGGAGTGGTACCAGGTGTGCAGTGAGACCCAGGTTGGTCAACATGGGCCAAGTGCTTGATTATAATCAGATTTCCATACATGAATACACTAAGGTCATTCATCTGCAGCACCTGTTGATCAGAGCCTGGCTTTACGGTGGAATGTAATTAGGAATGTACTTTAGCCTAACCTTATTCATAGCTAATCTAATTTAAAGCATAAATATTGCATTCAAGTGTAAGTTAAAAGACTCGCTACAGTATGCACCAGATTGCACAATTTCAAGCTGAAAAATGCAAAAACTCCGTACCATGGGGGGAGGAGGGGGGGGGGGGCTACGCTCCCTCGGGCTTGGCCTCTCACAATATCTCACTACCAACTCTCGCCCAATGTTGGCAGCCCTGAAGTGCGGCCACTCCAACCTCTATACACAATGTCCTGACAGTTGAAGGCTAGCATACCAAAAACATTAAGGAACTGCAGATGCTGATTTATACCAAAGATTGACACTAGATGCTGGAGTACCACAGTGGGTCAGGCAGCATCTCTGGAGGGAATGGACAGGTGACATTTTGGGTCAGGACCCTTCTTCAGATCAGGCTAAGGAGTGCCGATATTAAACGTCACCTTAGATTTAGATTAGATTAGATTCGTTTATTGTCATTCAGACCTTTCGGTCTGAACAAAATTTTGTTTCCCTGCAGTCATACATATAATTTTAAAAAATGACAAAAACACACAATCAACACAAATTTAACATCCACCACAGTGAGTTCACCAAACACCTCCTCACTGTGATGGAAGGCAAAATCTTAAAGTCTCTGTCTCTTCCCTCTTTGTTCTCCCTCTGCGCCGAGGCGACGGTTCAAACTCCGCGGGTGGTCGCTGCCTCTGCCACAGCACCGAGGCCGAGTCGGGTCTCCGCTGCCGCTACCTCCGCCACAGCTTCGGGGCCGAGTCGGGTCTCCGCTACCGCTGCTCAGATTCAGATTCAGATTCAGATTCAATTTTAATTGTCATTGTCAGTGTACAGTACAGAGACAACGAAATGCCGCTGCTGCAGCCGCTGCCGCCGCCACAGCTCCAGGGCCGAGTCGGGTCTCCGCTGCCGCTGCCTCAGCCACAGCTTCGGGGCCGAGTCAGGTCTCCGCCGCCTCCGCCACAGCTTCGGGGCCGAGTCGGGTCTCCGCTGCCGCTGCTTCTGCCGCTGCCGCCGCCACAGCTCCAGGACCGAGTCGGGTCTCCGCTGCTGCTGCCGCCGCCACAGCTCCAGGGCCGAGTCGGGTCTCCGCTGCTGCTGCCGCCGCTACAGCTTCGGGGCCGAGTCGGGTCTCCGCTGCCGCTGCTGCTGCCGCCACCGCCACAGCTTCGGGGCCGAGTCGGGTCTCCGCTGCCGCCGCCGCCACAGCTTCGGTGCCGAGTCGGGTCTCCACCGCTGCTGCCGCTGCTACAGCTCCGATGCCGCCAGCTCCGCCATTAGGCCTCGGCGCAGACGGAGACGGGGACGGGGAATACGACCGAAGAAAAGTCGCATCCCCCGAAGGAAGAGACCAAAGCATGTTTCTCCCACCCCACCCACACACATACACAACTTAATAAAACAAAATTAACTACAACATGACAAGGAACAAAACGAAAGAAAAAAAACAGACGGACTGCAGGTGGGCCGCAGCTGTTAAGCCAGCGCCGCCATCTTGATTGACCAACCTAACCATTTTCTTCAGAGATGCTGCCTGACCCACTGGGTTACGCAATCATTTTGTGTCCATCTATGCCAAAAACGTTATTCATCACCCTGTACACCTGCTATGCCACTTTCAGGGAACTATGTACGTACTCCAAGATTCCTCCGTTCTGCACTCTCCAGGGCTCTACTGTGAATATCCTGGCCTAGTTTGAGTTCCCAAAATGCAATACTTCATACTAATCTGAATTAAACTTGTTTGTTGTTGCTGGGCCCACATATTTTTTTTTAAATTCTGTTTAAATATCTGTTTTAAAATCGTTGTGCTGCGATTTCAATTTAATATCCCGGACCTTCGGATTCGCAGCGGTACACCTACACCATTGTTAAGTGCAGACATGTTTTTAACTCTTGAAGGGCTGAATGTTTGCAATTTCTTATGCTTGCAAAGCATACCTTTCAGGGTTTTTTTGGTTAACCCATTGTTTAACGCTGCGCCCTTTGAATCTTTTGCAATGTTCGTTTTGTGCAGTACTGGTGCTTAACAAAAAAAACACAAAAGTGGTCACAACTCAACCTTCGGCGGATGAAGGCGGCTTCCATCACTCGCTCACTTTCTTTTGCAAAGCGCGGAGCGGAGCGGCAAGTAAGGGGGCGGGGTGAGGGAGTGCGGCGACGCGCGCTCCGGGGCTAGTTTTTGGGTCGCGTGCTCCAGGGCGAAATTCCAAGCACAATGCAGAAGCCGGCGCTTCAGAACGTACAGAATGTTACACTCAGTTTAACGCTGCCCATCTCGTGTCAGATCTGCCTGGGGAAGGTAATGTGCTCGCGCACGGGAAGTGTGGCAAGAACCCGCGGCCAGAGCGTTTCCCTGCTCAAACTTCGCCCCGCGTCTGGTTTGCAAAACGGATCTCACCTTCTTGATTATACTAAAAATCTGTACGGTCGTAAAATGATTGTAAGATTTTGGAAAGCAAAGAGTCTTGCACTATGTATTTCCTAAAGAGGGAGTCCATTCATGTTTGTGTTTAACGCGTTGCAAACTGCAATGCAGACGTTAGAGCCATTTGAAGTTTGAAAGGAAGGCAACTCGTGAATTCTGGGTTAGACTCCACTTCCGTATCGTTGTGTCGGTCAGTCGAAACACAAAGAAAGTGTTCACGGAAACTCAAACGCCTGGCTAACCGGTTGAATTTATTTTAACGACAACTTCCATAAAGTTTGCTTTAGTACTTTCCCTCCCCCTGAAGATTGAGTACCCTTTTAATTGCACATTTGTTGTGTATTGCAAAGTACCGATTTCAAATATATTTTGGATCATTAAAACACCTTTGAACGATTAACATTTTAATTAATTGATTTAGACACTTGAAAAAATATTATGGTTAACGTTCGTGTTAAATGAAGGTGATTAATTTATGCGCGAGTCTTACTCCACTCAGGACGTCCCAGTAAGCTGTAAATTAAGTACTTTAAAAGTAGTAACGGGTCGACTTTGCACAGCAGACTTCCAGAAAGAATAATGAATGAACATTTTTTGCGTATATTATAGACAATAGACAATAGGTGCAGGAGTAGGCCATTCGGCCCTTCGAGCCAGCACCGCCATTCAATGTGATCATGGCTGATCATCCCCAATCAGTACCCCGTTCCTGCCTTCTCCCCATATCCCCCTGACTCCGCTATCTTTAAGAGCCCTATCTAGCTCTCTCTTGAAAGTATCCAGTTAGTCTTGTCCTTTTATGCATGTGCAATGCAAGTCTGCACAAGTATAGGGGGGTTGCAAGTAAGGTCATCGTGTCAAAGGGCGTGACGCACGGACCAGCTCAATCCGTGTGGAGGACATGGCAGCTTCCGGCATATACTGTTAATACACGAAACGCGTACTTTCTTACGCGTTAAAAAAAGCTGAAAATGTCATTTTATGAGCAGTAAATTATTGTGGAAATCGGGGTAAGCATGAGAGACATTTATTCTACTTCAGAATTGCAAAAGTGAGGAGAAATTATGGTAGAGAGAAGCGAGAGCTGAATGTGACAACAACGGCTAAAGTGCTTGGCGAATATTGGTCGTGCATGTATCGAGATTGAAAATATTGGCAATTATCGCGTTTGCTCACTGCATTTCATCAACAGTAAGAAATTTTTTCTTGATTCCTTTGGTATCTAAAAAGTTTCAGGTGATAAATCTGGCTGTAAAATTTAAAAATCGCCCATGGTTCTGAAGTGGGTTTTTACGTGCAAAAAGAAAACGCTTCTGAAGCTAAATTTGGCAACAGTACGGGTCACGGGTCGTGACCCGACTGCCGTGCAACCTCCCTATAAACATGTAAAGACGTTAGATTATGGAATTTCTAGTAGTGTACTCCCATGAGATGCCAAACCAACGTTGTATTTTTAAAGTGCCGATCGCTATTTCGTGTTATATTTACAAATGATATTGACATGTCTGACCAGATGATCTGTTTTAAGTATCGATTGAAACAAAAAATATTGGCTGGGGTCTGTAGAATTCCCCATTCCTGAATTTACTACCATAAAGCACTCCTGCGACCTAATTGGCGAGTTTAGGAGAATTTGAAAAAATGTCATGTTGAAGACCTCCTTCGACTATGTTGAAGACTAGCTTCGAGTAGCTTCGGAAAATTGGACACCGAATAGTGGAGTGAAGAGGCCCTCCTTCGATCTCCTTCGACCTCCCTTCGACTTTGTTGAAGGCTATCAAGGACTACCTTTGACTACCCTCGATTTCCTACGAATAACATGCCGACCTACTTCGACTAAACCTACGAGTAAAAAAAGATATGGATTTTTTCCATGGCGACCTTTTTTTACTCGCGGGCATTTTTCAACATGTCGAAAAATACGCCGCGACCTAGCTGAGGCCTCAAGTACGCGGGGATTACGCTTGAGCATGAAGGAGAGTTACAAAGACCTCCAAGGACCTCGTGTCGACCATGCTGCGAGTATCAGTCGAGGGCAAACTTATCAGAACTCGCGGATTAGGGCCTGTCCCACTGCGGCGACCTAATTCACGAGTTTAGAAGAGTTTGCCCTCGACTGATACTCGCAGCATAGTCGACACGAGGTCCTAGGAGGTCTTTGTAAAGGGGCTGTCCCACTTGGGCGACCTAATCTGCGAGTTTAGAAGAGTGTCTTCGACCTTCAAACTCGCAGCATGGTCGACACGTGGTCCTAGGAGGTCCTATGAGGTCGCTGGAACTCTCCTTCATGCTCGAGGGAAGTTCCCGAATACTCGTGGCCTCAGCTAGGTCGCGGAAAATTATAGAGCATGTTGAAAGATTTTCCTTGAGTAAAATTTGGTTGGCATGGTTCTTTTGAACTCGTAGTGCAGAGGAGTGGGGTCGCTCTTTAATTACATGCAGTCGAGGGCAGCCGTAGGCAATCTCCTTCGCTGACCGGGCATTTTGATTGGCTCATTGGAGTTTTCAGGATCATGGAAAACCTACCGGTAGGTAAAATGCCCACTAAACTTTATTATACTTCTTAAAAGTGTCTCCACTCCTTCCCCCTCTCTCTCCCCCCCCCCCCCCCCGCGCTCTCTAAAGGACTTACCGTTACTGTGCAGTTGTTTTACCTTCCTCTTCATCGCGGGTGTGAATTTCAGACAGCGCTCCCCCGCTTTCCCTGCCTTCGCAATTATGTGAGGTCAGCCGATCCAGCTCGCGGTTTCAACGCGTACGGCCGATCCAGCCCGAGGCTTTCCAGGCAAGTGCCCTCGAGCTTGTAAGTCGAAGTCACTTCTTAACTCGCGGATTAGGTCGCCTAAGTGGGACAGCCCTTTTACTCTCCTTCATGCTCGAGAGTAGTCTCCGCGTACTCGAGGCCTGTTAAGTGGCGGCGTTTTTATCAGCAAGCTGAAAAAAGGTCGCCATGGAAAAATCGATATTTTTTTACTCGTAGGTTTAGTCGAGGTAGGTCGTAGTAGGTTGTAATGTTATCGTAGGTCATCGAAGGCAGTCGAAGGTAAAGCTCGTTGAGAAAGAAAAGGTAAGTAAACTGACCGGTAATGTTAATGGCCGCTAAACTTTATTAAAACGTTGTCTGGCTTCTCCCCCCCCCCCCCCCCCCCCCAGACAGCGCTCCCCCGCTTTCCCTGTCCCCCGCCTTTGCGATGTGTGTGTGTAGACGGTCGATCCAGCTCGATGTTTTTCAGGTGAGTGCCCTCGAGCTTGAAGGTCGAAAACAGTCGCTGAAAAGACGGGTTAGTGGAGCAGGCCCTTTAGTCTGATTTATATAGTGAAGTTTCTCGTGTGGAATTGGAACCCACAACTTTCTGAGTCTGGTAGGAGACCAAACGTTTTTGTTTACTAAAATGGGCTTTGTCTGTGGTTCTGATTCTGCCACTTCCATTAGTTTTGATGCAGAGGTACTGTATTTGACAACTTTGATAACCTTAATGATTACACTTTTGGAAATGTCTTAGGTACGCCACCCAGTTATCTGTTCAAACAACCATGTCTTCTGCTTCATGTGCATGGAATCCTGGCTCAAAAACAGCGCCCAGTGTCCAACATGTAGGATTCCGATCACTTCTGAAAATCCTTACAAGGAAGTTTTGGGTAAGAGATCCTTCCAGTTTCTTAATGTGCTTGGTAAATTTTGGTTCCACCAGTTCAGTTATGAAAAGGTCTAATTACATATTTCAAAGTACCAACCTGAGTTCCTGTACCAGAATATAAATTGATAATCTTCAGTACAATCACTTTTAAATATCCTTTAATCATTCAAACAACTTTATATTTGATAGAAATGCATCGTCAATATTTTTTGTGTTAATAAGCTATTGCCTATTTTGCCTCTCTCTCCCTCTCCCTCTCCCCCTCCATTCCCCCCCTCTCTCTCCCTCTCCCTTCCTCCCCTCCTCTCTCCCTCTCCCTTCCTCCCCCCCTCTCTCCCTCTCTCTTCCTCCCCCCTCTCTCTTCCTCCCCCCTCTCTCTTCCTCCCCCCTCTCTCTTCCTCCCCCCCCCCTCTCTCCCCCTCCCCCCTTTAATTCCTTCAACATGTTTCTAGCATTAAAAGTGGTTAAAACAAATCAAAATTTAAATGGGTGTAGGTTCAAATTATAAACATTTTTATGATAATAAAACTTGTTGACAATTAAAAATGTGCTTGTTAAAATAATGTATAAAACTGTGATTTACCATACCCTTTCTGTTGTAAAGCCTCCATTCAAAAGATAAGTGTCAGCGATTTCCAACAAATGCGCAAACTCCACCTTCAGTGAGGCATGACTTGATGAGCAGGTACACACTAATAAGATTAGAGTTATACAGTGCAGAAACAGGTCCTTCTGCCCACTATGTCCATGACCATATGTGAATGATCAGCCATGATCACAATGAATGGCAGTGCTGGCTTGAAGGGCCGAATGGCCTACTCCTGCACCTATTGTCTATTGAACACTATCTCTACCATTCCCATTTACTAGCAAATGGGCTGTAGCTGCTTATGCCTTGCTAATTCAGGTGCTCATCCAATACTTAAATGTTGTGAGAGTCTCTGCCTCCACCACTCCTTCAGGCAGGACTCCTCCAAGTGACGCATCATCCATTTCTTCTCCTTCATTGTTACTGGATCGCAATCCTATGCCAACTACATAGAATCAGCCATGAAAGTACCCTCACAACATGGATTAGTGTGTTTTAGTGGGGGCACTGCTGAGCAACCTATGGAGTAGGACACGTGGTTAGTGTGCCCCACAGATTTTGATTAAAACTGTTATTCATCGGCGCTTTTTTGATAATAATTTTGAGGAAAGATATTCCAGTGGGTTTTGTGCTGGCTACGTGATGTTTTGGATGAGTTATTATGGCTACTAAAAGCACCAGAGCTCGTGGATGCGGCTCAACAACAGAGGCCTAGTTCGCAGGTAGAGACCATGTCTACAGGTAACTCGATCCCGCCCCATGGCTCGACCTCGTCGAAGGCAGGACCGCAAGTTGTCGACGCGGAGGTCCTGAAGCTAGAATTACTAGCATCTTTGAGACTGGACATTGCGGATATTTTTAAAACCGAACTACGAGCTGCATTGGGTGATGATTTGTCCACAATCAGAGTTGACCTTCAAGCCTTGAAAACACAACTCGCGAACGATAAGGTTGCTACGGACACTGCGTTGGCCATACTCCGAGGTACTGTGGGGATAATGGAGGAGTCGCTTTCTGCCTGTACGGACAGGGGTTGCTGAGCTGAAGATTCAGATCAAGCGTCTAACTGCTGGGTTGGTTAACTTGGACAAAAAATGTGAGGAGCTCGAATCCAGATCGCGCCGCAACAACATAAGAATAGTGGGGGTTCCTGAGGAGACGATCGTCAATTCCATTGCTATCCCCACCCTGCTTAAGGACTCGTTCAAGCTGGACAAAGAGCCGCTACTGGACCGGGCGCACAGATCCACACAGCCAAAACCACGACCCGGCGAGCGACCACGACCCATCATTGCCAAGTTCCATTACTACAACGGTTGTGTAATTGTTTTACGGCGTGCGAGAGAGGTTCGACAGATCTATACCGGTGATATGAGGATCTCCGTTTTCCCCGACCACACTGCCAAGGTGGCTCGGGCCTGGGCAGCGTTCAACGAGGTCAGAAAACGGCTGTGTGGCTTGGAGGGGGTTCGCCACGGTCTTTTCTACCCGGCCCGACTCCGGATCAGCTACGAAGGTGTGGAGAAAGACTTTGACTCGGTGGGGTATGCCAAGGCTTACGTCAACAAGATGAATATTGGGTGATGTTGTACAATATGTTGCAATAATGTCATGCATCTACGCCTTTAGTTTACATTTAAATACTTGTTCACGTTTGATGTTTGTTTACATTTAGACACGGGGAATTTAACTTGTTTAAATTGTTGTATGATAATACCTTATTTTGCACTAATATTCGGCCTCCAAAATATATTACGGTATATTGTTGTTTATATATTTTTGAAGTGGTCTTTTCATGTACATCGTTTTAGCCTCCATGAGGTAATATTTCATTTAAGCCGATATGGGATATTCTTACTATTAGTTGTGCCTGTTATTACACATTTAGGAGTTATTTCTTAGGTTTGGCTTGGTTTATTCTCTGAGTTGTTGCCACGGTTATGAGGCAACAATTGTTCTCTTGTTTCTTACACTGCTGTCACCCTTTTGGAGACCTTTTTGGTGTGTGTGTGCGTGTGTATGTATGGGGGTTTGTGTATGTGTGGGCGGGGGGTGGGGCAGCCATCCTGGCTTTCTTCGGCTCCATTTTGCAGGAGCCTCATCTTAGACTTAAAGATCATCATAGGCTGCAGTCCTCTTGGATAGGTCAGGTCTACCACTCCAATTTTAATTATAAAGCTAGAGGGGTTGCTATTGTAATTAATAAAATAATTCAGTTTTTATTTACTGCTGATAAAAATGGTCGATATCTTATAGTTGCAGGTACATTAATGCAAACAAAGGTGTTGTTAGTAAGTGTCTATGCACCTAACTTTGATGCTGAATTCTCTAATAGATTACTTAGTATTACCTGATTTAAATACCCATCTGTTAATTTTTGGAGGTGATCTGAATTGTGTGTTTGACCTAATGTTAGATCGTTCTAGTCCCTGCACTTTATCCCAATCGGCTATATCTAAATCTTTTTCTGATTTTATGACCCAGAGTGGTTTGGTTGACCCTTGGAGACTTCGTAACCCCTCAACCAAAAAGTTATCTTTCTTTTCTCAGGTACATCAGTAATATTCAAGAATAGATTATTTATTTTTAGATAATAGTCTCAACTCGTGTGTTGTTTCCTCAGATTATTCAAGTATTCTAATATCTGATCATGCACCATTATTTCTAGATATTCAGTTATCCATACATAAATCTACTCCCCCCCCCCCCCTTTTTTTTTAGATTTAACCCATTATTGTTGGCTGATGAAACATTTTGTGAATTTGTTTCAAACTCAATTGATGAGTTTCTCTTCTTTAACCAGAGTGAATCTACATCTTTTTCATTAATTTGGGAGTCGCTGAAAGCTTTTCTTAGAGGGCAGATTATTTCATATTCCTCCTATTCGAATAAAAAACGTAATACCAGGTTTACAGAGCTTACATCTGCTATTAATAGCCTCGATCAAGAATGTTCATTCGATCCTTCTCCAGAACTATTTAAGAAGTGTCTTAATCTTCAGGCGGAGTTTGATCTTATTTCTACCAGAAGTGCTGAGCGACTGTTGTTACAAACTCGTGGTACGTATTATGAACATGGTGACAAAGCAAATCGATTATTAGCACACCAATTAAAACGTTAGTTCACCTCACGTCTTATATCCCAAATTAATAATGTTTCTAACATGTCTGTTATGGATCCTGTAGAAATTAATGCCACATTTAAATCATTTTATTCTTCCCTATACAAATCAGAATTCCCTGCTGATATTACCAAAATGAATCAGTTCCTGGACAATCTTGAGAATCCTACCATTGATTCTGACCGTGCAAAAGAATTGGATGCTCCACTTTCCCTTGAAGAACTACTTTTTGCAATTACAGCAATGCAATCTAACAAAGCCTCAGGTCCTGATGGATTTCCAATAGAGTTTCTAAAGAAATTTATTGATAAATTGGCACCTCTACTTTTGTTGATGTTCAATGAATCTTTGGAAAATGGTTTGTTACCTCCCACACTGACTCAAACTTTGATAGTTCTTCTTTTAAAGAAAGATAAAGACCCCACTTCCTGTGGTTCTTATAGACCTCTGTCTTTACTGAATGTTGATGTAAAAATTTTGGCCAAAATTATTGCTCTCCGTCTAGAGAGGGTTTTGTCTAGTATTATTTCTGAAGCACAGAATGGCTATATTAAGGGACGCCATTTATTTTTCAACACTCGTACTCTTTTAAATATTATTCATTCAACACATTCTGATAATTTACCTGAGATTGTAATCTCATTAGATGCTGAGAAGGCATTCGATAGAGTTGAGTGGGGGTACCTATTTGCGGTATTGAAGAAAGTTGGTTTTGGAGATAAATTTATCAGTTGGGTAAGATTACTGTATGCATCGCCACAAGCTGGTGTTCAAACAAATGATATTCATTCTGAATACTTTGCACTAGAAAGTGGGACACGTCAAGGCTGTCCTTTATCTCCATCTCTCTTCGCTTTGGCTATTGAACCACTGGCAATTTCTTTAAGGTCCTCCACTTCCTTTAAATATGCTATTCGTAACGGTGTCGAATATTGTTTATCTCTGTATGCGGATGATTTGTTGCTGTATGTAACTGATCCCGCATCTTGCCTTCCGGTTTTTTTTAACCTATTCTGGATATTTTTCGTTCTTTTTCAGGATATAAACTAAATCTTCAAAAGAGTGAGTGTTACCCCATTAACACAGCAGGTTTGCAACTTCAGGAAGCTGATTTGCCCTTTAAAATCACTCGTTCTGGATTCAAGTATCTTGGCATCAATGTGACGTGTACATTCTCAGGCCTTTTGTCTGCCAGCTTTACCCTGCTCATGACTAAAGTGAAATCTGATTTTCAGAGATGGAATAATCTGCCTCTCTCTTTAATTGGGAAGATTAATGTTGCTAAAATGAATGTTTTGCCTAAATTTCTTTTTTTGTTTCAATCAATTCCCTTATTCTTACCAAAACATTTTTTTGACTCCTTAGACAAAATGATTAGCTCTTTTGTTTGGGGTGCGAAGCCCCCGAGGGTCCGTAAATCATTACTCCAACGATGTAAATTCAGTGGTGATCTCGCTTTAGCGACCTTTCAATTCTGCTACTGGGCTACTCACATTGTCGTTGGGTTGATTTTCCTTTTTTAGCTTGGTGCGAACTGGAAGCCCGCTCTTGCCCTCCTTCATCCTCTATATCTGCTCTTATATATTCCTCTCTTCCAACCAAGATTTCATTGTTTATCAAAAATCCTGTTGTGCTTAATACTTTAACAATCTGGTATCAATTCAGGGAGCATTTCAAATTTGTAGCTGCATCTCCTTTAGGTCCATTATGTACCAATCATCTGTTTCCTCCCTCACATTTGGATTCCGTTTTTTCGGTATGGCATAACAAAGGTATACAATGTTTTCTTGATCTTTATTCAGATGGTATTTTTAACAGCTTTACCAATTTATCATCATTGTATGGATTACCAGCAAATCATTTTTTTTTAGGTACTTCCAAGTTAGACACTTTGTTTCTAAATGTTTTTCTAATTTTCCTTCTTCATCTCCACGACAAATATAGGATAGTTTGTTTACTTTCAAGACACAACAAAGAGGGATTGTTTCAGAGATGTATAACCACGTTCTGGATCTTTGCGATCAGTCCAACTCTAAAACAAGGGCTGCTTGGGAGGAAGAGCTGGGACTTCAACTTACTGAGGAGTGGTGGGATAACTTTGTTGGTGGACTATGTACTGACACGTCTTGCGCTCGTCTTGCACTCATTCAGTTTAAGGTTATACACAGGGTCCATTTTTCTAAATCAAGACTGTCTGGGATTTATCCAGAGATGGGTGATAAATGTGATAGATGTTCGGGCCCACATTGTCATCTGAGCTATATGTTTTTTCTTTGTCCACGATTACATAATTTTTGGTCCTGCTACTTTAATATAGTGTCTACCGTAATGGGAATACCTCTACAACCCTGTCCATTGATTGCCATCTTTGGGGCCCCGAATGAGTCGGGTCGATTAAACTCTGTGCAAAAATAAATTATTAATTTTACGTCTTTAATAGCCAGACGTCGCCAACTCCTACAATGGAAATCTCCTAACGCACCCTCTGTGTCAGTGGCTCAAAGATGTAGTGTTTTTTCTTAAACTTGAGAAAATTAAATATACATTGAGGGGATGTACTGATAATTGTTTTCACAAATGGCAACCTTTTTTATCATACTTTACAGACTTGCAGGTTCTGCCAGACTAAGGGCTGGTTTATTAAATGTTGTTATGTGTAGGTGCACTCTTCACTCTTAATTAGCCAAGGTGGGGTGGGTGGGGTGTGTGACTGATGGTATGGTTGTATTATATAATTAAAAAAGATATATATGTTATGCTTCTGTATATTTTTTTTCTTTTGTGTATTATTTGAGTGTTTCTTATTAACATGTCCCTTTTTTTCGTGTTGATTTATTTAAAATTTTTAAAAAAATTAAAAATAGTGTGTTTTAGAAAGTATTTGTTTTTCAATAATATCTTAAGAGTGCAAGCATGAGTAATAATTGCTGCACTTGGTGGTTTCCACATGTGAATACATTTTAAAAGGGAACAATCTATCCTTAATCCGAGTGATACATATAGAAATGAAAAATAAACTAGATGACATTAGTTTGATATTGATGCATGAATTATTACTGTTCATTTTCTCAACTAGTGTTGTTTCCGCGCATTTTCTTTAAAGTGATGTATTTTCTATATTTTTTTTTTAAACATTCTGCTGTTGCTGATTTTCATATGACTGACATGCGTGGTGGTGTCTTGGATTGATTGACAACACCCACTGTTATTGAAATCTTGCTGACCACTCAGTGTGCCAGCTTGTTGGCCAGCATTGATAAACAAGGTTCTGTATTTGCTTGGTAACACCTAGTTACTGACGAAGCGACATAGAATTTTGGTGCACAATTCGTGAATTACTTGGGTTCAGAATTAACAAGGAATGTCAATTAATATATTGCCTAGAATAACAAATGCTTCCTCTGCAACGACAATGCTGCCACTAAAATTAAAATGAATGCACTTGTCTGTGTTACATTTTTCTGATTTGTACAGCTTTGCTGTTTTCAAAATGTTTGGATTTATGGATTTTTAAAATTCTGTGCAGATAAAACAAAAATTGTGATTTTGTGGCGCAACTTGGTAACAAAAATGGTAAGAGTTCGCCTCGGCTGCCTGTCAAGCACAGGACATCCTGTAGCAAGGAAGGTGAGCTAGTTGTTTCTGGGTAAAGGCAGAAAGGCAGAAATTCCTCTTTTCCTATTCTTTACTAGTGTTCAGCTGAATTTAGTGCCTTTTCCCCCGCTCAATATAATTTGCTGTTTGTTTTCCTTTGCCATCTGAAGTTTGTCATTTAATACATGGAAGAAAATAAGGCCTGAGGTAATTGTTAAATTACCAAATCTAGATCCAACATTTGTATAAACTGGTATTCACTATTAGAAACTAACTGTTCATGCATGTGTCTACACCAGCATTATTTTGACGACAAATATAAATAAAATAAACCTCTGCAACAATAAATCTACGTTCTCGTATGTATTCATATTCCACTATTTGATGGGAAAAATCTCTTTCACCAAAAATAAAGATGCATAGATATTGTGAATATGGATTGAATTCACCTTGTCAACAGTGGAATGTGCTTATTTTTTATTTATTGTTTGATAAGTTCAATTAACCATACTTAGATTCTAAGTTTAAAAAAATCTAGCCCATTGTAGCATTAGACACCATTGGTGTCAACTAATTCTGTAAAGTGATTGCATTATCCTAGATGCATTTGCTGCACTTTGGCCTCAATAGTTATGACTGCATACAGCTGTGGAAAGTTTCAAGTTTAATTTATGATTTGTGCTGTCAGATTTCTAAAGTATGTTCTGATGTTATGGATCTCCTTCAGGAGAGAGATATTAGACGGCGCTGGGTGCAGTTACTAAAAATGTAAATTTAAGCATCTCTTTCCAAAAAAACTGAGTTGGAGAGGTAGGATGTCAAAACGGAAACTCGAATTTCTAATGTTCTTTGTAGGGAAAGGAATATTCAGACACTGAATCAAATTTTACTTTTTATTATTGCAACACATTTATTGATGTGTATTTAATTCTCATTCAGGTGGATCAGATGGAACAGAAAATTGTGACAGTTCATCAGTCAAGCGATCTCTGCGAAAAACCAGGCTTGAACTGTTACATACAGAATATGAGGTAATGCACATGCTGTTCAACCAAGCTTTTATAGTTTGAATGATTTTAATGGTTTTCAATTCACTTGTATAATCTAACCTTTCTGAATGTACAGGAAGCAATCGGAATCCTCTAACATTTGGTTTCTGGTGTGTGTGGGTAAATTGCTCGTATCTAAGCTTCCTCCCAGTCTAGTTTCAGTAAAAACACTGAATCAAGCACTTGAACAACTAACTTATTTTTACAAAAGCGCAATTACAGTTCAACTACTGTACCTATCCCACTGCGGGTTCGATCCTCGTATCTGCCTGATCAAGCCTCGTGGTAGCGGACTTTTATGTGTCCCGGGACCTCGAGGGGCCAAACCACATGGGGGTGGTCTCTTAATAATCCAGTTACAGATATTGATTAACCCCATACATAACAGACATTTCCCTAACCCAATAATACAGCAGCTTATACATTGTATAAGAAAGAAAGCTCTCGAAGGAAGCAAACAAGAACAAACTTTGAAACAGGTGCCCTGAGATTCAAACAATTTCTCCAAGGCTCAACAGTTCAACCAATCATCAATTAACAGGGTGACCGTCTTGCAACATTATTTATACTTTTTACAATGTTTTTGCAGCACCCAATAGAAATTATGCATTTAAGGTTAGTTTGCAAAACTGCTATACATGTTATCAATTTAAGAGAAACGGGGAGAGCACCTGGACCCCTTACCATCCTGCATATAAGTCTGAGTCTAGACTGGCTGGCGCCAATCAAAGCCTGTAAAGTTCAGCTGACACGGGTTAAGCAATTCTGACAAGTGCAAGGATCCTAAATTTAGCCAATATTAACATGTGTGTGTGTGTGTGCACAATTAAAAATCTGAAATGTTATTCAATACTCAAGGCGAGTTGATAACTACTGTTGGGCAGAAGGCATATTAGTATCAACAGCATTGTGGGTCAGTGGTATTTGGAGTATAGTAATAATGAATGAGCAATGCTATTGGAAAGGGCATCAGGATGTGAGAGCAACATCATGCTGAAAGCAACGAAGGCATTGTCCCAGGATTAAGGAGAATTGCATCGGTTTCTGAGTCTTGGAGCATTGAATGTATGCATGTCCTGCGTGCTTTAGTACATCAGACAGAATTTTGATCAGGGAGGAAAAGTGATCTGGGTGTCAGAATGGTTCCGTATTCCTGAATATCTGAGTTCAGAGATGAATCTGGAGGTGTTTTGCAAATTGAGTGTTGAGAGAGGATGGTGAAGTGGGTTCTATGCATCTCTTGTATTAAGGACGGAAGCAAAACTCCTAATAATCGTGATTCAGGTAATTGCATTTTGAAAATTTCAGTTATACTTTTAGATCTGCCTCAATAACTACCAATTTCTCTGACTGCTATCAAGCTTGGAATGGTTTGTCCTCCCCACGGGGTGGCACTGCGGTAGAGTTCCAGCCTTGCAGCACCACAGACACAAATTCTGCCTGTATGGAGTTTTTACGTTCTTCCTGTGACCACGTAGGTTTTCTCCGGGTGCTCTGGTTTCCCTCCACATTCCAAAGACATGCAGGTTTGTAAGTTAATTGGCTTCTATAAATTGTCCCTAGTGTACGTGCAGCTGAAGGGTCTGTTTCTATGCTGTATCTTTAATCTAAACTAAATTTAAAATGAGCCTTGGTCATGTTTGCTCTTTTTTGCTGGTTCTTGTTTTTAACCTTCGGGGCAATTTCTACTTCACTGTCTAAAATAAACATTTTGATTTACAAAAAAAAAAATCTGTTGATTTTACTATTTAAAATATTTTAAAAAAATTAAAACACATACCCACCCCCACCCGCAATTTTTTTTTTTACAATAGATTGAAATCTAAATTGATATGCGTCATAACCAAACTCTCAAAGTGCATCATCGCCAAAGGTGACAATGGTTGGTAGGCATTCAGACATCATCTTACTAGTCTTGGGCAAGCAGTATTATTGTTGTCCTATTAAAGCTGATGGGAATCTCGGTCTTTCCTAATGAAAGGTTGAATATGTCTGCAAGATCTTCAGGCAGTTGATCCGCGCAGGTTTTAAGAATGTGGTCAGGTACATCAGGGCCAGGTTCTCCGAGAGTTGATTCTTGTGAAGGATCTGACATTGGCCTCTGTGACTGAAATTTGTGTTATTGGGATCTACGGGGGCCCAAGGTGTGTCAATGTTCTCCCTTTCAAAGTGACCATGGAAAGCATTGAGCTCGGCCTCACTGTTACTTGAACTACTACTTGTTTTCACCTTATAGGAAGTGATGGGCATAATAGCAAGACCTGTCACGTCTGTCAAAAGTCCATCTCATCCACCTGTTTAAACACAAATGTCTCTTTGCTTTTCTAGTTGCCCATTGAGGTTGTACCTTGACTTCACTTGTGACCCTGCCGATAGTTAGACTGGATTGCCTGAGATCTGGTCCTCATTATATATTGCGGCTCTCCTTTTTCATCCAAATCTTCTAGTTAGGGAATACTCCAGTCTTGGTGAAAACACACTCCTCCACACATTTCCTCGTGAAGTCTGTAATAACCATGGCGTATTCGTTCAGGTCCGTTGTTGAGTCTTTGAAAATCACCCAGTCTACCAATGCCAAGCAGTCGCAGATTTGTTCCACTGTTTTCCCCCAACCAGCTCTGTACAATCCTCACTTCAGTCACTGCCTATACGCAGGAAGAAAGAGCGTAGCCAGGTAGGATTTTCCAAAGTGAGAGAGTGGGAACAATAGCAAGTTTGATGTTGGAGTAGCAATGATCAAGACTATTTGATCATCTGGTGTTGCAGGAAACGTGCTGCTGGTAGTTAATAAGTGATTTCTTCAAACTAATCTTGTTGAAGTCCTTGAATATGATGGAGGGAGTTCCTTGACTATGATGAGGAAGGCGTTGGAGTATGCTGTTGCATCTTTGTTGACCACATTCTGCAGCTCCTGCAGTGTTATCCAAACGTCTGCCTGGGGTTGTAGACTGCAATCATGATGATGAAGGTGAATTCCCGCTGGGAGGTAAAGGGATGGCACTTCACTGCTCATGTTCTGGATGTGGGGTAACTAGATAAGTTTTCTTGAAGTGTAGATATTAGATCCAAGCCTAATATGGTGAAAGCGGAAAACAAAATCATGGTGAAATCATTACTTTTAACATTTTTGTTTAACGTCATTTAGGCACTAAACATTTTGGTCTAAATTTTTTTAAATCATTGTAAATTAATTGCTTTCCGTTAAGGAACAAGCTATGCCTTTCATTTCCTACTTGCTGTCACCTACCAAACGTGCTCTGTTAAGGGTACCGTGATTTTTCTTTTTATTTAGCCTTTTTCTCTTTTTTTCTGTCTTGCCCTATGATTTGGGGAGTTGTGACTAACAGGCTGATAGAAATATGAATGGTGAGTTTCTGTAGGTATGATTTTTTTGTTTTTTTTGTTTATCAATATATTAATGCCAGACAATGGTTACTGTTAAAATAGATTTATATCTCTGGAGAGTGGGAGACGCATAGATTGAAACATGTCATTCTCAGGGGTCTTGATGGGGTGAGTGTGAAGAGAATATTTCTTCTTGAAGGAGAATCAAGACCAAAGGGTCATTGTTTAAAAAAAAATAGTTGTCCATTAAATTTAAGATAGGCATGGAGCAAAATCATTTGAGGGTGTAAGTCTGGAACTTTCTTCGTCAATGAAAGTAGAGTTGTTGAATATTTTTAAGGTGGAGATTGATAGATAAATTTAGAAGAGGTGAAGGTTATTGGTGGTAGAAGAGAATTTTGAGGTGCATTCAGATCAAGCATGGCATATTGGAAAGCAGACAGGCTTGAGATACCCAATGGCCTAGCCTACTGTTTTATAGGTTGGTGGTATAATGGTTGATCTAGAGATGAAAGTGTGACATTCATCTTGTCAGCTGGGAAATTTAAATTCAAGTAATTAAGCAAAACTAGAATTGAAATATAAAGATTTCTGCAATAGCGATCATGGTATGCTTGATTATTGTAGAAACGCGACACAGTTGCGCAGCTTGAAGGACTGCTTCCTCAGCCCCAGAGACCCAGGTTAAATTCTAACCTCGGCTGTCTGTCTGTCTCCCTCCCCCCCCATATTTCAAAAAAGTGTGAGTGGGTAGGTTAATTGGCCCATGTAAATTGCTCCTGGTATGTGGGAGAATTAGAGAATCTGCGGGGGGGGGGTGTTAAGAAATTAATGAGATTGTGGGAAGAATTAAACTGGATTAGATTCGCATAAGTGGGTGGTTGATGGTCGGTGCAGTTTCAGTGGGCTGAAGGGCCTGTTTCCATGCTGTATCTCTCTATGACTTCATCGTCCCACTAAAATTTATCTGTACTTCCAAAAACTGCAGTGGTTCAAGTTTTAATTAAAAGTTTGATTTGATTTTGTTATTCAATAGTACCCTGGGAAATATTTTAATTACTGTTTAAATCATGCACTTGGTTATTGTTGCTTGTGTTCTTACTCAGATTCTCATGAGTAAAGTAAGCAGAATATAAGATCGGGCCACTGTTGGCTATGGACTGTTTCTGTAATTAGCTTAGAAATACAGCGCGGAAACAGGCCCTTCGGACCACTGAGTCTGCACCGTCCAGTGATTCTCGCTCGTGAACACTATCCTACACCCACTAGGGACAATTTACACATAATCCAAGCCAATTTACCTACATACCTGTACGTCTTTGGAGTGTGGGAGAAAACCGATGACAGCACCCGTAGTCGGGATCGAACCCAGGTCTCCGGGGCTGCAAACGCTGTAAGGCAGCAACTCTACAATATAATACCGTTTATTGTCATTTGAACCACAAATGAAGTTCAAACGAAATTTGGTTTCTGCAGTCATACAACAAGGAGAAAAAAAACCAAGACACACAATTAACACAATTTACACAAACACCCATCACAGTGAATCTCCTCCTCACTGTGATGGAAGGCAAAGTCATTGTCTCGCCCCTGTTTTTCATTCTTCTCCCGATGTTAAAGCCCTCGGCGTGCGATGGCAAGTCCTGCGGTCGTTAAAGCTGCGCAGGGCGATGTAAGGCCCCGCTCTGGGTCGATTTCAACCCCGCAATTCGGGCGGGAGAAGTTGCCGTTGCGGGAGCTCCAAAAAGCGGTCTCCCAACAGGGACCCGCGAGCTCCCGATGTTACCGTCCACCGAGCCTGCGGCTGGAGCCTCCGAAGCTCCAGTCGAGTCGCAGCTGCGCGCCACCACAGCTCTCCACGCTCCGAAGCCGGCCAGCTCCACAATGGTAAGTCCGCAGGCTCAGCGACTGGAGCCCCCAGGTCGTTCCGGTTAGAGGCCACTCCATGGTGCTAGGCCCCAACGACAACGGAGACCCGACAGGGAAAAGGTCGGGTGTCCCGTACAGGGAAGAGATTTAAAAGTTTCCCCCCCCGCCCCCCACATATACACAGCAAAAAACAATATATAACTACAACCAAACTATACACTCAACAGGACAAAAATTAAAAAAAGACAGTCGGACCGCAGAGGCCGCTGCCACGAGGCGTTGTGCCACCAAAAACATTTTTTTTTCAACCATTTCCATTTCATGAACAACTTTACTTTGCAATTTTAAACAACAAATATGTTTAATCGTTTCACTTCCGTAAGGTCATGGCTACCTTTTTCCCAGGAGTGGAAGCAGGAAGTAAATAACTATTTTACAGCCTGTATTAACCATATCCTAACTGAATTGCTTTCTGAAGAATTCCAGTTCTGTTTTCCAAATTTAT
This sequence comes from Amblyraja radiata, assembly GCF_010909765.2. Classification (NCBI taxonomy): domain Eukaryota; kingdom Metazoa; phylum Chordata; class Chondrichthyes; order Rajiformes; family Rajidae; genus Amblyraja; species Amblyraja radiata. The sequence goes on from NC_045961.1 coordinate 72,701,421, forward strand.
TTTCCAATCAAGGCCTAAACATTATAATCTTGCAGTGTCCTTCCTGTTTTATATTCATGTCTTTTGGCCACAATGTTGGATTTTTATGAGTTGAAAAGAGCTAGTTGTGTCCTTTACTATGCAAGTATTTTCACAAGCATTGATGTTCCAGTTCAATTCGATGCTACATTGCCCACACTTTAGTCATCACACTTTCATTTTGCATTTGTCATTATACACAAAGATATTTTGACACTTGCATAAATTGGAACATGCAGCATCCCAACAAGAACAAAAATGAAAGCTGAATTTATATGGTGCATTTCAAGATTTCTTGTTACCCTAAAATAATTACAACCCATGAAATACTACTTGAGATTAATATAAAATACCAGTCATTTTGTGCACAAAGGTAGCATTAAGTTAATGGCCAGATATGTACTGTGATGATGGTGGTTGTTGTTAAATATTGGTCAGAACACCAGGGAAAACTTCCTTGCACACTTCTGAATAGTCTTATGCTCACCTGATTGGGTGAGATAGGACATCAACTTGGTATATAAGAACATTAAACACGGGGGCAGAACCTGGCCATTTGTCCAATCGAGTTTGCTCCGCCAGTCGATCATGGCTGATCTATTTTTCTCTGCCAACCTCACTCACCTGCCTTCTCCCCATAACCTTTGGCATCCTTACTAATCAACAACTTATCAATCTCTGCTTTAAAAATACCCATTACTTGACCTCCATAGGCGTCTGCGGTAATAAATGCCACAGATTCACCACACTGGCAAAATAAATTCCTCTTCAAATAAAAGTACGTCCTTTTATTCTGAGATGTGCCCTCTGGTCCTAGACTCGCACTACTGGAACCATCCTCTTCACATTCATTCTATCTAGGCCTTTCATTATTTGGTAGGTTTCACTGAGATCCCCTCTCATTCTACTAAACTCCAGGGAGTGCAAGCCCAGTGCCATCAAACACTCCTCGTACGTTAACTCAATCATCCCTGGGAAAATTCTCAAACCTCCTCTCTACGCCAGCACATCCTTCCTCAGACTTGAGACCCAAAACTCCTCACAATATTCCAAATGTGATCTGATCAACATCTCTTAAAGCCTCAGCATTAAACATAGAAACATAGAAAATAGGTGCAGGAGTAGGCCATTCGGTCCTTCGAGCCTGCACCGCCATTCAATATGATCATGGCTGATCATCCAACTCAGTATCCCATCCCTGCCTTCTCTCCATATCCCCGGATCCCTTTAGCCACAAAGGCCACATCTAATTCCCTCTTAAATATAGCCAATGAACTGGCCTCAACTACCTTCTGTGGCAGAGAATTCCACAGATTCACCACTCTCTGTGTAAAAAATGATTTTCTCATCTCGGTCCTAAAAGACTTCCCTCTTATCCTTAAACTGTGACCCCTAGTTCTGGACTTCTCCATTATCGGGAATAATCGTCCTGCATCTAGCCTGTCCAACCCCTTAAGAATTTTGTACGTTTCTATAAGATTCCCCCCTCAATCTTCTAAATTCTAGCATGTACAAGCCTAGTCTATCCAGTCTTTCGTCATATGAAAGTCCTGCCATCCCAGGAATCAGTCTGGTGAACCTTCTCTGTACTCCCTCTATGGCAAGAATGTCTTTCCTCAGATTAGGAGACCAAAATTGTACGCAATACTCCAGGTGTGGTCTCACCAAGACCCTGTACAACAGCAGTAGAACCTCCCTGCTCTTATACTCAAATCCTTAAAATGTACAAATCTGTACTGACAGCACCCGTAGTCAGGATCGAACCCAGGTCTCTGGCACTGCAAGCAGTGTAAGCCAGGAACTCTACTGCTGCGCCACCGTGCTCGCCCCCTACATCGTACATCCTTGCTTTTATATTCTAGTCCACTTGAAAAGAATGCTAACATTGAATCTGCCTTCCTTACTACTGACTGGACGTGCAAATTAACCATTTGGGAATTCCCAAGTTCCTTTACACCTCCAATTTCTGAATCATCTCTGCATTTAGAAAATAGTCTATGCTTTCATTCCTTCTACCAAAGTGCATGATCGTACACTTTGCTATGCTGTATTCCATTTGCAACTTTTTTGTCCACTCTCCCAACCTAACCTGTCCAAGTTCTGCAGACTTCCTGCCTCATTAAAACTGCTTGCCCCTCCACCCATCTTTGTATCATCTGCAAACTTGGCCACAAAACCATCAATTCCATCATCTAGATCATTGGCATATAATGTGAAAAGTAGCAGACCTAATGCCAACCCCTGCGGAATACCACTTGTCACTGGTAGCCAACCACAAATGGCCCCCTTTATTCACACTATTTGCTTCTGCCAGTCAGCCAATCTACTATCCATGCTAGTACCTTGCCTCTAATACCATGGGCTCTTATCTTGTTTAGCAGCTTCACGTGCGGCACCTTATCAAAGACCATCTGAAAATCCAATAAACAATATCCACTGACTCGCCTTTGATAATGCTGCTTGGTACTTCCTCAAAGAATTCCAACAGATTTGTCATGCAGGATCTCCTCCCAACAAAACCACGCTGGCTTTGGCCTATTTTACCACGTCCTTCCAAGTACCGTGAAACTTCATCCTTAATAATGTACTCAAATCTACTAACCTCTGACGTCAGACAAACCGGCCTATCATTTTCTTTCTTTTGCCTCGTTCCCTTCTTAAACATTGTAATTACGTTCAGGATTTTTTCCAGTCCTCTTAACCATTCCAACTCTAGTGATTCTTGAAAGATCACTATTAATGCCTCTACAGTTACCTCTTTCAGAACCCTGGGTTGTACTCCATCTTTTCCAGGCGACAAATCCAACTTCAGAACTTTCAGCTTCCCAAACACCTTCTCAATAGTAATAGCCACTGCACTCACTTCTGGCCCCTGACTCTCTTTCTGGCATGCTGCTGGTGTCAGACTGAAGATTGATGCAAAAATACGTCATCAGTTTGTCCACCATTTCTTTGTTCCCCATTACTACTTCTCCAGTGACATTTTCCAACACCACTCTTGCTTTTCTTTTACTCTTTATACATCTGAAAAATCTTCTGGTGTTCTCTTTAATGTTTTTGGCTAGCTTGTCTTCAATATTTCATCTCATTGCATTTTTAGTTGCCTTCCGTTGGTTTTCCTGCTAACCGTTGCCATATTATATGTCTTCTCTTTTGCTTTTATGCTGCCTTTGACTTCCTTTGTCAGCCACGGTTGCCTCATTCTCCCATAAGTATCGTTCTTTCTCATTGGGATGAAAAGATACTGCGTCTTCCAAATTAATCAAAAATCTAGGGTTTCTTTCCAGCTCCTCCCTTATGCCTCTATACTCAACGGTAATACCGAATCATCGAATTTTAGTGGGTCCCTATCAAATGGCAGGTTAAATTTCATCATATTATGATCACTGCCTCCTACGGATTCCTTCACCTTAAGCACCAACACCCTGTAATCAAATCTGGTTCATTACACAACCCCAAACAGCTAACAGTGGCTTGTTTCATTACACAACCCCAAATAGCTAACAGTGGCTTGTTTCCTTTATCATTGTTACTTTTTTGCATATCTTTCATTAGTTTGTTTTATATCTCTCTACATCACCGCCTGTATCGCTCGTTTCCCTTTTCCCGACTCTTAGTCTGAAGAAGGATCTCGACCCGAAACGTCACCCGTTCCTTCTCTCCAGAGATGCTGCCTGTCTGAGTTACTCCATCACTTTGTGTCTATCTTCAGTTTAAACCAGCATCTGCTGTTCCTTCCTACACATGCTTTTTTCTTTATTTGATTATGGTCCAATTCGGTTTCCTTTGACAAGCCATTTCTTTGTTTCACCTGACAAAAAGTAATTTCATTTGGTATCCATTCACATATTGGATGCTTTTCAGTATTTTGGAATAGAAAGGCTGTTCTGAGCAATTCCTCAGTGACTATTTCACAAGACATCTTCACAAGACACCCCCACGTTAGTTTGAAGAAGGGTTTTCGACCCGAAACGTCGCCTATTTCCTTCGCTCCATAGATGCTGCCTCACTCGCTGAGTTTCTCCAGCATTTTTCTCTACTCACAAGACATCTTGGTCTTTTTACTTTTAGGAAGAAATTGAGTCCTTGCAGAAAGAAATTGAAGACCTTCGTGGCAAAAATCTGAGCCTGGAGTCACAGCTGAAGACTGTCTTAGATCCAGCGGAAGTGCCAACCAAAGATAAGGGTGGAAAGCAGAGCCCGACTGGACAGGACAGTGTGCCTAACTTAACCAGTCAGCGGGAATGGAAAACAAAGGTCAAAGCAGCCACTGAGATCTATGAGAAAACCAAAGTGGATTTGGATAAACTTAAGGAAGTATGTATTTTTCACGCATTTTAATTTTGGGGTTGTGACAGATGGAAATGTAACTTCCAACAATGATTGCTTTTATCATAGAATTGTACTGCAAAGTAACAGGACCTTTTGGCCCACCTCTTCCATGCTGACTATGATGCCCATCTATGCATAACCACATTTAGCCATTTCCAGCCCTATTCCACCACAACCTTCCCATCTATATACCTGTCCAAAAGCCTTTTAAATGTTGTAATTGCTTCTGCCTTCAACCTCCAGCACCTCATTCCAGATATTCATCGTCTTCTGTGCAGAGAAACCTAACCTTCCAATCTCTTTTAAATTTCCCCCATCACCTTTAAGCCCCTATCCCACTTGCGTGTCCTTGGCACGCTAATTACGCGACTTTGTGGTAGCGTTGAGGCGCGACGGTTCGCTGGCACCTGCCCTCTTCCCCCGTGATAGCCCGCTCTTCCCCCGTCTTTTCCCCGAGCTCTCTCCCCACAGCCCCCCCGCCCACACACCCTTCCCCCGGCCCCCACACCCATCCCCCGGCCCCCACACCCATCCCCCGGCCCCCACACCCATCCCCCGGCCCCCACACCCATCCCCCGGCCCCCACACCCTTCCCCCGGCCCCCACACCCATCCCCCCGCCCCCCCCCCCCTCCCCCGGCCCCCACACCCATCCCCCGGCCCCCACACCCATCCCCCGGCCCCCACACCCTTCCCCCGGCCCCCACACCTTCCCCGGCCCCCCACACCCTTCCCCCGGCCCCCACACCCTTCCCCCGGCCCCCACACCCATCCCCCGGCCCCCACACCCATCCCCCGGCCCCCACACCCTTCCCCCAGCCCCCACACCCTTCCCCCGCCCCCACACCCCTCCCCCTGGCCCCACATCCCTCCCAACCCAAAACGTCACCCATGTTCTCCAAGGAAACTCCTGACCCACTGAGTTACTCCAGCATTTTGTGTCCCTTTTGTGAGACATGGTCTTTCCCTGCACAAAACCAGGTTGACTCTTCCTAATCAGTTCCTGCCTTTCCAAGTGAACACAAATCCTGTGCCTCAAAATCTTCTCCAACAACTTCCCTACCACCGATGAAAAGGTAATTGGCTCTTCCTGATGAAGGAAAAAAGATTCTTAAACTATTTCTAGTTGTCTATCTCTATCTAAATTTCTCTATAACACTGTTCCTATCTGAACCTATAATCAAACATACTGGTCATCTCCCCTGTGCATGCCTTGCTTTCTCATTGTACAGTCCAAAAGTATACTGTAAACATGATAAAGTCTCCAGCTTTCTGTGTAATCACTCTTATCAGTGAAGTAAATTACAAGCAAGTTATTTGGTGCTGATGTGATACCCCTATACATTCCAATGAACTCACTTCCTTAATTCTCTTGGAATGGGGTATAACTGAGTTTATATAGTGATATAAATATATTTCTAGTAATAGTCCCCATGGAGAGAGAATATCATGTATTGTCAGGTGTACTGAGGTACCGTGAAAATCTTTTGTTTGTGTGCTATCCAGTCAAAGAACAGAAATGAATGCAATCAAGCCGTCCACAGTGCACAGATAAAGGTTAAGGATGCAACATTTAGTGCAAGATACAATATTTATAATATAATATAATTTACATAAGCAGTGAATCTGCATAATTCACACAACACTAAGTTTCAGGGACGCATCTCACTGCATAACAGCAAACCAGAGCACTCCTCTTGGAGCACAGGAGGCTGAAGATTGATCTTATAAAATCATGAGGGGAATAGATAGGGTGAAGTCTTTAACCCAAGGTAGGGGAATCAAGAACCAGAGGACATAGGTTTAAGGTGAGAAGGGCAAGATTTAATAGGAACCTGAGGGGTATTGGTTTCACTCAGCAGCTGGTGGTTATATGGACCTAGCTGCCAGGGGAGTTAATTGAGGTAGGTACGAAAACAGCATTGAAAAGGCACTTTGACAGGTATATGGTTTGAAAAGATTTCGAGAGCGATGGGCCAATTGCAGGCATATGGGACTATCCTAGATAGGGCATCTTGGTTGGCATGGGCAAGTTGGGACAAAGGGCTTTTTTTCTATGCTTGTAACACAATGGCTTACAGATTATGCACTCTATTTCATTTACCTAATGTTAATATGATTTCTACATGTAGTAGGTATGTAATGTGTATACATGTGATATGTCAAGTATAAAAGATAGAATGTAAGTTAATTTATGTGACATAATTCGGAGCAGAAGGCTATTTGACCCATTGGGTCACTGCTGGTTCCCAGGAGAGAAATCCCATCAGCCCTATTCTCCCTCTCCTTATTTCCCTGAATCCTTGCAACTTGTTCTCTCAAACATGTATATCATGTCCCCATTAATTCTTTTGTCTACACTAATGGGTAACTTGCAGCAGCCAATTAACCTTTGTGATGTGGCAGAAAACCAGAGCAGCTGGCAGAAACACACACAAGACCCGAGGTCAGAATCGAAGCTGTATCCCTCGAGTTGCAAGACTCCAGCACTAACTGGTGAAATGCCATAACATGGAAACGGGCCTTCATATCTGAACCTGTACAAAGTCAGCATGGATTTATGAAGGGAAAATCATGCTTGACTAATCTTCTGGAATTTTTTGAGGATGTAACAAGTAGCATGGATGACCTTATCAAAGGCTTTTTGAAAGTCCAGATACACCATATCCACTGGCTCTCCCTTATCATAAGGGAGAGCCAGTGGATGGGGTGTGTCTAGACTTTCAAAATGCCTTTCACAAGGTCCCACACAAGAGATTAGTGTGAAAAATTAGAGCACATGGTATTGGGGGTAGAGTATTGACATGGATAGAGAACTGGTTGGCAGACAGAAAGCAAAGAGTAGGAATTAACAGGTCCTTTCCAGAATGGCAGGCAGTGGGCTGTCGCAAGGCTCGGTACTGGGACACCAGTTATTTACAATATATATTAACGATTTAGACGAGGAAATTAAATGTGACATCTCCAAGTTTGTGGATGACACAAAGCTAGGTGGCAGTGTGAGCTGCGAGGAGGGTGTTATGAGGCTGCAGGGTGATTTGGATAGGTTGGGTAAGTGGGCAGATACATGGCAGATGCAGTATAATGTGGATAAATGTGAGGTTATCCACTTTGGTGGCAAGAACAGGAAGGCAGATTATTATCTGAATGGTGTCAGATTAGGAAATGGGGAGGTGCAACGAAACCTGCGTGTGCTTGTACATCAGTCGATGAAAGTAACCATGCAGGTACAGCAGGCAGTGAAGAAAGCTAATGGCATGTTGGCCTTCATTACAAGAGGATTTGAGTTTAGGAGCAAGGAGATCCTGGTGAGACCACACCTGGAGTATTATGTGCAATTTTGGTCTCCTGTTTTGAGGAAGGACATTATTGCTATTGAGGGAGTGCAGAGTAGGTTCACCAGGTTATTTCCCGGGATGGGGGACTGATATATGAAAGAATGGGTCGACTGGGCTTGTAATCTATGGAATTTAGGATGAGAGGGGATTTTATAGAAACATAAAATTCTTAAAGGATTAGACAGGCTAGATGCAGAAAAAATGTTCCTGATGTTGGCGGAGTGCAAAACCAGGGGTCACAGTTTAAGAATAAGGGGTAGGCCATTTTGGACTGACCAGGAAAAACTTCTTCATCCAGAGTTGTGAATATGTGGAATTCTCTGCGACATAAGACAGTGGAGGCCAATTCACTGGATGTTTTCAATAGAGGGTTAGATTTAGCTCTTAGGGCTAAAGGAATCAAGGGATATGGGGGGGAAAGGCAGGAATGGGGTACTAATTTTAGATGATCAGCCATTGCTCGAAGGGCCGAATTGCGTACTCCTGCACTTATTTTTCTATGTTCCTTGATAGAGCTTTCCAATTTGTCCAACTTTCCTACTGGCCTACAATATTTTTCTGTTTGTGTAGTTCTAGTTTCTATTTTGTTGCAATCTGTCTTTATATTCTTGTTTCTATCCTTCCTGCCAGGGGATAGAGTGTCATGCTGGTTACAAAACCTTGCTTTTGATCACTGCTATTAAATGTCCTCATTCTCCTCTGCTTTAGCAATCTTGGTTTCTATAACAATTTCCGCCCCTGCCATTTGCTATAGTTACGCTCATCTACTTCCATTTATGCTGGTTGCTTATCTTTTATTTCTTTAAGAATCTTCAATATGTGAATTTTTATTCATTTAATTTAACTTCGTTATAAAGAAAGTAAATAGTAAGATCACAACATGGATCTTGATGGGACACCACAATCATATTCTGGCAGTCTGTATGCTGTCTCAAAGTTCACTCCCTGTCTGTTCCCACTTTTTCTTTTTTTTCCTGATCAGGTCAATATTTTCTTTTCAGTTTCTTCAGCTAACATACATTTTCAAACTTCAGATTCCTTGATGAAATCCACATAGATAAAACCCATAGTGATTTCCTTTTCTACCATTTTAAATATCCTGCCAAAAGAAAAGTCAGGTTTCTTAGGCATCACCTTTACTAATACCTGCCTATTCTTTATGATCAGCTAATATTGCAAAAGAATCATGCATTCTTTGCAATATTCTTGAAATTTCCCGATGATATATTTTAAGCTAACTATTTTTATCCTGGTTTTATCTTTGCTGCAGAACATGTATATGTATTAAAAATATATATACAGTGGCTTGCAAAAGTATTCATACCCCTTGAACTTTTCCACATTTTGTCACGTTACAACCATAAACGTAAATGTATTTTATTGGGATTTTATGTGATAGACCAACACAAAGTGGCGCATAATTGTGAAGTGGAAGGAAAATGATACATGGTCTTCAAATTTTTTTACAAATAAAAAAACTGAAAAGTGTGGCGTGCAAAAGCCCCCCTGAGTCAATACTGTGTAGAACCACCTTTCGCTGCAATTACAGCTGCAAGTCTTTTGGGGTATGTCTCTACCAGCTTTGCACATCTAGAGACTGAAATTTTTGCCCATTCTTCTTTGCAAAATAGCTCAAGCTCAGTCAGATTGGATGGAAAGCGTCTGAACAGCAATTTTCAAGTCTTGCCAGAGATTCTCAATTGGATTTAGGTCTGGACTTTGACTGGGCCATTCTAACACATGAATATCCTTTGATCTAAACCATTCCATTGTAGCTCTGGCTGTATGTTTAGGGTCGTTGTCCTGCTGGAAGGTGAACCTCCGCCCCAGTCTCAAGTCTTTTGCAGACTCTAACAGGTTTTCTTCCAAGATTGCCCTGTATTTGGCTCCATCCATCTTCCCATCAACTCTGACCAGCTTCCCTGTCCCTGCTGAAGAAAAGCATCCCCACAGCATGATGCTGCCACCACCATGTTTCACAGTGGGGATGGTGTGTTCAGGGTGATGTGCAGTGTTAGTTTTCCGCCACACATAGCGTTTTGCATTTAGGCCAAAAACATCAATTTTGGTCTCATCTGACCAGAGCACCTTCCTCCACATGTTTGCTGTGTCCCCCACATGGCTTGTGGCAAACTGCAAACGGGACTTCTTATGGCTTTTTTTCAACAATGGCTTTCTTCTTGCCACTCTTCCATAAAGGCCCGATTTGTGGAGTGCACGACTAATAGTTGTCCTGTGGACAGATTCTCCCACCTGAGCTGTGGATCTCTGCAGCTCCTCCAGAGTTACCATGGGCCTCTTGGCTGCTTATCTGATCAATGCTCTCCTTGCCCGACCTGTCAGTTTAGGTGGACGGCCATGTCTTGGTAGGTTTGCAGTTGTGCCATACTCTTTCCATTTTCGGATGATGGATTGAACAGTGCTCCGTGAGATGTTCAAAGCTTGGGATATTTTTTTATAACCTAACCCTGCTTTAAACTTCTCCACAACTTTATCCCTGACCTGCCTGGTGTGTTCCTTGGGCTTCATGATGCTGTTTGTTCACTAATGTTCTCTAACAAACATCTGAGGCCTTCACAGAACAGCTGTATTTATACTGAGATTAGATTACACGCAAGTGGCCTCTACTTACTAATTAGGTGAATTCTGAAGGCAATTGGTTGCACTGGATTTTATTTAGGGGTATCAGAGTAAAGGGGGCTGAATACTTTTGCACGCCACACTTTTCAGTTTTTTATTTGTAAAAAAATTTGAAAACCATGTATCATTTTCCTTCCACTTCACAATTATGCGCCACTTTGTGTTGGTCTATCACATAAAATCCCAATAAAATACATTTACGTTTGTGGTTGTAACGTGACAAAATGTGGAAAAGTTCAAGGGGTATGAATACGTGTGTGTGTGTGTATATGTGTGTGTATGTGTGTGTGTGTGTGTGTATATATATATTATATATATATATATATGTGTGTGTATACATATATATAGCAATGTTACAAAATTTTGAGATTTTAAAAATCAAGTCTGCAATTTATCCCATCAGATAAAGCATAAAAAGAAGTTTAATTTGACACCTAATTCACTCATATCTCAAGCATTTAAAAAGTTATGGCCATTTTCATACTCGGAAATTAGCATCTTGTTCCCTATTGATTTTCTATGGACATAACAAAAAAGCTGTGATCGTGGACAGTCAAAAGGCCATAACTTTCTTAACATTAAGAGAACTGAATGAAATTTTCAGTTATCATAGATTGAAGCATTCTGAAACAAATATAAAATAATCTTACTTGGATGACCTGAAATTAAAGCATATAATTAGTTAGTTACCCAATTGTAGCTAATTCCAAACTTCAATTACTAGATCTAAACATCTATCCATTTCTTAAGAAATGATTAACATTTTTAAATAGCCTAAGTGTCCAAATAATATTCACAAAGAATTCACAATAAAACATGATTTTTAAATCTCATTTACATTAATTTATAGGCCAAATGGAAGGAATTTAGTGTTCAATTGCTGTAAATTAATGGCCATTTAAATCAGCTTTCCAGTGGGATCCTGTGGAACGCGCTGGTTTAGAACGTTCACATTGCGGTAGATTTGTGTCCCCAAATGCCCAGAAAAATACTGCGGGATTTAATGGGCCCCAAATTAGCTACTCGCAACATTAAACTTTGTATAAAGGGATCTTAAGAAGCCCTTTTTAATGTAAAAATAAACAACCTACCTTCCATTGTCCCCTGTATGAGAACCGGCCTGTTGTCGGCGGTTGCGGGTTTAGAGGTTAATTTTTAACCTACTATAACAATACTATAAACCCATTAAAAGTAAAAATAGCTCAAGCGACAGAATCTTCCAGCGATTTTTCGTCACCAACTAGGCTGAACAAGCTCGATTTGAACAGCCTAGGGAAAATCACGATTTAAACCCGCCCCCCTCTAAACGGCACCAAAATCGCGCACACGGGCTGGGACAGATCTTCAGCGACGCTTCAGGTAGGTTTTGCAACATACCTAATATATATGTGTGTGTGTGTGTATATATATATATAATATATATATATATATATGTCACTTGTCTGCGCATTTTATAAAAAATGCGGAGACACGTGAATTGCCTCTGCATGCATATGATCCCTATCCCTTCATTCCCAGTATATCCATGTGCCTTTCTAAAAGCCTCTTAAATGCCACTGTCGTATCTGCCTCAACCACCCAACTGGCAGCACTTTCCAGACGCCCACTCCTTTGTGTTTTTATACCTGCCCTTCATTTGTAGAGGATTTGCAATGTGCTTTCTACTTTGTTAAAAATATTTGGGTGCAAATCATCTAGTCCAAAAGATTTGTTGCTCCCTTATGATTTTTTTTCCTATCATTACTGTTATGTTGTTGTGTTGATTTCATTTTACTTTTATGGCTCTTGTCCCTGATTCAGTATTTTCTCAGGGATGCCTCACGAGGTCTCCTCTCCACTGTAAATGCTGACGCATAATTATTAATGTCCACTACTTCCCTTTTTACCAACCCATTCTGCCCATTACTTCCATGCTGGTCTCTGAAGCAATCGTCTGCTTCGTCCAATTTATTTTTTAGGCTTGTTATTTGCACATGCCCATTTTATTTTGAAAGGAATGAGACCATTCAAGTCAACCCACATCTGAAACTACTCCTGCTCTTTCTGAAGAAATATTTTTTGTTATCCATAAATTTTATAATATATGATTCCAATAATGGTCTGTGTAAAAAGTAATTGAAACCATTAAAATGCCTTTTGAGATGCTTAACAAATTATTTAACAATAATATCACAAAATCACAAAGTAGAGGGGGCCTCCACTGAATCCATCATGCCCATAATAAGGTAAGGTGAGATGGAGAATCTATATTTCCTTTGCCTGACAATTCATCTTGGTAATCTTCTTGCATCTCTGAAACAATTAAAATTAGATAGTTAATTTGAGTTCTGTGCACTGCCGCTATATAATCCTTGGACAAGCTGGCTCTAATGTGATTCAGTACCTTGTGTAATGTTGATTATTTAATATGTGGAGGACATATTTTTAAGTTTAGATTCCAAATGCTTTTTCCACTGGTTTTGTATTCAGAACCTTTTCATATCAATTTTGCATTGATCCTGGTCATGAATGCAAAATTTTCCATCTACACACTACACTTGATCCTAACCAAAATTAATCTCTTTCATCTATTTTTCTTGACATGAATCATCTTGTATGTATTAGCTTACTCTATAACAGCATGGTTTCAAGCTGTGGAAACATTTTAGGACCAGGTTTTAAGTTCCAAGAAAATCAGGATGAATAATCTTTCACAATATGGAAATAGCTCGTGCATAACCCTATAAGCAACCATTAGAACATTAGAAACAGAAAATAGGTGCAGGAGTAGGCCATTTGGCCCTTTGAGCCAGCACCGCCATTCAATATGATCATGGCTGATCAACCAAAATCACTACCCCGTTCCTGCTTTCTCCCCATATCCCTTGATTCCGTTAGCCCTAAGAGCTATATCTAACTTTCTTGAAAACATCCAGTGAATTGGCCTCCATTGCCTTCTGTGGCAGAGAATTCCACAGATAGACAACTCTGGGTGAAAAGGTTTTTCCTTATCTCAGTCCTAAATGGCCTACCCCTTATTCTTAACCTATGACCCCCTTCTGGAATCCCCCAATATTTGGAACATTTTTCCTGCATCTAGCCTGTCCAATCCCTTAAAACATGTATATGTTTCTACTATAAGATCCCCTCTCACCCTTTTAAATTCCAGTGAATATAAGCTTAGTCGATCCATTCTTTCATCATATGTCAGTCCCACTATCCTGGGAATTAACCTGGTGAACCTACGCTGCACTCCCTCAATGGCAAGAATGTCCTTCCTCAAATTAGGAGGCCAAAACTGCACACAATATCAAAGCTGCACACAAACATTGTTAGAAAGTTATACTTCATTCTGTATCCAAAAATCTATTTATTTGTTTTTTGACCCATTGATTTTAGCAGGGTATTTGACCAAAATCAAACGAGGTTTCAGAAAAATATTGCTCAAAGAATGGCTAGAATGTGGATAACTATGTTCCTTGGAAATATAAAGTATGAGAAATACTCTGCAGGTCAGGCAGCATTTGTGGAGATAGAAATGGAATTGTTTTTTTCCCACAATTTACAGTAAATAATATAGCTGGTTTTCTGGGTTCCCAATAAGACGATGTGAAGGAAGAAAAGATTAATGTGTTATGCTGCAAGAATTATATGTGATAATAAGTGAGGAAATTGTTGGGAGAGCAGGGGCTTGTTGATCCAGTTTATGTTCTCTGTTCCTCGGCACGAGTCATCTCAGATTTTGACTCTTTGATGTTAGCCGCATAGAATTCTCTGACTCCATGCAAGACATTAGATGTTCAAGACATTATTAGCTTTAGCTTCAGTCTATTCTTTAAAATATTTTTGAGAGTTTTTTTTAACCTTTTTCACTTGGTTGAGGATAGTACTTGGGAGTACAGCTTAGACGAAGCTACAGTGCCTGTTGTTGAGACTTAATTATGTACACATTGAAATTCCGTGTGTGCTGAACTACTTTATTTTCTCCATTGATATTCACTGAACTCTGTTAGTCCTACTCTTTTAAATTGGTGTAGACCCAGATGAGAAGCTGAAGATGTTGAAGAAATCAATAAGTGTGCTACTTTAGTAGAGGTGGACTTGGTACCAATCCACCATTGGTATGTTCATTCTTTACAGATATGTTCCAAACCCATAAAACCCATTAGTGAAATCGAATCTTGTAAGGCCAGTGGAATAAGTCTTGGAGGGTATATTTTGCTTGTGTGAAATGCTGCATCATCATCTCTTGTAATATGAAGAAAGGTCAATGTTTGCTGCGAAATTGCATTTACACCTCGAGTACTGCCTTTTGGCATTAACTTTGGTCTAATGTGACATGAAACTTGAATTAATGCTTTTCCTCTCTTCCTAGTAGCTGGTGAGGAGCAATTTTCTTGATGTATGCACATTGTCATTGAGTACTATGGATGTTCAAATCAGTTGTTCAAGAAACATTTTACTTTCAGCACATTCCCTTGATGTCTTGCGATTGACTCATAGCTGCCATTAAAGTATTAAAAACATACACTACATTTTTGCTGTAAAATATTAATTTCCAAAATGTGTTTTAACTGGTGAGTCTTGAAAGGAAGGGAAAGATCTCTCAAAGGTGCACCCTGTCCTGAATCACATGATTTTAAGCCTTGGAAACATGTGCATGTCATTCAATAGACAATAGGTGCAGGAGTGGGCCATTCGTCCCTTCAAGCCAGCACCGCCATTCAATGTGATCATCCGTACCCTGTTCCTGCCTTCTCCCCATATCCCCTGACTCCGCCATCTTTAAGAGCCCTATCTAGCTCTCTCTTGAAAGTATCCAGAGAACTGGCCTCCACCCTCTGAGGCAGAGATTCCACGGACTCACAACTTTGTGTGGAAAAAGTGTTTCCTCATCTCCGTTCTAAATGCTTTACCCCTTATTCTTAACCTGTGGCCCCTGGTTCTGGACTCCCCCAACATCAGGAACATGTTTCCTGCCTCTAGCGTGTCCAAACCGTAATAATCTTATGTGTTTCAATAAGATATCCTCTCATCCTTCTAAATTCCAGAGTATAGAAGCCCAGCCGCTCCATTCTCTCAGCATATGGCAGTCCCGCCATCCCGGGAATTAACCTTGTGAACCTACGCTGCACTCCCTCAATAGCAAAATACATTTTTGACTGCATTCTTAGTTAGGTATGGGTTTTGGTGGTCAAAACAGTCACCATAAAGATACGTCCCATCAACAATGTTGTTGAACTGGTCAATTTTACTTTGAACAATTTAGTGTAAAGCTTCTTCTTTGCATTCTTTCAAGATGTAGGAATAATGCTTTGATGCTTTCAATTTTTTTCCCTCTTAGGCAAACCGAAAACTTCGTATGCAAAATGGTGATCTTGTGCGAGAGAATTTGCATCTGAAGGCTGAAGTGGAAAACAGATCTCCACAAAAGTAAGTATGATTGCTATGCTAAAGGAGCAAGGCTGGTTGTAAGCAAACTGTTAACACTGGTAACTGTAATACACTAATTGTCAATTGTGTACCTCTGACCAGGTTTCAAACAAGAAAGTGAGCAATGTGATCTTAAACGGTTTATATGCAGATGCATGCCTTTGAAAACCCTCTACTTGCAGTTTTACATTTCCAAGACTTAATGTTCATTGAGTCCAATCCTAAACCTTGGGCATGGGTTGAGGGAGAGAATTCCAGAGATTGAAGCCTAAACAGAAGCTTCAGTGTTCAAAACCAGAATCTGAGGATTCTGATGCTTGTTGGTTCCCATCCAACTTATATCCTGCTTGGGCTTGGAGTGATCTTTCTAAACCTTAAATGAAATTGGAAACAATTTACTTAACCAATATACTTAAGTTAAATTATTAAGTGTAGAAAGGAACTGCAGATGCTGGTTTACCCTGACGATAGACACAAAGTGCTGGTTAACTCAGCGGGACAGGCAGCATCTCTGGATCGGAACGGGTGACGTTTTGGCTAGAGACCCTTATTCAAACTGAGTCAGGGGAGAGGGAGACACAAAGTTAAGGTGTGGAAATGAGACATCGAAGGGGATGCAGTTCAAGGAGCATGTAGAATAGATCATTTTTAGCTAGTATAAGGTGACAACAAAGCTTATACCCAGTGGTATGAATATTGATATCCCTAACTTCAAGTAACCCTTGCTTTCCCTCTCTCACCTCACCTTTCCTAGGTCTCCGACTAGTCTGATTGTCCCGCTGATTTAATTTTATCTCCGTATGCTTTGTTGTCACCCATTCCTTCTATCCAGAGATGCTGCCTGAATTACTTCAGCATTTTGTGCTTATCTAGGTTAAATCATTGGTGTTTTGTCAACCGAGGGAAGAAAAGATACATTTGAAATAAAACCATCTCACTATGTCTGACTCACAAATGGCAAATAGTTTCCAATTCAAGGTGAATTGGAGATACCTAGTTGGAACACAGACTTAAATTAAACCTCTAACGGTCCAAGTGTTTAAACTTTGAATATACTTTGTCCAATGATACTGCAATCTTTATGGGACGTATTTATTAGGTGACTGTTTTGACCACCAAAACCCGTACCTAACTAAGAATGCAGTCAAAAATGTATTTTGAATAATTTGAAACTGCAATGTAAACGCGGGTGCTGTGCACACTTGGTTATCTTTCTGACAAACTGTTGTTTCATGTTTTAACCAAGGAAGCAGCTGCTATCGTTATTGACTTTACTGAAATCTTTCCATTTAAAGATGGAAGAATAAAAAAATTCTCCCTTTACATGGGTAATTTTACATATTTCCTTCTTCATTGTCAGCGTTCTGTAGAATCAAAAAACATTTCCCACAATGTTCCATCTTCTTCAATTGTTAGTCTTTGGGGAAACCTACCAGTATTCCATGTGTGAGCATTTGGGGAGAACATTTTATTACGGTTAGAAATACTAATCCAAGCATACTTGGACAGCTGAGAAAGGCAAGCCCATATTCAAGAATGAGGGATAATCTTGAATTATCTGCTACGAAGGCATAACCTCTGCCTGTAGAGTCTTGAATGAAAGGATGTAGTCTCAGACAGGGAGTAGTCTATTGATTAGGGGAAAGTTGTGAATATGGAATTCTTGGTTCCTGAAGACAGTAATGGGGATCCTCAAGGAAGTTGACATGGTCAGGGGTCAGCTATGATATCGTTGAATGGTGGCTCACTCTTGCCTCTATTTTGCATTGGAAATCCAGAGGTTGGTGTTTGAGATACGCTGCTCCTCTGCTATTGCAGTATCTTGTAGTGAAACCCATGGAAGGATGGTGCTTGCTTTATCATTTGTTGCATTGGCTTCCAGTTAAGAAATACCTCCGTTTTATTTAATTAGCACCCTTCACTTCTCCTTTCTACTTTTAATCTTTTCCAGTCCTTAACCTTGTATCTGCACTCTTCCAGTCTTGGTCTTGTGATTTACTCTAATTCATTCACTCTTTTGATGGAGTATCTTTATCTACTGGCTTCAAACTGGAATTCCCTCCCTCAACCCATGCCTCTGCACCTCTCTGAGAAGCTTATAGCTTACCTGAGAGTTTTTGATCCTATAGCTTAATATCTTGCACGCTTGGTTTCGCATTTATAGTTTAGCCTTCCGTGAAGCTACTGGAGAACTCGCCAAAGTTTAAGATGGTGTATAATAAGTGGTCATATTGATATGCAAACTAGCATATTGATATTCAGAATAATTTCAGATTTTAAATTCACATGTAAAATGTACATGAGTAAAAAATGAGATTGACCTAGTTATGGAAGCATGAACACACTGATCAAGGTGCTTCCCTTGGCTGTCATAAGAATGATTTACCATTGGACTGTGCATTGGTACTTCCATGTTAATAAAGTTATCTCGTATGATAACTTGCATGTAGCAGTGTCTCCAGCATTTAATTAAAAATCTGTTCTATTCGATATCATTTTCAACCTTTTCAGTCTTTTATAAGCAATTTATATTTCTACTATTAAGAGAGTACTCATTAGTATCTTATTATGGAAGCTATATGTCAATTTCGCCCAGTTAGTGATAATTGGTTTTCAAGTTGTAAATCTACATTCTTTGCAAGTTAATATACCTAACTTGTATTAAACCTTTCTAAAATCATAAGCCTAGAAATCTGCACCATTTGTGGTCTTGGTCTGTTGTGAAGAATTGTAAACACTTAATTGCAGATCATCTGTATTTTGTTATGCATTCCATCAGGGATGGCATATTTGAAAAATGATGCAACTGCAGATGCTAGAAATCCGAAGTAAAAACAAAATGCTGAAAGTAGCCATTCATGCTTGAGAGAGAAAAGGTTAATGTTTTAGGGAAATGGGGCATGATGGGTAAAACAAAAGGAATATCTGACAAGGGAAGACCAAGTGACTTAAGGTGGCAGTTAAAGTCCATTAAGCCAATTATGTCTGTTACAAATGTTGCTAATAACAAGGCTGTGGGACATGCACAGAAGGTCTTTCCTGTAAGCGAGTTCGGTATTCCGAAAAAAGGAAGCAATCATGGGATTTGTCGAAGGTCACTTGCGATAAACATTCTCGGGAACTGTGCTGCTGCAATGTATAGAGACCTGCGTTTCATCCGTAGTCGGGATCGAACCCGGGTCTACAACACTGCAAGCGCTGCTGAATTGCTACTCCCGAGAGGCCCATCCCTGGCCGGGGGTGGCCGGAGATGTCCGGGGTGAGCCTGGACTGACGGGACACCGGCCCAGAGCAGTGACTGCCCAGGCTTACAGCCAGCGCGGAGAAGAAGCACTAATTCCAGCTCAACTCTGGCCCGCCGGGTTAACCGACAGCCCTAGACTGACGGGACACCTGAGCAGTGGCAGCACAGGCTTACAGCCAGGTCACGTAATTAGCGTGTCAAGGACATGTAAGTGGGACAGGGGCTTTACTTTTAGCAACTCATAACAAAGTACTGTTCTAAACACTACATTATCTAATTGTTTCACCCTAAAAGACATTCCCTTTGATACTCTACTACTGAAAACTAACCTTTACTCTTTCCTGGTTCTGAAGAAGGATCCAGGGCTGAAATATTAACTGTTTCGCTGATGCTGTCTGACCTATTGAGGTTTCTGGTATTTTATATTTTTATTTATAACTGAATCTGAATTTTAAATTATGCACCATTGCCTAGTTTCGTTGGATACATCAATGTTGCCACCAGAAAGTGAATGATAATCCAGAAGCATTTTAGCCAAATAGGAGCATGAGCCACAAGTCTAGTGCTTGAGTGACCAAGCAAATTGATAAAAGGGAAAAGTAGTTGCCTGGATGTTCTGTGTGTTTGTTTGCATCTTTCTACATAGGTTTCACTTTGTAGTCAATGTTGCAAGACTGCTAAATGAAGCAATCCACGCTTTTTTAATCTTATGGCAATTCCTCTGTAGAATTAATTGCACACATATTAGTGCTAATATAAGATTTTACTTCGGAGTCACGTGAGTGACTACGTGAAGAAGGGCCGTCCGTCTGCGTGCGCGTCATTACGTCTGAACGCAACGCGCATGACGGACTGGAGAGGCACTGTGTCCTCCCAGCCGTCAGGATCGGCAGGTAAGGAAAGTTGAACTACTTACCTGCGTTCTCTCGGACTTGAAGCTTTTTGTAGTTTCAGAGCCCAGATGTCGAGGAGACGGTCCGCGGGGAAGTCGGCTGCCGAAGACCGCAGCATTCCCAGTAGCGGGCGACGGTCTTGTTCCCGACATTACCGCCGGCAGAACCGGCAGGAAAGACTTGGTGCAGGAGGAGGAGCTCCGTGGTGGTCCTGCGGGACGTAAAAACCACCCGCAAGTCTGACACCCGTTGACTCGGATGAGTCCGGGGAAGAGGGATACCCTCCCTCAACGGAGAGCGTCTGAGGACGACTCTCCCACATGGAGCAACTTATGGAGAAGTTGCTCCAACAATGATCTGCTCCGAAGGAGGGAGCAGTATCAGCACGGGCCTCTACAGCAGGCCGTGCCAGCAGCCTCACACATGGGGAAAACAAAACGGGCCAGGAGTACCTAGGCAAACCCAATTGGAGGGTAGGCCAGGAGGATCCCGGATGGAGAGGATAACCTCCTTCATGGGTAACATGTTTAAACGTTCAAAACCCACATGGAGCACCTGATGAAGAGGTGCTCCACAATGATATACTCCAAAGGAGGGAGTTATCAGCCCGGGAATTATGGAGAACCCGCAGGCAGCGGCACCAGTTTCATGGCTGCACAAATGTCTCCTGCTCTGAGGAGAGGAGCATCCACGGTCAGTTTTAGTCTGACCCAAAGCAAGAATCTCACTTAGGTCCGCTGGAGGGGCCATGTCAGCGCAGGTATCCTCAGGGGCCTGCGGCAGCACCTGTTTTCAGGGCTGCCTACAAATCTCACTCTCAGTGGAGGGGAGTGTGAGTGATCAGTAGGTAACTGATCTCGAATTTAAAGTATGAACATACTGAAGCACAAGCATATGGCCTCAAGAGCCAGCAGTTGGCAGAATATTCGCACAAATGCCGGCAAGGGAACAGCGCTATCAGGGTGACATTGGAGAAACTAGCCGCCGAATCCTTTCTTCAGGTAAGACCAGAAGAAGGAAGCAAAAGCTGTCGGACCAATCAAGGTACAACGACAAGCAAACTTCATCAGTAGGCGACAAACACACCCCACACCTCTATAGGGGATAAGCAGTTCACTGAAGCCGGTGGTAGCTTGAAAGCTGGGCACGGAAATATGATCAGAGTCGTCTTTCAAGGCAGACTCAGAATTATGGCCAGAATTGTCTTACAAGGCAAGCTCAGTATGATAAGGTTTTCAGACCAAGACCCAAGCAGAGGTCAGGAGAAACAGGGGAGAGAAAAGGAACCCGCATCAGGGGCCTTTGGGCTTACCACAAGACCACCGGTAGCCATGGAGGTAGGTGGGTCTGGGTTTACCGAAACAAGGGATTGTGGATCAGTTACATGTTGGTAATTTTACTCTTGTGTTTTTGTTTAAAATGACAATAACATGAATTTCAGATCTGGTTTTAAAAAACAGATAACAACATGTGATTAATTTACTGCACAACATACATAGGTTCCAAGCAGACTTGGAACTCGGACCGGAGTTGTCTTCGAGGCAGGCCCAGTATTATGGGCAGGATTGCCTTCCAGGACAGGTGACAGATGGAGGATGTCACTTCATCCAGGTTTAACTCATTTGTGCAGTATAGACTTTCAGAACAGTAAAATTTTGTTATGGTCTAACAACTGTTTTATAGGAGCTTCCTAAAAAATGGTCACATGGCATGCATCAACCTCAAAGATGCATACTATTCGGTGTCTATTCACTAAGAACAGGAGATATTTGAAGTTTAACCGGATGGCATGGCTCTGCCAAATGGGTTGTCAGCAGCTCCTAGACTATTGACTAAACTACGGAAACCAATTCTGGGACTACAAAGGTCTCAAAACCACATAGTAATGGCATATTTGGAGGACATTTTCAATTTGGAGTCACCAAGAATTGGCAGAAGCATCAATCAAAGCAAACCAAAACCCTGTTTGAAAGAATTGGTTACCTCATCCATCCAGTTAAATCAAAATTGACACCTACAAGGGTAATTGATTACCTAGGATTTACTATTAAAAACAGTAAATATGTTGGTGACTTTGCCTAGGGGCAAACAACAAGATTAAGTAAGCCTGCTATGACCTGATAGTCAAATATTAGCCATCTATCAGGCAAACAGCAAGTGTAATTGGCAAATAGTACCTGCATTTCCAGCAGTACGTCACGGGCCTTTGCATTACCAGAATTTACAGCGAGCAAAGGAACGAACACTCAGATTACATGCAGGCCAAATTGGCAAAACTATGGATTACCAGCAGAGGCCATTGTTGATAAACTATGGTGGATAACGAACGAGAGACAGCTCAAGGGAAATTTTGCTCGAAAGCTATCGGTGGTTCAGACCAATGCTAGCGGCTAAGGATGGGGAGCCACAAACACAGTCTAGAGCTGTGGGGGCAGATGGAATGAGCAGGAGTCTGTAATTCCCCAACACAGGGAATCAATTACCCAGAATTGTCGGGGGCACAATATGGACTCAAGGTTTTCTGTAGCGATATGCAACCTGTGCTTGTTCAAATTCAGATTGATAACACCACTGCGGTGGCATATATCAATCACAAGGGTGGTGTAAATCTGTATCTTGCGACAGATTGTCGAACCTCATTTGGCACTGGTGTATCGAGAGGAATATTTGGGTTACAGCGGTCTATCTACGAGGTAGATATAACACGGTGACAGATGCTGGATCACGAATGTTTAATAACAACACAGAATGGATGTTGAATCGGGCAGTATTTAACGAAATAACTACACGATTTGGCATACCAGATATTGATCTGTTTGCATCTAGACCAAACCATCAGTTACCCAGATATGTGTCCTGCGAGCTGGATCCAGGAGCTAAGGCAGTGGATGCTTTCTCCCTCAATGGGGGAGGAATGTTTATGTATGCTTTCCGCCAATTTGTCTCACAAACCGATGCTTGACCAAAATCAAAGACTAAGCCACAGGCATATTGGTAGTGCCAGATTGGCCTACTCAAGCCTGGTTCCCAAAAAATTTGTGAATTATAGTCCAGCCAGTTATGGCTGTACCCAAGAGCAGGGACCTCCTAGTGAACCCAGTTACAGAGAGCAATCATCCACTACATGAACGTATTAACTTGTTGGTCTGCAGATTCTGAGGAGGCATAGGACTGTCCAAACAAATACAACACAGTTCGGATAACGGATGTCTTGGAGTTCCTATCAACTCTGTACCATAACTATAAACAAAGTTATAGTGCAATCTATAGTGCCAGAGGCGCACTCTCCTCCTATCTGATGCTGGAAGCAGGGCACGGGTCGATAGGAACGCACCCCTTTACAACAAAATTCATGAAGGGAATTTACAACTTAATACCTCCAAGGCCAAGCTACACGGACACATGGGATGTGAGCGTGGTACTAACCCTACTTTGACAGTGGGGACCGCCTATAACTAACCCTGAAGGTGGTATGCTGACAAAGAGTCCAGACACTGCAAAAGTTACAGTTGGACTACATGACCACCAATATGAACAACATAACATTCCTAATCAGGAACCTGATAAAACAGAGCAGGCCAGGAATGC
Source organism: Amblyraja radiata (assembly GCF_010909765.2). Classification (NCBI taxonomy): domain Eukaryota; kingdom Metazoa; phylum Chordata; class Chondrichthyes; order Rajiformes; family Rajidae; genus Amblyraja; species Amblyraja radiata. The sequence continues at coordinate 72,724,885 of NC_045961.1, forward strand.
CAGGGATGGAGATCCAGTTCTTGGCATATCCAGAGGACCAATGGTTGTGTGTGTGGTAACGTACTAACACCACTATCTGAGAGTTACGGAGAACCTCAGAGGCTCAGAATAATCGGTCCTCATCAGCCATAAAAAACCACACCAGAAGGTATCAACTCAAATCATCTCCAGATGGTCAAAGGAGGTAATGGCGGTAGCAAGAGTGAACATTTATATCGTTAAACCTCATTCCACCAGGGCTGCATCTACGTCGGCAGCAAGAGCTATGGACGTGCCCCTTAACGACATCCTAGTGGCTGCAGGATGGATGAATGAAATAACGGTCCACCGGTTTTTATAACAAACCCATAACCGGATTGGGGGTGTTTGCACGTACCATTTTAAGTTCTGTCCCTTAGTTTCCCCCCAAGGTTGGGAGGGGTAACTTTTTTTTAAACTTTTCTTTCATTTAAAGAATCAGTTTCTTTACTTAACTACGTAATGTCTGAATGCTTTAATGATTACACGCATCCATGGTCAATCCATTCAGTGTGTGACGCTTGGATTCGTAACCGGCGTAAAATCACAGAGCTTTGAAATCTTCACGTAGTCACTCACGTGACTCCGAAGTAAAATAGTAAGATTAAACGAGAACTTACCAGTTTGAAGTTTGATCTTGATTTTATGAGGAGTTACGATGAGCGATTACGTGCCCACCGCTCCCACCCTCATATTATCAAGGTCATATGGAAGTTCAAGTTTTTCACAATCTTACTATTCTCAGGTCTTCTTTTTTATCTGTGATTTAACACCGCTGCTTTGAAGATTGACGCGCACGCAGACGGACGGCCCTTCTTCACGTAATCGCTCATCGTAACTCCTCATAAAATCAAGATCAAACTTCAAACTGGTAAGTTCTCGTTTAATCTTACTATTACCCTTGTAAATTAATCCAATGACTTCAACTTCCAAAATTATAGCCCTTAATTACTTATTGCTTTGATGTATATCTTTAGTTTGAAAGTCTGTGGGATAAAGCAGAAAGTCAACGTTCCACTTTGTAAGTTTGCCTTCATTCTTGATGTGCAAAGTTGCCCAATCGATACCTGCAGTAATAGTCGAATATAATATTTTTAGGGGGTAGTTTTAGTTTTGATCAAAATTGGTAAATGCATGGGTAGTCATCTATCCAAAATAAATTCAGACATACAGATTTTCACAGAAATTATGAAGTTAGATTCATCCCGCTTTGTTTCTTTCTGTATGTGTGGGATATAAATCATTTCATAGTGTTTGAGACAACAAGGGATTTATTCTTAATGGAGAATACTGATGTTAAGTACATCCTAAAGTACTTGCTTAAATTTAATAGCCATTTTAGTTTAAAAAAAAATTATCTCTCAGCAACTCTTCATTGTCAGTCAAGCTGTTTAAAGCAGGGGTTTCTTTGAAAGGATCCACTAATGCATCAAACTAGCTTTGTGCGTGTTCACATTTCGTCACTTAGGAAAACGGGCTTTTATCAATTTACATTGTAACAATGTCAATCATGTAAAAAGCTCTTAGTGGGGTTTGAGTCATACTTTTGAAGTAGAGTGTTAAAAATTGTATATAAAGCACATTCTAAAGCAATAATCATTTTTCGATGGATTCCACAATTAATTACCATTATCCCAAACAAAGAGTGTACTGACTAAAATGCAAATGGTGAAACCAAAAATTAACTTGAGATGTGAAATAGTTTTAAAGCCTTGCGCATTATTCAAATTTATCAGATTAATCCGTGCATAAGGTTCCGCATGATAGGCTGCACTGGAAGGTTAGATCATATGGGATCCAGAGAACAATGGCTATGTACAGAAGTAGCTTCAATACAATACAATACGGTTTTATTCGTCACATTGCACATAAAGTGCAAGTGAAATGAATTTGCCATGAATTCATGGTAGGAAGCAAAGTATGGTGATGGAAGGTTTTTTTTTTCAAACTGGAAGCCTAGTTCATAAGTCATAGGAGTAAAATTAGGCCTTTTGGCCCATCGAGACTACTGTGCCATTCAATCATGGCTCACCTATCTTTCCCTCTCTTTTTAGTTTTTACAAGCGTAGAAACAAGCCTTTCGGCCCACCAAGTCCGTGTTAACCAGTGATTCCCATACACTAGCATTATCCTGCACACTAGGGATAATTTAAAATCTTTACTGAAGCCCATTAACCTACAAACCTGTATGGCTTTGGAATGTGGGAGGAAACTGGAGCTTCCAGGGAAAACACACACACACGGTCACGGGGAGAACGTCCAGATTCCATACAGACAGTACCTGTAGTCGGGATCATACCCGGTGTGTCTGGGGCTGTAAGGCAGCAACTCTACTGCTGCACTACCTCACCTTCTCCCCTGTGTCTAGAGGTGTGCCTTGGGGATCTGTGCAGGGCCCATTGCTGTTTGTCGTCAATGATTTGAATGAAAATGAACGAGGCATGAGTAGCAGGTTTGCAGATGACACTAAAATAGATGGTACAGTAGACAGTGCCGATGGTTATCAAGAGTTACAGCAGGATCTAGATCAGCTGGGCAAGTGGAGGGATGGATAATTCAGATAAATGTGAGGTGTTACCTTTTTAGGATGCCTAGGGCAGGATTATCACAGTGAACCGGTCTGTTCCAGAGCAGAGGGGTCCAGGAGTACGTACATGTTCCCTGAAAGTGGCATTGCAGGTAGGTAGGGCATCACTTTAATTCTCTGTCCTATTCCCATTCTACCTTTGACGAAATAGATGACTCCAATGGCATTCAATGTAAGCTTGAATTTAACAATGATGGATAACCACCACATTTTCTCTCCAAAGCTATGGCTGCAGCTTTTCTGTCCCAACTAGATTCAATGTCAATTCCCAAGGGCTGCAACATTCCCAAACAGAATAGGTGCTCTTTCTCGTTCCATGCGTGAAACAAGCTGCTGGAGGAACTTGGTAGCTCATACAGCATCTGTGGGCAAAGGGATAGTTGGCATTTCAGTTCGAGATTCTACATCATAATCTCTTCCAGTAGTTCAGATTTTCGTCTCCCACACTACAGCAGCTACAGTCTCTTGTGTTTCCACTATTTATTTATCTTTTTTTTCTTTATTCTGTCTCAGGTTTTTAAATTGATATCATGGCAACCTTTTTACAGGCAGTCCCTTTAATCTCCACTTATCTGCAATATAAATTGTGCTTGTTTTGTCACTATTACAGTTCTGATGAAGTGTCCCAAAATGTCATCTCTATCTCCAGCTGCTCTCTGACCTACTGATTGCTTTTGGCATGTTCTGTGTTTATTCACCCACAACAACTAACAAGCTTTGCTGATTAAAATTCCATTCAAAAAGTACTGGTACTTATCTCATGTATTAAAGTGGCAGTGGTGAGCAGGATGGAGGGAGGGGAGGGGGGGGGAGGGAGGGGAGGGGGGGGGGGGAGGGAGGGGGGGGGGGGATCCATGAATTGGTTGACAAGCACTTTTTCCTGGAATTTTTCATACTCAAAGCAGTCAGAAGTTGCATGTCTGATAGAGGAGATGAGGAAGAGAGATAGCCGGATCATTGTCCAATGCAAATCCAGGTGTGCAATTATATTGTGAAATTAACTTTACGATCCAGTTCTCCTAAATTAAGTTGGGCTTCAAATTCAAATATATGTTTCATATTTTCTGGGAGTAGCAAGCAATTCACACTGCCTGCACCCTTGTCTGTCAGGGTCATACCTCTCAGTGGATGTCCCCCCACCAGACTTTGGCAATAGGTTGCTCAGGCAGAGAGCACAGGGCTTTTCAATCTTTAAAAGCAAACACCTCCATAAAAATGCCTTGTTATTTGGATCTAGATTATTTGAAATTTAGGAGAATAAGGGTCAATCTTATTGAAACGTGTAAGATCCTGATGATGAAATGTTCAGATGTTTCCACTACTGGGAGAATCTTGAACAAGTGGAACATAGTTGGAGTGGCGTGTGGCGGCGCCTAACGCCAGCGGCTCGACTGCAGTCCGTGTCTTTTGTTAAATATTTGTCTCGTTAAATGTATGTTTTTGATTCTAGTTTTTATTATTTTTTAACTGTGTATATGTGGGGGGTGGGGGAGTAGGGGAAACCGTTTAAACTCTTCCTTGTACGGGGACCCGACTTTTTCCCTGTCTGGTCTCCGATGTCATTGGGCCTAACATCGTGGAGCTGGCGGCAGCCTCCGGCCGGAACCAACCTGAGGGCTCCAGTCGCGGAGCCTGCGGACTCACCATCGCGGAGCTGGCCGACTTCGAAATGGGAAGAGCTGTGGTGGTGCGCGGCTGCGATCCGACTTCGGAGCTTCGGAGGCTCCAGCCGCAGGCCCAGTGGACAGGAACATCGGGAGCTCGCAGGTCCATGGTGGGAGACCGCTTTTCAGAGCTCCCGCAACAGCAACTTCTCCCTCCGGTATCGCGGAGTTTAAATGACTCAGAGCAGGGCCTAACATCGCCCGGCACGGCTTAAACGGCCGCGGGACTTACCATCGCCCGCCGGGGACTTTAACATCGGGAGCCCCAGTCGCCTCGACGTTGCAGTTGGACTGCTGGACCACGGGAGAAGAACAAAGGGACGAGATAAGACTTTTGCCTTCCATCACAGTGAGGAGGTGTTGGAGATTCACTGTGATGGATGTTTGTGTAAATTGTGTTAAGTGTGGGTCTTGTTTTTTTTTGTAATGTTAAGACTGAAGGAATGCTATTTCGTTCAAACCAAGCTGTTTGAATGACAATAAAAGGCATCCTATTCTAGTTATACGACATGGGGTAATCATTTAGAAGTGAGGTATGTAGGAATTCATTCATGCAGAGCTCTGGGGGCAAGTAATCAAAGATAAAATAGATATTTTTGAAATATCAGGGGTCTTTCAAAAATGGAAGAAAATGGTGCTGACAATTTCCATCATCAATGTCTGCTGTCACTGAGCAATGGCTTCCAAGATATGAGATATGGCACATATTTCAATTGTCTCGAGATGGACCTTTATTGGACAGTTACAGGTTGTTTGCAGGTGCAAGACCCAAACTCTGTCTATTACATTGAAGAAGTCAACAAAGACTTGATTTCTGCCTCCCAATCTGCAAGAACATGTGCCATTTGATCTTTGGGCTGATTTGGAATAGTGGCTACATAGTCAAATCAAGTTTTATTCGTCACTTGCACATACAGTGCAGTGAAATGAATTTGTCAGCAGCGGTACAATATAAAAGAACACCCAATACACAATAAAAATTTAACACAAACATCCACCACAGCATTCGTCACTGTGGTGGAAGGCACAAAAATTTGGTCAGCCCTCCTCCATTTTCCCCCGTGGTCGGGACCACAACGCTCCGCTGTGGGCGTCCAGATGTGCAGACAAGGTAAGTCCAGGTAAGTCCTGAATCGGTGCTTCCCCGCTGGAGACCGCGGCTTCAAGATGGTGTAGGCTGCAGGCCGGCGGTCGAAGATCTAAAGTTCCCACCGCGCCGCAGCCAGAAGCACCGCGGGCCAGCGAATAGAGCGCTCCCCTCCGGCGACCCCCGGCGAGGGCTCACCCGCTCCGCAACGAGAGTCCGCGCTGCGCCCGCGGCTGAAGCCCCGGGCGTTTCTCTGGGAAAGGCCGCACCGATCCTTGATGTTAGGCCACGGGAGAGGCGACATGGAAAAAGTCGACTCTGTGGAGGAGGCGACCGAAGCTGTTTCCCCCGTAGGTTAAACACAGGTTAAACACTTCTCCATTTACCACTGTGCTTGGTGTACTTTGCTTTTACATCAGAATTTTTGGCCAGATATAGTGGCCAAGTATTGGATAGTTAAAGAAATATGCCTATTCACACAGTGATAAAATATTTATCTCTGCTTGCAGATTTGGAAGGTTCACTGTTGCTGCCCTTCAGTCAAAGGTGGAACAAAACGAGCGTGAGATGAATCGTCTGAAAAGGGCTTTGGAACGGAGTGACAAGTACATCGAGGATATGGAGTTCCAGATTGAGCGATTGAACGGAAAGAGTCGGAAAAGTGAAAACAATGGTGTGAAACTCTCTTCAGAGTCATCACCTTCTTCTGAACACGCTGGAGAAAATGGAAGCAGTGGGGAATTGTGGGACGGACGCGAAGACCTCCAAGAAAAGAGAATTATGCCTTTGAGAAGCCTCAGTGAAATTGAGCAGTCATCTGTCAACCAGTTGGCTAGTGCTCAGTCTTGCCAGGATAATGTAGGTAAAATAGCATGCGAGTCTCTTCCAAATAAACGTGTCCCTACTGACAATGGACTTTTAGCTACAGCCACTGTTGACAATGTTTTGCGTAGTCCTGCATCCGATGCAAAGGATGAAGAACGCACCTTGTCTGCTAGTGAGAGTGAGATCCGATTTGAACTTCCTAGCCCATGTACACCATCCACGTCACTTGGTGGCCTCCACCTTGATAGCACAGATGACGAAGCCAGTCCCCTGATGAAAAAGAGAGGAGGAGATAAGAAGTTGGGCTACCTGAGAAGACTTTGTTTTGATGATGCTCGTTGGAGAAATGCGTGTTTTGAGGAGCAAATTTTGTCGAGGCAAAATGTTGATTGCAATCGTGTGCAGAATGCTGACCTTGTATCTGAAAACTTGATGCTTTGGGATTGTCATCCCGGTTCTACTGAAAGTGCTCATAAAGGAAATTTAAGAAAGAGCTCTCAGACTCCTGTATCTGATAATCTCAAATCAAAGGGCAAAATGTCAGATTTAATAGGTAGCCTGGTTTCTGATGTTCCTTGTTTTGCTGAGTTTAAAAGTCAACGTTCCAGGACCTCCAGTGAGACATCAATGGAGACCGCCTATCGGGAAAAGATATCGGAACTGGATTTCATGTTGGATGAAACTGAGAATACTCGAAATCCTCGGTGCTCTCCGTTATCCCAAGATCTTTCTGACCTTGACACGTCTTCAACATCAGATCTGGCGCAGTGTGCTGAACTTTTAAATGAAGCTGAGAAAAGATTAGAGCAGAAAAGGAGGCAAAATCAGCTGCCTGTCTCTGACACCAGAGATCAGATGAAAAACAGGGGGAAAAGTGCAGTTTCATTGCCCTCAGTGTCTCCAGTCACTTCAAACCTAAAGGAAGAATATTTGTCTTCAGAAGAGAAATCCGCTTTCCATTGCAGGTTTAATTCCCCTTTTCTTTCGGTACCTTCAGAGTTATCTGTCCTCGAGAACAAGAAACCGTCTTTGTGGAACTGTTTAATGGCTGAAAATGAACAATTGCTGGGACCAGCCAACAGATGCCCGACCAGTAAGAGAAAGCCACCAAATTATGGTGAGGACTTGGCCAGTCCATCTAAAACTTCAAAAAAAGATTTTGTGCCTTGAAATCCTAACTCCATGGTAATTCCTCTGCCCCCCACACTCCCTGTGGAATCGTGAATCCATCTGATCATCACACTGTTTCAACCTTCTCCTCCCACACCCCAAACCCTATCTTGTTATTATGTCCTGTATTATTTGGGACAGCACAATTACACTTTCCCTGTGGGTACACATTTCCTGTTTTTACAATCCAATCACCTATATCAATCCTCTTTAAATGGGATGAGAACCATGCTTTGAGGCATAGAAAAGCAGAATATCAGGTCTGGTGTGTCAAATGCAATTGCAGTTGCTCATTGTTTTGTAGTTAAATTATTAGGAGATTTGGAAGCTGCCATATTCACTTCAAATTGGCAACTAAAAGTAAGCCAGTCAACTACTTTTGAATTTAACACCCAACTATGTTCACTCTGAGCTATTGTGTGCAGTAAATTTCCAACAAGTATTTCTGAAATTCCACCTCTTAAAATATTAGTGCTAATAGGAAAATAGTTCATTGTTATAATAGTCCTTTTGTGAGGCTTTCTTTTCCTGCATCGTGCAGTTTTCAACTTAATGGAGAATGAACTGTGAATTAAGCACCGTTAGAAATTAATCAACCTTTCAAAAGATATTATTAGTAAAGAGTACAAAATGATCTACTTTTTACATTTGCCAGTCGATTGAGCATAAAGCAGTTTGGTGAAAGTTATGAACCTCCACAATAGCACCCTGGATTGTGCAAATTATATACAAATAGGCAAATTCTGTTGAAGAGATTCTGGAATCTTAGAATTTCTTAAAAATTCCTTGAGTACAATATGAAAAATATAAAGTGTGGTCTTCTGAAGTCCTATTTCACCTCAAATGAAATTTAAAAAACATTTTGTGCATTCTATGTTTTCTTACATTGATCATTTAAAATGTTGCACGGATCTATTTAAAAATGTATTTGTCTTTGCTTCAATATTAAATCAATGGAAACACATTTGTTTTATATTCTTTACACATCTGCAAGAGCAATTTAAAAAGTAAGGAAGAAATGCAGTATCAGCCGTAATAATGCGTTCATGCAATAAAATCTTTTCAAAAATCGTAAAAGATAACCGTTAAGTTGGATTTTTCCAACTTTTTACCAGTTATTTTAAAGACGCATTCTATAGACATGCCTGTGGGTTCCATCAACTGATTTTATATCCTTTTGTGCTTTATATGAAGAATACATATACACTAACATTTCGTTATCGGCCTATACTGCAGCCATTACTAGAGTGTCCACAGTGTTCTTTGACATTTAAAAGACTGCATTCTGATATGATCACATGGAAACAAATGTTCCTACAAGTATGGTAGTAATAGCAGAAAGACTTAGAGGTACAAATATTTGATTCAATGCAATGAATATTTAAGAATTTAAATGAACTTTGCAGAATCCAATGACCTGTAATAGGTTTGAATCATCTATTTATACTGGCAAACACCTTTATTCTTTCGCTGACATGAAGTGTCCTCACCCGAAATGTTGACTGTCCCATTCCCTGCACAGATGTTGTCTGAACACTGAGTTCCTCGGGTACTTGATTTATTGCCTGCAATCAGATTACAGATTATGATTTTCCAAGTGGCACTTTACTCCTTTGCCAAAACCAGTCCTTGTATCTAACCCCACGACAGATTTCAGGCTAACTGGTATATTGTTTCTATTTTACTCCTGTAAAGTAGCAGTGTTTTTTTTTAATTTATTTTTTATTTTATTTTATTTTATTTTTTTTTTTTTTTTTTATTAGAAGTACGGTAAATTACAATACTACACAACACATATGTCTTAATACATTTTTTGTACCGCTTCATTTTTTGAGCTTTAAGAAAAAGATAGAAGTAAAGAAAGTGCACAAGAGTCGTGAAGGTGCAAGAGAGTGTTGAGAAAAGAAAGCCCCTTAGAAAAGAAGTTAGAGAAGGAAGTAAAGAAAGAAAGAAGACCCTAGAAAAGAAAGAAAAAGAAAGGAGAAACAATCGCTCTATTATAACATTAAACTCCGCAGAAAGGGGACTACCAACCAAGTCTGTTTTTGTTATTTTGTTTTTTTTGTTTTTGTTTTTTTTACACCCCCTTACCAGATCCTGGTACCTTTTATTTATTTATTTATTTTTAATTACTATTGCACCTTATGCTTATAATAGTTCCAAAAACGTAGACCACGTCTTTTGGAAATGGTCTGCTTTGCCTGCTAAGAGGAATCTCATCTCTTCCAGATGTAGTGTTTCAAACATATTTGATATCCACATTTTTATTGTTGGTGTAGGCGCATTTTTCCAGAATTTAAGTATGAGCTTTTTTCCCATTATTAGCCCGTAATTGAGTAAATTCTTCTGAAACACGTTTAGTTCAGGGTTACCTTCCGATATTCCAAAAATAATCCATTCTGGTTTTGGTACCAGTTTTATTTTAATTAATTTTGTAAAGATGTCAAATATTTCATTCCAGAATTTTTGTACAAAAAACAAAAGAGTGCGCTATGGTAGCTTCTTGACACAGACATTTATCACAGATGGGTGAGACATTAGGGAAGAGTTTATTTATTTTAGTTTTTGAATAATATAGTCTATGTAATGTTTTGAATTGGATGAGAGTATGCCGTACATTGATTGAACATTTATGCACCTGTAGTAAGTGATTATCCCAGCTCTCTTTTGAAATTTTTATAGCTAATTCTTGTAAAAAAATATAATAAAGTAGCAGTGTTATATTTGCCACTATAAAAATCTCATGGGACTTGGATTGTTTTCTCTGGAGCATCAGAGGCTGAGGGGGAGACACAATATATAATTATGAGAGGCATAGGCCCTCTTTTCATAAGTAACTACATATGTGGCACGGACAGAGCACAAAGCAAAGATTCACTCGACAATGTTCTAAAAAGCCACATTGATCATATGATAAATAATTGCACAAAATAGGCCTCTATTCGTAAAAAGAATGAAGAATAACCTCTCTGAAACATAGAAAATCATTGGAAGTCTCAACTGGATAGATTCACACAGAATTTCCCCCTGGCTGAAGCTGGGATGACAGTTTCAAGATAAGGGATAGTCCACCAAGGAGCGAGATGCAGTAATGTTTCTTCACCCATAGGATGATGAATCTTTGGAATTCTCGATCCCAGAGGACCATGAATGTCTGCTCATTACTTGCATTCAAAAGAGAGATCAATGGATTTCTGAATATAAAATGTATCAACGGATATGGGAATAGGTATGGAAAATGATCGGCAGATACTGTATAATTGCACAGTATGTCCTCTTATGTTCTTATGCATGCCTGCTAACAATAAGTGGAAGGCTACTCCACCACAGGTCTGTTCTGCCATTTAATAAGATCATGGCTTCTCTGATTGTAACCTCAAATCACATTCTGAATTAACCATGATAATTCTTCACACTCTTGCTCATTGAAATTATTTGCCTTTACCTTAAAATATTCAAGATCTCAGTTTCCAGTATTCTTCATGTAGCTGGATAGACTCACAATTCCAGCTGGATAGACCCCACAATTCTCAGACTCTGAAGAAGGGTCCTGACCCTAAACATCACCTGTCCATGTCCTCTAGTGTCAGGGAGCCCCGAAATGGAAAGGACGCAGGCTCACCGAGAAGTACTGAAGAAAACCCAAAACCCAGACACGAATGGAACTGAAAGATATAGACCAGGAACCGACAGACCTCAGAACTGCTATCGAATCGACAGAATGCAGAAATAATTAAGTCAGCACCCAATTGGTGATGATCAATTGTTCATCCCAGTTTGGCAAAATAATAAATCAGGGAAGGTAGTGCATCCGTGGATAACAAGGGAAATCAGGGAAAGTATCAAAACAAAAGATGAAGCATACAAATTAGCCAGAAAAAGCAGCCTACCAGAGGACTGGGAGAAATTCAGAGTCCAGCAGAGGAGGACAAAGGGCTTAATTAGGAAAGGGAATATAGATTATGAAAGAAAACTGGCAGGGAACATAAAAAACTGACTGCAAAGGTTTTTATAGATATGTGAAGAGAAAAAGATTAGTTAAAACAAATGTAGGTCCCTTGCAGTCAGAAACAGGTGAATTGATCATGGGGAACAAAGATATGGCAGACCAATTAAATAACTACTTTGGTTCTGTCTTCACTAAGGAAGACATAAATAATCTGCTGGAAATAGCAGGGTACCGGGGGTCAAATGAGATGGAGGAACTGAGTGAAATCCAGGTTAGCCGGGAAGTGGTGTTAGGTAAATTGAATGGATTAAAGGCCGATAAATCCCCAGGGCCAGATAGGCTGCATCCCAGAGTACTTAAGGAAGTAGCCGCAGAAATAGTGGATGCATTAGTGATAATTTTTCAAAACTCTTTAGATTCTAGAGTAGTTCCTGAGGATTGGAGGGTAGCTAATGTAACCCCACTTTTTAAAAAGGGAGGGAGAGAGAAAACGGGGAATTACAGACCAGTTAGTCTAACGTCGGTAGTGGGGAAACTGCTAGAGTCAGTTACTAAAGATGGGATAGCAGCACATTTGGAAAGTGGTGAAACCATTGGACAAAGTCAGCATGGATTTACGAAAGGTAAATCATGTCTGACGAATCTTAAAGAATTTTTTGAGGATGTAACTAGTAGAGTGGATAAGGGAGAACCAGTGGATGTGTTATATCTGGACTTTCAGAAGGCTTTCGACAAGGTCCCACATAAGAGATTAGTATACAAACTTAAAGCACATGGTATTGGGGGTTCAGTATTGATGTGGAAGAGAACTGGCTGGCAGACAGGAAGCAAAGAGTAGGAGTAAACGGGACCTTTTCACAATGGCAGGCAGTGACTAGTGGGGTACCGCAAGGCTCAGTGCTGGGACCCCAGCTATTTACAATATATATTAATGATTTGGACGAGGGAATTGAATGCAACATCTCCAAGTTTGCGGACGACACAAAGCTGTGGGGCAGTGTTATGTGTGAGGAGGATGCTAGGAGGCTGCAAGGTGACTTGGATAGGCTGGGTGAGTGGGCAAATGCATAGCAGATGCAGTATAATGTGGATAAATGTGAGGTTATCCACTTTGGTGGCAAAAACAGGAAAGTAGACTATTATCTGAATGGTGGCCGATTAGGAAAAGGGGAGATGCAACGAGACCTGGGTGTCATGGTACACCAGTCATTAAGAGTAGGCATGCAGGTGCAGCAGGCAGTAGTATGTTAGCATTCATAGCAAAAGGATTTGAGTATAGGAGCAGGGAGGTTCTACTGCAGTTGTACAGGATCTTGGTGAGACCACACCTGGAGTATTGCGTACAGTTTTGGTCTCCTAATCTGAGGAAAGACATTCTTGCCATAGAGGGAGTACAGAGAAGGTTCACCAGACTGATGTCAGGACTTTCATATGAAGAAAGACTGGATAACCTCGGCTTGTACTCGCTAGAATTTAGAAGATTGAGGGGGGATCTTATAGAAACTTACAAAATTCTTAAGGGGCTGGACAGGCTAGATGCAGGAAGATTGTTCCCGATGTTGGGGAAGTCCAGAACAAGGGGTCACAGTTTAAGGATAAGGGGGAAATCCTTTAGGACCGAGATGAGAAAAACATTTTTCACACAGAGAGCGGTGAATCTCTGGAATTCTCTGCCACAGAAGGTAGTTGAGGCCAGTTCATTGGCTATATTTAAGAGGAAGAGGATGTGGCTCTTGTGGCTAAAGGGATCAGGGGGTATGGAGAGAAGGCAGGTACAGGATACTGAGTTGGATGATCAGCCATGATCATATTGAATGGCGGTGCAGGCTCGAAGGGCCGAATGGCCTACTCCTGCACCTATTTTCTATGTTTCTATGATCTCCGGTGTTTATACCGTGATAGATTAGGGGAGCAGATTAAATGCAGGTGTAACTCCTAATAGCAGGGGATGAATGTGGAAAGAGTCAAGTGGCTGGAGGCATAGCAAGTATGACAGGAGTCCACCTCCCGGGGATACCTCTTGGCGTCCTCTTTGGCTGCTCCGGATACTGCTGATGAAAGCCACGGATCAGGGAGGGGTCCAGGATGTCACGAACAGGAATCCAGTTCCTCTCGTCTGGACCGCAGCCCTCCCAGTCAACCAGTCACTGGATTCCTCTGCCACGCGGCCGGGACTTCAGTAGTTGCTTCACCGTGTACACCACACCACCGTCAATGATGCGGAGTGGCGGAGGTAGCAGAGGAGCGGGGGTCAGGGAGCTGGTGGACACAGGCTTAACGTGAGATACGTGGAAGGTGGGGGTGAATCCGCATAGATCCGGGCAGTCTAAGGCGGACAGCAGAGCGGTTAATAATCTTGAGAATGGGCCAATAAACCGGGCTGCCAATTTACGGGAATCAGGTGCCCGGAGGTGTGGTAAGTGTGACATCTAGAGATGTTGCCTGACGCGTTGAGTTTCTCCAAGACAGTGTGGGGCAATTTACAGTGGCCAAAGAGTCATGAAGTCATACAGCATGGAAACAAACTCTTCAGCCCAACCTGCCCATGCCGACCAATCTGCCCCATTTACACCTGTCCCAACTGCCTGTGTTTGGCCCATGCCCTCTAAATTTATCTTATCCATGTACCTTTAGTTTTAGACATCCACTGAATCTGCACCCACCAGCGAATACCTGCACACTAGTTCTATCCTATACACAAGGAACAATTTACAGAAGCAAATTAACCTACAAACTTGCACATCTTTGGAATGTGGGAGGAAACTGGAGCACCTGGAGAAAACCCACGTGGACACGGAGAAAACGTACAAACTCTGTACAGACAGCACCCAAAGTCAGATTTGAACCCAGGTCACTGGCACTGAAAATGCAGCAACTCTAGCTGCACTACTGTAACACCACTGTACCTCTCCAAATATTTTTCAAACATTGTGATAGTACATACCTCAACTGCCTCCTGTGGCAGCTCATTACATATACCTACCATACTTTATGTAAAAACGTTGCCCCTCAGGTTCCTATTAAATCTTTCCCCCCTCACCTTAAACCTATGTCTTCTAGTTCTTGATTTCCCTTCTCTGGGTGAAAGACTGTGCATTTACCCTATTCTTCTCATACACTTCTATAAGATCACCCCTGAACGCATCGTTGAGATGTGGGAACGCCCTAGTGTGGTCACAGGGAGGATATCCAAATTCCACCCAAACAGCGACTGTGGTCAGGGTCGAACCTGAATTCTCGGAGGCATGGAAATGGAAACACCATCCGTTGTTTTCGGTGCATTAAAGGGTCTATGTAAATGTTATATACAGTGAACGATTCTTCTCGTGTGCTTGATGTTAAGGGGAAAGCTCGCATTTAGCAACTCCATGTACCATGCCACAAAGCTCCAAGCTAGTCTCTGAGACAACAAAGCCAAGTCTCACCCCGCTTGTAATTTCAAAGGCGCCACTCGAGCAGGACCTAGTTGGAGCCCACATGCATTATTTTCATTGGCATTGGAGGGCTCTCCTACTCTGCACCCAGCATCTTGCGTGGGATATTTTGCGTCCATCTGTAATATTTTATTGTGTAGGAAGGAACTGCAGATGATGGTTTCAACCGACGATTGACACAAAATGCTGGAGTAACTCAGCATCTCTGGATAGAAGGAATGGGCGATGTTTAGGTCGATACCTTTCTTCAGACTGAGTCAGGGGAGAGGGAAATACAGAGATAAGGATGTGTAAGGTGTGAAAACAAGGCAAAGAGGATGCATGTCAACGAACATGTAGAATAGATCATTGTTAGCAAGGAGAAGGTAACAACAAAGCAAACAGAGATTAAATGTATACGTAAACAATCAGACTGGTCGGAGAACTGGGAAGGGGGAGGGATGGAGAGAGAGGAAAAGCAAGGGTTACTTAGTGAAGTCAATATTCATACCGCTAGGGTGTAAGCTGCCCAAGCTGGGATGTAAGCTGCCCGAGGGAAATATGAGGTGTTATTTTTTATTGATTGATTGAGTGAGATATAGTATGGAAACAGGCCATTCGGCCCGCCGAGTCCACGACGACCATCGGTCACCCCTTCACGCTCGTTCTATGTTGTCCCACTCTCTCATCTGCTGCCTACACGCTGGGAGCAATTTACAGAGGTCAATTAACCTACAACCCCGCACGTCTTTGGCATCGTGGGAGGAAAACCTCGCAGTCACGGAGAGAACGTGCAAACTCCAAACAGGCAGCGACCGAGATCGCGATCCAACCCGGGTCTAGGGCGCCGTGAGACAACTTATTTTACACTTCTCATTCGCGAGGCGGCAGTGTCGCAGCCCCTGCGTGGGCCACTAGGGGAGGGAGGGAGCGACGGGGTTATCAGACCGGCTTGTGCGCTTCCGTCTCTGAACCACCCCCGATTGGGACAAAGTGCCACTGGTCTTGGCAAGGCTGCAAAGAATAAGATAAATCCCAATAGCAGTGAGTGTACACGGTTCAGCGACTTGGATGCAGTCTCAGTCCCGCTTGCTGTCTGTGGAAAGCCTACTTTACTCGCATTTGCTGGCAAGTTGAGTACCGCGGCTTGATCTTACAGTAATGCTGTCTAAACTGAAGGCTATACAGTATTGCAACAGTACGGTAACACGATCGGCTCTCCAGTATGTGGGTCAATGTAACCATGTGCGTTCGTCGCGATTTGCATTGGGAGATAAATCAGTCCACGCCGACCAGTCAAACGTCCACGTCACTTCTTCGCATTGCGCCCCCGCCCTCGGTTAGAAAGTATAAACTCCAGACAATAAACACCCGAATGTCAATAAAACTGGTATAATCAAAGACTGTAATCGCAATTGGGTTTGTGTTGATTGTGCATTATTGTCGGTTCGTTTTATGCGCTCTAATCCGATTTTGAACTCGTTCTCATTGACACGTTATAAGATATCGATTTAAAGTGAATGAATGGCGAGAACTGGAACGCCGTTTACACTTGGAGAACACAAAGCTTCGAATTCAACAATGCAGTACGGGACGGAGCAAACAATTCTTCGCCATCCATTCAAGGGTGTTCCTTTGCAAAGATCAATCCACTTCTGAAGGTGCCTATTCTACTCAGGCGCAGGGACAGAGGCAGGTCGAACTCACCGTCTCTAACACCTGTCCAGTGGTATAGGTCAAGTGAGGGTGGATTCGCGGCTTTTGTTTTTGTCAGCCCATTTCAAACTCAGATCGCATGGAGTGAAAGACCGCGGGTAGATATTTGCGCTGTGAATCTAAAAATAAATCAATCCTATGAATAAAAGAGTATTGCGGACACATAAAAAGAAATACAATATTTCGATTTACGGATGTGCTCTGCTGTTTATCTATGTGTCACTTCATATTAGATCATAAACTTTGGACAACAAACATTTGTAAATGTTGATCCCGGCTAAGAAATGCTTAATCTTATCGTCAGCTCTTCATTATCCTATTAGTACATAACACTAACAGATCAATGCTGCTCGGCCGTGCATAGAACTTTTTAACAAATTAATTAATCCTAATGAATTAACGCTTCATTTATTTAAACGCACCACAGTTCATGAATTAAAATTTTATGGAATGATTAAAGGCTTCTAAAAGATGCATGATTTCGTTAAAAAATCTAATAAATCAGATCAGATGCGGGACAAGACAGCGATTTCTCAGAACTTGAAATCGCTGCTATAGTGGTTTCGAATTTCAAAGATTGTATTCAGCCTTCGCTTTTTTTTCCGCACGAGGTCTTCTGCTTTTGTAAGCGGTAATTAGATTACAATGGGCTTTGCAAGATGTTCTATATATAATCAGAACAGTAACATCCAGATCCCAAGCAAGCATGCTCTTATCTTACCCCTGAAGGGGTACAGCAGCAAGTACCCTGGGATGGAAAGCACAATTAAGGCTTTCAATATTTAATATTACATCGTTATGAATGAAATCGCAATTACTACCAGTCGGACGTAGACAGTTGGCTGTTCTTTGCTAATCAACGGAATTGATTTATTTGAATACATATGCAATATCACTTCATAAGCTGTTCCATGTTATTATATACTAACAACAGCGTTTAGAATAAAATTCATATAAAATCGGTAACTGAAATTAAACGTTAATTGCGGTAATTAAACAAATTAACTTCCAATTTACGTATTTTGCGTCAAAACTGATTGCAATTAAATACAAGTATGCCTTTGTTTTACTCTTACCCGATGCCAGACTTTGAAATTCGAGTGTAAGGTTAATTTTATAAAGGCATTATTTGGCCCTTGACCCCTTCTTAATTGGCCCGCTTATTGGGTGTTGGCCTTTGAAATCGCATGTGGCTTGTCTGCATTCTGAGTTTGTAAAACTAACCAAAAATAGATCATCCTCTGTAGGAAATGGGTGCTGCTGTTTGAAATTTTAAGACGATTTTAAAATTCTTGATTGTATTACAGCGGTAGGGAGCAAGGCGGAAGTATATGCTCAAAGCTAGTCTCGTGAATTAGTTTACCTCGTTTTTGAAAATATGAAAACAAATCATAGTATTCCTGTGCAATTTTTAACGTTTTACACAATAATACTTTATAATCGCCATGGAGAGGAAGAATGCTAATTTATAACAGTTTCATTAAGTAGCAAAAGTGCACATTCTATGCATCATTGTTGTAAGTCTAAAAAAGCTCATCATTACAACTTTCCTTGAAATGCTCATGGTTAAGCAAGAGTATAGTTCTCATCCAGCAGTTCATGGTTCGTATCACAACACCTTAGCGTCAGAAGCGTTTAATTGTATCTAGTGTTACAGCACCATTAAATTCCAAAATCTTGGCCAACTATTTGTGGAAGATCTCTACTGAAGAATTATTCAGAACTAGTTGTGCCTCATTAAAAATAATTCAAAATAATATCGACCCTAGGAGTGCAATCACACATTCCTGCACATAATTCTCAACAGAATTCTGATCCACTGGCAATTCCAGTAGGAGCTGAACATTGTCCATTATGTATGCGTGTCTTTGTGGGAAGAAATTCTACAGTCCCATAGGATCAAAAGAGAATATTATTGCTCCAACTAAAGATATTGGTGATTGCAATAGACGACTCACAAAGATTCACCACCCATGTCTCCCACATCCAATTAAAGAGTGAAATAAATTAAATAGTACATTCATTTCCTGTCTCAAAAGCTTATAAATATTGGGGATTTTTAAGATGTTTTCAATAATTCCGGAGCAATGTTGTAGGTAAGAGTAGAATTACACATACTTACGGCGGAAGAAGTGATGTTTGTTGTTTTTGGTTACATGAAATGTCTTCTTATAGATCAGTTTTTTAAAAAGGTCTGCTATACTGAGTATAACATCGGGGGAAAAGAGGGCTAGCCTTCTAATTGGTCTTCGGGTCCACAACTTTATTTGTTCAAAGAAAACACATGCAGTACATGTAAATTAGTAGGCTCCGTCGAACACAGCGGGCTGCATTAAAGTGTACTTCATTGTCAAAAGTGTATATTGCATCTTATATAATTTTCACCGCATTTATGAAACAATGTATCAAAATCACCTTTACACTTAATGACACGTTTCACTGTGTGTTTTTGGTAGGAAAATGTTTTAAAAGGTAAAATATATTCTTGGATGCTGAAAATTACAAATAATCACCATTTTCGGTGAATGGGTTTACCAATTAACAGCCAGCTGATCGCCATTTGTCGGATTTAGGACAGTGGCATTACAAAGAGACGGCTCAATTTAAATATCACAACAAGGATTTGGATCGCAGACGTGTTAAACTATGGGAACTGTGATAAGCGTGTTCCATGGCAACGTGTTAGCGGAGTTCTTCCCCGCCTCCCATCATTGCTCATTGTTAATCAGTTACAGTGCCCTCCATAATGTTTGGGACGAAGACCCATAATTTAATTATTTGCCTCTGTACTCCACAATTTGAGATTTGTAATAGAAAAAGTCACATGTGGATAGTGCACGTTGTCAGATTTTAATAAATGTCATTTTTATACATTTTGGTTTTAGAAATTACAGCTGTGTTTATACATAGCCCCCCCCCCCCCCCTTTCAAGGCACCATAATGTTAGGAACACAGCAATGTCATGTAAATGAAAGTAGTCATGTTTAGTATTTTGTTGCATATCCTTTGCATGCAATGACTGCTTAAAGTCTGTGATTCATGGACATCACCAGTTGCTGGGTGTCTTCTCTGGTGATGCTCTGCCAGGCCTGTATTGCAGCCATCTTTAGCTTATGGTTGTTTTGGGGTCTAGTCCCCCAGTTTTCTCTTCAGCATATAAAAGGCATGCTCAATTGGGTTAACATCGGGTGATTGACCTGGCCACTCAAGAATTTATTATATTTTAGCTTTGAGAAACCCCTTTCTTGCTTTAGCAGTATGTTTGGGATCATTGTCTTGCTGTAGAATGAACCGTCGGCCAATGAGTTTTGAGGCATTTGTTTGAACTTGAGTAGATAGGATGTGTCTATACACTTCAGAATTCATTATGCTACTACCATCAGCAGTTGGATCATCAATGAAGATAAGTGAGCCAGTACCTTCAGCAGCCATACATGCCCAGGCCATAACACCCCCACCATCATGTTTCACAGATGAGGTGGCATGCTTTGGATCTTGGGCAGCTCTTTCTCTCCTCCATACTTTGCTCTTGCCATCACTCTGATATGTTAATCTTCATCTCATCTGTCCACAAGGCCTTTATCCAGAACTGTGGTTGTTCTTTTAAGTACTTCTTGGCAAACTGTAACTTGGCCATCCTATTTTTGCAGCTAACCAGTGATTTGCATCTTGCAGTGTAGCCTCTGTATTTCTGTTCATGAAGTCTTCTGTGGACAGTTGTCATTGAAAAAAACGACACCTGAGTCCTGAAGAGTGTTTCTGATCTGTCGGACAGGTGCTTGGGGATTTTTCTTTTATTATAGAGAGAATTCTTCTGTTAGCAGCTGTGGAGGTCTTTTTTGGCCTGCCAGTCCCTTTGCGATTAGTAAGCTCACCAGTGCTCTCCTTGTTCTTAATGATGTTCCAAACAGTTGATTTTGGCAAGCCTAAGGTTTGCCTGATGTCGCTCACAGTTTTATTCTTGTGTCTCAGTCACATAATGGCTTATATGACTTTAATTGGCACAACTTTGGACCTCGTGTTGATAAACAACAATAAAAGTTGCCAAAGATGATGAAAAGACTGGAGAAAAGACTAGGGTGCTGAGAGCTCTCTTATACCTGCATTAAGGAGACAATGAAACACACCCGAGCAATTACAAACGCCTGTGAAGCCATGTGTCCCAAACATTATGGCGCCCTGAAATGGGGGGACTAGGTATAAACACTGCTGTAATTTCTACATGGTGAAACCAAAAGGTATAAAAATTGCCTTTAATAATGACCTTTAACGGGCTTTAATATTGTCTATTGTCTATTGCACTTTAGCCGCATGTGATTTTTTTTCTATTACAAATCTCAAATTGTGGTGTACAGAGGCAAATAAATAAACGATGGGTCTTTGTCCCAAACATTATGTACGTTGTAAGGGAGAGGGGCGCAGATCCAGTCAAATATCTCGGAAAGATCTTTGGGAAAAATGATCCTGGAATGTAATCATAACTCTTACCAATTTCAAGTAAGTATATAACCTTGTTCCCCAATGCTTCGTGTTAAATTACCTAGATAGGTCATCTGCAACAATAGCACACATAACTGTTCTTAACGTAGTAATATATCAGACTATTCACAGAACCGATGACAAAATATTTAAAATAAATAAAAACAATCTTTGCCTATAAAACAAAGAACATGTTTCATCATTACTTTTGGTGCGGCCTTAAAATAAGAAAGATTTTCTTCTTACGCCTATCATTTTTTTTTCGTTAAATATCCCACTTACTGTGCTTACTTAAAATACTGAAACACAACTTAAGGGGAAAGGTTTATTTTTAATCACTGCCTTTATTCAGACTCTTTTTCAAACAGAAATAGTCGTAATGCTTCCGGAATTTGTTACAGTTTACATTCAGAACTGCTGTTCATACTTATATTAATTCAAGAGTTGAAACTGCTGGAATAATCTGGTCCACTGCTAAATCCGGCGATACCGTGACAATCTTCCTCGTTTGCTAATTTTCTGTCCAGCTATAGATACATCACTGTAATTGCTTATAGAGTATTAACTAACACACCCTGTAGACGCATTAAAAATAATCCTTGCATTACATTAAAAAAAAGTCACAAAATGCTGGAATAACTGAGTGGGTCATAGATACTGATTCGCTGGGTTACTTCAGTACTTCGTGTATTTTTTTGGTAAACCAGCATTTGCAGTTCCTTCTACTTACATCTTGCATTAGGCAACACTGTTATTTTACTATGTACCATTGCTTACTCTGGGTTGTAATCTCCGATGGCGGTTCGGCTTGGGATCTGCAGAAACCTAATGCGTAGATATTAGATGTAAAGTTTTATTGTATGAAATAAATGTGATTACCGAAGAAAACATTTTAATTACTCACTTGACTTTCATGGGTTTATTATATACGCTTTATTTGCAGAAACACGAGGAGTGTATAAAAATCAACAGTTGGGAAAATATACAATGGTCCACTAAGTCTTTCTCACAGTCATGGTTAACTTGTGGCCTTCGAGATCGCTCCATCTAATGGCCTCCTGCCAAAAAATCAGAAGGTAGTGAAATAAACTAGCTCGATAAAGAACAAAACGACTCGATTTGCAATAAATATGTGGTGCAGATACTTACCGCTTTTGTCCTTCCACGAATTTCCAATGTTGCTTCAGTTGATAGAAAATCGTGGGCTGAAAGAAGGGTAATATCGACATCGACTGCCTGTGACACGACATGGTTGAGGGGATCCACTTCTGCTTGCCACTTGTTGGCTGTGTAGTTTCTACTTTGCATTTCCCATGTGATTGCAATTCCATGAAACTTGGTCCACCTAGTGAAGCCTATTTTGCTTAGCAGTTACAATACGAGAAGATTGAACATGAGGGGCGATGCTTCATATTTATTTTCCTGTCACCTGTCATAGACTATTGATGAGCGCGAGAAACAAAGTTAGTATTAAACTTGCTGTAGGACGTTAAAATGTTTCCAATATATGAAAGTCACGCCAATTCGAAACCCATATCGTGAATTTATTTCAAACACATATAGTCTGATGTTTCTGGAAACGAGTGTTGGTAGTCCTACAAATATAAAAGTTAAAGTCATAGACTTCCACCTCGCAGTCGCTTTTAGACACAAAATGTCGGAGTAACTCAGCGGGTCAGACAGCATCTCTAGAGAAAAGGAATAGGCGACGTTTCGGGTCGAGACCGAAGAAGCGTCAAGACCCGAAACGTCATCTGTTCCTTTTCTCCAGAGATGCTGTCTGTCCCGCTGAGTTACTCCAACTTTTTGTGGCTATCTTCAGTTTAAACCAGCATCTGCAGTTCCTTCCTACGCACTCCCGAAGTCGCTTTTAACTATTGAATCGAAAATCTTTTTTATGTTGAAGAATATAAACTAACCATACACACCCATCCCCCGAATCTGACCGTTTAGTTACTATCTAGACACAGGGAACATCGGATGGGGGTTTGCAAAAGAAAAGGCATAAAGTGCCGGAGTATCTCATCGGCGCAGACAGCATCTCTGGAGAACAGGGATAGCCGGCGATTTTAAGTCTGAGAGTTCCGATCCGAAATATCGCCTGCTCGTGTTCTCCAGAGATGCTTCCTGACTCGATGAGTTACTCCAGCATTTTGTGCCTTTGCTCAGTTATTATCTCTACTTATGCTGCACCGGTGCTAATAGCGAGAGCGCATCCATGCATACAATCACCCCGACCCATTTTGTGTTTCCGAACTTTAGTTTATGTCAACGAAGTTTGATTTTTATTACATTGAGTATTAATTGTAAAATAACGCGAACACTGCTGCTCAATTCATTATTGTGCATTACATGTATTTCAACTACATATTCGAACTGAAAGGAAATCCGGTTTGAATGGATTACCCTTGTTAATAAAGTGGAGTGATAAACTATTAACAGACTAATAGATGCTGCTGCACCCGCTGAGTTTCCTTTTTGTGTACCCCAGACTAATACTATTGTTCGGTGTCATCCTGTTTAAATACATTCGGTGGTCAGCGATAAAACTCAGCATTTGTTTTTGGTTCTGTCCCGAAATAATCAGTCTGAAGAAGGGTCTCGACCCGAAACGTCACTCATTCATTCTCTCCAGAGATGCTGCCTGTCCCGCTGAGTTACTCCCGCATTTTGTGTCTATCTTCAGTATTCTATTCTCAGCACATTTCAATCATGGCAATCCCCAGTGGATCTCCAATTAAACGTCTTACACCCAACTACTGTATGGGAAAATGTGTAACGTACACTGATATAGAATGCAAGTATTACAAATATATATATTGGACTGTCAGATACAACCGGAAAGTATTGTTAAAGCTCTTCATGCTATGAATCTACAGAGTAATGAGATTGTTTTAAAAACTCTTTATCATGAATGATTTCAGTAGGTGGATTGTTGAAAATCATTCGGTGGAATCACATTCAACGAGACTACAATTGTTGGACGCGTAAAGTAAATATAACCAAGTTTAAAAAAATTCCAGGACAGAATTATACAATTCTGCAAAAATAACTACTCTAAACTTTTTCCGAGTACTTTTTAATGAAACGTTCAAATATTTAGATTTCTGAAATAGTAGAACAAAGTTGTTGCAAAGTGTATATTACCTTGTTCTTGTCTACATAATATATAACATTACCACCCTCCCGATCCATTATTTTGTTTATTAGGATTCATGATTGATGTGAGTTCAAGATTATTAGGGCAGAACTCCTGAAAGTAACTAATTCATCATTAATCTATCCGACGATGCTCGCAGACAGAATCGAATTAATTATATTAAGTGCACCCGTTCACTTCTTCGGTTCTAATTGAGTTTTGGAATATATCTATTTAATTATATTATTACTTCAATAACGTTCTCGCGAGATATAACTTAAATGCTGCAACAGCATTGCAGAGTTCGCGGGGATATTAACATGACGTTGCACGCCAGTGGGGAGAAAAACACTTGAATGGAGGATAATTAAATCCTGCCCAGACAAACGGAGAAATTCGTGCAGTTCGCATCCCAACTGACACTGAACATGTACTCAGGAGCACTGGGTGCGCGTGCGCACGCGGCATGCCTCCTCTCCAAGATGAGTGACGGCAATATTTATTCACCGGCCACTGATATCCTTCTCAACCCAGATTGCATACAGCTCAAGGATAATTTGACATCCTCTTGTTTTATTTTCGCTGCAAATACTTCCTTTTGAGGCAGTGCCAACTGTTACTCGATGCGCTGTATCGGTGCGCTTAAAACTTGTTCGGGTAATTTCAACTGGAGCCTGGATATCTGTCTGAAATATGCAGGAAAAGAACCGCAGATGCTGGTTTAAACCGAAGATAGACTCAAAAAGCTGGAGTAACTCAGCAGGTCAGGCAGCATCTCTTGAGAAAAGGGACAGGTGACGTTCCAGGTCGAGACCCTTCTTCAGATATTTCTTTCTGAAATGCTTGCAACGCTCACAATACCGCTGGGCGTCGATTCGATGTATATTTCCCAGGATGCTGCAAGACATGTCAAGAGGGCGGCCAACATATGATGTGTAGCTGGTGAATGAAACTATTTGCCACTGGTTTCTGCACGTGCTTACGCTCAGACCCTTGAACTGGCGAGAGAGAAGTTGTACGACGGGATCTGTAGTTTCCATCCCTGGGTTTGCAGCCAGAGTTTGAAGGGAGTGGGGGTGGGGTGTGGGGGGGGGGGGGCAGGTTGTCAATCGCCGGTACACGGGGGCCGGGAGCGGCGAGGCGTTTGAGTGCTAAGGCGGATCACAACACGCACGCTTTGGAGAGGGTGGTCAGAGGTCCCTCACGCTGTCTGTCACACCCCTCCCTCCTTCCCTCCTTCCCTCCCTCTGCCTGGCGACATCCGGTTCTCATGCGCTGCTCCGGACTCTGGACAGTGGTAGTGGGGAGGGAGGGAGGGAAGGAGGGAGGGAGAAGGGGGAGCACATCTCGCGCGAATGCAGAGGGGATGGGACGAGACTCAGAAGCAGGTGTAAGCGCCTCATCTGTCTAGCCCAGCAGTAATAGGGAGACAGCAGTGAGTGAGAGAGACGCGCACACAGCCTGGGCGTGCAGGCAGTACAGCGGCCTGTCGCTTGATATTTATTTACATTAAAAACCATAAATGCATTTATAAATATATATATATATATACTGTGAACTTTTACTTCGTTTTAAATACTGTTGCAGTTTCATTTCCTCTGTCTGGCATCCTTATGTACAGTGTTCAAAATGATGTCCATGAACAGCAAGCAGCCAGCCTTCGGCATGCATCATACCCTACCTGAGCACAAGTATACTTCTCTACACTCCAGCTCGGAAGCAATAAGGAGAGCCTGCCTGCCAGCGCCGCCGGTATGTAGCTTTGTAACTATCTCCCTTTCTGTGTGTGTCTGTGGTGAACGTGTCGGACAGATGCTGCTTAAAATGTGTTGTTGTTGTTACCCACGTAAACCATCATCCTTACTTGCAGACTCGCAGCAAGACTGCAACTTGAACTCCTTTCTGATTTTGGTTAGAGTTGCTAAATTTCTGCCGTGCAATTTAACAATTCAACTGTTAAAATTTGGTTTAGAGTTGCAAGCCTTCAACAACAGGCATGGCAAAATTGCAATTAGGCTCCCTTCATTCTGAAGGTATAAAGTAATGTTTTTAAAGTGTTTGTGTGTCAGTTTTCTCCCATTGAGAATTGGTTTGTTGATCATGTTTTGGCCTCTCTGTGTCTTTCTGGTAGCAACTGCAGAACAATATCTTCGCCAGCTTGGATGAAACTCTCCTGGCCCGCGCCGAGGCTCTGGCTGCCGTGGATATCGCCGTATCTCAAGGCAAGAGCCACCCATACAAGCCGGATGCCACTTACCACACCATGAATAGTGTGCCATGCACGTCTAACCCGAACGCGCCGCTGCCGCATCCGTCCGGTTTGCCCTCGCACCATCACCATCACCACCATCACCACCACCAACCTCACCAGACCTTGGATCCCGGAGAGCTTCTCGACCACCTGAGCAGTTCCTCGCTGAGCCTGGCCGGGGCCATGGCCCAGGCCGGTAACGGAGAAAATGGGGTGGTGCCCACCTCGCACCCTGCACACATGCACGGCCTGAGCCACCTCAGCAGCCCGCACCCTCATCACCCTCACCACCACCACCCCCACCACCAGAGCGCCCTGAACATGACCCCGCACCCTCATGGGCTGGCGGCTCACGGCGTGGCCCCCGGCATGCCCACCCTCAACGACGTGGACGCCGACCCGCGGGAGCTGGAAGCTTTCGCCGAGCGCTTTAAGCAGAGGAGGATCAAGCTGGGAGTGACCCAGGCCGACGTGGGCTCGGCCCTGGCTAACTTGAAGATCCCGGGAGTGGGCTCGCTCAGCCAGAGCACCATCTGCAGGTTCGAGTCACTGACCCTATCCCACAACAACATGATCGCTCTCAAGCCCATTCTACAAGCTTGGCTGGAAGAGGCGGAGGGCGCTCACCGCGAGAAACTCAACAAGCCCGACCTCTTCAACGGCGGCGAGAAGAAGCGCAAAAGGACGTCGATCGCCGCCCCGGAGAAGCGCTCATTGGAAGCTTACTTCGCCGTGCAACCTCGACCGTCCTCTGAAAAGATCGCGGCCATCGCCGAGAAACTGGACCTGAAAAAGAACGTGGTTAGGGTATGGTTTTGCAATCAAAGACAGAAGCAGAAACGGATGAAATTTTCCGCCAGCCACTAGCCGCAAGCGGCAGCTGGGGGATAACCCTTTGCGTGGCTGACTTAGTTTAGCAACGGACAATTGGTAAGGGAGGGTCGCCCAAGGAACAGTTGTTCCTCCCCTATTGACACCAGACTTGGGTCCAGGACTGTGTAGCGGAGCGAACGGAGGTTTGCAAAGGCAGAAACGCGTTTAATGACGACCATGCCAAAATCGCCGGTTTTCGACACATCGTGATGTTTATGTTAATTTTTCACGTTATTGGTGAAGTATGCAAATCACAGGTAAATCAGATCGCCCAATTGCTAGATAAAACGGTGGGGTCCGAGCCTGCTCGGCCCCCATCTCGTTAAGAAGGCAACATCTGAATGAAAGTTGATTGATGTTCAGTCACTTCAGTGTTATTTCACGTTACAGTATTTTGTTCAAGCTGTAGTTCGTTTCATTTTACCCGTTTATATTTATCACAACTCGTGTTTGGTTACTATCCAGTTCAGCGAATCCGATGCCGTTTGAGATTGTCTTTCTGACTCTCAGAAGGCAATTGCTACAGTTATATATATATATATATAGTAAAAAAAACTCAGGCAGATCTGACAACGGCAGCGATAATGGTCTTGTGACTCCACATTCGAGTACAAGTTAAGGACACTATAAGAATATAGTTTCCCCAAGTACAGCCTTCCTTCAAGGGAAACAACGGCACAGGCGTGCTTTGTAGATAATCTGACTTGATTTGCTGTTTGAAACAGTATTTATTCGAATCAAGTTATAGCGTCATTATTATTTATTTTGGATTCTTAGAAAAAGAGATAAAAAAGATATAAAAATGATCACACAATTGACATTTTACAGTGATAATCGTTTCCAAAGGTCTGCATGCTGAGCAAATCACCTTTTTCGTGAAATGTAACGGGCATTAGCTGTCGGCACTCCGTTTTGGTAATTGCACTAAAATATGTTGCAGAATTTAGTATGTTGTACCGGTTGGAAAACATGTTAGTGTATTATGGTTTACGATCAAAATTCCAAGCGATGCTTGCATCGAAGCTTGATATAGGACTACCAAAAGTTTGCGCATAAAATATTCACACTGAATTATTGATTCTGTTTTGGGAAGGAATATCTCCTTTATGGGCATCTAAAATACGTGCGCAGAGGCAAAATAACTGCATGATCTGAGGATGGATACCGAATTTGGCGCCTAAGGATTCGATACAAAAAAATTGTTTTATTATCCGTTTGCAGCGCAAACATTCTATGCATTGGAACTGAAATGAACACTATAGAGTAGCTTGATAGACCTTGTGGATAGTGTGATTTCACTGTTAACTGCCTGTTTTCACTAGACACAACATTCCGACCCTGTTTATAATTGTACATAGATGTTTATTGTAAATAACGTTATAATTTGCGCACATGTGTGTTTACAAACCGCAGCCACGTGTGCATCATACATGAAAAAATGTCTCACTTTAAGTCAATCCCTGTCCAATGTATATTTGCCAAGCTTTCTCCTGAATTGTGTTTTTTTAATTTATTTACTTATTTATTTAAATTATTTCTGTAAGCCAAATACAACAGGGAGATGTGTCTTCTTCGCACATTTACAAATAAAGAAAAGAAAATAAGGGTAACGTTTGTCTGTTTATAGATGTAGCATTTATTTGCTTAATTTTGGTAAAACTTGATCTTAGATGATAAAAAGAACTGAAAGGTTGGAGGTATCCTTAAAGCATACGAAATAAGTTTCTAAATTTTATCGTCACCGTGTAAACTATGACAACGCACCAAAGCAGCAAAGGGAAACATGCAAATATTCGAAAATTGGAGCAGTCCAAATTAATTCTTAATTGTGGATATCCCAATTATGCGTAGAAGCAATATTTCCATATGGAAATGGTTTTCAGACGTTTACACGTTTGCTGTTAACAGTTTCCAAATTGGGACATTTGAGTCTCTGCATTCATGATCAAAGTAGCAACTCAAAAACACCCCCCCCCCCCCCCCCCCAATGTACTTTAAACCATAGTAATATGCGTTCCCTGTCGTCACACTTGCACTTACAGAAACATCATTGGGCACGTTTGTGATGCCACCTACTGCACTAGTGGAACATTTTTAGTTTGGGTCAGCTTGAACCGTTTAAGGTTAACTTTAGGGTTCTAATATATTTTCGTCGCTTAAAATAGAAGGATAGAGCGCACTATAATGAATGCAAAATACGGATGCATCTCCCTTATTCCAGTGGACCTTTTCGGGACTGGTTATTTGTAAACGCGTTGGGTGTGAAGTCTTATAACTGCACTTTGCGTCTACTCTGGCAACGCACCAATGTTGCAATCATTACTTGTGAATAAACGGAATGATTAAAATGAGCACGACGCTCTCGTACATTTATGCATGTAAATGATTCACGTACCTTTAATGCCCCCCACCCACAAGTTGTTGCATTGATAAGATCTCATAACTCCACAAATATTTTTTTCTTATTATGATAGAGTTATGTCAAATCAAATGTAAAGGAAAGTGCGTGGTTAATAAGATACAATGCCTTCACCCGGTTTAATCAAATACACTTTATATGTGTATTAACAAACAAATAATACACGTTTAATTAAATTAAATTAGATTTTAAACCCTTTGCTACCTTCAGCAAACACGTGGGAATGCAACTGTCCGTAAAATATGTTTTTTTTGCTCCAGAAACACTTTAAGATTAACTTCTAACAGCTGTGATCTAGCCTTTCCGCGGGGTGTAAAGAAATGAACAGTTGTACGCATTTCTGCTCAAACTGCTCTCCATCGCTTTAATCATAGAGAAAGTCGCTGATAATAATAGGTCATAACCCACAAGGAATAATGTGAGAACTGTGGATTTCGCATGTAACACTTGTACGGCAATTGGTTTCAACTTATATTAAACCATCATAAATGAATAATAGACATTCACTGCCATGATCCTATTGATTTTCTTCTTGTCTGATACCTTGGCTAATTTCTCTACTGCTTCAACAAGATAAACGCACCAGTGCTGCAGAGAAACCGAGGTTTATTTCAGAAACCATGGGCATTGCCTGAAGAAGACCCAATTTTAAATTACTGTTGAAACAATTCCCTTGAATTGCACCTTTGCCGCTGACGTGGTCACGTGAGCATTTGGTCTGCCATTAAATTGTTATTTTAAATACGATTATCTCTTGAATTTGAAATAGACAATTCGCATAATTTCGTAGTAAAACGCGATATTTTATAGTGATTTGCTGTGAGTTTAATTTAATTGCATATCATAATTATTTTTTAATTGAAAACATATTTTCCATTATGCCAAATGAGACTTAAATTTTGCAATATTGTAAGATATAGAAATACTCACGCACCAGATACAACTGTTATTAATTAAATACTTTCCCCAGTAATAACCATAGTCTTTGAAACTGGAGCTTATCTCGCCGACCCGAAAATGTTCGCATATCTGCGTTTTTTGGTAATGCTAGATCTTTCTTACACATGTAATTGCAATTCATTGTAAATAATTCATGTTTGGAGATTCAACAAATTAATAAAACGAACGATGACAAGAGGCTAATTAA
Organism: Amblyraja radiata; assembly: GCF_010909765.2. Classification (NCBI taxonomy): domain Eukaryota; kingdom Metazoa; phylum Chordata; class Chondrichthyes; order Rajiformes; family Rajidae; genus Amblyraja; species Amblyraja radiata. The sequence continues at coordinate 72,755,622 of NC_045961.1, forward strand.
AACTTTGGTAATTGTTGTCACGACAGCTTTGTTGTGTGGCACGGTGCAAACCTTCTTTGAAACGAAAATCTGCTTTGATAAAAAAAATGTCCCAGTAGGCTCTTAAACACTTTGAACTTTATTTAATTTACAATAATTTTGTAATTACATTTAGGAACTGATTTATTTCCTTCTGTTTCTCAGTGACTTCTCGACTTGTTTTTGACGTCAAAGGTTACCAAAAAAAGCACTGAAATTAGTGTTGAAAAATGCTGGCAATTGTTTGCCTCCAATTTAGGCAATCTCGTCCGCAATTCAACCAACGCAACACCCCCGCAACCTAGCCACCGCCTTCTCCCTCACAAACACAAACAGAAGAATAGTTTATATTGGAAAAACAACGCACAGATTTTAAAAAAAAACTAATTTTAAAGCGCGGGCGAAGCCATTGCGACCAAAATTGGCTGACCAGCAAAACCGCAAATCACCAGGAATAGAAAAAGACAAAGAGATTTGTCTGAAATTCACAGCGTTTACTCATTTCTTGAAATGTTGAAATGTTCCGAAGTTAATCTCAGGAAAGAACTCCGCATAATTCATTTGACTTTCTGCAATGATGCTAAATATGATAAATGTATAAGATGCCAGAAAAATGTTACTAGAAAAAGACAGTGTTTTTTAAATTAAAAAAAAACATGCTGCAGATCTTTAAAGATTGAATGAACAAGTGCTAACTTCAACTCGCTATTGCCATTACCAGGTGGATATCACAGATAAAACATGACACCGATTATTCACTTGTAAAAGTAATAACTACACTGAATCAAATCTAGTCTATGAACCCACGTACTAGTCATCGCCACAGTTGTTTCTTTACAGATTTTATATGCTGACAGTTTAGATTGCAAAGTGGCTTTGTTGAATCAACGACAATGTAAAATCAACACTAGATGGCAGTGTCAGAGGTCAAGCTGGTGAGGACCACTTCCAAATGGGTTAAGAATTGTCCCATGCATGGCGATTATTTATCATAACATTCTTTCGTGTCAGTCTACTTATACTTATACCGATGTATAATATAATCGCCTCTTAATTTTATATGGACTTGACACGTTATAGTTTTGTATGAGGGATTAACTACCCTCGAAACACTGGGATTCATTTTACATCTCCTCACTGTTTGATCAGTCTATGGGAAAATCATTTACACAAGGAATTCTCAGGCAGTCAGGTAGTGACAATAAACATTTAATGAAACTTGAGACCTCTGTGTCTCGGGACTGTGTCAGAATAATTTAACTGTAACATTAGCATGACTTTTCCCTCATCAAAGAGTTGATTACAGATTATATGAGTTTGGGCGGGGTGAGGGGGGTGGGTGGGAGGGGAGGGCGGTTGGAAGGGGTTGTGGGGAGACGTGCAAAAGAAGAACATCTCATGTCTTTTTCCCTGTGCTTTGCAACCACATTTTTTATGTGCGTACATTATATATGTTATATAATACATAATATTATATATATTATTATATTTTATATATTACATATATTTCTTGAACATTGACATCTCGGCAGTTTCTCAATAAATGGATTAAGTCTATACCGAAATAAAGCGCGTTTAAAAATGTTAAATATAGTTAATGCAATATTAATCACCTTCGGTGATATAAAATGCAATATTTTCAGGCAGCAATCGGGTTTTTTCCTATCAGTGAGCTGACGAAAAGAGCCACAGCTGCAGTCATTCCCCGACAAAATGCTATATTTATAGCCATTGTCTGACTTTTGCCTGCCAAGAACGAGACACGTTTATGGGGTAAGGACATTTACTTTGTCTTAAGTATCTGTTACAGGTCTTGAGCAACGGGCTTTTCTTTTGCAAACTAGTCGTTAGGTGCATTGTGACCGTGAGCTATTCTAAAAGAAAATTCAATAAAATAATTCACTGCGACCTGGTATACAGATAATTTCATCTAATAAACCCTGATAGCAGATAACTTTGCAGAAACAAGGCGAAATGCAAGAAGTACAGCGAGTATCCTTAAATGTTCACGGAGCAGCAGGAGTCGTCGCGTCTAAATTTGAAATCGGGATCTCTGATAAAGTAAGAAACGACTTTAGAAAAATGCCTGAAATGTGTTCTGCGTGAATTGCCCACAATGGGCATTGCAAGGAACGAAGAGGAGAGAAAAAGCTTCGGCTTATCAAGGTTGTAAAATTATAGCACTAGCAATTGTTTATTTAAAGTGTACCATGCAGTTTATGCGAAAGTTTTCAAAACTTTTTTGGTGAAATTTGCAAGATATAATTGAATTTAGATTGTGATCTCTCAGCGATTAATTTTTAAAAGGAATGGTGCCGTATCCATACAATATAATACACAGCCATAAACCTATATTTATAATCCAGTGACTGGAATAAAAGTGAACGCAATGCATCGTTTTGCTCTTTCTCGAATAAACACATAGGAATCGACATTTATTTCATCACCTCCCTGCTCCGTCCTTCGCATTCTCCAATTATAATTACCATCAGACACCACTGTCATATGAATGTCTGAAGAAGGGTTTCGGCCCGAAACGTCGCCTATTTCCTTCGCTCCATAGATGCTGCTGTACCCGCTGAGTTTCCCCAGCAATTTTGTGTACCACTGTCATATGAATGTCGGCTTTCTTTGGTGAGAACCAACCCTATTTGTAAATCTTAAACATTATGCAGTTATCATAGTGATGTGCAATTAACATCGAAGAAATCATTTCTATGGATGCTTACGTTCTAATAAGGCATACAACGAACTGGATAATTTCGCTCTCTTCATAAACTATTGAGCAGGTAGATTTTGAGAAGCTCTTCTTGAGTTTGTGTATTGCTTTCAATAACATTGCGAGGTATTTCTTTGAAAAGCCCCCCCCCCCCCTCCGCCCCCCCCCCCTCCGCCCCCCCCCCCCCCCCCCCCCTCCGCCCGCCCCCCCCCCCCCCCACCCCCAGCCCCAACGACCCAGCCGACTGTGGGTCAAATAGCAGGAAAACTAGAGGCATGTGTATCACAGAAAGGAAAATATAATTTATACCACTTTTGTTAACTATAATATCTTCCTGACTTTCTTTGAGGAAGAAAATGTGTTTTAAGGATATAGCCCACCAGTTGCTGTCCCGTCTCAGTTACCAGATCTAATTTCAAATCTTCACGGAACTTATACCTTTCCGTATTGAATTTACCAGAGAAAACATTATCCATATACATAACCATTCTAAATGTCAAGGAGCCTGCCGTTTTATCTTCGAACACACTCGCAATAAACAACTGCCAAGCAACTGTAATGGCAACATAACGGCTGCGTTTAACAAACTTTAAAGGATTTCCAGACTAAAGTAACATAACGATGGTTCTGAAATAACATCAGAAAGTAGTTGCAATGCAGTCAGATGCTTGTTGACATGTTCGGGTCCTCATTGAAAAGTGTCACCACTACATTCCATACTACATAAATTTTGTGCAGAGCATCTCGACAACAACGTTTATATGGCAGTCTCATTTGAAGTTTGAAATTCTACAAGGAGCGCTGGAGATAGCAGTTTCACTCAACTCTTTGAACCTCTATTTTAAAGTGATTTTTAAAAAAATATAAAAGGCATTAGAGCTGAGATCCCTTTAAGTATAAGTCTGTCATTGGAGTAATGCATTATTGAAAGCATATCAAACAGCTCTGGTGCTCTGACTTTACGAGGCATACAGAAGATGAAGTCTGACTGTCTGACTGCACAAAAGCCTCTAATATGTTAATCGCCGTAGGGGATGCCTAAGGTACCATTTCAAGCTGCTTCGCACACCATATGTCGGGCCGTTTGCCACATGTATCTATTAATCAAAAGGAAACACACCAGAACCACCAGCCACCCCACCTTTTTCAACCATGCCAGCACCTCCCAAAACGATCAGGGAATCTCAGAGAGAGAGAGAGAGAGAAAAAAAGTCTGACCTTTTCAAACTAAACAGAACAGAGTACTCTCAAAGATGACCAGCGGTCATTAGCGGTTACTGCAAAACACCATCCCACCCTCAGCACCATTATGTGTGACCACCTCAATAGTTTCGATTTTATTTGCACAGGACATTGAACAAAAAAAGCTCGAAGCTACGAAGCTATAATTTTAATAGGATGTTAGTTTCCTTAATTATTTAACGTCTCTTCCTGCCTGCTGCAAAGTATAAAGCCGTGAGCTGATGCTTGGCACATGACAACATCTTCAACATATATACGCCGTTTATTAATTGAATTAATTGTGTTCTAACATGGGCAACATAAGAGGAGTCATTATTGAGCCATCTCAGTGATAAGGTTTCACGGACTGTACATTGTCGTGGCAAGGGTTTAATTTATATGAAAACGAAATTAAGAGAAGTAAAACGTAACTTCGCTAGTTCATATTTCTATGTTAAAGACATATTGAGAATGGTGTTTAACGCACTGTTGTAACAGTTGGGTGTGGGAAAGAGAAATTTAAGTTTACTAGGTTCTCCTGGGATATGACTCGTCCTTCGGGGAAATTCAGCACTTGTCAGGTGTTTTTCCCCCGAAGGATCCCAATTTTATGGTGCTGCTAGACCGAAAGTGACCGGAACCTTACTAGGATTCACACCAAACCCAATCTGGCCCCTTTTCGGAAACGCCAACCAAGTTCTAACTGAGGAAAAAAAAATGAGTTGAGACATTCACGATTTACTCCATATTTCAGAATAGCATGCGTCAGTTAACGCAAATGGCCATCAAGCAATTCGCAGCTGAAATAAAAACAAACAAAAATAACTGGATCTATATTTTAAGATATACAGCAACAGCACCGGCGTTATTAATGCTGTGTTGTTTTAGTGGTACCCTTGCAATACTCATGGGGTTTGGGAATGGACGAATAGCGCGGATATAAAAAAAAATAATATGAACTATTTCCTCGCTATTTCAAGATCACTTCAACCAACTCATACTAGTTAATTACTGACTGATTTCTTACGGCATTAAATTCACAGTGGACTCGTTTCTAAGCTTATATATATTCAACGGTGCACCGCGTCGGTTGAACAAAGTCAGGGGAAAGGAATGAAACAAGTGTGGCTGTCGAGAGCACGTTCAGTTTGTTTGTTTCCTCCGCCTGTTCGGCCGGACATGTGGAGAATATCGTGAAATAAACATACAACCACGTTTTAAGTTGCAGCATGCAAGAGGACGAGTTTGACATGGTTGCCTACACGAGGTACTCGGCGCATCTCCGTCTGATTTTCATGCATACAAGCAATCAGCTTTTTATTCCTACTCGACAAAAACCCATATATCTGTCGATTCCGGTTTCTAAGGAATCGTAACTTAATTCCTTTAGGCTATTCATCAGCACAGTAATTAAACTACCAAATGGATGTAAATAAAGTGAAATTGGTTTCATGACAGATGAGACGAAGAGGCCTTTTGACATCAGCGGGGCAGTACAATAATTATTTCTACAAGAGGCTATATAGCAAATGCCAGCTGGATTTATTAGGTCCTACATATTATTTGCTACCAGCACATCGGACAGGAATGAACACGATTCAGATGTCTGGGCTTTGTTTTTGCATTTAGTAATTTGAAATATTTTATCTGGGTGATTTGCAAGGTAGCCAGACAAACAGGGGATACATTTCAGCACCCTGGTCAGTTCCTTCCACCAACATTTCAAACCCATTCGACTTAATAAGTCGAAGCTTTTTAATAATGCTTTAAAGATGAATCAGCATTCGACTGGAACCCAACAGAAATAAACATCAGACAAATAAGCAATATACTTTTTGAAACCTCAAAGCTCTTAAAAAAAGACACAGCTGTTTCTTGCAGCGTTTAACCAAAAAGCACCCAAGAATGTGCAAATAAGAAAGGCAAGCGGTTAATTTGGTTTCTGAGCTGTGTGTTTTTAAAGCCTTATTTTCACATCCAAACAACGACATCTCACAAAGAAGTCAAACTAGCACGCAAAATAGGAACGCATTTGTGCAATCAGTTAACGAAGAAGGAAAGGTTATATTGAGGGTACACAGAAATGCTGGAGAAACTCAGCGGGTGCAGCAGGATGGTTTTATGAATTCTTTATCTATTGTAGACATTGTTATGTTATTTCTCTATAACATGACTGTTGCGTTTACAGTCATTTGAAAGCACAATTACCTACTGATCTGCAACTTCTAAACACTTTTATTGCAAGCTAAACCCCTCGCAGTTAAGCTCTGGTTTCAGAGACAGGGTTGGCGAGGGAAGCTGATTGGCACTGTGGTGGAAATGTCAAGTGCAAGGTGCCAGAACAGATCCCTAGAAATCTGTATTCATTTCAAAATCCTATTTGTTGAGTAATCTCAGCTATCATCACTAAATCTCGGGGCACTGATGTAGTTCGAGTTGTTGTTGACTTAACGTAAAAATTCAATCACTAGGGTATTTGCATCAGCCGGACTACTTATTTGTCTAATAAATCCGTCATTTTGTAAGAAAAATATTTGAGCAGCCGTACTTGACCCCCTGATACCCAAAAGTCACATTTATTCCAGCAGGTTTGCAAATGCAGAATCAAGATGATCATTTAATGCCTGCAGGTACTGAGTGGTATTGTAAAAAAACAAGCTCAAACACAGCTGCTCGGAACGTGTCTTTTCCGTGAGCCAGATTGCCCCTTAGACGTCGTACAGTCAACAGCATCCGAAAAAACACACACCACGCACACATACGTGCACACATAGTGCACACAGAACAATAAATATAACATATACGATGGAAAACCCTAAAATCGTGTCTGTACATAAATGCACAGCACACGTTCACGCCATATATATCGCATGCAAAGCGTATAAATACTTGCAATGCACTTACATGTCACACATGCAACCACTGCGACCGACAAGATTAACATGTGCATACAGACATGCACACCGCACATATTGTTAAATGTGCAGACATAAAGCACGTACATGATCACGCAGTTGTCCTATTCGAAACACAGAATGTACTTTTGAAGCTCACTTACCACTTGAATGTTTTTAGAAACGTACGGTTTTGTACCTATGGGACGCTTGCACGGTTTTGTGCGCTTACAGTTTGTAAATATGTTCTATTGTATGACCTGCATGCTAACGTGTTATATGTGGTATCTCTATCGATATATGCATGCCACATAACATATAAGCATGTCGCTCTTATAATTTCGCCAATATTTGTGTATAAACACACAAAATCCGGCAATCACATATTCAGACACGTTCTAGGTACAAAACCACACACTTCTGAAAACACTGAAGTAGCGAGCGGGCTTCAAATAATCCAGCGAACATTGCCAGTTACATCCTCATAGAGCCGAAGGTGCCCTAAGGGGTCGGCTGCGAGCTAAAGCCCATTCTAAATGTATTGCAAAGATTGGACTCAATACGCTCTGCTTAATTTTAGAAACTTTGATATCAATCGCCGTTTAACCTTCAATCCGGAAAGTGCACTACACGCATTTTTATTTTATGCAAACTTTTGTTTTGAGAAGCTGTGTGACATTTTCTGCGGGCGGAACAAAGAAAGCCAAAGGCTTTACATGCAGGATATTTATAAGGGAGATTGTTTTCTCAAATTAAAATGTTAGTGCATTGATGAGCAAAAACGCAAGCAGACTCGTTTCGCTTTAAACTTGAAGAGGAGGGATAAAAGATTGGTACCCATTTGTGAAGCACACACCTCAAGGATTTAGGAGCATATTAATTTAAAAAGATACCAGTCAACTGCATAATTCGGTGATTGAATTGGGTTAACACCGATGGCGTCACATAAAGGGAACAACAAAGGGAGCTTCAATTAGGACCCGAAGCAGCTGGGGATTGGAGGATACAGGTCACAGCTATATCAGGGCTGGGTATCAAAGACAACTTTAAGTTCGAGTCTATTTTTAGCATGTATCTAAGTTTTGAGATACGTGCATGTAATAACAAGATCTGTTGTGTAAATTGCACAGTCACATTAGTAGATGTAAGAATGCGAAGACATAATAAGTAGAAGTATCTAAATTAATGAGATATCGCTTCATAATTTCTATTGACATAAAATTAATTTTAATTACATAATATCCTCCTGGTGGCCGACTAAGTTCAGCATACATCTTAAAATATAAGTGTATTTTCTTGTACAGTCATTTAAACAGTACATTCACGGGCGAAGAATAAAACCAGTGCAGAACTGACGGAAAAACATTGATCAATTCTACGTTTTTCGTCCAATTCTTCCCGGGACGTCCGGACTCATGACCTTTGGAAATAGGTTAATGCGATCCCGTGGACGTTGAGAGAAGAAAGCTAATTTTTACTTGCTAAGCTCCTGTTAAATTCATTGTGGGAGAGTCAATGCTCGGTTGTGCAGCTGGGCGCTCTCGCCGAAAGGAGCATAACTCCAATGAGACATGTGTGTGTGATCTTAAGGGACTGAAAGATTTTATGGTATGAACCACGGCAAATAATATTATACTTACCAAGAATTGAGCCTTCGGCTCCAATCCAGGCATATCTCCCCCCCCCCCCCCACCCCCCCCCACCAAATTTATTTCCAGGCATACCCCCCCCCCCCCCCCCCCCCCCCTCCGCCCACCACCACTACCAAATTTCACCGAAATAAAACGTTCGGTGGTTTGTTCATAAACAAGGTTGACGATTTGAGGTCGTGTTCCAGATTGCAGCCTTGCAATTATATGCAAGATTAGCCTTTAAACGCCAGGGTCGTGGGGGTTGAGAGGACAATCTCATGCATGGAAATTTCATAATGAAATATCCTCTATCATCACACGTGATAACTTAGCTTTCATAGTCTTACGATTTCGACTTTCGTTGTTTACGTTCTGCATTCCAGCTAACATATCACTGCACTGGGGTATAGCGTACTTACCCATATATTCTTCTTAGATGTCTTGCTTTATTATTTGGCAAAGCCATCTTTGCATTGTGCAGTTTAAGTTGTGTGGCCTCCGGAACTGTTTTCAAATTCTTCTAAGTCGATGGCGTTATAGTCACACTTGCGAGAAATGCTAAACGTATTGTCTCACTGTCACTTTTATCATATTAATTTTGCCAATGATGTGCATTCAATTATATATTTTTAGAATAACCAAACATTGTTTTCCCAATCTTCACGTTAATTTTGGGAAAATTGGAGATTGACTAACTTTTCAAGACTTTTACCATTGACCTTTATTACCGTGACAACAATAAGTGCAATTAATCTGCTGCTGTTTATGTGGCACAGAGATGACCTACGTGACAGCGTGTGATATCGAATGTGTACAGGACATTGATTTATTTCTCTTTAGAGTCATTTATGAAGTTCTTGCCACTTTATTAACACCAGGACATCAAGGTTACGGAAAAAGAGTAGCTATATTTTCTGCGTGTTTGTTTTAATATTGAAAGAGACACAAAATTGCAAAGATTGCTGCAATTATCAGTAACTTGAATATAAGAATCCATTCATCATATTTCGGATACCAAGAAGCATGTGACATTGAATGAAACTCAGTAGAATAGTGAATGAAGAACATCAGATATTTATTTTTATTGCTCTGGGTAGTGAATATTTGGAAGATCAATAACTTTTAAATGGATATGACCAGACTGATATCAGTTAAGAGAGTTAGGTAATAAATTGTGTCTTCCAGTTTTGAATTGTGGTAGTAATGAAATGAATACTTTTTTCTCTAGTCCTCTACATTCTAACAATAGACAATAGACAACAGACAATAGGTGCAGGAGTAGGCCATTCGGCCCTTCGAACCAGCACCGCCATTCAATGTGATCATGGCTGATCATCCCCAATCAGTACCCCGTTCCTGCCTTCGCCCCATATCCCCCGATTCCGCTATCATTAAGAGCCCTATCTAGCTCTCTCTTGAAAGTATCCAGAGAACCTGCATACACCGCCCTCTGGGGCAGAGAATTCCACAGACTCACAACTCTCTGTGTGAAAAAGTGTTTCCGCATCTCCGTTCTAAATGGCTTACCCCTTATTCTTAATACCCCTTATTAAGCCATTATACCCCTTACATACCTAAACTACTCAGTAAGTGAGAAATAATAGCGGGTATGATTGCTGCATGATAACACTGGGAATGATGTGGATATTGCCAACTCAATTTAAATGAACTGGTTTTCAAGTGTTCTGACAAAGTGCTTGAATTTTTGATTCTGGTTCCTGTTTCAATCTCAGGGCTGTATATTAATCCCACTTTCACTACAATAACTATGACTTTGAGGACATACAGAAAATCCCTGGTTGTAAAAATATAATTTTCAATGAACATCAGAAATTCCTTAAAAAACAATAGGATATAATCACTTGAAGAAATTCATTGCTTTCCACCATGTAGATAAAACTGTAAAAAAAAACTGCTAGAGGAACTCAGTGGGCCAGGAAGCATTTGTGAGGAAAATAGACAGGTGATGCACATTTATTTTACAGATGCTGGTTGAGTTCCTCCAGTTGTTTGCTTTATACTCAAGACTCCAGCATCTGCAATCTTTTGTGTATCCGTGTGGATTAAATAGTTATGTAATTTGGAGATGCACACTCTTGCTGATTTGACAGCTTGTTACTTCACTTTAATATTCAATGGCTCCATGAAAGGTAATTGGATTCCCAAATGCAGAACACAGAACACAGAACATAGAACAGTACAGTGCAAGAACAGGCCTTTCGGTCCACAATGTCTGTGCCGAACATGATGCCAAAACCATCTCTTATCTACCAGCACATTATCCATATCCCTCAATTCACTGCATATACATGCTTATCCAAAAGTCTGTTAAATGCCACTATCGTATCTTCCTCTACCACCATCCCAGGCAGTGCATTTAAGGCACTAAACACCCTCTGTGGAAAAAAGTTGCTTCGCACATTCCCTTTAAACTTTGTCTCTCTCATGTTAAAGCTATGCCCTCTAGTATTTTTTTTCCCGCCCTGCGAAAAAGGTTCTGATTGTCTATCCTATCTATACCTCTCATAATTTTACTTCTAGTGGATCTCCCCGCAATCTCCGGTGTACCGGAGAAAACAATCCAAGTCTGTCCAAACTCTTCCTGTAGCTAATACCCTCTCATCCAGGCATGGTTTTCTGTTAAAAACCCCTCTGCAATCTTTCCAAATCCTCCACATCCTTCCTGCATTGAATTAGACCTACATGCAATACTCCAAAGTACGGCCTAACCAGTCCTATAAAGCTGCATTACGACTTCCTGTCTCTTGCTCAATTCATATGCTTAGTGCTCTAAAACTCAATTTAATATGATATTAAAATGAAGAATGTAATTATAATGTAAGTATAAGAATAATGTAATAATTATATTGGATAGTATAATGCACAAAGAATATATGGTATATTGGTTTGAATTTCCTTGTGTATCACCAGTATCCAGCAGCTTTACGCCAAGAGATCAACAGAATCTGTAAAGGGGGATGTGTACACAGGTCTTTATTTAATTATTTATGGGGATCGGTTTCCATTATAAAGGATAAAACCCCCACATCCCTTTGAAAAGACTAATAAAAAAGACAAATGGCAATGTTAAGGATTCAATGTTAAGGATCCAGAACAAGGGGTCACAGTTTAAGGATAAGGGGGAAATCTTTTAGGACCGAGATGAGGAAAACATTTTTCACAAAGACAGTGGTGAATCTCTGGAATTCTCTGTCACAGAAGGTAGTTGAGGCCAGTTCATTGGCTATATTTAAGAGGGAGTTAGATGTGGCCCTTGTGGCTAAAGGGATCAGGGGGTATGGAGAAAAGGCAGGGATGGGATACTGAGTTGGATGATCAGCCATGATCATATTGAATGGCGGTGCAGGCTCGAAGGGCCGAATGGCCTACTCCTGCACCTATTTTCTATGTTTCTATGTTTCTATGTTTCTTTATAACAAGAGATGCCAATGCTGGATCCTAAGGAGAACAGGTGAGACCAAAGGATTGCATCTTAAGGGGATTTTTTAGAAAAAAGTGAAAAGAGACGGGGTGAATCCAAGTTGGATTCCAGGCAGCCTGGATTCCTAAAGATAACATAAATTAAAATAAAAGTTGGGGTTTGCCCTCTAAATAGAAAGCTGGAATGAGGATTCTGTAGGATCTCAAGGATGGCAAGAGATATATCCAGGGAAATATGCAACTGAAAGTATCAATGGCCACTATAGATGCTGTCATAGTTGTGTTGTTATTTAGAAGACCTGGTCTAAATATATCAGATCCCTCAAACCTCTGATAGATGATTGATGGATAACCTAATGTAATTAATAGTGGCTCAGACTTTCTTGTTTATTCCCTATAAATAGTTAAATTTAAATTTTCTTTACAGATGATTTAAAAAAAGAAATATAAAGCACAGAAATCTTTCCTAATGTTGTGCATTAGATAGGGAATTACTGATGGTATTTACTGATCCTTTTCACAATGACAGCAAACCTACCTACAATTAAATAGGCGAGAGCAAGATTATTACCATCAGACTATGATTTCAAATCATATTCTCAGGAAATAGACATTTCAAAACTGTTCTTTTCTGCAATTTCATTAGTGGGTCATAAATTATGAAACAAAATAATAATTTGTCCTGCTTATTCAAAATGAGGAAAATAAGACCCTCAGTAATTGAGCCATTATTAAAATAATGGATTTTGCTCATTAAAACACTTTGCTTCTGCAAAGAAAACATTTTTTTATTATGCATCAAGTTTCTGGTAAGATAAAAGAGCTGCACTCAAAGGATATAGAATAAAATTAGTTTGTGAAAACAAATGTTTCTCATTATAGCAGAATGTGACCACACAGCTGAATGATGAAGTACAATAAGGTATAAGGAGAATTGTTCAGTAGTGAAGTGCTGATTTTCTACTTAAAATTTCAGAGACCTGTTACTCAACTTCATTATTATAACTGCAGCATTAATGAGAACACTCAATTAAACACAGATAAAAAGATATGCAATAGATTTAAATTAAAATAATAGAAGAGCTTACATTTATATTGTATCTTATTGAGCTTCTCAAAAATATCCTTAAATGTTGCGTTTGGACTGAATTAGTTTGTAAGTGCATTGTAGTCCATGTGAAGACAGTTAAATAGAATATAATATTTCACCTAAAATAATTAATTGATTAACTATTTGTTTTTGATGTTGTGGATTGTATTATTTGGAATAGTGTGCACATGATTGTGAATAATATGTATATACTATCTAACTGAATTTCTGCAATGGTGTTTAAATTCTATAATGGGGTTTGAATGAGGCACTGGGATATGTTTCCCTTTTTAAGTACATTGAACATGAGTAAATATTGATGATAACATGCGTTCTCTTACTGAAGGTGATACTCCATGTATAAACTCATTGTGCAGTGAAGGCTTATGACATATACTGACAGGCAGTTATGTAATGAAAGAATAAGCATTTTTAACTGCCACAAGAACAATTGGTATTAGGAGAAGTCAATACACTAAACTAAACATCTGGAGCTGGAGCTTTTATTAAATCATTAGTCATAAATGAAACATTTACAGTCAATATTAAATTGCATCTTCATATTGACATTTTCTGCAAAGCTGCTTTTGAACATGTCGTGAAAGGAGTAATTTCACAATGAAGACTACTGTCTATCATTATCACTGTTGCATTGCCAGAGGATATCTACTTTCGACCTAGTAATCAATGCATCAATTAGCATAACTATTTGGATTGCCATCTATATTAGATGTAATTAGAGCAGAAATATATTTACAGTACATTGTTCAAATTCTTTATCATTTATCTCATCTACATTCTTCCCAAGCAAAACATTATTTTCTTCTCTCTGTGCTTTTGCGGGGCATTCTTTTAGTGTTTCACATTTCCAGAATGTGGAATAAATGAATGCAATAAATATTAAACTTCAAATTGATTACCAACCTTATTGTACTACTGCAACAGAGAGATATCCCTGTTCCAACAGTTTCATTAAATATATCAACCTGCTTTGTCACCGCAGGTTCAGGTTTGCATCCAATACTGCAAGGGAGATATACTGCTGAGATTACAGTGAGCAGCCTTTTTTGAGGTTATGAACTCTAATTAAGCCATTACAGTAAAAGCATTTAAAGCAGCAGGATGTGATAATTGCTGTGGACATTAATAATTTACTCATCGATTCATTGTTTTATGGTCTTCTTATTTTTTTAACGTGCATAATCAACCCAATATTGTCCAACAACTTAGAAAATAGAGCAGAATTAAACTATTTTAGTTTGTGGAACCAAATTGATTAGACATTTCCTAAACTGCTAGAATCAGTGTCTATTCCTAAAGTTCACCATTATGAGTAAGCTGAGATAACGTACAATTTTGATGATGCCCAAAGAGGAATGCACATCGTTGGAAACTCGTCGCAAATCTGGCAAACCTGAATTTTTCCTCTTTTTAAAAATCTGGCTTTCAGAAACAAGGCCAAGCCAGCTGCAAAGAACTGAGTGGGTACATTTTTGGCAAAGTGAAAGTAGCCTGCCTTGCTTTCTTGCTATTCTGAATAGTTCAACACTATGTTGGATCGCTGAATTGTTCCACAGAAATCGAGCAACTGAGAATTTATTATACAAATTTAAAGAAAATAACATATACTTCAAGTGAAATATATGACTACAATTTCAAAGAGGAGAGAAATGGATGATGGATTTCCAAGTGTAAATTGATTCTAAAAAAAAGTATTTTCATGCTACTGATTACTTACAAAATGTTTTAATTTTGCCTTCCTTATTAATCGGTGAGCAATTTGCAAGCTTATTTCTGTTTGAGACAAGTTGGTCATTGGGTTCTGGAGGTTTGTAACTGACTGCATATCTCTTCATCCTTTGAATTTGCCACATAATTTGATCATTAATAAATTTGCCATTACATTTCCAGGAAGATTTTGCCCATTTCTTAGCTATATTATTTTAAACTATTTTTTAATAATCCTGTTTAAATCTAGTATTCACGCAATAGTTATTTCAGTTGTCAAAAACCATTTACAGTGATCATTTTTCATTGATCTTTCTTTGGACACGGGTTGATCTTTTTCTACTTGAAAGGACAGTCTTTGCAGAGGTACAGTTTAAAGGTTGTTAGCATCCTCTATTAGCATTCCCATCCACAAAGTATCTCTCCCCACCATTCTTCCCACCAGTGGCCATTGCTTCTGTGGAATTTGATCTGATCACGGTCAAAGAAAGAAACATGCTTTTTTTTTTTGCCTCTCCCAGCCTTTAGGGACCCCAAGATGATTAACTGTTTGTTTCTGGTGGGGATGACTGAAAGACATTTGATGAACCGAGCAACATAAAGACTAAAGTACCAGTGATGCTGTGAAATATTTAATAATGACTTACTATGATCAGATTAGTGCTTCATCAGAAGAATTCTTTACTTCCATACCACATTAAAACATTATATGAAA
Organism: Amblyraja radiata; assembly: GCF_010909765.2. Classification (NCBI taxonomy): domain Eukaryota; kingdom Metazoa; phylum Chordata; class Chondrichthyes; order Rajiformes; family Rajidae; genus Amblyraja; species Amblyraja radiata. Next base: position 72,771,079 of record NC_045961.1, read on the forward strand.
TATTGTGCATATAGTCTTTTTTTAAAGCCCAGGAATGCCTTTGAATAAAATAGAGCCAATCGTGCATGGACCAAGGTTACTCTTCTTCTTCTTCTTTCGTGTGGCATGCACAGCTTAAAGTTGTAGGACAACTTGTTCTATTTGATCTTCTGTTTGTGCACGTCTAGTTGATTGCATTAGTCGAAACAGGGCGGACCACGTGAAGGTTGCAATCTTCCACCCCAAGGTTACTCAGCAACCACAACTACAACTCCCGTTTATATGGCATGCTTTAAAGTAGAAGAAACTTTCAACGACCTTCACAGAAACATTACCATGGAATAATGTGGGCCAAACACCTTTACGTAATTAATAATGTTTCATGTTTTAAATGAAACAATATTAATTAAGATTAAGGAGTTTGGTCTTATGGAGCTTTTTTACGAGAAGAAATATGGAGTATACCCTTTATTGTTCTCCAATTTACATTGCTCTTCAGTGAAGATAATTCACAGTCCAACAAAAAATATAGCTAAAGCATGACAAAATAAAATAGATCAATAGACAATAGATCAATAGACAATAGACCATAGGAGGACAATAGACAATAGGTGCAGGAGTAGGCCATTCGGCTCTTCGAGCCAGCAGCGCCATTAAATGAGATCATGGCTGGTCATCCACAATCAGTACCCCGTTCCTGCCTTCTCATCATATCCCTTGACTCCGCTATCTTTAAGAGCTCTATCTATCTCTCCCTTGAAAGCATCCAGAGAATTGGCCTCCACTGCCTTCTGAGGCAGAGAATTCCACAGATTCACAATTCTTTGGGTGAAAAAGTTTTTCCTTATCTCCGTTCTAAATGGAGCCATGATAGAATGGCAGAGCAGACTCGATGGGCTGAATGGCCTAATTCTGCTTCTGTCTTATGTTCTAATGAACTTCTTTAGGTGGGAAGCACTGCATAATCAAACCATCTCTATAAACTGAAGACTTCATATTTGTGACCATTAAGTTAACATTTAAACAACAATACTACATGCTCTTTTCATTAATACTAGTAGAAATGGTTAACAATGCTCACCTCCATTTTTATGCCAGTCATTTATTTTACAGCTTTCTTCCTAAACAATGCAAAAGTTTTAAGATTATACTAGAAATTTTTGCACAGATAAACAGTGGCACGGCAGCAGAAGCTCCCAGCAGGGCGTGCAGTGGTAGAAGCTCCAACTGGCAGAGGCCTGTTGGCGAAAGCTGCCGAGCTAGTCCTGCTCATCCCCAGTGGCCAGAGGCACTATAACCCATTGGACTGCGGTCGGTAAAGGGGAAGCCACCAAGCAGGCCCCGCTCTTCCCAGAAGACCGGAGACCGAGGGCATGGACCGGTGATGACATAGGACGCAGTAGGCGAGAAGAGGGGCGCAAGTACATTAGGAGAGGGAACTGGGGAATGGCCTAACACACCTTCCAGGTTGATGGCAGGAGGTGCCCCGGGGCACAAAGGTGGACAGGCGAGGAAAGGGATGTCAGTTTACAGGTCGATCTACACATCCAAGGAAGGTGACGGCTGGAGGCCTGCAGTAGCCTGGGGCTTGCCTTGATTGGGCAATGATCATAGATCCTAAGTGTGGACTGGTATTTGAAAATGGCACCAAACATGGCGCCTCTTGCGTGGAGCTCAGTGGACTATTTCTGTACACTTTACTTATCGGGATGTGCTTAGGTACTGCAATACTCTACTGGACTGCTTGTAAGAAAATAAATTCATGTCCATAAGTTCATAAGCAATAGGAGCTGAATGAGGCCATTCGCCTCAACAAATCTACACCATTCAATCATGGCTGATCTATCTTCCCTCTAAACCCTATTCTCCTGCCTTCTCCCCATAATCCCTGTACCAATCAAGAATCTATCTATCTCTGCCTTAAAAATATCCATTGACTTGGAATCCACAGCCTTCTGTGGAAATGATTTTCACTGTCAATTGACACATGTGACAATGAAGCATGATTGAACCATTAGATGCTTCAGCAGGTTATGTGGATAGTAGAAAAGAGACCACCTTAAAAGTCATTGGAACGTGAAAACTAAAACAAGCTGCAAATGCTTCCAATTCTCTGGTTATATATAACTGTATGGTCATAATTGTGGGTGTGAGGTCAACATTTCCATGAAAGCTATCCTTTGAGTTTATCCATTAAACAGACATACTTAGATATAATAAACGACTGTGAGACACAAAAGTAAATAAGCAAATGATCATAACGCCACTCCTTCCAAAGCAATGAATTCAGGATTTATTTATGTATCATGACAAATTCTGAAAAATACTATTTTATAACTTTGATCTCTATAAATTCAAAGCACAATGCAAGTTTTAATTCTGCACATTGAAAGCAATCATGGGCTATCTATTTCAGTGATGTCTCATGCTGAAATTCATATGCTGACCCCAGAAGATTCCATGATTGAGATGAGGCACATTGCAGATGGTAGTTTTGCCTTAACCTAATGGTTCTAACATTTCTATGACATCGTTGGGGAATCTGGGAGGATTCTAAGAATAATGAGGATGGTCATTCAGAATCAACAATAAATATTTTATGAGGGTGTACAGAAGAGAGGACAGAGGGTGGTCAGAAAGGTGACACTCTTTCGCTCTGTGCTTTGTAAAAGTCCTCCTCATAATCTTTGCTGGCTTGGTATCATGTTACAAAAAATATTTTTTGTTCACTAATGAGCCTATTTGAGAACTTTTTTCGGTGATCAACAGATTTCTGTTTGAATATTTAATGAAAGTTGTTGATGTGATAAATCTTGGTGTTGGGAATGATGCAGTAGTCAAGAGCTACCTTAGTGGTTTAATAATTAAACAGAATCAACACTTCAAAGCAATAAATATAAATTTACCAATTTTAGTGTGCTATTACATCTGTTACGTTTTTATTCAGAAGAAATAAATAGTCCTCATGCAGGTAGGGTTTTTTAAAGGTAGCACTGATATGTTAGCGTCTTATATTATTACAGGTCATTTAATTTATATAACTTTTACATGGGCATAAGACAAACATAAATTCAATAATGTTTTTATATTAAAAGGGATGCAAAATTATTTAATTAAAAGATTGACTCAGAACTGGGTAAGTCATTTAATGCCAGGCACACAAAATCTCTGTGTGCAGTGTGATCCTTTCAAAATGACAATCTTTCAGTAGGCAGTACAAATTTGACTTATCTTTGCCTTCATATCAAATGTTTAATTTACATTGGTCATTTCTACGTTCCTGAATCCTTTTAAAATAGTGTTTAGTGGAAACGAAATAAATGCTGTTTCTTTCTTTGTCTCTGATTTCTAACAAGACCACGGAAATTGCATTTTTTAAAGATATTCAATTGAAATATTCCCTATCCTGCCAAAGAGATAATATCTGAAATCCCCCAGAAAGTATTGTGTCCCTTATGGATGGCATCCTGTTGTTAGAAGAATTAACTGCAGTTTATTTTTATTGTCTGGCAAATCAGGATGTGAGCTTTAGTAGCACATTTATAGCACCATAGACTTTAGACATTTAATTATGATTCCCAATTTGCCAAAGGGACCAAAATTGGGTATTGTTATTGCTATTGAGGGAGTGCATCGTAGATTCACCAGGTTAATTCCCAGGATGGCGGGACTGACATATGATGAAAGAATGGGTCAACTGGGCTTGTATTCACTGAAATTTAGTAGGATGAGAGGGTATCATATAGAAAGATATAACATTCTTAAAGGATTGGACAGGCTAAATGCAAGAAAAATGTGCCTGATGTTGGAGGAGTCCAGAATCAGGGATCACAGTTTAAGAATAAGGGGTTGGCCATTTAGGACTGAGATGAGGAAAAACTTCTTCACCCGGAGAGTCGTGAATCTGTGGAATTCTCTGCCACAGAAGGCAGTGAAGGCCAATTCACTGGATGTTTTCCAGAAAGAGTTAGATTTAGCTCTTAAGGTAGGAATGTTGCAAAACTTACCTTCAGCGGCGCTGCAGTTCTGTCACTGCACGTGCGCGCGACTTTGGTGCCTTTGAGAGGGGGGCGGGTTTAAAACGGCGTTTCCTCCAGGCTGTTTAAATCGATGTCGATCAGCCTGTTTAATTGCTGACGAAAAATCACTGCGACTGCCGTTCTCTGCACTTATTTTTAAACTGTTAGATAATTTAATTACTATAGTAAATTAAAAATCATCTTCTAAAGCTGCGAATGCCGACAACGGGACGGATCTCACGTAGGGGACAAGGCAAGGTAGGCATTAAAAAGTGCTTCTTAAGATGCCTTTAATCAACATTTTAAGTTGCGAGAAGGTGACTTGGAGCCCATCCGAACCGGCAGTATTTTTCATGCCGACATGGGGTTCAATTCACTGCAACCGCAACGTTCCAAACCATCGCGTTCCAGAAAATCCCACTCGCAAGATGATTTAAATGGCCATTAATTTGCAGGTATTAAACACTAAATTCCTTCCATTTGGCCTATAAATCCATGACAATGAGATTTAAAAATCATGTAATATTGTGAATTCTTGTGTGTATGTTATTTGGACACTTAGGCTATTTAAAAATGTTGATCTTTTCTTAAGAAATGGATAGATGTTTAGATCTAGTAATTGAATTATGTAATTAGCTACAATTGGCTAACTAACTAATTATATGCTTTAATTTCAGGTCATCCAAGTAAGATTGTTTCATATTTGTTTCAGAATGCTTCAATCTATAATAACTGAAAATCTCTTTCAGTTCTCTTAATTTTAAAGAAAGTTATGGGCTTTTGACTGTCCTCGATCACAGCTTTTGTGTTAAGTCAATGGAAAAGCAATAGGGAACAAGATGCTAATTTCCGAGTATGAAAATTACCATAACTTTTTTAATACTGAAGATATGAAAGTGAATTAGGTGTCAAATTAAACTTCTTTTTATGCTTTATCTGATGGGATGAATTGCAGACTTGATTTTTAATATCTCAAAATGTTGTAACATTGCTACTTAAGGCTAAAAGAATCAAGGGATATGGGGAAAAAGCAGGAACGGTGTGCTGATTTTAGATAATCAGTCATGATCATATTGAATGACGATGCTGGCTCGAGGGGCAGAATGGCCTACTCCTGCACCTATTTTTCTATGTTTCAAAACCATTTTATAAACAATGACAGCAAACAAATGCCACCACCACCCTGAAAAGGTTATCCAAGCCCATCGGCACTTTAAAACAGGAATTCTCTCTCTCAATCAGAAAGGTATGAAATAAATATAATCAATATTTCCTGCTTACACCTTTTGTTTTACTCACTGTGATACATTTATAATATATTACATCTAATATTCATAACAAAATCAAAGTGTGGTGAAAAATAATACTTGTAAAAGAAACCTTTAGTGGCACTTCAGTCCCACCTTTTTTCACAATGTGCATGTCAGAGATATTTAATTTAAGTGACTTCTGCAATTTAAAAGCTCCAATGAATTGCTTCTCCCAATAAAAGGTAGTTTCAAGGAAAGCTGTGTAAAGAGTGACAGCAACATGAAGTGGAATTACACAGACTGAATAAAACTTTAATTCATAGCTATTGCAAGGTAAAGCACATTTGTCTAACAAAAGATTCTACCTTTTTGCTATCTGCATTTTTTATGACCAGCATGGTAACTGCATATTTAACTCGGAGGTCCCAACATCCAATGCCTTACATGTTCCACCTAATACTTGCAAGTGGCCCTTGATATGCAATACCAATGGGCATATTCAGATATGCAGCCTATTTATATTAATTTGATGGTTTTGGTCATAGCCAATACGGACATCATATTAGCATACAGCTGAGTCCATCCAGGTTCCAACATGGGTTGGATATTTACACTATTTCTTTCAATTATCTTGTAACATTAATGATTTAATCATATAAATGTGATGTGCAAACAATGTAATATTGCATGCTGTCAATTTTCAGAAAATGTTTGCCTTACCAGCAGATGGAAAGCATTAGACACAGTTGATTTAACCAATTAATATCTTCAAAATCAGTGCTCATAATCATCCATTATTTCATTTGCTGTATTTATAAATAAATATGTTATTTCATTACAAGTAAATGCTCATTTAAAGAACTTCAATGATGTTGCAACATAATGAAAATTATGAGTGGAAATAATCTACATACTTCTGCATCAGGTCATGGGAGTCCAAAGTATTTCTCTCCATTCATTTTACGTAACAATGTGGCTCTAATCTTCCTCCCTGACCTGAGTGCATTTGAAGTGGACTCCAGGGTTCATAGCATCTGTCTACAGCTTTTCTGAATTGCCCCTCTGGAGGCCTGAGATTTTTTTTCAAATTGAATATAATAAACAACACTGCAAGCCACATCCGAGTTCTATTTCTCTTTGTGCCCTGGATTGTCTTACAGCCAATGACAGCATTAAGCACCTTCATTAACATCCTCTCAGTGCATTCAGGTATTGAAGTATCGGTTTCTAGATCCAAGGACAATGATACCGTACTCCCGCCAACAATCAGTCAGCACAGTAGTTCCAGTGCCTTGCAGCTTTCAATAACTTGAGAGAGGTTTGATTTTTACTCACAGTCAGCACAAATCATAGCTTATTTTCTATAAATATATCTTAAAGGTTTTCCATATTATATACACAATATACAAACATATATGTTAGGTACATGCAAATGTGAATGTATGCATGTGCATGTATATTTGTGTCCAACATATTCCCAATATATAATAGTCTTTAGTTTTGAATTAAAAGAAAATTGCATGTGCATTTCAATCATCAGTAACTAACAAACCTCCCTGTTCTTTTAGTTCCCTTATCAGAAACTGCTGGAGTTATAGCACAGAATTTCCATCTAATCAAATACCTATACAACAGGGATTTAAATTTCACATTACACTTCACAGAAAATTAATTGCATGTTAATTTTAATTATTCAAATGACATTGAATCCTTCAGCACAAACACAAAGACTAACTTTCTTTAAACATGAAAGTTGAGCAAGCTCAATTCTCTTCTTTGGTTTGCAGTTGCTTTTGAAACAAACCTGATACAGGTTGACAGAAATGCACTACTTATCCAATGACAAACCTTTAAAGCTTGTTTAAGAAAGAACTGCAGATGCTGAAAAAATCGAAGGTAGACAAAAATGCTGGAGAAACTCAGCGGGTGAGGCAGCATCTATGGAGCAAAGGAATAGGTGACGTTTCGGGTCGAGACCCTTCTTCATTCTTCGCTCCATAGATGCTGCCTCACCCGCTGAGTTTCTCCATCATTTTTGTCAACCTTTAAACCTTCACCTTTAATAACAATTACTTGTCCTCTACTATTGTTTAAAAACCATTATCTCTACCACAGGGTTTCAAAAGGCAGGCAGCATCCGACTTGCTGAGCAATGCACCATTCAGTTTTGCAATTACTATTACACTTTTAATGCATTTTATCAAAACCCGCTTCTCCAACAGGTCACATGCTCTAAATTATGGCATCTGTATGGCTCCCCTATGGGTCAGTGTGTGACCTCTCATTATGATGTGAAATTTGGGAAGTAATCACTGAACATATTTCGGATTAAGTTTCTTTAAATTCACAAACATATATACACATCACTTGATAGTCAGTATTCATTGCCCAGGACTAATAACCCTAGAGGGTGGCGGTGATTTCTATTTCCGGGTAACTACAGCCATTGTGAAAATATATTTCCATAGAGCTACTAGGAAGGCTTGTGATCCTGAAGGAAGGGGGTGCATTTCCAAATAAGGAAGATGGTGATGTTTCTATGCTCTTGGTTTGCTGGTTTGAAAAGTAATGGCAGAGAAGTTTCTGTGTGTTCTTGAAGTACACTTTGTCGATGATAAACATTGCTGTCAGTGTTTATCAGTGGTGGAGGGAGTGAAAGTTTAGGATAGAGGATAGAAAGACAATCAAGTAGTCAATCTTGTCCATGGTGCGGAGGTTTCGATGAATTTTCCATCATCGACCTGAATTTTGCTTTTCAGGATGTGGAAAGGCTTTGGGAACTCATGAAGTAAATCACTCATCACAGGAGCCGCTGAATTGCTCTCGTTCTCTTTGATTTATGAGATGTAGATGTTGCTGTTAAGGCCACTGTGGGGCGGTAGAGATGCGGGTTCTATCCTGATTCTGGGTCCTGTCTGTTTGGGGTGTGTATGTTCCCCCTGCGACCTTGTGGGTTTACTCCGGGTGCTCCGGTATCCTCCCACATTCCAAAGGTGTGCAGCTTATTAAGTTAATTGGCTTCTGTAAATTGTCCAGAGTGTGTAGGATAGACTGGTGTATGGGTCGGCATGGGCTCGGTGGGCCAAAGGGCCTGTTTCCAACCTGTATCACTAAACTAAACTAAAATGAACTAAACTAAACTAATCTAAACTAATCTAAACTAAAATAAACTAAACTAAACTAAACTAAACTAAACTAAACTAAACTTAATTAAACTAAACTAACAATTATTATCTATTCATGGATGAAGTAACTACAATTTCTTACCAGTATAGTCATATTGTAAACATTGTTGGTATAATCCATCACTAGTGATTACATTGCTTCCATCCTCTCCAACGCAGTGGTCCACGCAGGTTTACTATAATCCCTGGCCATTCCCAAATGCTTCTTAAACCTTTGTCATTTCACACGGCAGTTAAGAGTCAAGCATATTAATGGATTTGGAGTCCCATGTCGGGCAGATGTAAAGAGGAATGAAGGATGTAGAAAAAGGAACTGAAGATGCTAGTTTACAAAAAGAAGACACAAAATGCTGGAGCAAGGTGATTTCAGAACACTTGAAAGAATTGAAGAGGTTTATATTCTGATCAAAATGAATATAAAATCATGAATAAATAAATGAAACACGCCACACTGTTAATAATTTGTGGTAATATGTAACTTGGAAGCAACCAACTTTTTGCAATACCAAGGAAAGGTCGGACATTCCTCCATATCCCAGGGTGTTTGAACCGGAATAACTTCTTGGCCCAAATTTAGTTAAGATCATTTTTTTCAGTTGACCTCCGATTCTGGTACAGTGAATTGTGAGAAGAATTTTAACTATGTGTGGTTGATATAATGCCTGGTTTCATTATTACTACAAATGACGTATTTACAAAATCAACTGGCTATATACCGGACTCATATACAATATACAATAATCTCATTGGAGTGAATGGGAACAAATGACACCACACAGAAAGGCACTTAGATCTTTCTGTTTGCTCTGCATCGGTGAATTTAAAGTCTCTGTGTCCTTCAGTTGTACAGAGCCCTAGTGAGACCACACCTGGAGTATTGTGTGCAGTCTTGGTCCCCTAAATCGAGGAAGGACATTCTTGCTATTGAGGGAGTGCAGCATATGTTTACAAGGTTAATTTCCGGGATGGCGGGACTGTCATATGCTGAGATAATGGAGCGGCTGGACTTGTATACTCTGGAATTTAGAAGGATGAGAGGGTATCTTATTGAAACATATAAGATTATTAAGGGATTGGACATGCTAGAGGCAGGAAACATGTTCCCGATGTTGGGGAGTCCAGAACCAGGTGCCACAGTTTAAGAATAAGGGGTAAGCCATTTAGAATACGGGATGAGGAAACACTTTTTCACACAGAGAATTGTGAGTCTGTAGAATTCTCTGCCTCAGAGGGTGGTGGAGGCCGGTTATCTGGATATTTTCAAGAGAGAGATAGATAGAGCTCTTTAAGATAGCAGAGTCAGGGGATATGGGGAGAAGGCAGGAACGGGGTACTGATTGGGGATGATCAGTCATGATCACATTGAATGGCTGGATCGAAGGGCCGAATGGCCTACTCCTGCAATTGTCTATTGTCTAAAACACTCTTGAGTCTTGACTCTTCTATTCGGAAAAGCCAGTGTATGAAATTTGTCACTGGAAGCAAATTTCAGAAGCAGAGTTCAGTGTGCATACATTAATACATTGCACATTTAGCATATACAATAGAGGAAGAATTTCCAGTCCTTGTTTTCCCAGGTGAGTGTGTTGAACATCCTAAAAGGAATGTTGAGTGTTAATGTCAGCATGAACTGCAAATGGAAATTGGATCTCCTGAGGAGAGCATGACACTCCACTGCTGTTCCTGAAACCAGTTCTGAATTTAAGGTGACTGTTCAGCGGAAAAGACTGCAAAAAGTTGTGAACTGCCCAGTCCATCACCGGCTCTGATCTCCCCATCAACGAAGGGATTTATCGGAGTCGCTGCCAGCATCATCAGAGACCCACTCTATCCTGACCACACACTCATTTCACCCCTGCCATCGGAAAGAAGGTACAAGAGCCTGAAAACTGTAACGTCCTGGTTCAGGAACAGCTTCTTCCCAACAGCCATCAGGCTATTAAACACTACAACCACAAATAAGCTCTGAACTACAAAAGACTATTATTATTATTATTATTATTATTATTATTATTATTATTATTATTATTATTATTATTATTATTATTATTATTATTATTATTATTATTATTATTATTGCACTACTATTGATTGTTTGTTTTGTGAGTATGTATATATATACATATATATATATATATACATATGTGTGTGTACTTGTGAGTATGTACACATTGAATTTATTTTCTCTCTTGGTTATCATATTGTTTACAGTGTGCTATGTTTACATATTCTGTTGTGCTGCAGCAAGTAAGAATTTTATTGTTCTATCTGGGACATATGACAATAAAACACTGTTGACTCTTGACTCTTGAAACATGACCAAAGATGCCTTTGAGTATGTTGCTCCATTTCATAAAAGGCTCTTATTTGGTTGTTGGTCTGTCAAGCCCATATCATTTCTGAATGCAAATGCACGCTTTTAAAGTCATGGCAACAGTATCTAAAAGCAATGAAGCTCCACATAACAACACTGCATCACAATTCCAAACTGGGGTGCAATAGCTGAGTTAATGGAATTCTATCAAATAAGCATAAAACCAATGTTGACATATATAGAGGCAAGGCTGATTCTTTTAACATACATGAGTTACTCAGCACATGCCGATTCCTTCTGAATGTCATTCCTCTCAGTCCAGACCATTTTGAATTTAAGAATGAAAGTTTTTAGAATAAAATTTCAGAATAATTCAGAAGAATTTAACGTTTTATAATAAAAGGATGTACCTTTAGTAAGGATATGAGGAGGAATTTATTTTGTCAGAAAGTGATGAATCTGTGTAATTCATTGCCACAGTAGGCTCTGGAGGCCGTAAATGGATATTTTTAAGGCGGAGATTGATATATACTTGATTAGTATGCATCAGGGTTAATGGGGAGAAGGCAGTGGAATGGGGTTGAGAGGGAGAAATAGATCAGCAATGATTGAATGGCAAAGAAGACGATGGGCCGAATGGCCCAATTCTGCCCCTATAACATGAAATAAAGAATCTCTTCAGTTTGGCTTTTTCTTGAAATAATGAAACCATTTGATAGTTAAGGCCAATGAATTGTCATGTATTTCAACCTAACATTTCAGTAACCTGCCGTGATCTTGAAAATGGTGCTCTGTATTGGTTGCACAGTTATCCACTGTTACAGCAGCAGATACTGCAGCAATCTCAGTGATCAAGTCATAAATGTTATAACTTGTGAGGCCACAATCTTTTGAGCTAATTTTTAGAGAACAATAGTTTAGGAAAGTTCATATTAGAATTATCCTTGCAGCAATGTGTTTTGCAAACAATCCTCTATTTTACTGAATGTAGTATTTTTCTGATATTACCCTGTCTTGATCTCTGACTAAATTGCTCATGATTAACAGCTACACTTACTGATGGCACATCTCAAGAAATGTAGTCAGTACTTTCTCATAGACAGAAAGAGAGAGTGAGAGAGAGCGAGCAAGAGAGGCTGGTATTCTGATGGATAATAGCATACATTTTCAAATTGTCTACGAATACAGGCATTAGACTTGTCTTTCCAATGGATATTAATGTCATTTGCACTGCAAGATCTAGGTTAATGATTATATCATTTGTGAGGAGGTTAACCACATTTATCATACTGCCTCAAAATAGTACATCACGCCCTGCAAGTGACCTTGTGAGTGCCCTGAGAGTCATAGCTATATCTTGCCACCACATTTACAACAATGTGCAAAGACACAAATAGATCATGCACCTCATGATTTGCAAGGATTCTGCAGCAGCATTAGGACTGGAATTGACTGTGAAAAAAACCCAACCACTTCTGTTGGATAAATGTGTACCACTCATATAAGCATTGTGAGTTTGCTATTATTATCTTTAAATAAAACAGCCTTCAAATTCTATAATTCACCTCAAAGCATAATAAATGATTGAAAGTCATGAAAAATATTGTCAAAGTAAGTTTGACATTGACTGCAAGTGCCTCAAATTTTGCCCATTTACATTTGAACATTTCATCTATTTGATTCAATAATGCAAAGTTCCAATGCACCATGATATCCAATGCCTCTTGAGGGCAATACCCTGGTCCCAGTCCTACTGGTCCACTGCTTGCATCTGTCACCGCCTGCGGCTCCCTCCTCCTCTACTCTCCAGGCTTCGGGGCTGACTTCGGCAGCTTCCAATTTTCCTCCCAGCAGCAGGCAGCAGTCCTTCTTCCTTCTTCATGGCTGCGAACCATTCCTGTTGCTGCACAGGGCTGCGGGCCGTCCACCAGGTCTTTCTTCGCAGTGGCACCACGGCGCATTCCGTGACACTTCCATACACTTCATGGATGGCCTGCTATGTGTTATCGATTATATGGGATTGTGTCTGAGCATCTCTCAGTCTGTGTGAAGTTGTGTTAGAAACTGCTTCTAGTTGTATCCATTTGAACTGAAAAATCACATCCTACATAGCATTATTGTCAAGGGATCCAAAAGATCCTTCAAGTTTTACTCTGTTATCCTTTCCCAGTCTCCTTTACCTCTCCACCACTTTGAACCCCCCAACACGCTCATAGACAAACTATGCCCCAATAACTGATCTCAATCCCGATTCAAACATGAAGATCCCTATTCTCCTCTTGACAAATCCCCACCTCACTCTGAATGATTATCTCACATGATTTTCCAGAGACTTGTGAACTGGACCATAAGAAGCTCCTCTTTACCTCTGATCGCATAATGTCAGAGTATGTGTGTAGCGGCAGATTTTTATATCTTTCAAGAGATTACTCCCTCTAGCCACTAAGTGGACTACATGATTAAGGAGAATGTCGTAATACGCAGGTGAGCTCAGAATCCTTCAGAGCTTCTTCACAGATAAATCTTCATAACAGCCTTTTGATTAATAGATTCTTTATTGTTGATGAAAAACAATAAGGTACATCCAACCTTCTTCCGACTCGTACACTTTAATCTTCATCGAACTCTAGCTTTTCGCTTTAGAGGTTAGAAAACTCCTCCTGTCTCCATTACGCTTCGCATGGTCAAAGGGTATGCCATATAACCATATAACCATATAAAAATTACAGCATGGAAACAGGCCATCTCAACCCTTCTAGTCCGTGCCGAACACGTATTCTCCCCTAGTCCCATATACCTGCGCTCAGACCATAACCCTCCATTCCTTTCCCGTCCATATAACTATCCTATTTATTTTTAAATGATAAAAACGAACCTGCCTCCATCACCTTCACTGGAAGCTCATTCCACACAGCCACCACTCTCTGAGTAAAGAGGTTCCCTATCATGTTACCCCTAAACTTATGTCCCTTAATTCTCAAGTCATGTCCCCTTGTTTGAATCTTCCCTACTCTCAGTGGGAAAAGCTTATCCTCGTCAACTCTGTCTATCCCTCTCATCATTTTAAAGACCTCTATCAAGTGCCCCCTTAACCTTCTGCGCTCCAAAGAATAAAGCCCTAACTTGTTCAACCTTTCTCTGTAACTTAGTTGCTGTAACCCAGGCAACATTCTAGTAAATCTCCTCTGTACTCTCTATTTTGTTGACATTCTTCCTATAATCTGGCGACCAAAATTGTACACCATACTCCAGAATTGGCCTCACCAATGCTTTGTACAATTTTAACATTACATCCCAACTTCTATACTCAATGCTCTGATTTATAAAGGCCAGCACACCAAAAGCTTTCTTTACCACCCTATCTACATGAGATTCCACTTTCAGGGAACTGTGCACAGTTATTCCCAGATCCCTCTGTTCACCTGCATTCTTCAATTCCCTACCATTTACCATGTACGTCCTATTTTGATTTGTCCTGCCAAGATGTAGCACCTCACACTTATCAGCATTAAACTCCATCTGCCATCTTTCAGCCCACTCTTCCAACTAGCATAAATCTCTCTGTAGACTTTGAAAATCTACTTCATTATCCACAACCCCACCTATCTTAGTATCATCTGCATGCTTACTAATCCAATTTACCACACCATCATCCTCATGCTCATGCAAGTCACAAACTAAACTACAACCTAAGCTTCTGCTCAAGAAACTTAGCTCCAAACACGCCCTAAAATACGTCATAAATCCTACCCACGTAGTAAAGGGCAGTCTAAAATTTAAAGACACATGCCATAATTAATGACACACAAAATAAGCCAAATGGCCACTTCATACCGGCCCCTAATTGTTCCGAGTACATAACGAGGCAATTATTAATAAACATCAAAACAGTAGTCATGAAGGCTTAACATATATCAAAGCAAAAAAACAACTCCAATAAATCTGAAGAAAACAGTATATGAGAAAAATTCGATTATCCATAGTACCCTACGAATCTGGAAACAAGTGAAGTCATCCCTTAAATTGAGAAATCTATCTCTTCTCTCACCAATCACCAATAATCCCTCGTTTAAGCCATCTATTTTAGACAAGACGTTCACATACTGGGAAAGATTAGGAATTAAAAAACTGGGAGATCTTTATGAGATGGGAACTTTTCTCTCATTTCAAGAATTACAGTTGAAATATCATCTGAAAGGTAGCCAATACTTTAGATATCTTCAAATACGAGACTATTTGAAATCATATACCCAAGACTATCAATGTATGGTTCCAGACATACTAGACGAATGCATGAATAGAAACTCGGATTCAAATAAGTTAATATCGTACCTTTATAATACCCTTTTAATTATACAAACCCCATCATCGGAAGTAATTAGACGAGTTTGGGAAGATGAACTCGGCCTAACAATTTTAAAAGATAGATGGGAGGAAAGTCTTCTATATATACATAACTGTTCTCTTAACATTAGGCATTCGCTAATACAATTTAAAATACTGCACAGACTTTATTATTCAAAGTCTAAACTGGACAAGATCTTCCCAAATGTTTCTCCTATTTGTGATAAATGTCTCCTTCAGGAAGCAACTATAACCCATTCTTTTGCATCTTGTATAAAGTTACATAATTTCTGGAGGAGAATTTTTGAAATCTTTTCTAAAATACTTAAAATAAAATCGGACCCCGACACAGAACTGATTACTCTAGGTACGTCAGAAGCCTGTTCCGAGCTAACATTATTTCAAAGACGTTTCCTTAATTATGGCCTGATAATGGCAAAAAAAAAAAAACTTAAATTTTGCAAAACACACATCAGTCCCTACTGTTAAGATGTGGATTACAAACATGTCCGAGACACTACATTTGGAAAATATTAAGCTTGTCTTGGCAGAAAAACCAGATCAATTTTTCAAGACATGGACACCCTTCACCGAGGACACCTTCTTACAAGGATAGTATGGCACAACACAACTTTGGATTTAAATCCAACTATGGGTGGGGTCAGGTGGGCGGGGGGGGGGGGGGGGGGGGTGTGGGGGAACGAGTCGGGAAATTGAATCCCGGTCTCCCGCGTGACAGGCGGGGATACTAATCACTATACTAACGAGAAAAATAGCATGCACTATATATCCGCAATCAGAATTCTTCATCGTCTCTTCCATCTTCACTTTCGTCTTCTAGAAGCAAGCATAACTTGATTATTAATCTTATTAAAACACTGTTTTTAGTTTAAAGTTATACTGTGTGCACCAAACCCTTAAAATCAGGCATGATACCCAGTATATAGGCGCGACTTTCGTCAGCAGCGGCCTCTGCAGTCCGTCTGCGTTTTTATTATTTTATGTCTTATGTTTTTATGTAGTTTTTGTTATTTTTGTTGGGGTATGTGTGTGGGGGGGGGGTGGGGGTGGTGTGGGGGGGAGGGGGTAACTTTTAAATCTCTCCCTGCACGGGAGACCCGACCCTTTCTTTGTCGGGTCTCCGTTGTCGTTGGGGCTGCAACGAGGAGCGGCCTCCAACAGGAAGACCGGGGGCTGTGGTGCCGACTACTCACCTCACCGTCGCGGAGCTGGCCGAGTCCAGAGCGGGTGGAGCTGTGGTGGACGCTGCTGCGACCCGACCCCCGGAGATTCGGTGGCTGCAACTGCGGGTTTGGCGGGCGGCACCGAGAGCCCGCGGGTCCCTGGAGGGAGACCGCTTTTCAGGGCTTCCGCAGCGGCGACTTCTCCCGCCCGAGTTGCGGGGTTGAAGAGCTCCTGGAGCGGGGCCTTACAGCACCGCCCTGCGCGGCTGGGAATGGCTGCGGGACTGCGAGCGCGCGCCGGGGGCTCTAACACCAAGACCCGGTGTGCAGCCTTGCATCACCCGGCGTGGCTTTAATGGCTGCGGGACAATTCGCCATCGCCCGCCGGGGGCTTTGACTTTGACTCTGACATCGGGGGGGAGAGTGCAGTGGAGAGATAAGTTTTTTTGGCCTTCCATCACAGCAATGTGATGGATGTTTATGTAAATTATGTTGTGTCTTGGGTCTATTTGTTTGTAATGTATGGCTGCAGAAACGACATTTCGTTTGGACCTCAAGGGGTCCAAATGACAATAAATTGAATTGTAATTGTATTGTAAAACATAACAGTCCAAAGCTTTGATAGCATGAAACGTCTTCCTCCATATCCGATCAACTCATGGATGAGTTGTAACAGTAATGTTGAAGTGTGAAACTCCTTCAAAAGAATAACAGGATTTTAAGCAATAAAGTTCACCGTTAGGTTTGTT
The DNA here is from genome assembly GCF_010909765.2 of Amblyraja radiata. Classification (NCBI taxonomy): domain Eukaryota; kingdom Metazoa; phylum Chordata; class Chondrichthyes; order Rajiformes; family Rajidae; genus Amblyraja; species Amblyraja radiata. The sequence continues at coordinate 72,788,103 of NC_045961.1, forward strand.
TAAATTTCCGGATCATTAGCAGAGATTACAAATCCCAGCTCAAGCTTTGGCCATTCTCTGTCTGGCTTACAGAGAAACTTTAGTTCATTGATCCATCTCTTACCACTTAAGAAGTGGTTCGCCATTAGTTCTCCAGAAGCTTCATGCGCAGGATTTTCTTTTGTGTTAACATATTTCAATTGTGCAACATTTGGTAACTCCCAATGCTCTTTCCATTGGCAAATTGTCTCTGTCCAAATCCAACTCTCTGATTTCCTTGGCTCTATCATCTGGTGGAATGCTTTCACAATTGTTGCTAATCCAATTAGAAAGTGTAAATCCTCCCTTATTGCAAAGGGAAGTCTTCTGGTTGAATTGCTTCCTGGTCAGTAGACATGGATTTTAAGCATACATCCACGTAGAAATTATTCTTCAAAGAGATTCTTATTTCTTGAAATTTAGTATTCTTACCGAACTTGCATTTCAAATTCTGGGTACGTTGCTCTGCCATACGATGATCATTCGGCAAACCAACACTTTCTTGTTTGAAAGGTAAGTCAAGACAATAGTGTCCGTCAAATTTTACTGAGTAGTTCCTAATATCTATGAACTTCAACTCTTCATTCGACATCTCTTCAGATTCTTTATTGGTACTTTCATTAAAGTCATGATTGTATTGCTTCATCACTAACTTTTCTAATTTAGCAGTAGATACAGTGCATTCAGAAAGTATTTAGACCCCTTCACTTTTTCCACATTTTGGTACGTTACAGCCTTATTCTAAAATGGATTAAATTCATTTTTTTATCAGCAATCTACACACAATAGCCCACAATAAAAAAGTGAAAACAGGTGTTTAGAAATTTTTGCAAAATAATTAAAAATAAAAACTGAAATATCACATTTACATAAGTATTCAGACCCTTTACTCAGTACTTTATTGAGGCACCTTTGGCAGCGTTTACAGCCTCAGGTCTTCTTGGGTATCACGCTACAAGCTTGGCACACCTGTATTTGGGTAATTTATCCCATTCTTCTCTGCAGATCCTCTCAAGCTCTGTCAGGTTGGATGGGGAGTGTCGATGCACAGCTATTTTCAGATCCCTCCAGAGATGTTCGATCGGGTTAAAGTCTGGGCTCTGGCCGGGCCACTTACGAACATTCACAGACTTGTCACAAAGCCGCTCTTGCGTTGTCTTGGACGTGAGCTTTAGGTCGTTGTCCTGTTAGAAGGTGAACGTCTGCCCCAGTCCGAGGTCCTGAACGCTCTGGAGCAGGTTTTCATCAAGGATCTCTCTATACTTTGCTCCGTTCATCTTTACCTCGATCCTGACTGGTCTCCCAGTTCCTACTGCTGAAAAATATCCCTACAGCATGATGCTGCCACCACAATGCTTCACCGTAGATATGGTATTGGCCAGGTGATGAGCGGTACCTGGTTTCTTCCAAACGTGACACTTGGCATTCAGGCCAAAGAGTTCAATCTTGGTTTCATCAGGCCAGGGAATCTTGTTTAGGTGCCTTTTGGCAAACTCCAAGCGGGCTGTCATGTGCCTTTAACTGAGGAGTGGCTTCTGTCTGGCCACTCTACAATAAAGGCCTGATTGGTGGAGTGCTGCAGATATAGTTGTCCTTCTGGAAGTTTCTCCCATCTCCACAGAGGAACTCTGGAGCTCTGTCAGAGTGACCATCGGGTTCTTGGTCACCTCCCTGAATATGTAAGTAAGTTTCTATCCTAAGGCCCTTCTCCTCCGATTGCTCAGTTTGGCCAGGCTCTATGAAGAGTCCTGGTGGTTTCAAAGCTCTATTTAAGAATGACGGAGGCCACTGTGCTCTTCGGGACCTGCAATGCTCCAAAAAAGGTTTTCCCCAGATCTGTGTCTCAACACAATCCTGTCTCGGAGGTCTACAGACAATTCCTTCGTCTTCATGGCTTGTTTTTTGCTCTAACATGCACTGTCAATGGTGGGGCCTTATATAGACAGGTGTGTGCCTTTCCAAATCATGTACAATCAATTTAATTTACAACTTGCAGATTCCTATCAAGTTGTAGAAACATCTCAAGGATAATCAATGGAAACATGATGCACCAAAGCTCAATTTTGAGAGTCACAGCAAAGGGTCTGAATACTTACGTAAATGTGATATTTTTAATTATTTTGCAATAATTACTAAACACCTGTTTTCGCTTTTATATTATGAGGTATTGTGCGTAGATTGATGATTTAAAAAAATGACTGTAACCAATTTTAGAATAAGGCTGTAATGTAACAAAATGTGGAAAAAGTGAAGGGGTCCTGAATACTTTCTCAATGCACTGCATTTGATGAACAACAATGATAGTTCTTCTGATTCTCGTATTTGTTGTTCCTTTTCAAGGAGCCATAGATAACCCATCCAAGTCGGGTTTTTGTAGCATAAGGTCCATCACCTTGGCTCCTAACATTCTGTATAGGTTCCAATGCCTTCTAAACATTCGTTCCCATAAGTAGATCAACACTAGAATTTATTTCAGATATCTTGACATCCTTCAGGTAAGGCCATTGTTTCTAGTCTTCATGTCTTGGTATATTTTGACGACCAACAGGCATGGCTCCATGTGTAAACACTTCAGTTATTGGTATAAAATTATCTTCATCCAGACTTCATCTCCATACTTGTAATGTAATGACTCCTGCTCTCTTTATGTTTAGTCATGGTACGTAATCGAATCTTAGTCTCTTCTGTAATATTCAGCCTTCTCGTCAGGTTTTCTGTGCAAAGGGTAGTCGAACTTCCGTGATCCAGAAAAGCATATGTTTGTAACACTATATTTGTCTTACTATTCCTCACCTGTACTGGTAAGATAGAAAAAATACAAGCTTCAACCCCGGCCCCAATATGAGCAGTTACTTGAGGTGAGGTGACAGCATCACTAGTAGCTGGTTTCTCCTTATGTTCCGTTTACTCCGGTTCATTCTCTTCTATTTGCTCTGATAGTTCTTCTATTTGTTCCGGTTCTTCCTCTCCCATTTGCTCTGGTAGCTCTTCTTCAGTGTGAAGTGCTTCAGGATGATATTGCCTGCACTTATAACAAATTATAGGACTCTTACAGACTCTCACAGTATGTCCTTTTTTCAAACATCCAAAACAGATTCCCTTCTCTTTCAAGAAATCCATCTTTTCTTCATATTCTTTCATCTTGAATCTTCAACAGCATCTTATGGTGTGACCAACTTCATCACATAACAAACAGAATACTATTTGCTTGCTAGTAGATCCATTTCCTTTCATTCCAGCTGTCGTTTCCACAGGTATGGTTGTGGTAGCAAAACTACTATCATAGGTTCTGATCTTTCTTCAGTTTTGGTAAAGGTAGAACCTTTGTTAGTTGCAATTGTTGGTCTTCAATAGTCCCGTGGTGTGGCTCTAACATGTACCGTACTTCCCTTTATAAGAATTTCACCAGGTCTCGTAGCCTGGTTACTTGCTTCTTCTTATCCATTATTTTGTCTGCTTTATATCTTCACCTTTCTCTCAGTCTTCGGGGAAACTTGCTAATGATGACTCGAGTATTACACGCAAGATTCATTTCCTTCATGTGGCCAAGATTTTTCATTGAGCTGCAACAACATCTCAGAAATATTGCATATTTACTCAATGCCTCCCCTTCTTCTGGCTTGATTTCTTTCCAAGCATGGACTTTCTCCATATATGCATTAGCAATCCTCAGTTCATTACCAAAACGTTCTTTAAGTAACCTTCTCGCCCTTTTATAGCCTTATAGTTTTGACAACTTTCTACAAGTACCTGAACATCTACGCTTGTGTACTTCACCAGAAATCGTAAGCGCTCCTTTTCATCCGTAATTTTTGTTTCTAATACTTCTTCTAATGCCCTTACAAAAGCTTCATACCGCAAAGGATCTCCATCATATGTAGGAATTTCTGCTGGTGATAGAATGAGAGAGGTATTTTGTCGAGTTATGATCTGGTTGAATTCAGCTTGCCTTTTCACCAACACCAATACTCCATCCTGATAAACTTGGCTTGGCTCCAACGGACGATAGACAGGCCTAGGCTCAAAATGGCTTGTTCGAGCCTGTGCACCAGGCCTCTGAAAAGCGTAGTCCGCTCTTGGTTTGTCCCAAGCATCTACAGACACTCCATTAGTAGTTTGTTTCGATCTAGCACTCATTATCTTACTCTGTTCCAATGGGTTTTCAAAGCCATGAAATCCGGTGCACCTCGATTGTGGAATTGATCCAACTGCTGACTCATTTGGAGCAGCTTTTCCTCTTGGTCCAGAATTCATCGTCTTCGATGATCTAGAGCTGCATCTTGAACCCTCATTTTCCAGTATCTCCTTCTTCGATTTGGCCACCGCCAACTTTGTGTCTAGTTCCAGTTGTTCCTTTCGTTGCCTCATCTCTTCCTTTTGTCGCGTCATCTCTTCCTTCATCTGTTTGTCTCGTCATCTCATTTCTTCTTCTTCTTGTTCAATCTCATGTTTCTTCTTCAAGGCATCGCTTCTATTGAGAGAGCGACTAGATCAGCTTCAAGCCCAATCGAGCAGAAACCTCTGATACCGAACTAGCTGTAGAACCAGATTTATGTCCTGACCTTCGTGTAGATATATTCAAGATACTATCTTGTGGTGTAATCTCATCTTCCATTCTGGCACCTTGTTGCATCGCACTTCCAGCTGTTGAGTGTGTAAGTGGGGTATAATTTCCGATAACCACTCTTCTGCCTTATCCATGAAACCATTGAATATCTTCACCCTGTCTTCCCACCACTGGATGTGTCTTACGCGTTCTTCCCGAGGCAGTTGTGAACACAGCAACACATTTTGTTTCTTTCCAACCTCTTGGCAGAGGTTCCACAGTTGGCCCAGATTAGATTCTACTTTGATCGCGTTATGTAGTGATTCCATTAGTTTCTTCTGTTTTTCAATTAATCTGATAACCTGTTTCCATAATTTGTTTCTCTCCTTCTCAGTTTCTTTCAGGTAGTCAGCTTGTGTATTATCTGTTTCTGCTTGATACATGAGTTATCTGTAGCTTTCAATTGACTCGTTAACTTGTTCCCATATCGAGTTTTCCTCCTTCTTAGTTTCTTTCAGGTAGGCAGCTGGTCCTTGACTAAGCTTGACTTCGCCACATTGTGATTCCTCTGGCGTGGCCTCCATGATTTTAAAGAAGTCTTGGCAGATTGCCAAGTCTTTAAATTGAATGACCAAAGTCCTCTGCTGGTTGCTCTAATTTTGTCAACATTTTCATCAGAACAATAACAAACTGAGATTTTTGCCAACATCTCATCAACAACCACGGACTAGCAGTGACATTAATTCAGAAGGAATGTGTGTTATCAAGACATCAAAAACAATTTCCAAGGTCGGACGTCTGGATTTCTCCAGGCAAATTGGAAAAACACTTTTTTTGGCTATCTTCCAAGCTAGTGGCTGGCATTCATTTATCTGGCTCTTCTTACAGAAGCCGTTTAAAAATTAAAGCTTTGCAGCTTCAAAATTCAAAGAAATAATAGTCAATATTTACTCACAATTTCTGTGATAATGTCTTCAGATGAATGTCTTCAGATAAGTCGTCTTGCTGTCGATAATCCTCTAGGCTTCTGTGGCCGAGATCTATTGTCTTCAGTTCCTCGGCTGGAACCGGCCTTCTGACCAAAACCTCAATCGAGATCTTAGCCAAATCTTCTGTCCCATTCCCTGGGACTGGGTTTCATTCCCCGTCAGAAGTATCCTTTGACTTAACAGAGCGGCAGATTTTTATATCGTTCTAGAGCTTACTCCCTCTAAACACTAAGTGGACTACATGATTAAGGAGAATGTCATAATACGCATGTGGGCTCAGAGACATTCAGAGCTTCTTCACAGATAAATCTTCATAACACAGTCTTTTGATTACTAGATTCTTTATTGTTGATAAAAAAACTATAAGGTACATCCAACCTTCTTCCGACTCGTACACTTTAATCTTCATCGAACTCTAGTTTATCGCTTTTAAGGTTAGAAAACTCGTATCTCCGTTACACTTCGCATGCACATGGTCAAAGGGACTTCCTCATGCAAGTCCGAAACTAAACTAAAACCTAGAAAGAAGAAACTGCGCAAGAAACCTAGCACCAAACATGCCCTAGAATATGTAATAAATCCCACCCACATAATAACGGGCAGTCTAAAATTTAAAGACACATGCCATAATTAATGACACATAAAATAAGCCAAATGGCCACTACACGAGCGTGTTGAGCAGGTAATGTTAGTAAGACAATGCACAATCCCTTGGACCATGTGCAATGCAGAATTTTGCAATGGTAGACCCGTGGAGTCCGAAGAAGGGTCCCAATTCCCCAAATTGTCTGCATCCCTACACAGATGCTGCCTGATTTGCTCACTTCTTCCAGCATTTTATTTTTTACTCAAGATCCTGCTGTGTTTTGCTGCTCACTGCTAACCCACCATGCACCACCAGTATTAATTATTTTCAAGGTTACAAAGAATCTCAAAGCCAAGCTGATTTACTGTGTTACATTTTGACATCACAATATTTCTCATTATCTTAGAGTCTTTATTCTGGCAATTCTTTCATTTAACAAAGAGAATTCTGTTTAAATATTGAGGCAAAGCAGCATTGCTGCAAAGAAAGCTACGGCTTTTAACAAGTATAACATCTTGCATTTAGATGTCCCTCTTCACATTCAGAGTGCTTCACAATAAGAAGAAAAGAGACATGATGGCCACTAAGTACATAAGCAGCTCAGTTCATGAACTGGGTCATATCCATTTTATGCCATCAATATAGCTTATATGGCAAACACTTCCAATGAAGAAAGGAAAAATGGATTTGTGACAAATTTGAAGTATCTTTGGACTTTATTCTCTCAAATGGCTGAGACTATAAGGGTGCATTTATACACTGTTGCAAATGGCTGAGACTATAAGGGTGCAAATGGCTGAGACTATAAGAGTGCATTTATAAACTATTTACAATCTGAAACTAATCAAAATAGCATTGGCTCCAACTAGGAAGTACTCATTTGTCCTGACTAATACCAACGGGAATTTCTTTGCCATGCACGCAGTTCCTATTTTAGGGATAGGAAAATGTAACGGTTAAAGTAAATGGGGAAACATAGTGCTCCTGAATCGTTTGTGCCAATTCTGGATAACTTTGAAATGTAGTGGAGATTTGAAAAGCATCTGAAAGCATACTTGTTTTACCTGTTGATATCCAGAACCAAAGCAATATAAGCTAATGTGCTTCAGACTCATTCAATAGACTGGTGTTTCATTCTGGAGCTGCACAGTGACAATGTCAAACCTTTCAAAAAATGGTTGTAGAAACAATTTTAATTTAGTTTAGTTGAGAGATACAGCATGGAAACAGCTCCTTTGGCCCACAAAGTCCGCACCGACCAGCGCTCTCTGTACACTAGCCCTATACTACACACAAGGGACAATTTACAATTTTTTATTGAAGCCAATTAACTTACAAATCTGTACGTCTTTAGAGTGTGTGAGGAAACCGGAGCACCCGGGGAAAACTCATACAGTCATGGGGAGAATATACAAACCCTGTACAGACAGCGCCCACAGTCAGGATCGAACCCAGGTCTCTGACGATGTAAGGCAGCAACTCTACGACTGTGCCACCGTGCTGCCCTTAGTTTTGTGTATATTTCATAAAGCTTACATTTGATTCAAATTAGAATAGGCATAAGGAGCACATTTTGACACCTGATGATTGTGTAAGATTATCTTTTAAAGCAATATAAAGAGTTCCTTTTTTTCTGAAAAATAATTAACATTGCTGTTCAAGATTCTGGAACGTTTTGATGGGTTCATTAAAGAGAGACTGTTTTACAATGACTGGATGGTCAGTAACCAGTGGACAGAAATTTAAACTAATTGGCAATTGGATTGTGTATGGACTTTCAGAAGGTGGCTGGTAATTTAAATATTTCATTGAGTGCATACCACATCATCATTTATTCAATTTTCTCCAAATCAGACAGATTTCCCAGAAAAATAAAATCTGTGAGACAGTAATTCATTTAATATGGCAAATTTTGTTCCTTATATTTTAGTGTATATCTTTGTATCCAAGCAAACTATACACTTGATGCAGGGACTATGATATGTTTGATTTTCCTTATCACTTAATGTGAATCCAAGCCAACATTTATTCTTGAAACAACAACAGATTGCTTGTTCATGAAACAACTTGTCCCTGTTTGCCTTGGCATTAGCACTTTGTTGGCCTTTAGGTCTTGCTGTTTGCAAATTGGTCATCATTTTCATACATTCCAACATGACAAGGATTTAAAGAGTACCTCACTGGCATTGAAATATTATGGGAGATCTTGATGTGGTGCTTTGTAAATACAAGTTCTTTCTTTATCTTGTGTCTCTAATAAAATAAAACAAATGATAAGTGTATCAAAACTGGTTCAAGAACAAGCAATTGGGATCCCCAGTTAACAGTCAAACACGGGTTGAAAAGTAGATTTTGAAGTTAAATTCATTTCTCGAAAATGGTTTTCTATCCAGGAGCATGCATTCATGAATATTATCCAAATCTTACTGACAATGACCATTCTTCACAAAGAACGGCGGTAAAATAATTTAGAAGCCTCCACGACTGGGCTTAAATAAATCTTGAGTAGGGACAGTACTTCCTCGCTTGCAGTGACCAAGTTAGCAAGACATGGGTGAGCTGGGGTTGGACTGCTCTTGATTCTTCAATTCTCAGATTCATGAAATAAACAATAGCCTGACTTATTTCACCTTCTCGTTATTGTGTATATCCTATTGAAGGTTTTGACAAGTAAAGATAATACACAACCACGTGATAGCCTTTTTAGTGACTACTTTCATTATTCTTTACGATGAATCTTAGATTTCCCCAATTAAGATGCACTAATAAATTCAGGCCTCTGGGAGAATGAACAGGGTAATGGAGCTTTTAGGCAAGCTCTTTCTAGGAGCTGGCACAGTCACAATGAGCCAACTGGTCCCCTTCTGTGCAAAACAGTTTTTTGAATATTAAAGGAATCAAGTTATTTGGGGAGGGTGCAGGAAAATGGAACAATGGTAGAAGATCTGTCATGATATTGATGAATGGTGATGCCAGGCTCAAATGACTAGATGGCTTACTCCTGCTCCTAATTCTGATGTTCTGGTGTTCTTATTATTAATCAAAATGTTATTCAGGCCCCCCTCCTTAAAATACACTGCAATGCAATCCTTCTGATCAACTTTTAAATGAAATGAACTCATATACTTTAGTTCAGAAAATATAAACCAAACAGACATTCAAAAATAATTATGTTCCATGTGTTAATTTTGTTGGAAATATGCCTGGAGGTTTGACTTGGGAAAGAATATGTCTCCGCCAGCCTCAGTTTTCTTACATTGCTTCCTTGTATTTTTCAAGCACTGCCTGTGCGGGGCTGGTATTGTAGTACAAGGTTGTTATGTGATCCATCTTATTAATACTAAACACAGGGGAAGGAAAAGGTCAGAACCCCCTGATCTGAGTAATGCACAAGAGATAATACACTCCTCTTGGAACAGATGGGAATTTAATGAGTGATTTATTTGTCTACATTCCTCTGAGTTTTATATGCAGAGAAACTGCAATAATTATGTTCTTTCATAGTGTGTAGCAATCGGTGGTTTAAATGATATTGATAGTTATTGATGTGGCTGAAGATTACATCACTTCTATTATCCTGGCAAGTTCTATTTTGCTAACTCGGGAATTCACTGTGTAATGAAATTCAAAAAAATGCATTGACTGTGAAAAACTAAAGTGCATTATAATTTATGGAGGTGAAAAGCAAGGATTGGGCTTGTGGATTGTTTTCTGTCCTTTCATCTCTGGGGTCTTGGTTTGAATATATTGCAAGCTGACAAGATAGAGATTTGTTTTAAGAAGCCAAATGGACAGGAGTAAATCAGCACCAGATTGATTGTTGTGGTAAAGAAAACAGGACTATGTGTTGTCACCACGGTTACAATTCTAATTTTCAAATCAAACTCTTTTGCCATGTTTGGGTGGGTGAAATTACTTTTGGCTCAACCCAGATTGCACCCAGGATGGATCAAAAATAAAAAGCACCCCAAATTCAACTGAGTAGTGTTATGCTCCCCAAGATTCTCAACACAGGCAAGGTTTCCTTTCTTGCCTGCTTTGGTTCGTCTGAAATGGCTGCAGTGGTTTCTTCCTTGGGCTGCGACACTTTGGGTGATTGCATTCTTGTTGATCAAGACTTTGGTCATCCAATACATTGCAGTTTAAGTTCCAGTCAGGATGGTTCCATTGTGAAGTCTGCTCAACTTCCCTTTCAACTGAAAAATCAAATCACACAACCACTAAACTTAAAATTACGCTCAAGAATCTTTTTACAATGACTTTAAAATGAACAGGTGCTTTACTTTTGTCCGTCTCCTCCAAACTTTAAACAATTCATCTTCTTTTAAAGCCTAATTTAAAAATCTACATTTCCACATTTCCACACCTCCTTCATTGACTGCTTTTATTGAAATGGATTGTGTCACATATCTGACGCAGTAATAGCAAAGCCAGCCTCTGAAGTCTAATGAACAGATACTATTGCAGATGGAAAGAGTGACTGTCTTTCAAAGCAACACACACCGCTAACTGAGCTGCTGACAAATGACATATGATGAAAAGTCAAGAGTGTGAACTATTAGAGGCCATTATGGGTCTCAGTTATGGATCTAGACTCCCAACATGAAACCAGTGTTGATACATCTGCTGATTGCAGTGATTGACTGTTGTGTCATATTATCTGCCTGGCTTCCCTACCCCTGTTTCGTCAGGGGATACTAACACCACTAATCGTCAGGCAAGACTCAATTGATTATCCTCAAAAATTTGCTTCTGCTATTGACCATAATGGAAAAAAATTGTGCCTCTGAATTATTCAGAATGAAAACATACACAGAAGAAATCGATACCAGTGCATCTGATATTAAAGACAAATTAAACCAGGCAGGCAAACCATGGCTGCAGGCAGATACTGTGCACTCTGAGGCACACTTTAAAAGATAAAAAGGGGAGATCCTTTTTCTTTGTCTGGTTGGTTGTTATGTTAGCATTTTCCAGCTTTGAACTGTCACCTCTGCATTCCCACACCGGAGTTTCAAGCACTGTATATTGGAAATTAGATCATTTGAAGTCGAACTAAAATTCAGTGTGAGGTATCTGGACTTGGTGCATTAGCAGCTCCCACTTTCAGGTCTGTGATGCCTTTAGTTTAACAAAATTAAGTCTGCCGAAAAGTCTATGTGGTAGAAATATTTTTTTTGTCACCACTGCTCAGTGGGCACAGTTGTGATGGCACTTCCCTCTCGCTCTCCTTCGAAGTTGGAGAGGATTAGAGTGGACGGTCGATCCCATAACTTCCATTTATTTCAGACAAGCAGAGAGAACTCTCTACCTCCATTGCATAGTCCAGTCAATTGTACATGTTCTTGTAGCTTGGCTGCCTGCTGGTACTAGTTGAATGCTAATAAAATAAAGTTCATTTTTGCATTTAATTTTTTCAATCTAAATTCCCCGAGGGGGTGGGGGTATGGGAGGGTTCTGTTAGTTTTTAATATATTAGTATGGAAAGTTTTGTAAATTTGTGGTAATTAAGAATGCCTTCGGAGTTCATTTAAAATGGTCTTGGATTAGATGGAAAAGACTGCAGGCTTCACCTCAAGGTGAGCCTGTGCTAACAGATCCAAAGCATATTTTAACTGTTGAACCTCTGTGTTAACTATCATACTAAAAATTGCATAATATGTCCCAGTTGACCAGAATTTTATAAGAGACTAAGTACTCATCTTGCTATTTATCATGGAGGATTAATGAAATCGTAAATTTAACAAGCTGGAGCTGTGCCAAGATATGGTGAGACCATATTATTTGCTTATACTCTTGAATGTTTAGGGCGGTTAAGCACGTAACTCACGCTAACTCTGCATTTTTAGACTCCAGAGGTAATTACATATTTCAGGAATGGCAATTCCTAACGTTTCTACTGGTTTAGATATAATTCGGAATCAAACAACACCTTGTCTTCCAACTGGGCATATTGCTGCCTTCCAGACTCAGCACTGAATCCTCCAACCTTAAGTAACTAATGCCCCTGTCCCACTTAGGAAACCTGAACGGAAACCTCTGGAGACCTTGGGCCCCACCCAAGGTTTCCATAAGTCGCCAGGGGTTTTGGTCACTTGCCTGGAAAGCCTCGACCGAAGCGTGAGCTGCATCTACTGACCAAAGATCCCACAGGATCTTTGTTACTGACCGCGCACACACACACACACACACAAACACATCGCAAAGGTGGGGCCCAGGGACAGCGGAGGAGCGCTGTCTGCGCGATGAAGAGGAAGGTAAACGGCTGCCACAGAGCATGGTAAGTCCTTTAGAGAGCGCGGGAGGGAGGGAGGGAGAGAAGGGGAGAGAAGGACAGAGAAGGGGAGAGAAGGGGAGAGAGAAGGGGAGAGAAGGGGAGAAGGGGAGAGAAGGGGGAGAGAAGGGGGGAGAAGGGGGGAGAAGGGGAGAGAAGGGGGGGGGGGGAGAAGAAGTGAAGATAGTTTTAAGAAGTTTAATAAAGTTAGCGGGCATTTTACCTTCCGGCGGATCTTCTAGGTCCTGAAAACCAAAGATCCTACAGGATCTTTGCTGGAAACTCTAATGAGCCAATCAAAATGGCCAGTCAGCGAAGGAGATTGCCTTTGGCTGCCTGTAAGTAAATAGCAACCCCACTCCACTGGCTTTCACCAAACGGCAACCTATTTTTAGTCGAGGCTGGTTTTGGTTTTGTTGAAATAATCGCAGGAATATAGACGACGCATCGACTAAGCGGAAACCACTTTCGACTATTAGGGAGAGTGACCAAAACCTCCGGGAACCACCGGGAACCTCACGGAAACCTCCAGGAACCTCACAGAAACCTTGGGTGGGGCGCAAGGTCTCCAGAGGTTTCCGTTCAGGTTTCCTAAGTGGGACAGGGGCATAACTCTTTCTTGCTGTCTGTATCAGAATTGACCATGTATGTGACTAATCCATCTTGATCTTGGCTCAGATTTTCTCTCTCTGTTCGTATTGCCTGGCCTGCAGGACATGTTCCACAGCCCTTCTCTTATGAACACGTAACACAAACAAAGAAACATAACATGCTTCTAATTGCCACTTTAACTAATTTGGTCTCATCCTAGAGGTTGGTCAAACTTGGATTGTTTTCTCTGGATCATCAGAAGCTAAGGGGTAACCTGATAGAAGTAAATACAATTATTATAACATAGGCTAAACAATCAGAACCTTTTTCCTAGCATGGAAATATCAAAAACTAGAGGGCATAGCTCTAAGGGGAGGGGGCAAAATCTAAAGGAGGTGTGTGAGGAAAGGTTTTGTGCACATAATGGTGGGTGCTTTGAACGTGGAGCCAGGGATTATGGTGGTGGCAGACACTATAGTGGCATTTAACAGGCTTTTAGCTTGGCATCTGGACATACAGGGTTTGGAGGGATATGGATCACAGAAGAGATTAGTTTAATGGTATCATGCTCAGCATAGACATTGTGGAATGGAAGGCCAGTTCCTTTGCTATGCTGTTCTATGTTCTATCAAAGATACACCCTTTGTTTTTGCCACCCCTCTGTTATGAAAACGAGCATGTTTCCTCACTTTCCCAGTTCCGTCAAAGGGGCTTGAACCTGAAAAAATAACTCTTCATGGATATTCCATAACCTCCAGAGTATTTCTGACATTTTCTGCCTTATTCCATTTTATTTCATTCATTTTATTTTTGGCTCAGCCCACTATTTTGCCAATTACAACTGTTCAAGTAAATCATCAATGCACATTACTTGTAATCATATTCCTAAAATCAAATGCTGATAATGTAGGGCTACAGGGAGATTTTTTTTTAAGCAGACTAAAAACAAATACCTATCTATGCATCTATCCATCTACACTTGAACTCACATCACTTTTAAAGAATATTAACTGCTTGCATCATGGTAGAACTGTAGTTAAGCCTCTACTGTGACATGACACCCAGCCAAGGACAACATTTAAAGGAAGTAGGAACATTATATAACATAGTGTTATTTTTTATAAAGGTTATTAAATCATAAGCCAAAGTCACATCTTTAGCTATGAAGGTAGATACAAATGCTGGAGAAACTCAGCGGGTGAGGCAGCATCTATGGAGCGAAGGAAACAGGCAACGTTCCAGGTCGAGTCCCTTCTTCAGACTGATGTGAGGGGGGGAGGGGGTGGGGGAGGGAGGGGGGGTGGGGGGGGGGGTGGTGCGGGAAGAAGAAAGGAGGAGGCAGAGACTGGGCTGAAGGAGAGCTGGGATGGGGAGGAGAAAGCGGGGACCACCTGAAATTAGAGAAGTCAATGTTCGTACCGCTGGGGTGTAAACAGCCCAAGCAAAATATGAGGTGCTGCTCCTCCAATTTACAGTGGGCCTCACTCTGGCCATGGAGAAGGCCCAGGACAGAAAGGTCGGATTCGGAATGGGAGGGGGAGTTGAAGTGCTGAGCCACTGGGAGATCAGGTTAGTTATTGCGAATCGAGCGGAGGTGTTGGGCGAAGCGATCGTCAAGCCTATGCTTGGTCTCACCGATGTAGAGCGGCTGACACCTAGAGCAGTGGATGGAATAGATGAGGTTGGAGGAGGTGCATGTGAACCTCTGCCGCACCTGGAAAGACTGCTTGGGTCCTTGAATGGAGTCAAGGGGGGAGGTAAAGCGACAAGTGTAGCATTTCCTGCAGTTACAAGGGAAAGTGCCAGGAGAAGGGGTGGTTTGGGTGGGAAGAGACAAATTGACCAGGGAGTAACCAGGGAGCGGTCTCTGCGGAAAGCAGACAGGGGAGGAGATGGGAAGATGTGGCCAGTGGTGGGATCCCATTGGAGGTGGCGAAAATGTCGGAGGATTATTTGTTGTATGTGATGGCTGGTAGGGTGGAAGGTGAGGACAAGGGGGACTCTGTCCTTGTTAAGAGTGGGGGGATGGGGAGTGAGAGCAGAGTTACGGTGTATAGAAGAGACCCTGGTGAGAGCCTCATCTATAGTAGAAGAGGGGAACCCCCGTTCCCTGAAGAATGAGGACATCTCCGATGCCCTGGTGTGGAACACCTCATCCTGGGTGCAGATGCGGCGTAGTCGGAGGAATTGGGAGTAGGGGATGGAGTCCTTACAGGGAGCAGGGTGGGAAGAAGTGTAGTCCAGATAGCCATGGGAGTCAGTGAGTTTATAGTAGATGTCGGTCAGTAGCCTATCACCTGCGATGGAGATAATGAGGTCTAGAAATGGTAGGGAAACATCTGAAATGGTCCTGGTGTATTTGAGTGCCGGATAGAAGTTAGTGGTGAAATGGATGAAGTAAGTGAGTTGTGTATAGGTGCAGGAGGTAGCACCAATGCAGTTGTGGATGTAGCATAGGTAGAGTTTGGGGATAGGGCCATGGTACTCCTCGAATAAAGATTGTTCGATGTACCCAACAAAGAGGCAGGCATAGCTAAGGCCCATGCGCGTGCCCGTAGCCATTCCTTGTATTTGGAGGAAATGGGAGGAGTCAAACGTAAAGTTGTTAATGGTAAGGACCAGCTCCGCTAGGCGGAGGAGAGTATCAGTAGACGGGGATTGGTTGGTTTTGTGGTCGAGGATGAAACGAAGGTCTTTAAGACTCTCCTGGTGGGGGTTGGAGGTGTAGAGTGACTGGACATCCATGGTGAAGATGAGGGAATGGGGGCCTGGAAAACAGGTGACATGGAGTAGACGAAGAGTGTGTGAGGCGTCTGGAACATAGTTAGGGAGGGATTTAACCAGGGGGGATAGGATGGAGTCGAGGTATGTGGAAATAAGTTTGTTGGGACACGGACAAGCAGAAACAATGCGTCTGCCAGGACAGTCAGGTTTGTGGATTTTGGGGAGAAGGTAAAATCAGGCCGTGCGGGGCTGGGGAACGATGAGGTTGGAGGCTTGGGAGGTCAGGGAGCCAGAAGTGATGGTCAGTGATAGTGTTAGAGATAGTGGCCTGGTGCTCGTCTGTGGGGTCATGGTCCAAGGATAGGTAGGAGGAGGAGTCTGAGAGTTGGCGCGTGGCCTCAGCCTTGTAGAGATCAGCGCGCCAGACTACCATGGCACCTCCCTTGTCGGCAGGTTTGATCACCCAGTCTGGGTTGTTACAGTGGAGGGCTGTACGTTCAGGGGGAGAGAGGTTAGAGTGAGAAAGGGGAGTGGAGAAGTTGAGGCGTTTGATGTCCCGCCGGCAGTTTAAAATAAAAAGGTCTAAAGCCGGTAGATGGCCATGAGGGGGAGTCCAAGAGGAGGGGGCCCATTGGAGAAGGGTTCATCACTGGGGGGCAAGGACTCCTTCCCATGGAAAACGCTTTGATGCATAGGCGACGGAAGAAGAACTCCACATCGTGGCTGACGGGGAACTCATTGAGGTGGGGATGGAGGGGAACAAAGGTGAGGCCTCTGCTGAGGACACACCTTTCGGTATCAGAGAGGGGGAGGTCAGGGGGGTTGGTGAACACACGGCAAGGATGGGGGTTGGGGCCGGAAGAAGGCAGGTGAGTGGACTGAGGCCGAGGCGATGTCTGGTAGGGGGGTGGTGGGTGGTCAGGGAGGAAGGGGGTATGAGGACTATAGTGTGGGTGGGGAAGAGCTGCAGTCGCATGGTTTGAGGAGGAAGGAGAAGACCCAGTGGAACAACCACTGAGGTTCCATGTGTTAACGGGGGGAGCACTAGGACCCAGCACAGTTAGACCCGGTGATGCCAGAGTCTGCAGCATGGAGATTTCAGGCCCGGTACTGAGCCTAGGACTCAGGTAAGGCGACGGCTGCAGCCTGCTGGAGGGCGGTGGAGTGGCGAGGGTAGGTAAAGTTGATGGTGGAGGCCCGCGGGGAGTGGAGTCCCATTCAGCGGGCGAAGTGTAGGAGGTCCCGGTCAGCAGATGGCCGGTGAGGCGGCGAGGTTCGGCGGGCCTGGTGAGGTGGCGAAGTTTGGCGATCCCAGTGAGGCGGAGAGGTTCGGCGGTCCCTGTGCGGCGGAGAGGTTAGATGCTCCTGGTGAGGCGGAGATTTTCGGCTATTCCGTTTTGGTGGCGATAGTCGGAGGAATCGGGGAGGTAGCGAGGGTCGGCGTTATCGGTGAGAGGGCGATAGTCAGGAGGTAGCGAAGGTCAGCGCTATTGGTGGGCAGGTGAAGGTCGGCGGCAGTGGCCACGTGGTGGTCGATGACGGCGTCGTCGTCGGTGGTCCGGGCCTGAGGTCGGTCGAGGAGGCGGTGAGTGCTGGTGCTGCACCTCGTGGCCAAGATGGCATCGTGGGACTCGGCCTGGTGGTGTTTAGGCAAGCGCCGCGGGTCAGTGTTGGGGCCCGGGGCCTGCACGCGGTCGTGTTGCGGACTGTCGGTGGCAGGAGCGGCCTGGAGGCGGGCGACTTTAAGGTCCTTAGCTATGACCTTCCTTTAGGAAAATTAGTTATTAACAATGCAAGTGGTGAATGCACATAAAACTATAGACTGCCCCAGTAAATCTAATGCATTCATTTCAAGGTGTATTTTGTCTTTTAATTTCCTAAAGACTAATAAAAGAATCTTCCATTTTGCTTTCAAAGAACAGACATTTTGGCTTCAAATTCATCAACTTTCTTAAAAAAATGATAACCTGTAAAATATTCCTGTTTGCTTTATTGCCTTTAAATCTGGTGTTTAGTGACATGCAATGTCACAGTAAAGGCTTGACTAAAGTCTTTACATGTACGTAGCATGCGTAATGGTGCATTGCTCATTTCTAAATGGATGGTAGGATGATGGGAGTAACATTATTTCTGTAATGTTGTTCTATGAATTATTCATCATTTTAAGGTACATGCACTTCATATTGTTTCACTTTTCATAGTGTTTCCTGGACTCTGTAACATGGATCATTCTGATATTGAAATTTCAATTACATTCCTCAAAAATACTGGGCACCTTTCAATCGGTTATTTATTTGTCAAATCCTAGGACTGAATTGTTCAGTAGACCATTTCAGCGGTGTATGAATACACTGAGCAATATTTCAAACTGCATTTATGATTGATGCATAATTAAAATACGTGATGATTAACTCAGTATGCAATATTCTGTGTTTCTTGCACCCATCTTAAAGATTTTTCTATTTGGTATCTGATGACAGTTCCTCTGTTTTACTTTTAAATGTTGAAGGGCCAGACAACAAATGCAACATTGATTTTTCTGTGAATACAGATTTGCCTGACAATTAACAAATGGTAGACGCAAAAAGCTGGAGTAACTCAGCAGATCAGGCAGCATCTCTGGAGAAAAGGAATAGTTGACATTTTGGGTCAAGAACTTTTTTTAGCCTGAGAGAGGGAAACGAGATATATAACATGTATAAAGAACAAATGAATGAAACAAATGCAAAAAGGAACAATGTCAAATGAAAAGTGGAGCCCATAATTGTCTACCTATTCCTTTTCTCCAGAATGCTGCCTGACCCGCTGAGTTACTCCAGCTTTTTGTGTCTGTCTTCGGTGTAAACCAGCATCTGCAGTTTCTTCCTACACAATTAACAAATGGTGATAGGAGCATCCATAAAGTTCCTGTAAAAACTCCAAGTGTTGATAGCACACAAACAAAAGCTTATCACTGTACTTCTGGGCACATGACAATAAACTAATAAACCTTTATCATGTATCTGTACACTGTGGACAGCTTGATTGTAATCATGTATAGTCTTTTCGCCGACTGGATAGCGCACAACAAACGACTTTCATTGTACCTTGGTACACGTGGCAATAATAAACTATTCTAAACTAACTACTGTGTCATGTTGTGCAGAGATGAGGTGAATTTTCTTCATTCAGAGGATGGAAAACATTTGAAATTTACTACTCAACACGGCTGTGGAACCTGCTCATTATGTTCATTTAAAACAGAGATTATAAAATGTCCATGCAGTAAACAATTTAAATTATATTGGGATAGAGCTAAAAACTGGTGCTGAGGTGGAATGATCCTGATAAATGGCAGGGCAGGTTAAAAATATTCCTGTTTTTTGTGCTCCTCTGTGACTTAGTGCTAAAACTTGGTACCGCCCACGTACCTGTGAAATGACAAAAGAGGAAACATCTAAGCTGGTGTTGTAGTCAAATTGAACATTTGCCATTGGCACACTGCCATTTAAATCATGGCACCACTGCCAGGACTCATCTCAATTCCACTCAGTAAGATTTTTACAAGTGATTTAAAAAAAAAGGTGACAATGAACATGACTACCGGGACCACAGCTCTGGTAATTTTACTGAGAGTTTAACATTGTTACGTGCATTTGGAATCACGTTGCTGACAGATTTTCAACAAACACGAAGAAACACAAGTTACGCTTTGCAATGTTACAAGGCAAATTTGTGAGCGTCTAGAATTATAAATTGGTACAGAAAATTATCTTTAACCTTCGTAATTTCTATTTTTGGGGAAAAAATCAACGAGAATGTTTTTATATCTATAGTGATTTTTCTGTCTTTACTGTCAATAAGGCCATCAGCCGTCCTAATTTTGTCATTGAGGAAACTGATAGGTTTTCGAAAACAATTATGTAGTCACAGATAAATGGCCCCTCTAAGTCTGCCTATTGGTTCGAAAGCTTTCTCTTCAGCAGCTTAATAATCACTCATAAGGGGTGCAGTTCATCATCAAGTAATTAGCATTTTCATTAACTTGCTTATTGTCAAGGAAAATGAACCTTGATCAGCTAATTTTTCCTCAATGAGTTGAATATTGTAACATATCTATAATTAATGTGTTTTATGCCACAAACGCGTAATGGAGGAGGAATCTGATCCTGCTCCCAGCAGTCACTGTCAGTAAATGTTTGATGAATAAACAGAGACTTTCTAATGGGAAGTGGTGGCAACTTTTCCAAGTGTACTCAATACAGACTTAATTAGGATTCCCAAGATGTAGTTTAAAAGTGTGAAATAAATGTAGTGTTGCCACACCAGAATTACATTAAATAATAAAAGTACTCAATGTGGTGGTGATTAAGGAAGTTCAGGTAAAGCTAAAGTCAGTTATTGTTTGTGTGGTTACTGAAGAGATTAAAATGCCATGAAGAAATTATGTTTCCCCATCTCTATTTGTCTGGGGTCCATCTGGAAATGGACCCGTTTCACCACGGCAACATTATCTACAAGTGATGCAGTGTTGTATTTCCAATGAAAATTTACACCATTGCATTATATTTATCAATAAATAATAAACATAAAATTGTTTTCATCAATTTGAAAAAGGTTTTCAGTTTATGGAAAACATTTTCCAACAGAGATATTGGAAATCTGCAACATAACTGGGAACATTTGGTGTGACGATATCTTTCACCAGTTCCTTTCTAGACCCGTAATATCACCCATTCCTTCTATCCAGAGATACTGCCTGTCCCGCTGAGTTGCTCCAGCATTTTGTGCCTATCTTCTTTCTGGAAGAGAGGATTTCTAACTGATTTGTTGGGGTTTTACTGCTACTGCTGCTAATTTGCTTCTAAATTAGGTTGTCAAAATGCATTGCTCCTGTAACATGAATGCATTGTGGAACTGTGCAGATAGCCATTCCCTGTGCAACAATGTTTTATCACCGAGCTTACAGAAGTGGGCTGCAATAATCCAGCCAACACTATGGGTTAATGACACAAAAGTAATCCTCGTTGTTTGATGTAGGAAGAACTTGCTACCACCCAGACTATCTACTTAAAGGGTCCTCATTGACTTGCCTGTTTCTTGGCGAATGATTGGAAGTAGAGTTGGCTGGAAAGAATTGTGATATATTTATACATCAATATAACAATAAAATAATATATCAGTCCGAAGTTAGCTTTTCCCATGGGAAATTGGTACTTTGGCAGCAGTTCCACTGTTCCGCCAGCATGACAGACAGGAAGAGATAGGGTGAAAGCTCAGGCTAAGTTTCCAGAAAAGGCAGATGGACTCTGATTAAGTGGTCACACATTGGCAGAGCTTTTTCAGAAGCAGAGTTACAATGTCTGCCATATTGGGAAGCATTATCTATGGACACTTGTGTTCCCAAAATAAATCGATCATTTCCACCTGAGATGTACTGGCCTTTAATTCATCTAGTTATTTTTGGCAAGGAGTTTTTTTAGTAAGCTTTGGTTAAGGATGTAATCCCGATCACTTCATCTACCTTATAGGTTTTGCAGGGGTTTGGTCTGTGCTTTCCCTGTTGCTGCACCACTAAATTCTGGGCTCTGTTTTCTTTCTCCTTTATAATCCCTGTATATTCACGTATGATTTGATTGCACTAATTTATAGTGTAAATATTCTGGAGAGCACAAAAAACAAAGTTTTTCACTGTATCTCTGTACATCTGATAATGATAAACCAAATACCAATTTCTTAATCTCTCCATTATCTGGTTTCACTTATCATTTTCCAGTCTCTGTTTCTATGTTCCTCCTCTGCTCCACTCACCTGGTTCCTAACTGCCCATTGTTTTAAAAAAAAGCAATTTTACTACCTATCACTCACCAGCCTTTGTTTCTACACTCCCACCTTCCCCTCTCCCATTGTGCCCTATTTGCTCATCGTTCCACATCTCACTTGGCTCCACCTAGCTCCATCCTCTTATTTCTTTATACTGGTTATCTTCCCTCTACACTTCCAGTCCTGATGCCGGCTCACGACGAGAAAGGTTGATGATCCCTTTGCCTTCATTGAAGCTGCCTGACCCAACTGTTTGTTTTTTCCTCCAAATTCCAGCATCTACAGTATCGTCTCTTTTGCTTTCTGTTATCTGTTTATTTTATCTCACCCTTGGATCTTTTTACACCACTTGTGTACTGTGTAGATCATATAGAGAGGACTTCTGTTGTCCTTCTAATACTCTAGTGTAATTATTCTGCAGCCTGTCAATGGGAATGGCCCAGAGTAATGTTTCTACCACCAATTTTCCATCCTTTGCAAAAGATGCCCTGCAGTGATGCCACAATCAAGCTTTGTACTTGAAACACTGATGGGATGTGCCACCTGCTGCTTCATTACCTTTCTGCTCTTCAAGTACATTATGCTTCTTTTTTAAAATAGTGTAGGGATCAGTAACCAGGGCCAGGAGGGGTTATTCAATTACTCTAGGCTATCTGTTGGCCAATTACTAGCCAACACCATTTCAAATTTGCGATGGAGATGATGATACTCAGCAACTATTATATGCTAAAGTAGATATCTAATTTCCCTGACAAGCCAGTTGAAAAGATATATGCGTGATATATTCATATTTCCACAGTACCACTCAGTTATTTGGGACATTAATGAAAGATATTCCAGGTTAAGCTTGAGAGCTTGGTTATAATTGCCTCATTCAAGGACAGTGACCAAAGGAGGAAAAATAAACAGTTGCAACACAATGCAGCCTATTATGACTCAGAGATGTACACGAAGTACTGGAGTAACTCAGTGGGTCAGGAAGCATCTCTGGAGAAAAAGGATGGGTGACGTTTCGGGTCGAGACCCTTCTTCAGAACCGTCTCGAAACGTCATCCATTATTTTTATCCGGAGGTGCTGCCTGATCCGCTGAGTTACTCCAGCACTTTGTGCCTATCTTCGGTATAAACCAGCATCTGGTGTTCTTTTCTACACAATTACAACTCAGATTTACTCAGTATTTTGGTTTGTTAAGCAATGGTGTCTAATCTAAAAAAAATTTGCTCTGTAGAATTTGTACATAGAAGCCATCCATCAAAATAATTACATGCAAGCACTTATTATAGACAATTTGATTGGTCTCCCACCCAAATGTTGTTAGATTTGGCCTTTATGGTTTTTAGGCTGTGGCAGTGCAAGGGTGTAACTAGTAGGGCTGCTATCTCACAGTTTTGTTTTGCACTAATATTAGAGCTTTTAATTTAATGGATTTTTAAATGTATTATATATCTATGTTTACAGACCTGATATGTTGCTGCAAGTAAGAATTTCATCGTTCCATTTTCGATAAATATGACAATTAAACACTCATTACTTGGCATGACATGACCTGCTCTGTGAGCTGGCTCACACGGGGCAAAGTGGTTTCCCTTTAAGTCATGAGAAAATATGCATGTATGTCAGTCTAGGCTAGTGGTTGGGAAGTCATCAGCCATTGATTAATGCCATTCTGCTATGTATACTTATCCAATAACATTGTAGATAAGAAGCAAGATCATAATGAGAAAATCAGTCATTATTAAGGTAGCATCTCACACTGAGAGACCTAGGCACAATCAGGAGTCAAAATTCAAATCCCTCTGGAACATCAGTGATATTGAAGTTCAAATAATGAAATAAATATGTAATAAAATGTTCTTATCAGTAATAGTTGCCATTGAACTACTGGATTGTCATTGAAAGCCTGATTATTAACCTCTATCAGAGAGCAATAAACATGAATAATAAAGAAGTAAGTAAATAAGGAAGCAACATATTTACCACAAGACATGATCAAGCATCAGAAAATAAGAGAATATGCTATCTCTATTAAATGAGAGTTTGCTTCATCTTTTGAAAACTTCCTCTGAAGTCTGACATGTAACACAAAATGCTGGAGTAACTCAGTGGAAAAAGCATGCTGCATGCTACATTCCACACCTGATGCAACGCCTGATTTTGGCTGGGGTTAAAGAAAAAGCTGCCAAAACCTTACAGTGGCAGGTAGCACTGCAGGTTAAATCAAAATAATATTAATAGTGTTCAAGAAGGAACTGCAGATGCTGGAAAATCGATGGTAGGCAAAAGTGCTGGAGAAACTCAGCGGGTGAAGCAGCATCTATGGAGCGAAGGAAATAGGCAACGTTTCAGGCCAAAACCCTTCTTCAGACACTACTAATAGTGTATTGTGAAGTATGTCTCATTTAAAAGGGTAATACGTAATGTTTTAACATTGTTGGTGGATTAGCATCACTATTGAGATTCCTGTATCAATTATCTGCCAAATAAATGAAACAATCCAAGAAAACCTGTGTAATTTGACAAATCAATCAGCAAATAAATCTCACTCTGTGGCTGGGCCATTGGTGCTGCAGAGATGACAACAGTCTGGAGATTCATTTCATTTCTAAGCATAGGAAGCCGTAGACTGGGATTGATATAGTGGAAAGACTTCAACTGCACCCACCCAGATTACTAATACCTGCTTAAGGAATTAGTTAAGTTAGGATGAACATCCTTTTACCTAACAGAAACTAAACTTTCAATTTTCCTCGTTGACAGCTGGATTCTTGAATGTCGTAAGAGTCACATTTGCAGGGTCTTCCATCACAATCTTGGTTTCAGTCTACCAGATCTGGGTTGTACTTCGATTGGACTTGAAATGTTGTGCAAGTGTATGCTTTTTAGGTGATTGGTTGGAGCACCGCTCAATTTATAAGGAGAGAAAATGGTCCAATTAATATATAAGCTTAGTATTTATTTCAACAATATATATTTAGTACCACATGTGCGATGGAGAGCAGTGCCTGAGAAGGAGGGGTCCTGCTATGTTGACCTAGTGAGGAATGTGCTAAAGGGTTTGGGTATGTGTAAAGTTTTGGGTCTCATAATTTCAGGACATTCTGTGATGCATTGCAATTAATTAAGTACTTTTTAAATGCTGTAACCAGACCTGAAGCATGAATGCATTTAACTTGTGATAATTCTAAATTAAAATAAAGTGTAAAAGTTTCCAAGCTTGCTTAAAGGTCCCTGGGTTCCTCGTGGCTTGCTGAGGAACCAAGGGATATTTAAATGAGCCTTTAAAACAGGCTGTGTGCTGCATCCCCAAGACTTACAAATCCATAGATGCCTAGCTTCATCCTGAAAGCTTTTGGAAATATTAATGCTCCGAATTCCCCATTAAAACCCCTTGGAGTAGTCAGAACATCAAACAGAGAGGACAATAGACTACACACTCAGAAGTGATGAAGAACCATTTCATAGTTTTACAGCAAAAAACACGATTAAGATAAAACTGATCAAATCAAATATGTGTGTGCATGTGTGTGCATGCGTGCATGCCTGCGTAAGTGTGTGTATATGTGTATTGAGGAATGACCTATCAAAATGTTATAGGTTTGATTTTTGTAATGTAAAATAAGGAGGGTTCAGGGTCAGCTTAAGCAATCTGTAATGTAACTATCGTGAGCATTGATCCTCTGAGCAGACATGAACAGCCCAGTCAGGTAATCAAGTTATGTTCAACATCATAATTGCACATATCAGTAATATTTAAAGCAAAAATAGTATCTTGCAATGAAACTATGTGTGGGAATGATCTCTTGTATGGATGGAATCAAGCTCTAAAGATTGATCGTTGGAGGGAGTTGTCTTCACAATCAGAATTAGAGATTACATGTGAGTTGAAATCACAGTTAAAGTTAATGGTTAAAGCTGTGTAAGGTTGTTGGAATGTAAAGTGTGGTATTTTGTAATAATTTATGTTATATAATCATTTATGACCTTTAATACACAATAAGATTTTAAAGGAGTGGGGTTTGCTGCTCAAGATGTAGAGAATTAATGTGCCATGTTGTCATTTGGAAGCATGCTAATATCAAAAGAGTAGCGGATATTGTGGCAGAAAATTGTACCTATGACGATCCCAACAATTGCATAAAAAATAATGATCAAACAATCTGTTCTTCGCAGTATTGCCTGAGGGATAAACGTTGGCCATGACATGTGCAAACTCACATAATCCTTAAAATTTGTTGAAAACTTGTCTCAAGATCAACTCCTGAGACAGTTCTGCATTAATGAACCGGTCTATCAACTTCCATACTTGTGGCAGATGTACACAGGAACGGCTCCGAGGCAACTGCCTAAGGACCGGTCTTACAAGAGATGGGTGGCATATTAGTAGTAAATTGATCACAGCTGACCTGAATTTCAATTCTACTTACTTACCTATCCAGTAATACCCTTGTTTAACAAAGTTCCACCTATCTCAGGCATAAAATATCATTGATCTAGCTGGATTTCCATATTCTGAACGTCTGTGCCACTTTGCATTGAGAGATGATTGAGATGATTTACAAGTAGCTATCTTAAGAATGCTCCAAATTGTAGTCCCAGGTTATGTACAACATGAGCTCAAAGAACAAGAATAGATTACAGTGATCTCATTAACAACATGTAAATTAGAGAAAACCTCTCCCATTTTTTTAATGAAAATTAGAATATTGGGCTTTAGATCATAATTGAAATTGCAATTGTGAAATGGCTTCAAATTTGTATTATATGAGCTGAATAAATTAGAAATTTTCAAATGCTCTCACATTGTCCATAACATTTTTGGATTAACATTCAAGTCAATCTTGGAGATTATTAAGTAAGACCAGGCTGTAATTAGCTCACTGTTTGCACAATTGCATGTATGATGAACTTCGGATACTCACTCTGAACACTCTCTGATATTCCGCGACCTCTGATATAACATACATTGTTTATGTCTTCCTGTCTAATAAATAATCCATAAAATGCACGTCTGCAAGATACCCGTCACTATTCAGTGAAGAGGTTTTGATGCATCTCCCACAGACACCTCTACAAATCTGATCCCTATTTGCACCTACAATACAAAGAGATTCACTGGATTATCCAAACAGATTAAACAAGCATGCCAACACCATATTTTATTTTAAAAGTCATCATCAAATTTAGTTTGTTTCCAATTTATAACAGTGTAAAAGTTAATTTATTAAAGAGCTTGATAATTTAGAATTTCTCCTGTATATCTGCTGCCATTGAAATCGGCATACTTTTTCATAAATAGGACCCATGCTCTAAAATTAGATGCAACTGAGGGATAGCAAATACGTTGATGTTAAAAATTCACTATTGTTTCAAACAGTGTTGAAATAAAGTGCATGTGACTGTTCACTGCTGGCATCAATGAAATCGAAACTGCAATCCCTTCAGGATAGTTGGACAAATACTGACAAGTTAAACCCAATGATTTTCCCTTCCATTCAAGTGCCTATCCAAGTCTTGTTGAAACACTATTGAACAATACACCCCTATCAGAATTGTACTGTGATGTTTCTTTAATGTGCAAGGACAATGCTTTGGTACATATTTTACCAAAGAACGTCTTTGTACAACATACCATGTAAATAATCTCAGAACATGTTCTATCACTCGTGCTTGTGAACTGGTGTCCCATCTCCAATTTAATTTTCTTCTCTGAAGTCATAGATTGCATTGCATTCTTCCAAATTTATGTCCATCTTGCACACTATTCCCTTGTATGAATCTTTTCAATGAGGTGTCTGCTCCTGTCCGAGTATCAAAATGTTCATCAAAGTCGAACTATTTATTTTTTGATTGCAACAAGATAATTTATCCCTTGGCCTGCTTCCAGTCTTTATTATGATTTAGTGCAAAATCACTTCCCCACCTCTCTACCTTTGTTTAGCTGAATGGGATGACACATTGCCTGTTTCTATCAAAACGTAGCAATTTCCTCAGAAGTTCCAACCTTGCCTCTTTTACTTTCTGTGTAAAATGACAATGCCGAGAGCCAGCTCATTATCAGCTCACATGCTCCATTTCCTACCCCTCCAAATACACTAATTTTACCATACACTAATTCCTTCCAGTGAAATATTGTAAAATACATTGTTTCTTGGGGGAAGTTGATGAGAATGTGGGCAGAGTTAAAACAAATTGAAATTAATATAGGATTAGTGTAAGGCTTGCAGTGTAGCTGCTGCTGCTTGCGGCTGCTGGCGCCAATGATGGCTGCCACGGTGTACTGCTCCTTGCTGTTTTGTATGTGTTTGTTCGTTTGTGTCATCTGTGAAAACCCTACAAAGATCACTTTCATGAGAGAGGTACTCATTAACATCGGACATACATTACCTCCAAACATCGTTCTGGATTTCTATTTAATTCACATGTTTAATCAATAATGTTTTATTATTAATTTTTAATGTTTTATGTGTCATTCCTAACTGTCGTTGTATGTCATGTTGTCACTTGCGGGTGGAGCACCAAGGCAAATTCCTTGTATGTGAATACTTGGCCAATAAACTTATTCATTCTTATTCTTATTTTTCTTAATTGGTTGATTGGTAGTCAGCACAGACACAGTGGCTGCAGAGCCTGTTTCAGTGGTATCTCTCCATGACTCTATGACTATGTCTTCAACTCCATTGTGGTCTGTTCCCTAGCAATTGACTGCATCCATATCCCTGGCTATAGTCATGGAATTGTACTGCTTAGAAACAGGTTCTTCAACCCACTGCTCTAAGTTGACTATCATATCTATCTCCACTAACACAGTTTACTGCATTAATCCCATATCCCTCTCTTCCCTGCTCATTAGGATCCCTTTTAAATGTTGTCAGTGTTCCTGCCTCCACCATTTCCTTTGGCAGCTTATTCCAGATACCAGCTGCTCTTTGTGTAAAGGGTTTACCCCTCAGATCCCCTACAGGGTCACAATGTCCCTCAGTCTAGAGTTTAGTGATTCCAGCATCTGCAGTTTCTTGTGTCTCCATGATCTTTCTTCTCCTGGCTTGTGGAAGTATACAAAGTAGTCAATAGCTAGCAATTTAGAAGATGAATCTTATTAATATAAGGGAAAAAAGTTGTTCGGCACGGACTAGTAGGGCCGAGATGGCCTGTTTCCGTGCTGTAATTGTTATTATATGGTTAATATGGATGATACAAAAAACAAGGAAAAGGACAGTTTCGTGTTATATTTCTCTATGGGTCAATTCTGCATTTTCTTCCACCCACAGAAATAATTTACCCTTACCAGGGGTACACCATTGCATAAAAAACAAGATAGTGAAAGAATACTGCAGGTAGATGGGAATTTGGTTACAATCAGATCAACCACAATCTTATTAAATGCTAGAGCAGGCTTATGGGGCCAAGTGGCTTACTCCTGCTCCTAATTTGTATATTCTTAATATGCGAGGCTGGACATTTCCATCACAATGGAAATTGTGATGTCTCCAAGATTTTCAGTATTCAAGGGGGTTCCAAAAAGGGCTGATTCAAACCTAGGATGGTCTGGTAGCCTTGAGGCAGGGTTGTGATTGAAGTGGAAGTGCCACAAGGAGAATGACGATCCTATGTGATGTTACTCTAAGATCAGACTTACTGGTGTGTCGGTTTGTACTCGCTAGAATTTAGAAGATTGAGGGGGGATCTTATAGAAACTTACAAAATTCTTAAGGGGTTGGACAGGCTAGATGCGATCCGGAGATGCGACCCGGAAAACAATCGCATCTCCGGCAAGGTAAGAAACTGAAAAAAAGTTTCCCCTGACCCCCTCCCCCTCCCACCACATAAAACAAACCGGAGAACATTTACCCAGACTTTTACCATACACTAATTTTTTTTTAAATAGACGACTGTTGGCGGGGCTGCGAATTGTGCGGCACCCCTGTGTAGCTTATAGCCAAAGTGCAAGCAATGGAAACAATCCAGAGATGGAAGGTCAGAGGCAATGACTTCCTAACTTCCAGAGGGAGTGTATAAGCAAAAAGATCCAAACCTCAACTTGTATGAAAGAGTACAAGCAAAGAAACAATGTTGAAATATATTAAGAGAGATTGAACTTAGAAAATACTGTTATCGTGTTTACGGTTACTTGGGAATATATGCTGTTTATGATTGGCTGTTTTAGTCTGTGTTAAGTTGTGTGTTCTGATTGATGTTCAGAAAGGCATCTAACACAATGTAGCGATTGTGGAAAGAGATGTGAGATTAGTTTTTTATACAGCCAATTGAAGGGGTGATCCATTGGGAATATCAGTACTGGGATCAGATATTTTTATAGTGTTGTGTTTAGTTCATTGCATGGAGTCTGTAGTTGAGAAGACTAGAACATGAATGAATTTATGTTTAGTTATATCCAATAAATTTATGGATGCAAAATATACATAGTATTTGTGTGTCTTTGTAAATAATTAGTTTAATAATTTCATATGTTTCTATATAACTGGGGAATAGTTAACAATTTATCAAATGCAAATCATTGTTGTTGGTTTGGATTTGTTATTATTTTGTTATTATTTTAAAGCGAAAGCAATGATGTATATATGGAGTATGTACACACCATTAAGAGTTATGCATATCATGGAGTATTACTTCTGATATACAGTTGTACAAGCCAATAGTGTAACTCGTATGTTGAGCGTCTTCAATAAAAGATGTTTGTATAGTCGTTCTATCCTCACTTCTTGTCCTACAGCAGTATAAAGAAGGCCACAAAGACTGTAGTCTTTCCAGCACATGCATGTATGTGCGTGTGTGAGTGCATGTGGGCATGTGTTTGTATGCATGTGTGTGTTTATGTCTTGTGTTTCTTTATAAAGAGTTAATTAACTGTGACGATGACATGAGAGTCACTAAAATCACTGTCCTATACATCAGATAGTATTGTTACCAGGGGCCACAGTTTAAGAATAAGGAGTAAGGCATTTAGAATGGAGACGAGGAAACACTTTTTCTCACAAAGAGTGGTGAGTCTGTGGAATTATCTGCTTCAGAGGGCAGTGGAGGCAGGTTCTCTGGATGCTTTCAAGAGAGAGCTAGATAGGGCTCTTTAAAATAGCGGAGTGTGGGGATCAGGGGAGGAGGCAGGAACGGGGTATTGATTGGGGATGATCAGCCATGATCACATTGAATGATCAGCCATGATCACATTGCTGGCTCGAAGGGCCGAATGGCCTACTCCTGCACCTATTGTCTATTGTCGGAGGAGGAGCCATCTTGGGGAATGGCTGCTAACCAGCAGCCGTCCGTTTAATTCGCTTTTTTTATAGTTTTTAGTTAGTCCTGTGTCTCGTCCGTTTGGAGAAATGGACTTTCTAATGTGGGGGGTAGGTGGCAATTTTATTTCTAGGTCCCTACCTGGTCGGTGAGGCAGCTTTTTCTCCGGGCTGCCCGTCGACCCGTCCTCGCGGCCTACCAGCGGGCCTGGAGCGCTGTTTCCTGGCGGGGACCGCCCAGCACCTCGGCCTCGGTGGCGGCACAGCGCTGGAGCGCTATCGTGGAGCGGAGCGGGCGATGCCTTGCCTGGGTCGCCGCGCTGGATCGACGCGCTGGAGCTCCGGTGAGCTGAGACCGCCGAGTTCAACACCTCCGGGCTGCGGGTCTGCGGCGCCGATTTCAACATCGGGAGCCTGGGAGCTCCAAACCGGCGCGGCCTTGTCGGCTTCGGAAGCCGCGGTCCCCAGCTAGGAAGCGGCCGTTCCAGGTGGCCCAGCCGCTGAGAGGGGCAAGACCACCCGGTGAGAACGGCCAGGAACATCGGGCCTCCGTAGAGGCAACTGCGGTGGCCTCAATATGCCTGACTTTGGGTGAACTTGGGGTTGGGGACTGGACATTGTGCCTTCCCCCACAGTGGTATCCATTGTGGGGGGATGATTTTTTGTCTGTACGTAATCCTGTTAGTCTTTGTCCAAGATGGTTGCCGTGAAGAGAGAGTGGACGCTGGCGCGCTTTAGCTGCCGCTGCTCTCTCTTCACATTGTGTTTTTGATTTTTTGTTTTTGGACTGAATTCTGTTTTTAATTTGTGTTTCTGTGATGTCTTTATTATTTATTTTATTCTGATTATATGTTTTTTATTCCTGTTAATCTCTGTAAATTGTCCTTGAGATGTCTGAAAGGCGCCCAAAAATAAAATGTATTATTATTATTATTGTCTATTGTTAATAAGTGGCAACCTAAGCTTCCAATAGACCAGATGTTAAATGCAAACTCGGGATGAACTGGAAATACATTGATTGTCATTTTGTTGAAGACAAAAGAAACCGGGGGAATATGCTTATTAATTAATAATTAATCAAATTATTTAAAGAGTTAGCTAATTGAATAATTAACACTTAATGATTTAACGACTTAATTCAGAGAACAACTAAAATTGGACGATAAATGCAACATTTGCCACTCACATTTATAACCTGAGAATGAATAAAACAAAGTCAGGAATGAACTATTCCTATATGAGTCTGCAAAATGAAGGGAAACAACAGTAATAAGTGCGCCAGAATGAATCTGTTATTACTTCGAGGCAAAAGCCCATAAAAAGCATACGTTATTCAAGCCAGAAAACAATGCAATTTACATCTCCTGGTATGGATTGCTTGATTTCAAACATAGTTTATATGGCTAATTTTTCGTCAGTTAAGATGGAGAATGTTTGGTTTCTTTCAGCTCACCAGCTGATTTAAAGCAAAATATAATAATAAAGTAAAATAAATAAATTCCCTCCATTACTATTATGGTGCAAGTATTTAATAAATCACTAATATTATTCTATTCTAAATCCATTGCCTACGCATTGCTGTGCGATCTATGCATTTTATCTTACGCAATGCGTTTAAGCCTTGTATGTTTCAGCAAACTTGCCAGTTCAATATACACATAAAAATTTATTGCTTTCATAAAGACCACATTGAGGTGCTAGAGCTCATAGCTGTGGTACTATTTTGTCACTGCTATGGCCACTAACCTCCGACTTGATTTCATACAAGATTATACAAAAAAACCTGCTTATACCACTGTTCTGGCAGTAAATGGGTACAATATAAAATAATAAGGAAATAGCAAAAACATATTCAGCAACAAGTGTTAGCTCAATTGAGCCTTTTTTGTTGAATAAAAAAATACTGAGAGACTTCTCTTTATAGACTAGTCACTAGAAACGCCCCGTTCTGTTTTAAATCCTACTGAATAATTAATTATAATTATCATGGTGCAGTTATAATCTGGGATAACAATATATCCTTAAGGTGAATGCAATATATTTCCACGGCATGCAAGACAATGCCTAATATGCTAAAGAAATATTGATACAAGATAATTGTCTGGATTAACTTCAGATAAATTATCTTTAATACAGAATGCTTTATGCCTTTATTTTGTTGCCGAACTACAGATATTAGACAGTTTATTGGCTGCCTCGGAAATATTTGTATTAACAATAAATGCATGAGAAACTCAGATACAAATTATTGGTTAATAATTGAGAAGTACCATTAAAATCGCACTTAAAATTCAAATAGAAAAGCATTAATATGATGATTAATTTTAACATCTGCATGCTTTATTTGGAAATACTCTTATTTGTAAAGCAGTTAGGGGACTATTTTAGAAGAGTTTGAACCATTGAGAGTGAAGACGTTGATTTAACACATAATTGTAACTACATTAATACTAAAAGGTGACTCTAAATTATTTTCCTGCCAGTTTCACCCATTTTTGTTTTACTATTTAAATTAAATGGGAAATCATAGAGTCATCCAGTCATACACATGGAAACAGACCCAAGTGCCCCAGATAAGTTAGTCCCAGTTACCCGCATTTGGCCCATATCCCTCTAGACCTTTCCGATTCAAGTACCAGTCCAATCATCTTTTAATTGTTGTACTGTGCATGAATCAACTATCACCTCTGGCAACTTGTTCCGTATACCCACCAACTGTGTGAAAATGTCACCCTTCAGGTCCCTATTAAATATTTCTCTCTCACCTTAAACCTATGCCCTCTAATTCCCCAACCCTGCATTCATGCTATCAATTCCCCTCAGGATGTTATACATCTCTATAAGATTACCCCTCAGCCTCCTGCACTCCAAAGCATTAAGTCCTAGCCTAAACAATTTCTCCCCAGAGCTCAGGCCTTGAGGTCCTGGCAACATCATCATATAATACATTTTCTCTGTAATATTTTCAGCTTAATGGCATCTTTCCAAAAGCAGGGTGACCAATACTGGACATAAAACTTCAAGTGTTACCTCATCAATGTATTGTGCAACTGTAACACACTAGGGTCATATATTCACACATCACAGAAACTGGCCCTTCGGCCCAACTCATTCATGTTGACCAGGATGTCGCAGCTAAGCTAGTCCCATTTGCCCGTATTTGGGCCATACCCCTTTAAACCTTTTCTATCCATGTACCTTTCTATGTATCTTTTAAATGTTGTTATTGTACCTGCCTCAACTACCTCCTCTGGCAGTTAATTCCATGTACCCATCCCAGTCTGAGTGAAAAAATGTCCCTTTAGGGGCAATTCTTCCCCTCCTACCTTAAACCTATATCCTCTGGTTCTTTATTCCCCTATCCTAGGTGAAAGATAATCACCCTATCAATCCCCTTCATGATTTTATACACTTCTATAAGATCACTCCCTAGCCTCCTGCACTCCATGGGATAAAGTCCTAGCTTGCCCAACCTCTCGCTAGCTCAGGACCTCGAGTCTTGGCAACATTTTTGTGAAACTTTCCAGCACGCTTTCCAGTGTAATGACATCCTTCCTATATATAGGTGCAGGAGTAGGCCATTTGGCCCTTCGAGCCTGCACCACCATTCAATATGATCAGGGCTGATCATCCTGTACCTGCCTTCTCTCCATACCCCCTGATACCTTTAGCCACAAGGGCCACCTCTTAAATATAGCCAATGAACTGGCCTCAACTACCTTCTGTGGCAGAGAATTCCAGAGAACTGGTACATGGGCCATCACTGGTCGGCACAGACTTAGTGGGCCGAAGGGCCTGTTCCCGCACTGTATCTTTAAACTAAATACCAACTTTAAATCTTAATTCCCTGTCTGATATAGACCATCACACCAAAAGCCTTCTTCACCACCCCACCTACCTGTGATACCTCTTTCAGGGAACTATGTACTTGTACTTCTAGATCCCTCTGTTCTACAACATTCCCCAGGGACCTGCTGTTCACTGTGAAGTCCTGCCCTGGTTTAACTTCACAAAATGCAGCATGGCCTACTTGCCCAGCTGATCAAAAGCCCACTGTAATGTGGGATAACCATCTTCACTGTCTAAGATACCACCTATTTAGTCTCATCAGCAAACCATACCTTGTACATGCTCATCCAAATCCTTGATATAGATTACAAACAGCAATGGCCCATTACAGATTCCTGAGGCATACCACTGGTCACAGGCCTCCAGTCTGAAAAACAACCTTCCACCATCACCCTCCTGCTCCCTGCCATGAAGCCAATTCTACGTCCAGTTAGCTAGCTCTCCCTGGATCCCATAGAATCTTATCTTCCATTTATTCGAGTTAATCTTTTAATAACTTTCAATTGTTTTTGTATCTTTTAATACTTTAAAGCAATTTAATGGTTTTAAATGTCTAAATTATAAATAATTAAAAATTCTTACAAATGTTCCCAAATTTTGACAGGTTTGCTCACTTTTCTTCCTGTCAAAGGCCATCAGGGATTTCAAGGGGTGAGAGCTTCATTGTGTATACCAGCTGAGGCCTAGTCACTGCATGTCACTGCTTGACCCACTGAGTTACTCCAGTACTTTGTCACCAGGTGAGGTCTAGTCACTACTGAAGCCTAGCTGCATTTCACAGCATTTCCAGGATTAGATGGCCAGGATGTTTAGAACCACACATCCATAGAAAGTTTTCACAGGTGCGGGGAGAACTCGGGAAGTAAGTCTATGCAGAAGGATGAAGCAACCCAAAAACTTGACATGTTTGTCATTGTGTACAATTAACCAACAGCGACAGTTGGTACGTGAATGGTTCAGGTCTCCATTCCATTGTCAAACATCCACAATTTCTTGTCAAACATCCACAACATTTCTATAAAATCTTCTCTTCTTTATTCCTTCGGGTCAGATTGCTTATACTGTGCCCTCCATTTCAGTCTAAAAGTACAATCTATTCATTTTGGATGGAGCAGAGTCAACTATATAACAGACTTTCTCAATGGTATTCTCAAAGGTACCATGATTAATATATTCTTAGTGAAACAATTCTGCAGTTTACTGAGTTCATTTAGGTTGATAAATATTGGTTAAAAATATAATTTATTAGAATTCCTGTATTTATTTGTAAGTATACGTGCTTTTTATTTTTACTGTTAAAGCAATGATAAATAGTGACTTTATTTAATGGACATTTTCTATTGTTCCTAAGTATCCCTGTTAAAAGCAGTTGGAGAAAATGGAAGTTTGAAATTATTTCCTGGTACTCTTGTATATCACTGGAGTGTTCTGAGCGCAAATGATATTGATAGGAAGTGACATTTGGCGTCTGTTGTCACCAACTTATGGTAATTAGTCTTATGTCTTAAGTGGTACCAGGACCAGTGCATCCAAACACATTCCATTAACATATTGCAGCTGTCATCAGTGAGAAAACATAATGGAGTTAGTGGTTCTGTGAAACACTGCATACCTTGGCTCAGTCAACTGAACTGCCCATAATGGGGTCATCAGGGATGGTTGGAGTGAGCCTGGATTGAAGCCAGTTGGTACTTTTTTTCTCTCTCAAGGTTCACTCGGTATGCATTATACATTGGTTTCAAGGTCACTCTGTCAGTGAAATAAAATAAAAATGTCATTTTTTTACTCTTCCCACTTCCAACACCTTTTATAATCAGACCCTGCCACTTCTCAGCATGCACCTATCTATGGAAAGTCTTTTAATGAAATGTCCTTTCAGATGAAGCAGTACTGCTGAAAATTATGAGGCTGAAAATGAGACTGGTCACACCTGTTATGTTTTCATTGGTCAATGTAGCTGCATACTTTAAACAGTAAAGACAGATTACCTGCAGGATGACTGATTGGTCTGTTGGTCAGGAAATCCCTGCCTGCTTCATCAAATAGGGCTGCATTGATCTCATACCTGTATTAAATGTTGACTTTTAGCTTCCATTGGGACAAAGACCATCATTTTTTTTATCTGACCTCAGTAAGCCTCAGAAGCTTCATATGAGTATCCAGGTAATTTACGTCAAAACATGTCGAGGGAAACTTACTTTGTGATGGAAATAACGTATTGAATGTGTGTTTTGTAAAAGGATAAGGGAAAGATAATATTCCCTTCATATAAATCTGTGATATTTTCCGAATATGTCAGTAATCCGTTGCATTCAACAAATGATCTATAACACCAAAGAAGAATTCCTCAGATTGCAATCTGGTTGAGAAACTTTTTTAAAAAGTGTGTTTGAGATTTGACCACATACTGAAATTCTGCTTTTCTTCGCCATTATTATTCATATTATTGTATATGAAACACATATACAAAAGGATTTATTTGGTATCCATCATTTAGTAGCATTGGCATCATTCTACATTCTGAGGGAGAACAAATATTTCAATTAAGAAAAGTTTGGGAAACATTTAGTTTATAATGTAGGATTGTATTTAGCAACTACAGTGGAATAAAAATTAAAATTGATTTCTCCCAAAACCACAAATATGAGATGATCTGTAAGAGCTCTGTAAAGGTCATGTAAGAAATTATCATAGTTTGACGACACTCTTATGTACCCACAAAAATATTTTGTAATCTTTTGGTATCTTCAAACTGTATGGATGACAACCGCTGCCATCAGGTAGAAGGTACAGGAGCCTGAAATCTGCAACATCCAGGTTCAGGAACAACTACTTCCCCACAGCCATCAGACTATTAAACACAACTTCAAACAAACAATGAACTATAACAGCCTATTGCACTTTATCTGTGTATTTATGTGTGTACATATATATTATATGGTATATGGTCACACTGATCTGATCTGATCTGATCTGTATTTATGCCTAAAATATTCTGTCGTGATGCAGCAAGCAAGAATTTCATTGTCCTATTTGGGACACATGACAATAAACTCTCTTGACTTGACTTGACCCAGGCATCCCCACCCAAAGATATATAACAAATTTCTTGGCCTTTGTTTCCTGGAAATCTAATGCGCGGTTTCCAAAGTGCCTTGAATGGCATGACAAGACAGTCATTTGGAGGAAGGTGTAGAATAAAACCAACATTCAGAATAAACATTGGACATTCACCTCAATGGTAAAGACTCCTGGTTTTGATCTGCTGAACAAAATATGGACCTCAAAACAGCACCTACTGACAACTCAGGTCATTTGTTGCAGAAATTATAGTGCCCCCCATAATGTTTGGGCCAAATACCCATCATTTATTTCTTTGCATCTGTACTCCACAAATTGAGATTGGTAATAGAATAAATCACATGTGGTTAAAGTGCACATTGTCAGATTTTAATAAAGGCCATTTTTATACATTTTAGTTTCACCATATAGAAATTACAGCAGTGTATACATAGTTCCCCCATTTCAGGGCACCATAATGTTTGGGACACATGGATTCACAGGTCTTTGTAATTGGCCAGGTGTGTAATAATTGCCTCCTTAATACATGTATAAGAGAGCTCTCAGCACCTAGACTTTCCTCCAGTCTTTCCAACACCTTTGGAAACTTTTACTGCTGTTTATCAACATGAGGACCAAAGTTTTGCCAATGAAAGTAAAGAAGCCATTATGAGACTGAGAAACAAGAATAAAACAGTTCGAGACATCAGCCAAACAGGCTTACCAAAATCAACTGTATGGAACATCATTAAGAAGAAAGAGAGCACTGGTTGCAAAGGGACTGGCAAGCCAAGGAAGATCTCCACAGCTGATGACAGAAGAATCCTCTCTATAATAAAGAAAAATCCCCAAACACCTGTCTGACAGATCAGAAACACTCTTCAGGAGTCAGGTGTGGATTTGTCAATGACCACTGTCTGCAGAAGACATCATGAACAGAAATACAGAGGCTACACTGCAAGATGCAAACCACTGGTTAGCTGCAAAAATAGGATGGTCAGGTTACAGTTTGCCAAGAAATACTTAAAAGAGCAACCACAGTATTGGAAAAGGTCTTGTGGACAGATGAGACAAAGATTAACATATCAAAGTGATGGCAAGAGCAAAGTATGGAGGAGAGAAGGAACTGTTCAATATCCAAAGCATACCACCTCATCTGTGAAACATGGTGGTGGGGGTGTTATGGCCTGGGCAAGTATGGCTGCTGAAGGTACTGGCTCACTTATCTTCATTGATGATACAACTGCTGATGGTAGTAGCATAATGAATTCTGAAGTGTAAAGACACATCCTATCTGCTCAAGTTCAAACAAATGCCTCAAAGCTCATTGGCCAGCATTCTACAGCAAGCCAATGATCCCAAACTTACTGCTAAAGCAACAAAGGAGTTTTTCAAAGCTAAAAAATGATAAATTATTGAGTGGCCAAGTCAATCACCCAATCTGAACCCAATTAAGCATGCCTTTTTTATGCTGAAGAGAAAAATGAAGGGGACTAACCCCCAACACAAGCATAAGCTAAAGATGGCAGCAATACAGGCCTGGTAGAGCATCACCAGAGAAGCTCTTTTAAGTACTTCTTGGCAAATTGTAACCTGGCCATCCTATTTTAGCGGCTAACCAGTGGTTTGCAACTTGCAGTGTAGCCTCTGTATTTCTGTTCATGATGTCTTCTGCGGACAGTGGTCATTGACAAATCCACTACTGGTGATGTCCATGAATCGCAGACTTCAAGCAGTGATTGCATGCAAAGGATATGCAACAAAATACTAAACATGACTACTTTCATTTATATGACATTGCTGTGTCCCAAACATTATGGTGCCCTGAAATGGGGGGACTATGTATAAACACTGCTGTAATTTCTACATGGTGAAACCAAAAAGTATAAAAATAGCCTTTATTAAAATCTGACAATGTGCACTTTAACCACGTGATTTTTGTCTATTACAAATCTCAAACAGAGGTATATAAATAAATGATGGGTCTTTGTCCCAAACATTATGGAGGGGACTGCATGTACCTTTAGTTTAGTTTAGTTTATTTGTTTAGTTTTGTGTCACATGTACTAAAGTACAGTGAAAAGCTTTTGTTGCGAAAAGATCTACAATCTAGCCATCCACCGTGTACAGATACATGGTACATGAAGTTCTTCCAAATGTGATATTGAAAACCCTTTCCAAATAATGTTGCATATTTCCACATACTCATTTTAAATGTGACATTTCAGAATTATACACTTGCTTTCCTCAAGAACATAGGCATGGTTAACTTACTTGTATAATTAATGTCCAAAAAACTATATAAAGGAAAACTGAAGGGGGCACAGATTCAACTGAAGACTTAGTTCAATTAAGAGCCATCCTTGTTTTTAAATTCAGGTTCTAACTTGTCAGGTAAGAATGGCAATCCAGAATATCACATAGAAATGGGCAGAAAGACATTATCAACCTCCCCATCACGAAGAAGCAAAAGTACAAATGGGTAAATTCTTCTTCTTTCTCACCTGTTAAATGCACTGCATCCAAATTCAGCTCTATGGACTACAAATAGGGAGCTATAACATAGATATACAACTATATTTTACTGCACAAGAACAGTGATTTAGCATGAATTTCTAACCAAAGTTTTTGTCCCAGACTGTTTTGTGTGCTTCCCAGTGGATGGCTCAAGTGATGGGTGGAAAGGCATGTCTCTTCTTGGCTGCTAGATATCTCCTCTGAATGAGAGGGCACTAAAATCATGAAGCATATTTAGAAAAGTAGCCTCCAAAGAAGGGTCTCGACCCAAAACGTTACCGATTTCCTTTGCTCCATGGATGCTGCCTCACCCGCTGAGTTTCTCCAGCATTTTTGCCTACCTGTCATTACAACCGTTCTCTTTCACAAAAGTAACAGTACAAAGGAAGTAATATCCCATTGCAAACTCCATACACTTGCATCAAAATTACAAGCCAAGTGACGTTAAAAATGATGTATAGTGAGTGGAAAGTGAAAAAGGTTATTCTAAGATTACAACAAAATTTTGCATCAGGGAATCATAGATAGGGTTTAATTCAGACAAAGGTATTTTCGAATGACAAACCAGGGCAAGACTTAAGGTCAGGTCCTGAGGAGTGTCGGAGAACAAAGAGATCTAGGGATGCAGGTACACCATTCAATGAATGTGGTGAGACATGTAGACAGGGTGGGGGTGTCTAAAACAAGAAATCATAAGGTGAGAGGTAAAGATTTAGAGGGGCTCCGAGGGGATCTCATACTTTTGTCCCACATAATTCACCTTACTGGAAGTCATGACAATGTGTCAGTTCTTATCTTGAACACCTTAAAATAGCACAATTTCCCTTTTTTTGGTGCAATATTACGATCAATAAAGAAATATAAACACCATTGATCTACAATATGAATCACAGACAATGTTTTGAAGAAGTTTTGTTCATTTTTGTAGATATTTGGGGAGAAAGGATAGAATGTGATGCCATTTGTGCTTAAACAGCACTAATAATATCAGTAAGGAACTAGCCAGGAAATTTGCTCAGCCTGAGAGTATGTGGGCACTGAATTCTCATTAGTAGCTACAGCTATTAACCTTGGTTTTTTCAACTGAAGCTGCAAATTATTCCTGATCAGAGTGATATACTTAGTAAAGATTGAATATTGCTGGAACGTCATTAGTACTTAAGGTATTATTTTGTAAAACTTAATCAATGGTATGCTGAAGCTAATCATGAATTTTATAAATTATAATTCTCATCCAAGGGGATTGTTGGCATGATCCACTACCTTAAAAATGTTCAACACCTTCCTCTAATTATATTTTACCCATTCATCTCTAGGTACGTATGAACTTCTTCTAGCAAAGATCTCATCAAAAATAGATGCGAGGAGGATAAATACATTAAAAAGTTTGCAGTCTTGCAAAGTCAAGCAATCATAATTTGAGTATAATTAAGATAATATGGTCGTTGGATTTCATGCCTTCCCTTTAAGGGAAACCTATATTAAAGCAAATTGGGGAATATCTTTGTTTTGTATTGGCTTGCAGAGATATTTTTTTCTTTGATCAATTTCAATAGCTTAGCGAAGAATTAAGAATACATCGTGACATATCAAATTTTCATTGCCCAAAACATGAACTTGAAATTCTTCCTTGCTGTTGTTAGGAATGCGATGGAATACAATACATTGTGGGGATGGATAAAGTAGAGCACGGACACCCCAGTAATCATTACATATATACACGTACTGTATGTATAAATTGTGTGTTTGTTTAATGTGCTTGTACAGAAGCAGACACATTTACATACCATCACATTCCCCGAGAGGCATTAGCCAATTTACTTTAAACAGGTTTACAGCTTTAGCAGATTAGCGAAGAGACAAATTCCAAACAAATATGTCAGGAGTGTGAAGGATTGCATTTAATTCCAGACATAAATTAAAAGATGTTACATGAATTTATTCAGGTTATTATTGAGATTTCCTTGTCAATACCATGAGTTTAACCAGCATGGAATTACAAATCTTTTTGTCTCCAAGAATGAGAAATTGAGAAATCAGACTAAGTCATTATATTTAATTGTTATACAGATTGTTATACTGGGCAGTTGTGATTATCTGTTGTGCACATAATAAATGGAGTATTTTCTGCATTCAACCTGACAATCATTCTGAGGAGTCTTATTGGGAAATCTAGTTCAAAGAACAATTTTCAAATGCTGAACTGCTTCATATTGTTATGTAAGGAGCTATTGGTCAAAAACATGTGACACAAGGAACTGTAGATGCTAGTTTACAAAAAAAAAGACACGCTGGAGTAACGCAGCGGGTCAGGCAGCATCTCTGAGAACGTGGATAGACAATGATGAAGTCGCAAAATGTGTTGAGCCTGCAAATTGTACAAGTTCTGTAGTGAAATCTAAATATTGGTTGTCAGCAGAACTGTTCACAACATATAACAGTAGAACAGCATCTAGCCCTGATTTGTTAGATCATGTTAGATCTGTATCTCATGTTAGATCTGTACCTCATGTTAGATCTGTGCCTCAACAGTTTATTCCCATACCTCAGATAAAAATATGCCAATCTCAGAATTCAAACTATCTGTACTTGTTGAATTCAATATTATTCTGAGGGTTATTAATTATGCAATTTAACACCTTAATTTAACCCTTAAATATTGTGCATTAGATACGTATGCTTCCTGGTTTAGAGAATCCTGATCTGAATGCAATATTCCAGATGGGGTCGAAATACATTTTAGATTTTAGTTTTAGTTTTAGAGATACAACGTGGAAACAGACCCTTCGGTCTCCCAAGTCGGCACTGATCAGCGATCCCCGCACACTAACTCTATCCTACACACACTAGAAATAATTTACTATTTTACCAAACCGATTAGCATACAAACCTGTACATATTTGCAGCGTGGGAGAAAACCAGAGCACCCAGAGAAAACCCATGCAGGTCACAGGGTGAGCGTACAAACTCTGTACAGACAACACCCATAGTCAAGATCAAACCCGGGTCTCTGGCGCTGTAAGGCAGCAACTCTACCGCTGCGCCACTGTGCCGCCCAAAATCTTTTTACCACAATAACATATATATGGACCATAGGTTTGTCTACATTATTCCATTAATTTAATCATTGTGCCACCAGACCCTAGATATGGAAGGAGTAACTTCACCACAATGACTGCCCTGAAATCTCCTTCTCACTGTGATTTTTGAATTTGAATTTGATTCATTTATTGTCATTCAGACCTTTCGGTCTGAACGAAATTACATTGCCTGCAGTCATACACAGTAACAATAAATAACAAAACATACAATAAACACAAATTAACATCCACCACAGTGAGTTCACCAAGCACCTCCTCACTGTGATGGAGGCAAAAGTCTTAGTCTCTGTCTCTTCCCTCCTTGTTCTCCCTCTGCGCTGAGGCGATCGATCCAGGCCGAAGATGCCGCTCTCCAGTCCAGCGGACCTCCGTGGTGATGTCGCCACTGCCGAAAGCCGGAACGCTGTCTCCGCTCCGAGTCGGCCCGCCACAGCCTCAGCTCCGAGTCCCGCTGCATCAGCTCCGAGTCCCGCTGCCCCAGCTCCGAGTCCCACTGCCCCAGCTCCGAGTCCCGCAGCCTCAGCTCCGGGCCGCTGCATCAGCTCCGAGTCCCGCTGCAACAGCTCCGAGTCCCGCAGTCTCAGCTCCGGGCCGCTGCCGAAAGCTGGAACGCCGCAACAGCCAGTCGGGCCGCTGCCGCCTCAGCCCAGAAGTCGGCCAGCCTCACGTTGGTAAGTCCTGGCTGGCTCTGCCTCCGGAGCCTCGAGGTCGGTCGCAGGTTGGAGACCGCCAGCTCCGCCATTAGGCCTCAGCGCAGATGGAGGCAGAGAAGGGGGATACGACAAGAAAAAGTCGCATTCCCCCGAAGGGA
The DNA here is from genome assembly GCF_010909765.2 of Amblyraja radiata. Classification (NCBI taxonomy): domain Eukaryota; kingdom Metazoa; phylum Chordata; class Chondrichthyes; order Rajiformes; family Rajidae; genus Amblyraja; species Amblyraja radiata. Next base: position 72,832,223 of record NC_045961.1, read on the forward strand.
GAGATAAAAAAACATGTTTCACCCCCCCCCCCCCATAACACAACCTAATAAACTAAAACTTAGCCAAAACAAGACAAAAAAAACAACAACAAAAAAGTAAAGACAGATGGACTGCAGGCGAGCCGCAGCTGTTAACAACGCCGCCACTTCCGGAATGGAAGGCAAAGTCTTGTCTCTCCCCTGCTCTCCATTCTTCTCCCGATGTTAAAGCCCCCGGCGGGCCATGGCAAGTCCTGCGGCCGTTAAGGCCACGCCGGGCGATGTAAGGCCCTGCTCCGGGTCTTGATGTTAAAGCCCCCATAGAGCGATGGTAAGTCCCGAGGCCGTTAAAGCTGCGCCGGGCGATGTAAGGCCCCGCTCCGGGTTATTTTCAACCCCGCAATTCGGGTGAGAGAAGTTGCCGTTGCGGGAGCTCTGAGAAGCGGTCTCCCACCAGGGACCTGCGAGCTCCCGATGTCACCGTCCACCAGACCTGTGGCTGGAGCCTCCGAGCTCCGGAGTTGGGTCGCAGCTGCACGCCACCACAGCTCTCCACACTCCGAAGCCGGCCAGCTCCATGATGGTAAGTCCACAGGCTCCGCGACTGAAGCCCCCAGGCCGTTCCAGTTGGTGTCCACTCCACGGCGCTAGGCCCCAACGGCAAAGGAGACCCGACAGGGAAAAGGTCGGGTCCCCCGTACAGGGAAGAGATTTAAAAGTTTCCCCCACCTCTTCCCCCCTCCCCCCCAGCCCCCCACATATACACAGCTAAAAACAATATATAAACCACTACAAACTATACACTCAACGGGCCATAAATAAAAAAAAGACAGAAGGACTGCAGAGGCCGCTGCCGCAAGGCACCGCCATTTAATCTTATATGTTTCAATAAGATCCCCTCTCATCCTTCTAAATCCCAAAGTATACAAGCCCAGCCGCTCCATTCTATCAACATATGACAGTCCTGTCATCCCAGGAATTAACCTCGTGAACCTACGCTGCACTCCCTTAATAGCAAGAATATCCTTCCTCAAATTTGGAGACCAAAACTGCACAGAATACTGCAGGTGTGGTCTCACTAGGGCCCTGTACAACTGCAGAAGGACCTCTTTGCTCCTATACTCAACTCCTCTTGTTATGAAGGCCAGCATGCAATTTAAAGATAGATAATCTTTATTGTCATTGTACAAGACAACGAAATTCTGTTGGAGCAGTCCTCCAGCTGCACAGGAATATAAGTATAAAAATACAATTTAAAAAAAAGAACTATTAAAAAATTTAACTATAACCATAAACATACAGGAGTATTGGCGGGTGTGTGAGAGAGAGGGGGGGGGGGGGGATCAATGTGGGAGGGGGATAGAGTTCAGTAGTGTCACAGCTCTATGGTAGAAGCTGTTTTTCAGTCTTGTCGTGCGGGCGCTCAGTGTCCTGTATCGTCTTCCTGAGGGCAGGAGGGTGAAGAGACAGTGTCCAGGGTGTGTGCTGTCTCTAATGATGCCCTTGACCCTCCGGATGCATCGGGTCCGGTAGATGTCCTCCAGACTGGGGAGCTGGGTGCCAGTGATCCTCTCAGCAGTCTTGATGGCACGTTGGCCATAAAACATGCACATTAAACTGCATCTGCCATGCACTACCCACTCACCCAACCTGTCCAAGTCACCCTGTATCCTCATAGCATCCTCCTCACAGTTCACACTGCCACTCAGCTTTGTGTCATCTGCAAATTTGCTAATGTTACTTTTAATCCCATCATCTAAATCATTAATGTATATTGTAAATAACTTCGGTCACAGCACCGAGCCTTGCGGTACCCCACTAGTCACTGCCTGCCATTCTGAAAGGGACCCGTTTATCCCTACTCATTGTTTCCTATCTGCCAACCTACTTTCTATCCATGTCAGTACTTTACCCCCAATACCATGTGCTCTAATTTTGCCCACTAATTTCCTGTGTGGGACCTTATCAAATGCTTTCTGAAAGTCCAGGTACACTATGTCTACTGGCTCTCCCTCATCCATTTTCCTAGTTACATCCTCAAAAAAATCCAGAAGATTAGTTAAGCATGAGTTCCCCTTCGTAAATCCATGCAGACTCGGACCGATCCTATTACTGCTATCCAGAATCTAGAATTCTCTCCCCCAAGATGTAATGGGTGGTGCATCAGTTGAAAATGTTAAATTCTGAGATTGGCATATTTTTGTCTGAGGCTATGAGTTAACGGGGAATATACTGTATGCAGATCTAACATGACCTAACAAATCAGGCTAGATGCTGTTCCGGTGTGTATGTGGGGATATGTTCTGCTGACAACCAATATTAGATTTCAAAACAGAACCTGTACAATTTGCTGGCAATATCACATTTTGCAACTTCATCCTTCCAAAGCAGGTTCCCGACTCAAAAAGGCATCTATCCATGTACTCAGAGATGATGCTTGACCCACTGGGTTAATCAGAGAATGCCTACCATTGCTATCTCATGAACAACTTGGGATGGGCAAACATTGACATCCAGGCCTCCACTCGCTGGAGTTTAGAAGGTTGAGGAGGGACCTCATTGAAAGAGGTCACCCCCTCAGAATTAAAGAGCGCTCTTTTAGAAAGGAGGTGAGAAGGAACGTCTTTAGTCAGTGCGTAGTTAATCTGTGGAACATTGCCACAGAGGGCTGTGGAACCAAGTCAGTGGATATTTTTAAGGCAGATGTGCAAAGTCTTGATTAGAAGGGTGTCAATAGTTATGGGGAGAAGTTACGAAAATGGGATTAGGAGTCGGAGATCAACCATGATTGAATGGCGGAGTAGACGCGATGGGCCGAATGGCCTAATCCTACTCCTATAACTTGTGAACATATCACATGCATTACTTTTAAAAAGCGAAGCGGACTCCCACTTAATATGCTATACTTATTACAGAAAAACTGTGCAACACTTTATCTAAAGAAATTATAATTTAGTCACTATTTCCTTCCAGGAGAAATGGAATGCAATGTTGATCTCAACATCTCATAAGACAGTCATGTTGTTCAGATTCAAGCAAACCTGGGAATTGCAGCAAAATTAATTTTTTGTTTCCTATTATTTTTTAATTTAGCGAATTTGTCCACTTTGTTGGTCAGCCAACAGATCATTCACTTTGATTGCATTCTATTAACACAAAATAGAATTGCGTCTTTCGGGAATGGTGCCGATGATCCATTTTATATCAAAAAATAAATCTCAAAAATGTCTCTGCATATGGGAAAGCAAATGCAGTTGCTTAGCTTCTGGGCATGAATGCAAACCAAGACTGTTTTTAGGAAATTGTAATTCAACTGATATTGTAACTGACATGTCTGGTTATCCCACTCCAAGAGGTGTTACACCATCTCCTGCCAGCCCTTGTTGATTGGTGCCAAAGTGAGCCATCGCGAATGCTGGGTGGCAGCACTTCACGCTAAAGTCTGAGTGAGGAGCTGTGGACTTCTGGCAGTATCATACTTCACAATGATGTGAATGGACACTTTAATCATTGCTTCTGGTTGTTTCACCATTATGGATGCTGCACTGGTGATAACAATTATCAAGACAGATTAAAAGGTATGTGTATTCTACAGAGGATTTCCTGAACCCGAAGTACTGAAACCAAGTAGAAGACTTCAAAGCTGATATGGTTTTGATGTCTAAAAAAATCATACAGCTCTGCGTATCCAGGTAGAAGATTGACATTTTTGAAAGTCATAAGAGATGAGCATTCTATATTGCATCAAGACCACAAGGAACATTGGTGGCAAATGACAGGAATTGATTGCTATCCTCCATGCCTGTTCAGTTTTGCAGAATTTATTTCCAGCAATTCGAGTGCAGCATGAAAAAATGCACAGTCAAATTCTGCCGTGGCCTTAGGGCATGCTACCTGGCTCTCTATCTTCTCTTCAATTAGTGGGCCTCCCGACTTTATCCTGAGATGTGGTTCTGACTGGGGAACCGAGACACTAGCCAGTATTGATTGGACATAATGCAGTGTGAAAGCTGAATAAAAGGCTGTGTGATCAAAAATACTCCATCTGTGACAGGCCAAGGATACTGACAAGTTCCCATTCCTTTTTTGCAGAAGTTCATCGGTTTCCATAAAATACATTCTTTGGATAGAACCGGCCAGCAGATCTGGTGCCAAAAGGACAGACAGGTTGACATGTGACAAGTATGTGCTGGATTTTATCACACCTCATTCAACCTACTGCCTGTAAGAGATACTCTTGAGTGGAAATTGAATTAATATTATGCAAGTTTTGTAAAAATAAATCTTTACTGGCTTTCCTGTCAGCAACAATAGTTTGCTAGCCTTTTTAAAGATCACTCACCTTTTTTTCATTTGTTTCCAGCAGAGGCAGAAAGTAGAAAATAAAATAACAAATATAGAACATAGAACTGTTCAACACAGGAACAGGACCTTCGGTACATGATGCCTGTGCTGACCATGAAGCCAATTTAAACTGCACAGCTGCCTGTACATGGCCTATATCCCTCCATTCATAGAGTCATGGAGTCATAGAGTGATACAGTGTGGAAACAAGCCCTTTGGTCCAACTTGCCACACCGGCCAACATGTCCCAGCTGCCTGTACACTAATCACACCTGCCTGCTTTTGGTTCATATTCTTCCAAACCTGTCCTATCCATATACCTGTCTAACTGCTTCTTAAATGTTGGAGTAGTCCCTGCTTCAACTACTTCCTCTGGCAGCTTGTTCCATACACCCACCACCCTTTGTGTGAAAAAGTTACCCCTCAGATTCCGATTAAATCTTTTCCCCTTCACCTTAACCCTATGTCCTCTGGTACTCGATTGACCTACTCTGGGCAAGAGACTCTGTGCATCTACCTGATCTATTCCTCTCATGACTATATACACATTCCATGCCTGTTAATGTGCTCGTCTTAAAAATATGATTGTATCTGTATCTACCACTTACCCTAACAGCGTATTCCAGGCACCTACCACTCCATGTGTAATAAAACCTGCCTAACAAGTCTCTTTCAAACGCTTCTGCCTCTCACATTAAAGCTATGCCCTATTGTATTTGACATTTCCACCCTGGGAAAAAAAACTATGGCTACTACCCTATCTATTCCTCTCAGAATTGTATAAACTTCGATTAGCTTGCCCCCACAGCCTCCAACATTCCAGAGAAAACTGTTCAGGTGTGTCCAAAGACAGACACAAAAAACTGGAGTAAAGGATGTTTCGCGTCAAAACCCTTCACAAGTCCAGCCTTTTGTGTCTATCTTTGGTTTCAACCAGCATCTCCAGTTCCTTCCAACACATCAGGTGTGTCCAATCTTTCTTTACAGCGAATACTGTCTAATCCATACAACATCCCAATGAACCTCTTTGATATCACCTGTAATGCCCCCAGATCACTCCTGTAATAACAAGCATGTTAGTCAAAAACCAATGGACAATTATAGACGATAGACAATAGACAATTGGTGCAGGAGTACGCCATTTGGCCCTTCGAGCAAACACCACCATTCAATGTGATCATGGCTGATCATCCCCAATCAGTACCCCGTTCCTGCCCTCCATATATCCCCTGACTCCGCTATTTTTAAGAGCCCTATCTAGCTCTCTCTTGAAAGCATCCAGAGAACCTGCCTCCACCGCCCTCTGAGGCAGAGAATTCCACAGACTCACCACTCTCTGTGAGAAAATGTGTTTCCTCATCTCCGTTCTAAATGCCTTACTACTTATTCTTAAACTGTGGCCCCTGGTTCTGGACTCCCCCAACATCGGGAACATGTTTCCTGCCTCTAGTGTGTCCAAACCCTTAACAATCTTATATGTTTCAATGAGATATCCTCTCATCCTTCTAAACTCCAGAGTGTACAAGCTCAGCTGCTCCATTCTCTCAGCATATGACAGTCCCGCCATCCCGGGAATTAACCATGTAAACCTACGCTGCACTCCCTCAATAGCAAGAATGTCCTTCCTCAAATTAGGGGACCAAAACTGCACACAATACTCCAGGTGTGGTCTCACTAGGGCTCTGTACACCTGCAGAAGGACCTCTTTGCTCCTATATTCGATTCCTCTTGTTATAAAGGCCAACATGCCATTTGCTTTCTTCACTGCCTGCTGTATCTGCATGCTTACTTTCATAGACAGATGTACAAGGACCCCCAGATCAAGTTGTACTTCCCCTTTTCCCAACTTGACGCCATTTAGATAGTAATCTGCCATCCTGTTTATGCTACCAAAGTGGATAACCTCACATTTATCCGCATTAAATTTCATCTGCCATGCATCTACCCACTCCCCCAACCTGTCCAAGTCACCCTGCATTCTCATAGCATCCTCCGCACAGTTCACACTGCCACCCAGCTTTGTGTCATCTGCAAATTTGCAAATGTTACTATGAATCCGTTCATCCAAATCATTGATGTATATTGTAAATAGCTGCGATCCCAGCACCAAACCTTGCGGTACCCCACTAGTCACTGCCTACCATTCTGAAAGGGACCCGTTAATCCCTACTCTTTGTTTCCTGTCTGCCAACCAGTTCTCTATCCATGTTAGCACTCTACTCCCAATGCCATGTGCCCTAATTTGCCCACTAATCTCCTATGTGGGACCTTATCAAATGCTTTCTGAAAGTCCAGGCACACTACATCCACTGGCTCTCCCTTGTCCATTATCATAAGTACATCTTCAAAAAATTCCAAAAGATTAGTCAAGCATGATTTCCCCTTCGTAAATCCATGCCGACTCGGACCGGATCCTGTTACTGCTATCCCAAATGTTCGGCTATCTCATCTTTTATAATTGACTCCAGCATCTTCCCCACCACCGAGGTCAGGCCAACTGGTCTATAATTGCCCGTTTTCTCTCTCCCGCCTTTCTTAAAAAGTGGGATAACATTAGCTACCCTCCAATCCACAGGAACTGATCCTGAGTCTATAGAACATTGGAAAATTATCACCAATGTATCCACGATTCCTAGAGCCACTTCCTTAAATACCCTGGGATGCAGACCATCAGGCCCTGGGCATTTATCAGCCTTCAGTCCCATCAGTGTATCCAACACCATTTCCTGCCTAATGTGGATTTTCTTCAGTTCCTCTGTCACCCTAGATCCTCTGGCCACTACTATATCAGGAAGATTGTTTGTGTCTTCCTTAGTGAGACGGATCCAAAGAACCGGTTCAACTTATCTGCCATTTCCTTGTTCCCCATAATAAATTCACCTTTTTCGGTCTTCAAGGGTCCAACATTGGTCTTAACTATTTTTTTCATCTTCTCATACCTAAAGAAGCTTTTACTATCCTGCATTACATTCTTGGCTAGCTTACCTTCGTACCTCATCTTTTCTCCCCATATTGTCTTTTTGGTTATCTTCTGTTGTTCTTTAAACATTACCCAATCCTCTTGCTTCCCGCTCATCTTTGCTACGTTGTACTTCTTCGCTTTAATTTTTATACTGTCCATGACATCCCTTGTCAGCCATGGTCATCTCTTTCTCCCCTTAGAATCTTTCTTCCTCCTAGGAATGAACTGATCCTGCACCTTCTGTATTATTCCTAGAAACACCTGCCATTTTTGTTCCACTGTCATCCCTGCTAGTGTATCTTTCCAGTCAACTTTGGCCAGCTCCTCCCTCATGGCCCCATAGTCCCCTTTATTCAACTGCAACACTGACACCTCCAATCTACTCTTCTCCCTCTCCAATTGCAGATTAAACCTGACCATGTTATGGTCACTGCCTCCCAATGGTTCATTAACCTCGAGGTCCTTTATCAAATCTGGTTCATTACATAACACTAAATCCAGAATTGCCTTCTCCCTGACAGGCTCCAATACAAGCTGTTCAAAGAATCCATCACAAAGGCACTCTACAAAGTCCCTTTCTTGGGGTCCAGTACTAACCTGATTTCCCCAGTCTACCTGCATGTTGAAAACTCCCATTACAACCACAGCATTACTTTTACTACATGCCAATTTTAACTCCTGATTCTCAACTTACAATTCCTTAGTTCTATCCATACTAATAATAATAATAATAAATTTTATTTATGGGCGCCTTTCAAGACTCTCAAGGACACCTTACAAAATTTAGTAAACAGAATACAAAACATGAAAGCGGAATGAAACAAAACAAAAAATAATGACAAAAAAAAATAAAAAAATAGTAAAGACATCAACAATACACAATTCAAAGACACAATTCAAAGACACAATTCAAAGAGAGAGCAGCGGCAGCTAATCGCGCAGCGTTCACTCTCCCTTCCGGCAGCCATCTTGGAAACGGAACAATAAGGATCTTTAACATAGAAACATCCCCCCACAATGGTTACCATTATGGGGGAAGGCACAATGTCCAGTCCCCATCCCCAGTTCACCCGTAATCGGGCCAATTGAGGCCTCCACAGTTGCCTCTACGGAGGCCCGATTATCCAGGCCGTTCTCATCAGGAGATGGTGCTCCGGCGTCGGGAAAGTCCTCTCAGCAGCTAGGGACACCTGGAACGGCCGCTTCCTTACCAGAGACCGCGGCTTCCAAAGCCGATAAGGCCGCGACGGTTGGAGCTCCACCACTGGCGATCTCATCGAGAGATCCCAGGCTCCAGATGTTGAAGTCAGCGCCGCCGCCCGCAGCTGCCCGCTCCGCAGACCCGCAGCACCGCGATGTTTTTATCGGCGGTCTTCAGCTCACCGGAGCTCCAGCGCGGCGACCCAGGCAAGGCATCGCCCGCTCTGCTCCGCGATAGCGCACCAGCGCTGTGCCGCCACCGAAGCCGAGGTGCTGGGCAGTACCCTCGGGAAAACGCCGCTCCAGGCCCGCTGGTAGGCCGCGAGGACGGGCCGACGGTGCAGCCCGGAGAAAAGCTGCCTCTCCGACCAGGTAGGGACCTAGAAAGTAGTTTCCCCGTGCCCCAAGATGGGGCACGTGCCCCAAGCCGTGCCCCAAGATGGCGCCCCCTTCTGACTCCACATCTCCGGTTTCAATGTCACCCCTTGCAAGGGACTGAATTTCATTCCTCACCAACAGGGCAACCCCACCCCCTCTGTCCACCTGTTTGTCTTTTCGATAGGAGGTATACCTTTGAATATTCAGTTCCCAGCCCTGGCCCGCTTGCAGCCATGTCTCAGTAATTCCCACAACATTATACTTGCCAGTTTCTAACTGAGCTTCAAGCTCGTCCACTTTATTCCTTATACTTCGCGCATTCATATACAGTACTTTGACCTCTGTATTCACTTCCCCCCTCGCAATTGGCCCTGACCTTACTCTGTTGTCCATTCTCAAAACTTTCCTTCTCATTAATTCGAGAATCTTTTGTAATTTTTCCGGCAGCTCCATCCTTATACTCCAAATTTGTCAATCCCTCCCCCCCACTATTTAGTTTAAACCCACGCTTGTAGCCCTAGCAAGCCAGCCTGCCTGCCAGAATGTCGGTCTCCCTCCAGTTAAGGTGTAACCCGTCCCTTTTGTACAGGTCACCCCTACCCCAGAAGAGATCCCAGTCGTCTATAAATGTAAATCCTTGCTCCCTGCAACAGCCCCTCAGCCACACATTCAGACCCCCTATCTCCCTGTTCCTGTCCTCACTGACACGTGGTACTGGAAGCAATCCAGAGATAACCACCCTAGAAGTCCGGCATTTCAGTCTTCGTCCCAACTCTCTGAAGTCATGTTGGAGAACCTCCTTCCTCTTCTTCCAGATGTCGTTTGTGCCCACGTGCACAACTACTGCCGGCTGTTCACCTTCTCTCTCTCGAGGATGTTCAGAATTTGGCTCATGACATCCTGAACCCTGGCACCAGGGAGGCAACAGACCATCCTCACCTCTCGTCTGCTGCCACAGAATCTCCTGTCCACTCCTCGGACAATGGAGTCACCCACCACTAGGGCTCTGCCCGATGTCGGTCTTGCCGGTCGAGTCCTATCTCCAGGATTGGAGCCACCGACGTGCCCGCCACTCGGACTGGAAACATCGTCTCCCCGGACAGTTCGCAAGAGGGCGTACCTGATTTCATTAGGCACAGCCACCTGGGTCTTCTGCACCATGATTTCCACCCTTTCTCTCCGTCACACAACTTGGTTCTTTCCGTAACCTCGGCGTGACTACCTCACTGTAGGTCCTGTCCAGGAAATTCTCACTTTCCTGGATGGTCCTGAGGTCATCCAGCAGCTTCTCCAGTGCCCCAACACGGTCCTTTAGGAGCTGAAGCTGGACACACTTGTCACAGTTGTAGCAGCCAGAGGCTCCATCTGGGTCCCTGGGCTCCCACATTCTGCAAGCCTCACAATATCTCACCTGCCCCGACATGTGTTCACCGCGTTCCGTCCTCTCGCGCTTAATGCGCAGCCTCCTCTCCTCAGCCTCCTCGCCGAAGACTCTCGAGCCAAAGACTCACACTTTGCTCACAGGGCACTTCCCTCACTGCCGCTCCCTAAGTGCCGTCTTGCTTATATTGATTGATAAATTGCCTAATTTACCAATTCACAAATCAAATTCAACTGTTTTCCCCATCTGACTCACTTCTAACTCTCCTCCCACTCGGGCTAGAGCCAATCAGTGCTTTTTCCTGCTTCTCTTTGTTCCTGTTTTTTCAAAATCCATGGGAGTTAAGTCTGCCTGTGCTTTGCCTCTCCTTTTCAACTGAGAACATTCCGAGAAATTTTAAAATGTTTAATTTCTGAAAGATTTCTCAGGGCTCCAATGATACCAAATTGATTTTGACCTCTGGTGCTTTCTGTATGGCATATGCATGTTCACTCATGTGATCACAAGGGTTTCTATTTAGTGCTTAGATTTCCTCTGACGTCTCAGAGATGTGTGGGTAGGTTAAATAGTAACTGGAAATTACTCCTATCTAGACGGGTGGCACGTGAGCAGGGGAAATGGATTGGTGAAAGCTTTGCAAGCCAGCATAGACTTATTGGGCCAAATGGCCTCCTCTTCAATCACAGGGAAATATGATAAAGAAGAAATACTGTAAGAGGCTTTCTTGAAAATATATATTTTTTATCTCAGAGATTGGCAATGTTTTGATCTTCAGTTCGACATTTAAAAAAAATGTTATGAATATACTCAGGTACATAGAAGTTTGCGATGTCTAAATAAATCAGAAACCCCGCTTTCCATTCATTTCAACTGCTTGGCTTGACAGCTTTGAAGACTGAGTTGTATTGTTTTGTTTCCACCTGTGAAGCAAGAATGCATTCTTGCACCAAAATAAAAGAGATTACTGCTGGCTGACAGTATGTACCTAGGGAGAAACATCAGAACTCTTCCACAGAGATACTTGCTGGTTAACATATGCACCAGATAGCCTGTCTAACTTTAATTGATTGAAAAATGTACTTCTATAGTTTTTACATGGAAGCAACTTGTTAATACCTGAACAGGTTAATATAGTGTAACGATTGCTTTATTGGGCTGCACTGTTTCTCGGTAGGAGAGACTGAAAAAAGGCTTGTTTTACTAGGTGACTTTCATAACCTTAGTATGTCCGGGAACATTTTATGGAGAAATTAAAATAGTTTAGAAATCATTATGCTAATTTGTGTAGAGCAAGATTCCACTAACAGAACATGGGAGTGATAAAATTAATTGTTTTAGTGATGTGTTGCAGGGGTAGCTATTGGCTCATGCAATGGGAATAATTGCCCTCCTCTCATTTTGATTGTACCCTGGGATTTATTACGATCACTGAAGGGGGCAGACAAAACCTTGTCAGATCAACTCATTTGAAAAACAATACTTCAGAATTATAACACTCCCACAATGTAATTCAATGAACAAAATTTTGTCTTGAAAGTCAAACTACTTGTCGGTGCGAAAATGGCTGGAGAGGCTGTGGGTTAAATGTGTAGGAAGGACCAGCAGATGCTGGTTTAAACCGAACATAGACACAAAATGCTGGAGTAACTCAGCGGAACAGGCAGCATCTCTGGAGAGAAGGAATAGTTTCGGGTCGAGACCCTTCTTTAGACTCGAAACGTCATCCATTCCTTCTCTCTGGAGATGCTGCCTGTCCTGCTGAGTTACTCCAGCATTTTGTGTCTACCTTAGGCCGTGAGTTAAATTCCATGTCTGACGTTCCGTTACAGTATCTTCAATTAAACCAAATTTCTAAAGCCTAGTAAAAGTGATGATATATAGGACATTTAGCACCACTGACTGGGCATGAACTACTTGACCCACATTATTTCCCATGTTTATATTCCATCAAAGTACACTCTCTTTGCAACAATAAGCATGCAAATAAGTAAATAAATCATTTCAGCTTAACATGTTATCCACAAAGGAATCCTAACATTTATTCCAAGTGCATGAAAAATTAAATAAAACTACTACGCTGACCAATGATATCTTAATATAATCATTAAAAAAAAACCTATGTAAAAGCATGCCCTCTCACAACTTGCAGATGAGGAACAGATTGAAAGAATACTGGTCTTTCATTACTATACCTCACACATTCATATACTGACGGATATATTACTTGCATGCTTACTGTATGTTGAAACGGTGAGAAAACTGCATTAGAATTGCAACAATGGATAAGAACGGCTGCGCTATTCACTTTCGCATTTGGGGATGCTAACATTGTAGGTTGCTTTTAGGACTAGTAATCCAGAGGCCTAGCTAATGATCTGGGGATGTGAGTTGAAATCCCACCATGGCAGCTGGTGAATTTAAATTCAGTTAATTAAATAATCTGGAATAATAAAAAAATCATGCTGAGAAACACAAAGCCACTGGAATCTTGCAAAATGTGGTAGTCTTTAGGGAAGGGGAATTGCTGCTTTTGCCTCGTCAGGACTACATATGACTCCAATCCCAAAGCTATACAGTTGACTCTTAATATATCTGAATTGCCTGGCACGTCACTCCATTCAAGAGTATTGAGGAATGGATGTTAAATGCTGAGCTTGAGAGCAATAACAAAAAAAATCAGCAAAAATGCTGGTTAAGCATAAAAATAGTTTAAAAAAATTATAAACACAAATACAGGCCTTGGAATAAATCTTCACGCCAGACAATTGGTATTCTGACAAAGTTGCAGTTATTGCAAATGTAATCCATTAAAAAGAAAAGGGGTTAGGCTCCATTAAAACTGTGGTAAAATGCATATTAAGCTCCTGTACATTATGATTATACAGCAAAACTTCTAGGTCCTAATGAAGGCTTTCCATTTACTAGTCTGTAATATATCCCACAAGTCATGATCCTGCAGCACTCAGTTTCACTGGATATTGACATTTATTCTGACATGAAGGAAGCGTGTGTACCAGTCATCCTGGCAGTGCTATGAAAGAAATGCCCATGTGGTTGTAAGTAGCACGTCAGAGCAATTCAGGGCCTCCGTAATTGTGACCATCTTCAAAAGAGGAGATAAATTCAATTGCAGTAACTGCAGAAATGTTTTCAGACTGTTTGCTTCTGGGGTAGTCATATCCAGAGCCATCATCAACTGTCTTTTCTTGGTCCTGAGGAGCTGCTTAACGAATGGCAGTGTCGATTTTATTCATCTGGAGGCTTCATAGACATGATCTTCATTGTACAACAACTCGAAGGGCCCTTGGGAGCATGGATGTATAGAGGCTTCTTGGGGTACAAGTCTCTCACACCATAAAAGTGGCAGTCCAGTAGAAAGGTTGGTAAAGAAGGCATGCGACATGCTTGCCTTCATCAGTTGGGGTGTTGTATAAAAATCGAGAAGTCTTGTTGTAGCTTTATAAAACTTTGCTTAGGCCACATTTGGAATATTGAGTATGGTTCTGGTTGCTGCTTTACATGGAAAACGGGAAAGCTTTGGAGAGGGTGCAGAAGAGTTTAATCAGGATGTTTCCTGGATTAGAGAGTATTAGCTTGAGGAATAAATTGGACAGACTTAGTTTGTCTCACCTCGGAGGTGTTGTGGCAACCTGATAGAAGTATATATAAGCATATGTGGTGGCGTGGTGGCGCAAGGGTAGAGTTGCTGACTCACAGCATCAGAGACCAGAGACCTGGGTTCGATCCTGACTACGGGTGGTGTCTGCAAGTAGTTTGTACGTTCTCTCTGTGTCCTGCGTGGGTTTTCCTCGGGTGCTCTGGTTTCCTCCAACACTCCAAAGACATAGAGGTTTGTTGGTTGGTTGGCTTGGTAAAATTATAAAATTGTAATTTGTCCCTAGTGTGTGTATGATAGTGTTAGTGCACGGGGATCGCTGGTAGGCGCGGACCCGGTGGGCCGAAGGGCCTGTTTCCACGCTGTATCTCTAAACTGAAATAAACTATAACATTAACATTAAGATGAAAACAATGTTTAAGAGGCATTTAGACAAATGCATGAACAGGCAGTGAATGGAGGGATATAGACCATGTGTAGGACTAGATTAATTTGACATCATGGTTGACCCAGACATTATGGGCCAAAGAACCAGTTCCTGTTGTACTATCTACATTTTATTGATTGCTGTTCGTCTCACCTTGTCCAAAGATGATTTTTCCACTTAAGTTTCTATTGAAGCTAGGTTGCCTTCAGGGGAGGAGGAAGTGGGTCTGCTCTGCTCATGCAAGTGTGAAGATGCCCTGGTTTCTCCATCCCACCCTCCTCTGACCACTCTCTCTTCCGCCAGCTACATTGTTCAAACATGGAGGTACGTTCAAGGAGTTTCAAGAAAGTTCAAGGAGGAGCACTTTATCTTTCAGTGAGACTATTTCAGTGAGACTACCAACTCACAATTGAGATCAACAATTACATATCACAATCACTGCTCCCACCTATTGTTCACAGCATCTGCTGGATATTGTTCTACTGTTGTCATTCAGAATTCCACTCGACCCATGATTTCTGCCATCATTTGCATACCTTCAACCACATAATAGTAAGATTAAATGAGAACTTACCAGTTTGAAGTTTGATCTTGATTTTATGAGGAGTTATGATGAGCGATTACGCGAAGAAGGGCCGTCCGTCTGCGTGCGCGTCAATCTTCAAAGCAGCGGTGTTAAATCACAGATAACTAAGAAGACCTGAGAATAGTAAGATTGTGAAAAAAACTAGAACTTCCATGTGACCTTGATAATATGAGGGTGGGAGCGGTGGGCACGTAATCGCTCATCGTAACTCCTCATAAAATCAAGATCAAACTTCAAACTGGTAAGTTCTCGTTTAATCTTACTATTTTACTTCGGAGTCACGTGAGTGACTACGTGAAGATTTCAAAGCTCTGTGATTTTACGCCGGCTACGAATCCAGGCGTCACTCACTGAATGGATTGACCATGGATGAGATTATTGTTAAAGCATTCAGACATAACGTAGTTAGTAACGACACTGATGCTTTAAAATAAAGGAAAAAATAAATGTTTTAATTTGCTTCCCCTCCAAACCTGTGGGAAAGCTAGGTAACAGAACTTAAGATAGCACGAGCAAATACCCCTGGTCCGATTATGGGTTTATTATAAAACCGCTGGAACGTTCTTTCGTTCACCCATCCTGCAGCTGCTAGGATGTCATCAAGGGGCACATCCATCATTCTTGCTGCCGACGTAGATGCAGCCCTGGTGGAGTGAGATTTAAAGATATGAGTATTTATTCCCGCTACCACCATTACCTCCTTTAACCATCTGGAGATAGTTTGTGTCGACACCTTTCGGTGAGGTTTCTTGTGGCTGATGAGGACCGATTGTTCTGAGCCTCTGAGGTTTTTCGTGACTCTCACGTAGTAGTGTAAATGTGTTACCACACACAATCGTTGGTCCTCTGGATATGCCAGGAACTGGATCTTCATCCCTGGCATTCCTGGCCTGCTCTGTTTGATCAGGTCCTTAACAACGAATGTTATATTATTCGTGTTGCTGGTCATGTAATCCAGTCGTAGTTTTTGTAGTGTCTGGACTCTTTGGGCTGTTATTGGCGCCATCAGCATTACCACTTTCAATGTTAGTTTAGACAAAGATAAGGCCGTTGGCTGTCCCCACTGACGAAGTAAGGTCAGTACCATGCTCACATCCCATGTGTCCGTGTACCTAGGCCTTGGGGGTATCGAATTGTAAATTCCCTTCATGAATTTTATTACGAAGGGGTGCATTCCTATCGGCCCGTGCCCTGCCTCCAGTGTCAAATAGGAGGATAGTGCACATCTGGCACTGTTGATTGCGCTATAACTTAATTTATAGTCATAGTACAGGGTTGATAGGAACTCCAAGACATCCGTTATCCGAACTGTGTTGTATGCTATATCGTTTGCATGGCAGAAAGCTTCCCACTTCTTAATATGAGTGGCGTACTGTTTTTTGGTACTGTCCCTCCATGCCTTTGTGATGACATCCACAGTTCGTTCGGATAATCCAATGTCTTGAAATGGCCTCCTCAGAATCTGCAAACCAACAAATCAATCCGGTCAGAAAGTGGATGGCTGCTCCCTGAAACTGGGTTTACTAGGAGATCTCTCCTCTTAGGTACAACCATTAATGGCTGGACTATGATCCCCAGTATTTTTGGGAACCAGGCTTGTGTAGGCCAATCTGGTACTACTAAAATGCCTGTGGCTTTGTCTTGCTTGATTTTAGTCAAGCATCGATTTATGAGGCAGAATGGTGGGAATGCATAAATATACATTCCTCCCCAGTTTAGGGAAAAGGCATCCACTGACTCTGCTCCTGGGTCTGGCTCCCAGGACACATATCTGGGTAATTGATGGTTTAATCTAGATGCAAACAGATCCAAATCTGGAGTGCCAAATCGTATAGTTATTTCATTGAATACCGTACGATTCAACATCCATTCTATGTTGTCATTAAACATTCGTGACTTTGCATCTGCGACCGTGTTATATCTTCCTGGTAGATATACTGCCGTGACCCAAATATCCCTCTCGATGCACCAGTGCCAAATTAGGTTAGATAATCTGTCACAGGATACAGATTTTACACCACCCATGTGATTGATATATGCTACCGCAGTAGTGTTATCAATCTGAATTTGAACATGCACATGTTGCATGTTGTTACAGAGAGACTTGAGTCCATATTGTGCCCCCAACAATTCTAGGTAATTGATTCCATATTGTTGGAGTCTAGTTGACTCTTGCTCATTCCATCTGTCTCCACAGCTCCTGGCTGTATTTGTGGCTCCCCATCCTAACCTGCTTGCGTCGGTTTAGAGAAACACTGATGGGCTCTCAATTAAGATTTCCCTTGAGCTGAGTCTTATGTTTGCCATCCACCATTGTAGTTCAATAATGGCTTCAGCTGGTAACCGCATTGATTTGCCAAACTGACCTGCATGCAATTTCAATGCTCGTTCCTTAGCCCGCTGTAAATGCTGGTAATGCAAAGGTCCGTAGCGTACTGCAGGAAAGGCAGCTACCAATTTGCCAATAACACTTGCTGTTTGTCTGATAGTTGGTTTGTGTTTTTCTATCAGATTATTGCAGGCTTTCTTCAAGTCTTTTTGTTTGCCTTTTGGCAAAGTCACCAACATGGTTACTGTGTTGATAGTAAATCCTAGATAATCAATTACCTTGGTAGGAGTTAATTTTGATTTTACTGGATGGATTAGAAACCCAAGTTTTTCAAACAGGGTTTTGGTTGCCTTGACTGTTGCTTCCGCCAATTCTTTGGTAACTCCAAAGATGAAAATGTCATCCAAATATGCCATGACTATGTGATTTTGAGATCTTGGCAGCCCCAGAATTGGTTTAAGTAATTTGGTAAATAGTCTAGGGGTTGATGTCAATCCATTTGGCAGAGCCTTGTATTGCCATTTTTGACCCATCCAGGTAAACTTCAAATATCTCCTATACTCTTTGTGAATAGACACCGAATAGTATGCATCTTTTAGGTCGATGCATGCCATATAGCCATTTTTGGAAACCAACTGAGTTGCTGTTCCAAAATTGTCCATTTTTAAAGTGTTTGTATTGCACATATGTATTTAGTTCCGTAAGATCCAAAATAATACGGATCCCTCCATCTTTTTTCTCTTTTGGAAAAATATTGGATATAAATTGGTGAGGTTCTGTGTATGACCTCTCAATGACATTATTGTCAGATAGCGTTTCAATTTCTTTTTGTATATCCATTGTCTCTTTTTGGGAAAAGACATATGTGCGAGTATTAGAATGTGTTGGTGGTGGTGATAAATTTAAATTAAACTCAATTTTGAATCCTTCTATACCGTGCAGTATAATATAATATAATGGATCCTTAGTAACCCACACCATTCTTTTAAGAAGTATTTCAACCTTCCCCCCACCTGTATGTGAGGTTCGTTTGGTATGTTCTCTGAGGAACTGGTTTGACTTACCTCTGTTGTTACTGGCATCGTGGTGCTGGCTTTCGTCCGCGAGGTTTGGGCAGCAGAGCTGGTGGTTGCTCTCTCCTCATCCTCGCTGTCGGCCTGCTGGGGCCTGCCCCTAAAAAAGACCTTGTCTCAGGGGTGAATCTTCCTCCGGTGCCTGGTTCTCTAGGTGTAAAACGCAGAGAGCTGTTTTATAGCCTCTTTCCGTAAGCAGTTTATTTCGAAACGGGCATTACATAGCAGTGCCATGGTATCCTGCTCCCGCTCAGTGAGGATGCCTCCTTCCACACCTCCTGCAAATGAAGTGATTCCTGACCCCAGCAGGTTTAACACTTTTTGGAACTTCAGTTCCTGGTTCCTGATTATGGGACCTATTTGTCCCCAAATTATGCAGTTCACCGCTTGTACCTTGAGGGAAGCACAGTTTGCTGGTGGGGGGTACCTGTTTAGGGTTTCTTCCATGACAAGATCCTTGAGTTGATGAGACGCCAAGTAGTTGATGTTACTTGCTAGGTCTTCATCCAAGGGTGCTCCCAGTGCTGTGGAGATCGCAAATTTAGTTGATTGTAGGGGTACTTCCTCCAGTCCCTCCTGGGAGTGTTCCCCCCCCTGTGCTTCCAAACTCTGAGTCCGGGTAATCCCCGTATGTACTTCCCCCTTCCATGGGAAAGACATATTGCTGCCCAGAGTATGAGGCTGCTGACACGGTCTGTGGACTTGTGCTGATAATACTCCTTTCTCCGGAGTTTATCATTGTGGAGCAGCTTCTCCACCAGCTGCTCCATGTGGGAGAGTCGTCCTTGGACGCTTCCCGATGAGGGAGGGTTTTCCTCTTCCCCGGACTCATCCGAGTCTACGGGTCTGGCAGACTTATGGGTGGCTTTACGTCCCGCCGGGACCACCACGGTGCTGATCTCCTGCACCAAGTCTGCTCCTGCCGGTTCTAACGCCGGCGGCAATGTCGGCGAGAATGAGCGTCGTTCGCTACCGGGAATGCTGCGGTCTTCGGCAGCTGGTTTCCCCGCGGACCTTCTCTTTGACATTTTTGGGGCTCTGAAAGAAAAATCACTTCTTTAGCCCGAACAGAAAGCGCAGGGTAAGTGGTTCAACTTTTCTTACCTGCCGCCTTTTTTAAATCCCAACGGCTGGGAGGTCGCAGTGCCGCTCCCGTCCGTTGTGCGCGTTGCTTTCAGACGTAATGACGCGCACGCAGACGGACGGCCCTTCTTCACGTAGTCACTCACGTGACTCCGAAGTAAAATCATCTTTGTCTTTTACTCTCCTTTCACTCAACAATTGCCAATGTTGATGGTGTCATTGAACTGAAGTACAGTCTACCCTCGTTATTACAGATCCCACAGAACAGCACGGTGCAGCGATATATTTGCTGCTTCACAGCGCCAGAGACCCAGGTTCGATCCTGACAATGGGTGCTGTCTGTACGGAATTTGGACGTTCTCCCTGTGACCACATGGATTTACTGCAGGTGCACGGTTTCCTCCCACACTCCAAATATGCACAGGTTTGCAGGTTACTTGGCTTTGGTAAGTTGTAAAATTGTTCAGAGCGTATGCAGGTTAGTGTACGGGGAGATCACTGGTCAGTGTGGACTCCACGGGCTGAAGGGCCTGTTTATTTGCTGTATCTCTAAAGTCTGAAGTCTTTATGAATGATTTTGGTAATGCCCCTGTCCCACTTAGGAAACCTGAACGAAAACCCTGGAGACTTTGTGCCCCACCCAAGGTTTCCGTGCGGTTCCCGGAGGTTTTTGTCAGTCTCCCTACCTGCTTCCACTACCTGCAACCACCTGCAACCTCCGGGAACCACATGGAAACCTTGTGTGGGGCGCAAAGTCTCCAGAGGTTTCCGTTCAGGTTTCCTAAGTGGGACAGGGGCATTAGAGTGACAGTGTCCCCATAGTAATCAGACATCACTGTCTCTTTATGAGCTCAGGCTGCTAGTTACACTGCGGACGCTATTGAAGTTGACAAGCAATTGCTTCGATTGACACTTAGCCCTTTTAAAAAATGTAACAAGCAGCCTTTAGTATTTTTAGCTTGCAGTAACAAAAATATTTTTTTAGCTGTTAAAAAGAGCTTTGTATACTCAGTAGGTTAGGCAATGTCTTTGGAATGAGAAATTGAGTTAATGTTTAAGGTCAATGCCTTTTCACCCTGAACTCTGGGCAGGTAGTTGGTCATGAGAGTCTCACTTAGAGTGGGACAGGATTTCTTCACCCTGCCACCCCGCCATCCCATTTTATTCTCAATCTCTGAATGTGGGAATTAGCAGCAGGGGCAGTGGTTATTGCACCCCCTTTTGAAATACTACTTTTAACGATTTGTTCAAGCCAATATTTGTCTTCTTTTCTCCTCATCCAATTTTTTGGGGGGTATGGGGAGAAGGCAGGAGAATAGAGTTGAGAGGGAACAATAGACCAGCTATGATTAAATGGCGGAGTAGACTTAATGAGCCTAATTCGGCTTCTGGACCTTATGAACTTATGAACTCCCCAGCTGTGCTGGACAAGCTAGTGCCGGGTGGCCTCCTTGGGCTGCTGTGCTCCATGTGGTGAGGGAGATCCCAGTGGGCTCTCAGTGTCTGGGCTCCAGGAATTTGACCTGGTGCCTGGGCAGTGATGACAATGGGCGAAACACTCTTACTCAGTTATAGCAGGCAATCTGCAATAACGCACACCATTCTCCTATTATGGTCTGTTCACATGAGGGTTTACTGTATTTACGTCTCCATCAATGGTGCCTTGAACATCTGAGCATTGTCACCACTCTCTGCTTGCATTTCACAAAAGGATGATTTTTGTGAACTCGCTGCCCAAGAAAACTGAAGATCAGGCGTGAATTATTTAAATTGATGCAAGAACTTTAAGGGTTTATTTTGTACAAATATTTATATGTTCGAATTAATTAATGGTCATTAATACTAAACTCTCAATATTATTCTGATGTGTATTGAAGTCTGTTTCTGGAGTTCATCTGCATTGAAAATAATTCTAACATTGAAGATGTGGTGCACATAACATAACTGCTACAATACTTAAAGCAAGCAATCACAGATAAAATTCTACCCCTTCAAATTTTCTGTTTAATACATGTTTTTTGGACAATAAGGAGAATTTCCATGTAAAGCTTTAATTTAAAGAGATGCATCAGATAAGGATAGAATCAATCACTGCTAAAATTAAACATCAGAAAATAAGTTTCTAATATCTAGGTATTTTGGATACTTTTGATCTAATTTACATAATTTCTTCCACAACACCTAAATAGGAATGGGTAAAACGATGTTGTTTAAAATCTCTTTGTGAATTATTTTAAATCAGCTTCTGATGAACAAATGAATGAATGAATGAATGAATGAATAAGTTTATCGGCCAAGTATGTGCACATACAAATGAGTGCAACTCAGGTGGAAATGTATTTTTATGATCTCCAGACCGATGTGTAGCATTTGGAAGGCAAGAATAATGACAAGGAGAGCTTATAGAGTAAAGTGCTTAAGGTAAATATCTTATGGCACCAATATGAAATATTCCAGTTGTGTTTTATATTTAAGAGCCACAATTGCCAGATAATATACATTGGAAATTATAAACTAATTTGTCCAATGTTCTGGAAAAATGGACATTCAAAACTCACTGCATATGGAAGCATGAGAGAGGGCCTGATGTTAATTCAAAGTTAGGAAAACTGAATCAATATAATCTAAATCATGATATAACACACTATGAAAAAAAAATCAAGAATGCATCAGAAAGCTTATGGACGGGGCAGTAAAATGGCAAATGAAATGTAACAAGGGTAAATGCAAGGTAGAAAAAAATAGAAACAGAAAAAATATGAAGCTGGTTGGGAAGAAATGAAAACAAATATTGGGTTGATCTAATCATTAGAAGTGGTATTTCAAGCAGACAGGATAAGTAAAAATGCTAACAAAACCCTGGAAGTTATTCCTAATGTATAGAATTCATACATAATGAAGGTGTGTTAAATTATGTAGGAGTCTGCAAGACTGCTTTCACATTGAGCATAGTCCTTGTCTCCATATTATAAAAAGGATGCAAAAGCACTGGGAGAAATGTTAAGATGCACATGGACTAGACATGGGAGGTGGCAGCTACTAGGAGATTGTACATTTATATATAAAAAATAATAGAAGAAACAAGATCAGGATCATTACAATTATGAAAGGATTGGTACATGTTGGATGTGGAAAGACTGTTTCAGATTGTGGGCGATTAAATCTGGAGGGTGCTCTCCCTCCAGTAAAGGGTAAATTAAAATTGTTTACCAATAAAACCCATTAGAGAAATAAGAAGACGCATCTTCATTCAGAGAGTGGTTGGAATGAGGAATGCACAAAACCACAAAATGATTGTGGCAAATAACTTACAGCCTTTCTAAAGGAAACTAGTTAGTGAGAAATATATGGAGGTAAGGCTGGTAAATGAGTCATGTGAAGGTTAGTTGGCATTAATGGTTGACTTACTAGTGTGCATTCTATGCTATGAACATTCCAGAGTTGACTCAGTTGTTATCCCATTATCTTGGATAGACAATAAAAAAACAAAACCAGCATGACATAAAAAATAAATTGAATCTTAAGTCCTTGTTAGTTTTTATATTGCATTGTCTGGCTGAAACTGTTGAAGATTAAAATGTTAAAAGATCCCATTGCATGTGTCTGCTTCTGAACAGCATCTTCTATTGAACTCTCAAATGTATACAGCATGGAAACCAGATGATGGATAATCCTCACTGGAACTAAAAATGAAAGGTCAGTTAAATCAATAGAACAGAAGAGCTGAAGGGACCCCAAGGCAAAATGGCAATCCAAAATAGTGAGCATCTGTGCTGCACTTAAACAACCACACAGCAACGTTGGCAACGACATCTTTGGCAATGCTTGGTTTATTTTGTTCTTTCCTGCCCCCTTTGCTGCCCACAACTGATCTCTAGATTAGAACAAGAAACACTATGGAGGTAACCATCAAGGAGTGAACTTTGGTAACATGGAATGAGGAAGGGTGAGCCAGCAGGTGGTGCTAAAACAGTAGGGATCTGATCAGTGAGGAAGCCTCTTGGTAGTTATGGATTAAGACATGAGGCAAATGTGAAGAAATGTGACCCGATAGAAAACAATTTCAATAATGACGAAATACGAAATACTGGGATGTGTAAGATTATATTTCTTTGCTTATTGAAAATAAGAAAAGTTGGTCCTGTTGCATTATTAAGTTCTCAGTGTCTGTATACATGACAAAATACTGGCCTGAATACAAAGAATACTAAACAAAGATGCAAAATGGTATTTTGATTTATATTTACTAAGATTTCAACAGTCGTTTGTGAGGTCACTGCTCAAAATTGGATAGGACGACATTCATAGTTATTGCATGAATATTATGCCTATGTGCATCTAGTTTACAATCTTAATACATTTTATTACCTCTGCATTTAAGCTTTTAATTGTCACTCAGAAAAATGTATGCTTCCTCATAGCTAGCACAATGTAAAAAGATTTATTTAATCAACAGCATCATTGAATCATAGACTCCTATGGTACAGAAACAGGCCCCTTGGCCCACCATGTCTATGCCATCCATCAAGTACCCATCCATATTAATCCCATTTTCCAGCACTTGGCTTATAATCTTCTATGCCTTGACAATTTAAGTGCTTGTCTAAATATTTCTTAAGGACTTACATCTCAATCCACTGTACCCCAGGCACTGTATGCCAGATTCAAACTACTATCTGGGGGAATGTTTTTGTTGTCAGATCTTCTCTAAAAATTTTAACCTAATTCTATGCCCTCCAGTTCAAGATAAACATAGGACTTTGTTTTTTTATACATTGGATGAGGATCTTCCAGAATGATCACTTATGTTTCCCTAGCCTGTGCACAGAAAGTTTAAGCACAATGCGTCATCATATAAAAGAAGAATATCAAGCCTGCTTAAATGCAAATGAGAAAATATTTTTTTAAATGTATTGTTTGAAAGAAACAATATCTCAGAGATTTAATGGCTGGGCAAAGTGTATCAGCTAAGGCTAAAGTGACAGTGCATGTTTCCAACAGCTGGGATAATGCATCGACAGGACAGATTTATAGCAACACCTTTGTTTCTTTTTTTTACTTCCTTCCAAGTACTCCTCCGTCACTTTCAAATTTCAATTTACAGATTAACAAAAGCATGTTATAAAAAGTATAGAAAGTTGTATTTCTTTTAATGACAAAATAACTATGGTGCAAGTTCATTCTCCATGTCACATCCTATCAGTTTTACAAAAGCTGCAGCTTGTAGAATTATCTATTTATAAGTGTTAGAGATATTTACAGAAAGCGATGAAGAAAAATGTTAAAAAGATGAATGCAACATTTTTAATGCTTCAAGGATTTACAACAGCACTAAAATTATCACGTCCCAAAAGATCTTAAGAAGTAAACCTCCAACTTATGCATTTTCATTTTGGGACGCCATGTGAGAAAAAGTAATAGTGATGATAAAAAGGTTTAAAATCTGCTGTAAGAATATTGGCGTATTACGGGAAGGTTAGGGTCCTTAAGAAGATTGGAGAAAATATGAACAAAGGAATAGAATTAAGTAGAACCAAAAATATCTGTTAGTGCAATATCATTACCTGTAAAAATGCCCTTTATTCGCCTCCCCTTTTCCCCACAGAGGAGTATCCATTTGTCTCATTGTGCTGCCTAGCAGTTAAATCAACGGAGTCTCACATGAGTGATGCCAAGCATTCCGGTTGACTGATTTCATGAAAACTAATCATGTAGTCATCATGAAGATCAAATATTTCATCAGTAATTACAAGCAAAACCAATTTGATAAGATTGCGAGAAGCAGCACACCGGATATAATGAATGAATGAGAAACCATTTCATTGTCATGTCCAGGTAAGAAAATACTTGTCTGTTTCTTTTGTTAAACATTAACCTTATCAACATATTTAAAATGTATAATTGTCATTAACATTATTTCACATTTATTGTATAGACCAGTAAAAATAAATTCAGGAGATATCTCCGAGTAAAGGAACATTTTAAAATTGTGATGGTGTTATTGATGGGAATCAAACAGATTGTAATCAAAGAAAACAAAAGCATTTATATGGCACTTATCCCATCAATTTCAAGATGTCCCAAAGTAATGTTAAACCTGTAAAGTCCTGAAGTATCATCATTGTTGCAATATCAGAAATCAACCAACCAAATTGTGCACAGCAAGCTAAAACAAACAGTAATGCTGTAATGACTGATTAACTACTTTTGTGATGTTGTTGAGGAGTAAATGTTGGTTAAGATGTTCAAAGTAAGTTGCTTGAAGTTCTTTGAAATTGTTCATTCATCCACTTAGGGAATAGTTTGTTATTTAAACAAGTAAAATGTTTTTGTTAAAGAGAATCACATACCCAAAGACACTGTGGGAAGTGAGAGTAAAATTTGCAGGCACCCTGGCTGTAATATATGAATCATCATTTGATATGGGTGAGGTGCCGGCAACCTGGAGGGCTAATGTTGTGCCTCTATTTAAGAAGGACTGCAAGGAAAAGCCTGGGAACTGTAGACTAGTGAGCCCAACATCTGTGGCAGGCAAGTTGCTGCAGAGTATTCTGTGAGATAAGAAATATATGCATTTGAATAGAGAGGGGCTGATTAGGGATGATTAGGTCAGCATGGTTTTGTACCTGGGAGATGGTGTCTCCTGAATCTAAGTTTTTTGAAGATGTAACCAAAAAGGTTGACGAGAGTAGAGCCATAGATGTTGTCTACATGAATTTCAGCAGGGTTTGTGATTGGGTTCCGCGTTGTAGGCTGCACTGAAAGGTTAGATAGCATGGGATCCATGGAAAATTGGCTTCATGGAAGGAAGCAGAGGGTAATAGTGGAAAGTTATTCATCAGACACGAGACTTGTGACTTAGAGTCATAGAGTCTTACAGCATGGAAACAGGCCCTTCGACCCAACTTGCCCACACTGGCCAACATGTCCCATCTATAGTCCCACCTACCCGTATTTGGCCCATATCCCACTAAACCCGTCCTATCCATGTACCTAAATGTTTCTTAAATATACCAGCCTCAACTACCTCCTCTGGCAGTTCATTCCATACACCCACCACCATTTGTGTGCATAAGTTACCCCTCATGTTCATATTACATCTTTCCCCCCTCACCTTAAGTTTATATCCTCTGGTTCTTGATTCCCCTACTTGTGGTGTGGCTCACGGATCGTAGCTTGGCCAATTGTTGTTGTCAAGCCTGAAAGAGTGCAGAAAAGATTTAGGATGATGTTATCAGGACTTGAGGGCCTTATCTATGGGGAGAGGTAGGGCAGGCCAGGACTATTTCTTGGAGTGCAGGAGGATGAGGGGTGATATCAAGGTTTATGAAATCATGAGGGGAATAGATATGGTTAATGCAGAAAGTCGTTTATCCAGAGATAGGGAATCAAGAATTGGTTTAAGGCGAGTGGGGACAGATTTAATAGGGACGCTGACGAACAACTTTTTCTCAAATAGGGTGATAGGTATTTGGCAGGAGCTGCCAGAGGGGGTAGTTGGGGCAGGTACTTTAATAACATCTCAAAGACATTTGAACAAGTATATGGATAGGAAAGGTTTAGTGGCATATAGGCCAAAAGCGAGCATGTGGGACTAATGTAGATGGGACATCTTGGTTGGCATGGGTAAGATGGGTCGAAGGGCCTGTTTCCATGCTGTACCACTCCATGAGAATGATTCAGCGAGAGACAAGCAGAATCTATCTACTACTGAACAGGCAGGTTACTTTCCACAGAAGCAGACAGTAAATCGCTGAAATATTCTGCCCTATATTCGTGCACCAACAATGTACAGAGAGCAATTAGCTACTGTTGCAAGTTTCTAAGTGGTATCATGCAGTACTGAATGTCATGGAAGTCATGCCTTGAAAACTTTTTAATCTGCCTAGGAGATCAGATGGGGCCCTGATTTAACATCCCACTCAAAAGACATTACTCCCATGTCTAAATACTTCATCTGTTCTGGAGTGCTGGCCTGGCAATTTGTTTTTGTCTCTGACATCAAATGTTAAAACTGTCTTCCACTCACCCACAACTGAGGCTGCTGACAGTCCTGAACAAAATGATAATACCGATTAGCTTGTACAATCTCAGCACGTCCTCCAAGTGCTGTAATTGTCCTTATTTTGATTTATTTTAATGACACCATAATTTCACACTCATGTTCTTCCTAAATCAGCCATGTGCTGCCTTTAGCATTTGTCTTCTTCAATGTTGAAATTAAAAGTACATTATCTCCGTCTACTATAATAAAAGCTATAAAACTGGAAGCTCTTGAGGGCTCAGTTTGCATGTGTAGATAAAGAAAGAGCATTAATATTTCAGGTCAATGAGGTTTCTGATGAAAAGCCATCAACCTGAAGCATATGTTCTATTTCTCTCTCCACAGATGCTGCGTGGTCTGGTGAGTACTTCTAGATATCTTCATTGCAGATTTCCAACATTTCCAGGATATTTTTCTTGTCTTAATCTAACAAATTCTTTTACAGGATTTCAAAACTATGGGGATGACCTATTTCACTTCGGCTTTTCTTCATATAAACTACACAAAAAAAGATCTTAGCGTCTGTCACTCAATTATCATTTAAACATATTTCATCCTCTTTTTTCAACTTAGTGAAGTCATTTATAGCATGAAATAAACACTCTTGCTAAGTCTTGCAGTTTATATTTGTCCTTGGGTGGACCTTGCAATGCACAATGTTTTCCACGTGAACATTCACTGCTAATTTATTTTTCCATATCTCAAGGATATTTGTGACACAACATCATTAGAAACAGAAACACAAGAGACTATAGATGCTGGATGCCGGAGTAAACAACAATCTACTAAAGGAACTCTGCAAAACTAGCAGCATTTGTGTCGATCCTTCTTGTCTCTCCACTTGGGGGGCGGCACTGTGGCGCAGTGGTAGATTTGTCACCTTACAGTGCCAGAAACTCCGGTTCGATCCTGACTATGTGTGCTGTCTGTATGGAGTTTGCATGCTCTCCCTGTGACCACGTGGGTTTTCTCCGGCTGCTCTGGTTTCCTCC
Organism: Amblyraja radiata; assembly: GCF_010909765.2. Classification (NCBI taxonomy): domain Eukaryota; kingdom Metazoa; phylum Chordata; class Chondrichthyes; order Rajiformes; family Rajidae; genus Amblyraja; species Amblyraja radiata. The sequence goes on from NC_045961.1 coordinate 72,860,617, forward strand.
CACACTCCAAATATGTAGATCTGTAGCTTCATTGGCTTCGGAAATTGTAAAATTGTCCCTTGCGTGTTAGTGTTTGGAGCGATCACTGGTCGGCGTGGACTTGGTGGGCCAAAGGGCCTGTTTGCACACTGTATCTCTAAAGTGAGCAGAATCACCCAAAGTCACTCAACCCATCTTTTTGAGGAGAAATTGGTTTTAGCGGTGGCATTAGTAGCTTCTCATGCTGGTTGGAATGGTGTGACATTTTCTCTGGAGGCCCCTTTTATAAGTGGTTTTATCACTTATTTTTTCATGGATCAGGTCAAGAAGGTGTTTACATATGTACTGTTGTTGAGTTGTTCAACAGACTTTATGTTGCTAGCAATCTTTATCATGTTTATAAGATCATCGTTACACAAATATATTTCAAGTCAAGACTGTTTAATGGTCATTTGCATTGGGAATAGAACAATTACATTTTTTACTTACTGCAGCTTTACAGGTACACTAACACAACAAATAAATGTACAATGAACAATGTTATCAGTTATAATGTGTAATCTGGCCATCATACTGCACCAATCTGGACTAATGTGTATTTTTAATAATGCGTGCACACATTTGCCTGTTTATTCATGTGTGCTTAGTTATGTGTGTATGCATACATACAGGCAGTTAGTTTGAGCCCCAAAACAACTGTGTGCACTCAATCTAATTAGTTAGGCGACCTGGCTCCTGCTACTGCCCCAACCCACCAACTCCACATATGACACAAGAATTTGGCTCAGAGAAGACCAATGTCCTAGAACAAGCAGGAATGATAAATACTTGGTGTGGGATGATGCTGGGTTGATAACAGCCTGCAGTGGTGTAAAAACACCAAACTTACCTTTATATTTGAAGCTGCCGAACAAAACCTATCACAGCATAGATATAGGGTAAAGGAGGAGAGGAGAGCTAAGGCGTTCCATTGCACCCACAGAGTGATGAGTACTTGGAATATACAGCCTAATGTTGCATATTAAGATTGTTCAGGACAAATAATGGATGATTTGTTTAATAGGGCAAGGTGGCGCAGCGGTAGAGTTGCTGCCTTACTGTACCAGGGACCCGGGTTCAATCGTGACTATGAGTGCTATCTGTATGGAATTTGTACGTTCTGTGTGGATTTTCTCCAGGTGCTCCAGTTCCCTCCCACATTACAAAGATGTGCAGGTTTGTAGGTTAATTGGCTTCGGTAAAATTATAAATTGTCCCGAGTATGCAAGATAGTGCTAGTGCGCAGGGATCGCTGGTCGGCGAGGACATGGTGGGCCAAAGGGCCTATTTCCACACTGTATCTCTAAACTAAACTAAACCATGGGCTGAATGGCTTGTTTCCATGCTGATGACCTTATAACCCATAGCCTATCTGTTAACCATACTGATATCTTGTTCGAACAAACTTCCACTCTGACCAGTCGACATTTCTTATGTTAAAAATACAGCATTGTTGAAACATCTTGTCAGGTTTTGCTTAAAAAAGAAATTGGATTCATAAAAGTCAACAGAATTTCAGAAGTGGGGAATGATGCACAGCTGCCATTATAGTGCAGGTGACAGAGGATGAATTTCTAACCTCACTTATATTCAGTTTAACATTTGGCTGAATAATGATGGCTACTTAAATTCTTCTATACGTTTTGGAATCAAGTTTCCAGGACCGCACGATTATTTTTTGAGTTTAGTTTATTGTCACTTGTACCGAGGTACGGTGAAAACCTTTGGTTGCGTGCTAACCAATCAGCGGAAAGACAATACACGATTACAACTGAGCCATCCATACTATACAGATATACGATGAAGGGAATAATGTGAATCACGTTTAAACAGTGATAACACACTGGTCAACCTGAGGAGCACCTTCAGCAACAGACTGGTACCACCAAGATGCAACACCGAACACCACAGGAGATTATTTTCCCCTGTGGTTATCAAACTATACAACACCTCCCCCTTCTGCAAAGGCCTTCTGCAAAGGGGTAGACTGACTCCCCTCAAACCCACCCACCCCCTTTCCCTCAATATTTGCACAAACCCAATCCTGGACTTCCCACTCGTCACTTTAATTTCATGTTTCATGTATCTTGTTATGTTTTATGACTGTTGGCAGAGCAATTTCTCTCCTGGGAGTAAAGCTCTATCTAATCGTATCGTATCATTTAGTGCACGATAAACTCCAGTAAAGTCCGATCAAAGATAGTCTGAGGGTCTCCAATGAGGATGACAATAAACCAATGAGGTTTTCTGTGTTGGATTAGTCCAAAAATCACACAGCCCCGTCTTTGTTAAGTTGCTTAAAGTTTAAAGTAACTGATCAACTGACAGCCACCACATCTTGTAAATTGTTCATTTCTAAGCTTCCCCCCAGACTAGTTTCAGTAAAAAATATTGAATCAAGCACTTGAAACAACTAAATTTTATTTTAACAAAAGCGCATTACAGTTCAACTATTGTACCTATCCCACTGCGGGTTTGATCCTCGTGTCTGCCTGTTCAAGCCCTCTAGGCCTCGCTCAGGCAGAGACACTCCAGACGTTCACGCAGTCCCAAGCGCTCTCCCAGAAGATCAACTCTGAACCTTGTGGTAGCGGACTTTTATATGGCCTGGGACCTCGAGGGGCCGAACCACAGGGGTGGTCTCTTAATAACCCAATTACAGATATCAATTAACCCCATACAAAACAGACATTCCCCTAACCCAATAATGCAACAGCTCAATACATTGTATTCAAAAAGGACTTGATAAGGAAGACAACTTAGAAACATTTACCCTGATCTACCGGAAACCCAGACAAGGCTCAATACCTCATCCAATCAACACTCGGCAAAGTTGAACTCTGCAACATTATTTACAATTATTTACAAGGTGTATGTCTGGTTTGCAGCCATCTAATCCATTCTATGCATTTTGCACCTAATTAACAGGGCTGGCAGATGTTCTCATTCTTTGCTTGCAAATTGTATCTAAGCTCCAGACACACTGGCACCTCGTCGCAGCTTGCCCCAGCTCTACAGAGAGCAATTCCAATTGACCAAATCTCCCAGCAGCCCTGAAGCTTTTACTCCATTTTACTCCCAGCCTCTCCAATTTAGCCAGGATTAACATTCCTTCCTTTTTATCATATATGATAACCCATCATTTATAATAACCAAAATGGCTCAATCAGCTAACCAGATATACATGTGTGCTTTACATTTTCCATCTATCAGCAACACAAGATGATGATGTTTCTTCCCAGAATCTTGTCAAGCGCCCCGAGTTTTCATGGGCATAACTTCACAAGTTCTGTCTGAGGAGTCTTCACCTCCCGAGTTTTCGTGGGTACGAATCTCCTCCATCCGTGTTACTGCCCAGTCTTCCATCACCTTCCTCAATCGAACCTAAAACCTTGAAATTAAACTTGGGGCAAAGCAAGTTACCATCATGCACTCATGCTTTCCCACACATTCGCAATACTATCCCTATTCAAACCTATTACATTCCCTATTCTTATTCTGTTCCCTAATATACTCTTTATTATTCTAGGATCGTCCCTAATTAGCCTTCTTCATACTCACACGACCTTATAATATGTATATCTGATGACGGGTGATCATATCAATTTCAGCTGGGTTCTGTCCAGATTTCCCTACAGGCATGACTTAAATTTAAAGCAAACCATGATATATGTTCCAATTTAACCAAATTCAGTCTCAGCCTTCAATTTACTGTTTCAAATTTCAATGCCCAACTCATCCTTCGCATTCCACAGCATTGTAGCCGATAATACAATTCCATTCCAATTCCTGTGGAATTCCCAGCTGTTCAAATTTAAACAATCAATTTCCATTATTATCAATTTTATCCTAAATCCAATCAAGAATGCCAAATCCAGGGACAATTTCTTTCCACCTTGATAATAGAAGCCGCTTTACCATCAAGGGTTAAACAATTCAAATCCATTGGGCAAATATGCATCGGCCCTGCTATTCTCAATACAATTCAAGTTTATCCCTACAGTTTACCAAGTCTTTCCTTCAGTACCTCTTCCTATTTATGTATGTACTCCTCACTATGGTAACTCGTTACTATGTTGGTTCTTTACTCTATTAGCTTTTTACTATGTTGGCTTCGTTCTCTGTCTGGGGGTTCTCGCTTTTATTCTATTGGCTTCATTCTTTGTTTAGGGGTTCTTACTTGTACTCGTTCTTAACGACTGAATAATTCCTTAGTCCGGTCTCTTAAAGGGAAGCCCTGCTGCTCATAGTTCCTCTTTTCACCATTTTCACTTCCAATTTCAATGTCAATTCCCATTTTATTTTCAATTTTAATTCCAGTTTTAATCCCAATTCAAATTCTAACTCTCATATTCCCTAAGTAATTCCATGTTACCAGATCTTCCCAAGTTCCATCCTTCTTGATGCCCTTTAAACAATCCTTTCCATCTTTGTCTGCTTTTCTGAGGATGAGATAATAACAGTGTCAGTTAATAATCAAACTCCAATTATTCCGTAGTCAGATTCCGCAAGTCTATTCCAAATCTCAAATATGTTTAAAGTCCCTCCTATTCATCATCATACAATTTCAAGACCGAATCCGAAATGTATAAATTTATTTCTAATACCCATAATTTAGACACAATTCAGGTATTTTACTCCAAACCACAGAGGAATGTTTTTTATTTAAAGTGAGGCTTGTCCCAGAAGTCGTTATAAGTCGTCTGTGTTGTTTCTTTCAAAGATGATTAAAATGTCCTTTATTCTCCTTCCTTTTCTTTCACCAATAGCTAGGTGATATTAAAGTTGGGCACTTGGGTAGGTCTTTTTCTTCTTCCTTTCTGATGGTAGTTTCAATTACTAGGGAGTGGGGATACTGCGGAGCATATTGTTCTGCCTGCTAGCCCTCCCAAATGTCATAAAGGGGCAGGACAGTATCAATTCTTCCTGCTGGTCACCTGTTTCTGGGGAGCAACATTACCTTTTGCTGTCTTCTTCCCATTCTTAAAGGGTCTGTGCATCCTTTTACCTCACTCCCCAGATAGTCTCTCATCAATACACTGTCCTGCAGGCACAAACTCAGCAACATATTAATTTAATATCTTCTTTCCCCACTCCCATTCCTCCTGCACGGTAAGTTTGTTTCTTCTCGCCCTAGTGGCATTTCCATTCCTTAGTTGCCATCCCTTCTCATGCTAGCTATTATATTTCCCTGTCGTGCTTCTTCCTTTTAGTGAGGGTTTCTATGAGTCGGATTCTATGTGTCTCCTCCTACTTGGAAGGGGTGGTGATCTTTTTAATGTATAATGCTGTTTCTCAGGCCATGTGAGGCTGCCTTTAATTTTAATAGATGGTATTGCAGGTCAGGGCTACCGAAATGGGTTGGATTGTTGGAACGTCCCTGCCCCCTGATCTCCCTGCCAGTGTTTTCGTCCTCTACCTTCGGGGTTCCAAGAGTCTCGGTACCCTCTTGGAATCCATCGTTTTTTGTGACCCCATGGCCTCCTTCTCTGCCCCCTTCCTTCCTGATAATATTCTCTCATAGGACACGACCGACTCAGGTGTCCCAATCCCCCACAACTGTAACACTGATCAGGCCGGAGTGCTCTATAACTTCACCAGCCAAACTGAGGAAAGGTCGGTTCTTTGAATGGGAGGTCTATCCAGGCCTTGAGGTCTTCTTCCTCCTTTTCCTCATTTGTTCTTATTTATTTTATTTGAACCTCTAATTTCCGGGCTGCCGTTGAACCAGGCTGCCTTGATGTCTGACTGTCTGTGGTCTGGGAAACATTTATACCAAATGAGGGCATCTCCCTACAAACACATTGTCTACAGGGAGTCCTTACTAAATCCCCTTCCGTCGTGAATTGCTCTGACATAATAATATTATCCATGTCCAAATCAATCCATCCATATTCTCCCCCTATCTCACCCCCTGAAAGGCTATTTGCTTTATCCCGGTACTTCAAGAAGGATTCTTTCATCCTCTCGCTACTGGAATCCCTAATTAATTTCAGTACCCATGTCGATGGATTCTTCCTTCTAGCTCCTTGATTACCCCTACTGTCCTCCACATGTGGGGCAATCATAGGAGATAGAAGATCTCTCCCCGATGTCTCTATTTCAGATTTAAATTTAGGGGGAGGAGCCGAAGATAACGCTGACTCCTCCCATGTGCCCTGCTCGCAGGCAGCGCATGGTTTCTCCGAATTGAGAACATGAGAGTTTGGTGAGGAATACTGTGGCTCTTGCTCCACTCCGAAGAATTCTGCACACCCTGGCATATAATAAATATATCTCCCTTCAAGATGTGCAGACCCTGGTTCACTCTTACCAAATTAATCTGATTTAGTTTTCGTTGGCACCTCAGCTTTAAGTGCCGTCTCAGTAGTCTCCCTTTCAAAAGATGACACTCTCTCCTGCTCCTGCTGTTGGCTTACGAATTCTCCCTGTCCCCGCTCTGAAATAACCTGAGACATTTCTATCGTTTTCTCCTATTCCCAATTTACAAGCCGCCATTCTTAGGGTGGACAGCAAAACTGTTTATTTGTTTATTTTTCTTTTAGTGAAGAATATCCTCCACATCCCAATTAACTTGTTTCCTTCCTCACTATTCCCATATTTTTTTAACGATCGTCTTTTTAATATATCCCTATTAAAGATTTTAGTCCCCCCAACGGCCAAAGTTTGTCTTTCAAAATTGCATTTAATTTCCCCGATAATCCTCCAGGTCTATCCACTTCATTTGGAAGCTCCCCTCAAATTATCCTTGTCGGGCTTTTTAAACGGTTCGATCGATCCTTCTCAGAGACATTCCCCATTCTCGGAACAATGGTCAAAACACAAATTACAAAATAAAGGTTCCAGACACTAGCACCTCTTTCAATCACTCCTCCTCTCAGACTCCAAGGTCAATGGAATCTCTCCCACACAATGGTCAACGGTCTTTCCGATTCACACTTACTCTAGCAATCGCTTCCTTTCAACTGTCTCACAGTCACTCCTATTCAATTATTCAAACTTTCAAACAAAGGATCTCAATCCAAGTCTAAGTCCCACTAGCAGTCTCTCACACAGCAATCTCTCTCTCACTCAATTCACTTTAAGTTTGCACAGACAGACAACCCCAAACCAAGCTAACAGAACTATAAATAAGAACGAAAATATTCCCCCGATTATCAATAACCCAAAACACACCCCAATATCAACTATAAGGATCCAGTAAACCCCACTCTAATTAATCTTCCTTGTGGCGCAATCAATCAGCGGGATGACTCCTCCCCAGACGCAGGGGTCGAAGGAGTACAACCCATGATCGAACCACCCCGATTCAGATTCTTACAAAACAATCTTAAACAATTACGAATATCTAACTTAAACACACTCTTACTTCAAGTTTCTAAATCTGTAAACACTCGCTCAAGCAGCAACACAAATGACAGTCCGCGGATTTAACACGATCTAAATCATAACTTTTAATTCTTAATATACTCTAAGTTTATTTACATGCATAGAATATTTACAAAATCTTGATCCTATGACAATACGAAAAGCTAGATTTTTACAATTTACAATATGATTTAAAGCACTAGCGCACAATTCATGACCACTCGATCTCAACGCCGCGTCACGCTGTTATCAGTGAACCTCTCCCTCTGATACCGAAGATTTTCCCCTTCCTAGTTTACTCTTTGCTGAGGGGTACTATTCCTTAAATAATTACTTTCCCCCCCGAATGTTACTATCCCTCTGCTAAGACTGGACTTCTAAAGGGGGACCTCTATCGCTCCTCTCTAAATTCGACAGAATTAGGGGTACCCTTCGCTATTCGGATTACTTTTCATCAAGTAAGGAGGCTCCCGTCTCTCAGGTACTCTTCGCTATCAGGTACTAATCAACAATCGACCAGATGGTTACTATTCACTGTTGATCAGTCACTATTCGTAATCGATCACGGACATGCACCAACTTCGAAGTTCTAAACACAGGAATTCGAATTCCACCTTAATGGCAGAATTTCAATATGAAATTCATTATTTGAAAATTTGGCTTTGCAACTATAGACTCGAACTCGATCTCCTAATTTTAGTGCGTATCTCTTCTACTACGCGGGCTCTTGAATCAACTAAAATTGCCCAGTTAAATTCTTGAATGGACTGGAGTATTCCGGCCAATCTATAGTCTGTCTGTCCAAGCCCGGTACCTTCTCGAGGCTCTTCGTCCGTCACTTCAGGGAGAGACACAGATACCTTCACACAGACACTTCTCTCTGCTGGGTACTGAGGATCCAGTGCCCAGCTGCTTCACGCTGCGAGTTATCGATGCCGATTTTCAGAACACACCTTTTCAATTTGCGCTCCCGGCAACGATCCGATCGAAGGCAAGACCTGTATTTTAATACCCCACCAATTTGGATACCAAGTCTAACCCTGGGCCACCCCTTGCCCGATGAAGCGCGTTTGGCTCTCGTTAAAGCAGCTGCAGTCTGCCAACTACGACCAAAGTTTTGGGCCTCTAACCCAGAAAAGGGCCTCTAACCCCACCCTGGTTTTATGGGCCCCTAACCCAAAGCCGTGCTAAGCACTCCCCCGTGCTTGCTAGACTCTGTTCTAATGATCTCGATTAGACCCTTTCCCAAGCCCATGAATGATCGATCTACTCCGACTAACGAAGTGCCAAAAATCAATGCTAAAACTGCACCTTGAGCCCGATTTCTGCATTTGCGATCGAAGCAGCTCAACACCCTTGATTCCAAACATATTTGGAGGTCTTTTGAAATCCCGGACGAGCCCCCAATGTAAATTGCTCATTTCTAAGCTTCCTCCCAGTCTAGTTTCAGTAAAAACACAGAATCAAGCACCTGAAACAACTAAATTTTATTTTAACAAAAGCACATTACGGTTCAACTACTGTACCTTTCCCACCGCGGGTTCGATCCTCGTTTCTGCCTGTTCAAGTGCTCTAGGCCTCACTCAGGCAGAGACACTCCAGAAGTTCACGCAGTCCCAAGCGCTCTCCCAGAAGATCGACGCTGAACCTCGTGGTAGCGGACTTTTATATGTCCCGGGACCTCGAGGGGCCGAACCACATGGGGGTGGTCTCTTAATAACCCAATTACAGATATCGATTAACCCCATACTTAACAAACATTCCCCTAACACAATAATACAACAGCTCAATACATTGTATTCAAAACGGACTTCGTAAGAAAGCCAACTTAGAAACATTTACCCTGATCTACAGGAAACCCAGAGAAGGCTCAATGCCTCATCCGATCAACACTCGGCAAAGTCGAACTCTGCAACATTATTTACAATTATTTACAAGGTGTATGCCTGTTTTGCAGCCATCCAATCCATTCTATGCAATTTGCACCTAATTGACAGGGCTGGCAGATGTTCTCATTCTTTGCTTGCAAATTGTATCTAAACTCCAGACACACCAGCACCTCTTCGCAGCTTGTCCCAGCTTGTCCCAGCTCTGCAGAGAGCAATTCCAATTGACCAAATCTCTCAGCAGCCCTGAAGATTTTACCCCATTTTGAAGTCATAGCCTCTCCAATTTAGCCATGGCTGGGAAATGGATTAATTAGACAAGTACAGAAAGTAATATAAATTGGATGGCTTTGGAGAAGTGTCAAGAAATGGGAATAATAAGATTGCAGATTGATCTCCTGGCCGGTAACTATTCAATGCCTATTTTATTCAATTCCTGGGGCACCAAACAAACCAAGTATCTTGGCATCAAATTGCAGAATGATCTGCGTTAGAATGGTCAGACTCATCATGCAACGGTGAAAGCAACAGGTGTCCTAAACTTTCTGAGGTGTAACTTTCATCATTGTTCAACTTCTGTCAAGGAGAAGCTATACTTCACCCTCGTTAGACCTCATTTGGACTACGCAGTTGCAGCATGGGACCCATACACAAATAATAACATTTCTTCCATCGAACGTGTCCAAAGACGGGCAGCTCGATTTGTTACTAACACCTATGAGAGAGAAGCGAGTGTCACCAAACTTCTGAATTCTCTGGGGTGGAACCCTCTCCAAGACAGACGTGAAGCTCACCGTTTGACCTGTTTTTACAAAATGTTAAATGGTCAGCTCGACATAGACTACAAGACCTACACCAAACCCAAACCAATTAGGAGCAGACGAGGGCATTTGATCCAATTTGTGATCCCAGCTACAAAGACAGATGTATACAGCAATTCGTTCTTCCCCTGAATAATCTCCACCCTACTATAGTTACCCAACCAGATGCAACTACATTTAAAGTAGCTCTTTCTTCCCAATAACCCTTTCTGGCTTAAGCCCTCCCTTCACCACCTCCAGTTTAAATTCCATTTGGAATATTTTGGAGGACCAAGAAACAAGAACCAAGAACCTCCATTGCCAGGGTGAGGCCACACGCAAACTAGAGTAACAACACTTCATATTTGGCTTGGGTAGTTTCAACCCAATGGTATGAACATTGAAGTCTTCATATTAGGTAACCTCTAACAACCCTCCACCCTCCCTTCCCTTCTCCTCCACATCCCTCACCTCTTTTTCAACCCTCTCACCTCCCCTGTGCCCACCTTATTCTTCCCCTCTCCCTTCCCCACCTCTTCATTCCTTCACAGTTCCTCTGGCTTCACAGTTTGCAACTCTTTCACATTGACGACTGCTTTGGGGCCACCTCCTGCACCTACACACAACTGACTGACTTCATCCACTTCACCACCAACTTCCATCTGGCACTCCAATACACCTGGACCATTTCCGACACTTCCCTACCATTCCTTGACCTCACCATCTCCATCGCAGGGGACAGACTCCTGACCGACATACATTACAAACCCACTGACTCACATGGCTATCTGGACTACACGTCTTCCCACCCTGCCCCCTGTAAAGACTCCATCCCCTACTCCCAATTCCTCCGCCTACACCGCATCTGTTCCCAGGATGAGACATTCCATACCAGGGCATCGGAAATGTCCTCGTTCTTCAGGGAACGGGGATTCCCCTCCGCCACCATAGATGAAGCTCACACCAGGGTCTCATCCATACCCCGTAACACTGCTCTCTCTCCCCATCCCCGCACTCGCAACAAGGGCAGAGTCCCTCTGGTCCTCACCTTTCACCCCACCAGCCGGCAAATACAACACATAATCCTCCGCCATTTCCGCCACCTCCAACGTGACCCCACCACTCGCCACATCTTCCCATCTCCCCCCATGTCTGCCTTCCGCAAAGACCGCTCCCTCCGCAACTCCCTCGTCAATTCTTCCCTTCCCTCCCGCACCACCCCCTCCCCGGGCACTTTCCGTTACAACCGCAAGAAATGCAACACCTGTCCCTTAACCTCCCCCCTCGACTCCATTCAAGGACCCAAGCAGTCGTTCCAGGTGAGACAAAGGTTCACCTGTATCTCCTCCAACCTCAACTACTGCATCCGCTGCTCTAGATGTCAGCTGATTTACATCGGGGAGACTAAGCGGAGGTTGGGCGATCGTTTCGCCGAACACCTCCGCTCAGTCCGCAATAACCAACCTGACCTCCCGGTGGCTCAGAACTTCAACTCCCCCTCCCATTCCCAATCCGACCTCTCTGTCCTGGGTCTCCTCCATTGCCAGAGTGAGCACCAGCGGAAATTGGAGGAACAGCTAAGGGTTCATATTCCGCCTCGGGACCTTGCGTCCGGATGGCATTAACATTGAATTCTCCCAATTTTGCTAGTCCTTGCTGTCTCCTCCCCTTCCTTAACCCTCCAGCTGTCTCCTCCCACCCTCCCACCCGCCCGCCCTCGGGCTCCTCCTCCTCCCCTTTTCCTTCCTTCTCCCCCCCACCCCCCATCAGTCTGAAGAAGGGTTTCGGCCCGAAACGTCGCCTATTTCCTTCGCTCCATAGATGCTGCTGCACCCGCTGAGTTTCTCCAGCAATTTTCTGTATCTTGCAACTCTTTAATCCTGTTTCACACCTTTTGCTTTTATCTCGGACCTTTGTTCCAACCATCTGCCTATCAAACCCCCCCCCCCCCCCCTCCCCCCTCACCTGTGTCAGCCTATTCCTTGCCATGCTTTGTTCAGCCTCTCCTCTTTTTCAAATTTCTTTCCTCCTCCAGAACATGGATAGATGCCTGACCCATTGAGTTACTCCAGCACTTTGTGTTCTTTTAGATAAATTCCAATTTGACTATTGACATACTTCAGGGGAGGATCAAACCTCAAATCTATCCCCCTTACCCTAGTTTTACACACATGGACTGCTCAGTCACATTCATCAATTAGTAACAATACCACATTACAATGCTAAATTAAATAAGAAATACTACCTTCTGACAAGCTCCTTTGATCCTTTCTTTCATGTATCATATGTCATGTATACCCTTAGCTCTTGTGTATCCTGGAAAAAACACAGCTTCCTCCAGATGTTACAGGAAAGAATATCCATTAAAGCATATTCTGTTGGTTAATACCATATGGCAGCAGCTATAATGTACCCTGGAAGCTTAAAAATTTGACAATCAGCATGCAATCTACTAATTATTTTGAGAATTGCTGAACACCTTTTCACAAGATCAATAAAGTCACCATAACATCAGCATTAAATTTAGTAACAGTAGGGAATCAAGATTCTAGTCTTTAGACTGAGCATTTACAATCCCAGCAAGAACCTTGGCATCACCCATGGTTTAAACTACAGGGTGTGCAAGGTAACATGGACTAAATATCACTTTCTTTTGCTTGGAGGTGATGTTCCACCTGGCTTAGCTAGCAGTCTAGCTAAAACGCCAATAAACTGCAGAATGCAGGTTCACAGGAATAAATGTACTTCCAGTTCAGTTCAACACAAAGAATTCATGTCTGGTTGTACTCGATGTGTGATATGGTCACAGTAGTGCATTGTATTTCACCCTCAAAATTCAAGTCCTTTCCAGGCAAAATTAACTCCAGTGCCGAGGTGAAGGTAATCTGTTGCCGATCAGTACAGTAAACCAGTAAGAACATGGTCAGCATTTTGGTTCATAACACAATACTAGCAAGAAATATTAATGACTGTTCAGGAAAAAAAGTTAAGTTACTGTGACCCTACTCCCCTAAACACAGAAACAGATTTAAACTGCAGCAATTCCTGTCTAATGAAGGATTTGTCACATTTTAGTTTAGTTTAGTTTAGAGATACAGCACGTAAACAAGCCCTTCAGCCCACAGCCCAGCGATCCCCATACACTGACACTTTCGTACACATTACAATTTACAATTCTTACTGAAGCCAATTAACCTACAAACCTGTATGTCTTTGGAACGTGGGAGGAAACCGCAGCAGCCAGAGAAAACTCACGTGGTCATGGGGAGAACATACAGACTTTGTACAGACAGCACCTGTAGTCAGGATCAAACCCAGGTCTGTGGGGCTGTAAGGCAGCAACTTTACCACTGCGCCACCGAGCCGCCCCTAAATAAAAACTAAGAGTATTTAGAAGAACCAAGCAATGTGGCTTTAAACATCAAGATTCCACATCAAAACATATTTTAATTACCCAAGCATGAATGAATGTAATTAGTCAGTTTAATATTGTGACCTTCGCTGACACAATACAGCATTATACACCTATAACAGAATTAGCAATTAAAAGATGATGAATGTAAGATCTCTCTGGCATAGAAAATATTTAATTTGTATAGGATCTGCTCAGGGATGATACGGTTTTGGCAGTGACCACACTGACACTCGCAGCAGAGTAAACTCACATGATTTATTCTATTTACAGTGGTAAAGAAAGTCCAGAACTCTGTGAAGTGCTGTCCCTCGCCATCAGAGCACGTGCGTGGTGGCTTGTCCCGGCAGCTCAGTCCTTGTCTTCGAAGCTCACCCGCACCTTGAGAAGGGGCTCTGGTGGTCTCAGGCTTATCGCACCATGGATCATGTGGATCATGCCATCTGCTAGTGGCTATTGATAGCATGGAAGCACCAAACACATCAATAGAAATGTACTGGTAAGGATTTGGACAGGTTGAAAGTGGAAAATTGAAAGTGAGAAAGGAAGAGAAAAGGAGTAGGAATCAGCCACAAAGCCCAAGATGCTGATCCACTATTGATCATGTTTGATTCTCTGTCTCAATATCATGTTCTTGCTCCGTCCCTTATCCATTGTTCATTTTATATCCAGTAATCTATCTATTCCATTCTTAAATATAATCAGTGACTCTAATCAGTGACCCACAGGTCGATAGGGTGGTTAAAAAAGCTTTTGGTACATGAGTCTACATCAGCCATGATATTCAGAATAGAAGATAGCCACAAAATGCTGGAGTAACTCAGTGGGACAGGCAGCATCTCTGGAGAGTAGTTATGAGTGACATTTCGCTAGAAACCCTTCCTCGGACCCAAAACTCCACCCATTCCTTCTCTCCTGAGATGGTGCCTGTCCCTCTGAGTTACTCCAGCATTATGTGTCTATCTTTGGTGTAAACCAGCGTCAGCAGTTCCTTCCTAAATATATTGAGAATAAAAGTTGGGATGTTCTGTTGTAGTTGTACAAAACATTGGTGAGGCTGCATTTGGAGTATTGTGTTCAGTTTTGGTTACCCTGCTATAGGAAGGATGCTGTTTAGCTGAAAATAGTGCAGATAAGATTTACGAGGATATAGCCAGGACTTGAGGGTCTAAGCTCTAGGGAGAGGTTATGCAGGCTAGGACTTTATTCCTTGGAGCACAGGAGGATGAGGGGTGATCTTATAGAGGTATATAAGATCATGAAAGGAATAGGTAAGATAAATGCACTGTGTCTTTTACTCAGAGTAGGTGACATAGGTGACCAGGGGACATAGGTTTAAGTGGGGAAAGATTTAATAGGAACCTGATGGGTAGCTTTTTCACATAAAAGGGTGCTGGGTATATGGTATGAGCTGCCAGAGAAGGTAGTTGAGGCAGGTACTGTAACAACATTTAAAAGGCATTTGAAGGGTGCATGGATAGGAAAGGTTTAGGGGAATATCGCCAAATTCAAAAGATGGGTCTAGTGTATATGGGGCACCTTGTCTGGCATGGGCAAGTTGGGCAGAATGGTCCATTTCCGTGCTGTATGGTTCTGACTCGAGTTCCACTGGCTACTGTGGTAGAGTTTCACAGGTTCACCAGATGTTTGGGAAATAAATTTCACCTCATTATCATAAACATCTTCCCCCATACCCTAAGATTTTGATGCACTGTTCTCCCATATTCAGCCTTCTTAACCCTGTCAGTATTTTTAAACATTTCCATGAGATCTCTTATTTTTCTGAACTCTAGTGAATGCAGGGCTAGACAACCCAATCTCTCTTTTCCTATGGCAGTCCTGCCGGGAACAATGCAGGTTACATTTTGATGCATATTTTGGGGTATAATGCCCAAATGGTGTTTCAAAATTCTTTTTGGCCAAGTTCATGGTCGTTGTGGGAAAACTGAATGAGTGGCACGACTATACACAGTACTGGTTTAACACAATGGTAAAGATTGAAATCCGACATCGAGGTAATTCTTTTATGCTCCTCTTGTACCAGATATACAAAATGTAAGCATAGGTTTATAATAAGTAGTTTATTAAGGTTAATTAAATTAGAGTAACATATGACTTTTATAATCTATTTGAGGCAGCATTTTGATATAAAACAAGAACTGCAAATCTCATCTTTATTACCTGACAACTGTAATGATGTCGACCTTGGTTGATTGAGTTTACATATACTTCTGTGAACAGGTTGATTGGCAAATGCTGACAAGCCAATAATCCAGTGGAGGTGCGTTTCAATCAAGAATTAGCAATCAGTGCAAACCTAAATGCCATTATATTTCTAGTGATATCAAAAGAAATGAAATCTGCCTAGGTGTCGTCTTTCATTGTTACTTCTTTTCTATGATCTATTGCATTTATTCAGCCACATAAGCTTCACACTCTTAAACCTTTACTCCATTAATATTAATCATTCTGCTGTTATGCTTATTAATGTGCATTTGCTGCTTTTTTATGATTTTCCCTCTTGTGATCACTGGTGTTTCTACAGGTTGCAATGATCATCCAACAACTAGGTTTTAGTTTAGTTTAGTTTAGTTTAGAGATACAGTGTGGAAACAGGCCCTTCGGCCCATCGTCCAAAACGACCACCAATCCCCACACATTAACACTATCCTACACACATTACCATCAGGGGCGCCGTACGATTGGCAGCCTCGCCAACAGACTGTCTGGTTTTTCGTCTTTTTTTGTTATTTTTAGTGTGTTTTAAAAGTTAGTGGTTCATTTTATGTGGGGGGTGGGGGAGGGGGATTATTTTTTTTCAATCTCTTACCTTGCTGGAGTTGCGATTGTTTTTCCGGTCCCTTTGCGGCCTAACATCATGGAGCTGGAGGCTTCTCCGGACTAACTTTGAGCCACACCGCTGGCCGTGGACTTACCATCAGAGCCAATCCCTTACCTGGGATTGCTCCAACCACGGCCTGTGGATTTTCCCATCAAAGGCACGCAGTCTCAGGAGAGACCGTGGATGTGGGGAGCTCCGGAAGCCGCACAACGTTTGAGCAGCCCTGACCCGGGGTCAGAACACCCAGCGCGGGGGAGCTGAGATTTCCCTCCGATGTAGGAACTGTTCGCCCCGACGAGGAGGCCCGCCATTGGCTACAGGAATAAGATCGTCCCGTCAACGGGAGGCTCGAGGCCTCCGACCGCTGGAGGACAAAGAAGGGAAGTGATTGAACTTTTTTTTCGCCTTCCATCACAGTGAGGAATGAGGAGGAGTCACTTGGGCATGTTTAATTTTATGTTTATGTTAACCTTATGTTTATGTTAAAAAGTATTTTCTGTGTTCTGTTGCTTTTTATTTTTATAACTGACTTGGCAAATGAAATTCCTCGTATGTTGCAAAACATACTTGGCTAATAAAGTATTATTGTATTGTATTGTATTGTACATTAGGGACAATTTTACATTTATACCAAGCCAATCTTACAAACCTGTACGTCCCTGGCCCTTGTGGCTAAAGGGATCACGGGGTATGGAGAGAAGGCTACTGAGTTGGAAGATCAGCCATGATCATATTGAATGGTGGTGCAGGCTCGAAGGGCCGAATGGCCTACTGCTGCACCTATTTTCTATGTTTCTATGATTCTATGTTTGGAGTGTGGGAGTAAACCGAAGATCTTGAAGAAAACCCACGCAGGTCATAGGGAGAACGTACAAACTCCATACAGACAGCACCTGTAGTCAGGATCGAATCTGGTCTCTGGAGCTGTAAGCGCTGTTATGCCCCTGTCCCACTTAGAAACCTGAACGGAAACCTCTGGAGACTTTGCGCCCCACCCAAGGTTTCCGTGCGGTTCCCGGAGGTTTTTGTCAGTCGCCCTACCTGCTTCCACTACCTGCAATCTCCGGCAACCAGCTGCAACCTCCGGGAACCGCACGGAAACCTTGGGTGGGGCGCATAGTCTCCAGAGGTTTCCATTCAGGTTTCCTAAGTGGGACAGGGGCAGAAGGCAGCAGCTCTACTGCTGCGCCACCGTGCCACTGCAGTTCTTCATATCAGTCTGAATAACAGGTATTCAACCAGAATAGATACTTATTCCCAAGGAGATAGAAGAGACTGCAGATGTGGGATACCTGTTCCCACCCTGGTACATTTTCCAAGTGGAGTTATTGGATTGTGATTACGAACAGGATCTAGACTCTTCCATTTTTCCTTTCCAACATTCCAGAGTATCTTTGTACTACTCAAACTACTTTGCACTACTTGCACTTTGAATCACTTCCCTCTGGACGGCGACTCTGGACTGTCAAAGCTGCCACAGCCAGACATAAAAACAGCTTTTTTTCCACGAGTAGTAGCTCTATTCAATAACCAAAAGTCTGTAGCCTCCTTTTGCTCTGGTATTTTATTTAAATCACATGTTTAATCAATAATGTTTTACTATTAATGTTTAATGTTTTTTGTATCATTCTTAACTGTCACTGTATGTCATGTTGTCACTTGCGGGCGGAGCACAAGGCAAATTCCTTGTATGTGAATACTTGGCCAATAAACGTATTCATTTATTCACAACATTAACCTCGCTGAGTCCATAGCCGCATACAGATTTACATTGAGTGCTAAGGAGTACCTTTAGTAAATAGGTCATTAAGTTTATTACATGCTATTAACAATTATATCACTGGTCTTTCGGAAAGCACGACGCTAAGGCTTACATATTGCAAAATCAGGTGATGAGATAAGGCTTATAATGGGTTCATGCTGCAAATGGAGGCACTGAGTCTGCTTTTCAAAATCAGCTGCTTCCTGCTTGCAAATGGGGAACTCCAACCCGCAGTGGTAAACTGAATCATCAATTGAAGAGAGAAACGAGCATTGCACAGACTAGAACAACTTCATTGTAGGGATTCTGTTTCCCTTCAACCATGTGTAATATTTACGAGAAGCATGATGGGACTTGCCTGTTTTTGTTGCTGTCAAATCCAATTTGTTGCATATTATGATAAAACGTTTAGGTTTGGATTGTGTTGGACTGTACTGCGCTGTGCTGGTGCATATTAGCACCTCCAGATCAGGATGATATGTTTAATACTACCAAATATATCATCTACAGCAAAAAAGACAACGTATAGGAAGTACTTTTTTCTACTTTCCTACAAATGCCTCCAGATATGGAAGTAATTGTAAGTGCTGACAGCTAGATCAGGCTCTGTTTGTGTGCTAAGGAGCACCATAGATGCTGCCTCACCCGCTGAGTTTCCCCAGCACTTTTGTCTACCTTCGATTTTTCTAGCATCTGCAGTTCCTCCTTAAACCTTTAGTTACTTGGGTTAGTTTCAGGTAGAAATTTCAATTTATAACCATGGTGACCTCCCTTATTTATCAATATTTGTGCACTCCAAGTAAATCAGCAAGTGTATTAAGAACTCTACAGTGAACCTAAGAGAAGCCACTCCTGCACACTGCTGAGATGAGAATAACAGAAATAATTTGCACTGGAAAACTCTCCTATTGTTTCTTATTTTAGCACAATTTGAACTGTTTTTAACCTAATAACAGATTAAGATGAAGGAATAAAGGACAGCTATGAACTCTCAGAGTTGGAAAGAGCTGAATGGCTGAGAACAGTGAGACAGATAAATGTGTCAATGTGTCTTATTTTCCCCGTTGCTGATTAATGCACTGGCTAACCACAATAGACCCCTCTGAGTTCAGATGGTTAGAATTATGTATATAACCAATATAAGACTTATATTATAACATAACATAACATAACATAACATAACATAACATAACATAACATAACATAACATAACATAACATAACATAACATAAATGTTTGAAATATATGAAACACTAAAATCATTAGAATCAACTAAAGGCAACCTGATTTTCATCAAAGTGCAGGAGGAATTCAACGGATCAGGCAGTATAGAACAAATTGAACATAAAACATAGAAATGTACACCACAAGAACAGGCCATTCAGCCCACAATTTTGTGCTGAACATGATGCAGAGCCAAACTAATCCCATCTGCCTGCTTTTGATCCATATCTCTCCTTTCCATGCATATCGACATGTCTATCTAAAATGGCACTATCATATTTGCCTTCCCCACCACTCCCTGGCAGCTTTTTCAAGCCACCAATCTCCCATTGTGTAAAAATAAATTCCACCCTTACCTAAATGCCATGCCCTCTAGTCTTTGATATTTACACTCTGGGGATAAAGGTTCCAACTGTCCACCCTATCTATGCCTCCCATAATTTTATATAATTCTTTTAGATATCCTCTCAACCTCTAACTATCCTGCTAGATAGAGAAAACAATATTCGTATCCAACATCTCATACCACCTAACCTGGGCAATTTACTGGTAAAAATACTGTTGAAGGAATGGGCAGATGATGATTCATGTCAGGACACTTCTTCACTCTGATTGTAGAAGGGAGAAAATAGCTGGGAAAAAAGAGGTGGGATAAAGCCTGGCAAATGTAGGGCCGATGCAGGTGGGGGTGGCGAGGGAGGGGGGGGGGGGGAGGTGTTGTTTGGCAGATGGGTGGGGTAAGTGACAAAGGCTAGAGATGAAAAGGAGACAATAAGGACAAAAAAGGAGGCCACGCAGTGGTGCTGTGGCAGAGATGCTGCCTGGGTTCGATCTGGACTATGGGTGCATCTGTACAGAGTTTGTATGTTCTCCCTGTGAATGTGTGGGTTTTCTCTGGGGGCTGCCGTTTCCTCCCACATTCCAAAACACACGCAGGTTTGTAGGTTAATTGGCTTCTGTAAATTGTCCCTAATTTGTAGGATGAAACTAGTGTATGGGTCGCTAGTTGGCGTGGACTCGGTGGGCCGAAGGGCCTGTTTCCACACTGTATCATTCAAAAAAGGGGTGTCTGAAGGAGAGAAGAGGAGGAATGAAATGTAAAGCTGGAGGGAGGGATATAATGGTAAGAAATAAAGAGACAAGAGACAAGGGAGTCAAAAGTGTTTATTTGTCATATATACTGACAGTGAAATTCTGACAGAACAGTGAAATTCTTACTGGCAGAACCGTAATCAGAATACACATAGATAATGTATAATAATCAGTCAATAAGGTTAGAACTCATATACTAGTGCAAAAAAAACCAAAGTCCTTAGTGCAACCAAAGACAGTCCATGATTTATAGTTAAGGTTAATGCTGTGTAGTGTTCAAGAGTCTGATGGTTTTTGGAAAGAAGCTATTCCTGAAATTGGTGGATATAGTTTTTAGATTCTATACCTTCTTCTTGAAACAAGAGCACAGTCAGGGTGGTGTGGGTCTTTGATGATACTGGCTGCTTTTGTGAGGCAACACCTCTTATGGATCCCCTCGATGTTGGGGAGGTCAGTAGCTATAATGGAACGGGCAGTGTCCACCAATGTAATCTCCTTTGTTCCTGAGTGTTCGAGTTGCCAGACCAAGCCATGGTGCCAACAGTCAATATGTTCTCTACTATGCACCTGTAGGCGTTCAAGATAGTTTTTGTTGACATACTGTATCTCCTCAATCTTCTAAGAAAGTAGAGGAGTTGATGATTAAATGTAGATCAGATAAATTTCATATCAGAGGTAAATAAATTGTATTGACAGGGATGGTTGGAATCTGGACACGTCGGCAGTTCCCTAACTGGTTTATATTTATTAGTGCTGTGGGACTGATGAGGAATGATTTGTGAATGATCAAGAAGATTCTTGGAACAGGTCAAGTTTGTATTTAAAATGAAGTAATCCAGATAGGCTGCATGTATACAATTATTCAAGTGATTGACTACTTAAATCAATACTTTAAACAATTCATGAACCAATTAACTGATGCCAATGGAGCATTTTGCATCTCAATGAAGCAGCAATCTTTTTCTGACTAATTCTATGGATAAAAGATGTAACCCTCCTCAACACAGTCCTCCAAACGTATCTGCACTCCATCAATTTTGACCTTTCGCTAAGTCCATACTTCAAGCATTCTATCATTGCTAAACCCCACATCTAAGGGACTTCCTAAAAGAACCTGCTCCTATCTCTCCTCCATTACAATTCCCTATGAAACATATTCAGTTTTATCCCCTTATCTGTCTCATTGTTAAATATTGTTTGCCAATCTTCTCATGACCTTGATGGCTGAGACAATGATGGAGTCAACGAGCAAGGGGCAGTGTAGAATGTGGGACTTGAGTGTGGTGATCCAGTGACATGGGTGGGCCACTACTAGTCCTGCCCTCAAACCTCCTCTGGAAACATTTGACAGGTGGTAAAGCCTCACCACTGGCATTTGACAAAGCTATCAGGTGATTTTTCAAATCAGCAAAGTAAAAGAAAAGTATAATAAAGAATGTAACCAATTGAGTAGGTATTTTTAAAATTAAAATTCTCAAACAATTATTTTTTTAATAAATGAATATAATGAGTGAAGTAAACACAAATAAATAAATGTATTAAATTATTGCCTTTCTCCCACACATTTGTACAACAAGTGGATTCACAGTTAGGTAGCAGATCTATTTCAGCTCAGGATCTGAGTGCAGATTCCCCAGTGTAAATGGTTTCTGCTCCATCACTGTACTCCACATGGAATTAACAGGTGGAGCTTGGCTGGTGAGATCTGGTCTGCTGTATTCATCAGGAAGTTCGAAAATCTGCAGGTTGGCAGTAAATCATAGAGATTAGCAGGCACGTTGAAGCTCACCAAGCCTTCTATATTGTCTTGGAGATTGGAAACCCCTTGCTCCCCAATGACCTTGTAAATTGGGATTCCTACCTGCTCTGTGGTTGGGTTGTCCACCAATCTTCCCAGCACTAACCATGACCACCCTGTAAATTGGAAACTAGAGTCTAGTACTTCCAGGCCACCATAATTCAAAACTATCACTTGGACAATCCCTCCATTGCCTCAGATTTTCCCCACTCATGGGTTGTCTTTGTCCAACACACCAACCACACACTCTGTTTTCTCTGGGTTTCCAATCACACTTTAGCCCAGACCAACACTGTAGATCAGTGCATGCTCCTTTAACATAGTGACCTCACCACTACTAACCACTCCCCATTGTCTCTTGTATAATTGTAGCTTCCCCACCTCCAGCTCTCTCTCTAGCTCCAGTGATGACCACGGACAGCTAGTGCATAGTGTGTGTAGTGCTTATAATAAAGTTATCTAGTAAAAGACTTTGTGTGACAAGCAAGTCATTTTACATGGTGTCACAGCGGTAGACTCGCGTCTCCTGTTCATCGGCTTTATTTTTATTATTTGCTTTCTCCCAGTTGTGTCCCCATCCCCCTGTTTTTTATTATGTCCAACTCGTGTCGTCGTCCCGACACGCTCGTTTTTGACACGGACATCGTCCATCGCTGGACTGTCTTCCAGCGCGACTATGAACACTATATTGCAATCGCTCATCCTGATGCCACTCCTGCTGTACAGGCTCACCTGCTCCTCAACCTGGCTGGTCCGGAGGCCATGGAACACTATGCCTCGTTCGAGTTCGCCCCTGGTGAAGACCGTCGCGACCCGGTATGTCTCATGGCTAAATTCACTGCCCTCTGCGATATCCCTACCAATAACATTATCGAGGGCCCCCGGTGGGGGTCCCTCTATGCAGGGATTCTCCCCCTCTACATTGGGGACCTGGGGTGGAGGGTATTGCACCGAGGTGTTCCCTGCAACCTGTTTCTCTCGCGGTTCACAGACTCGCCAGCCGCCTGCCACTGTTGCGGGCTGGAAGAGTCTGTGTTCCACGTGTACATGGAGTGTGTGAGGCTGCAGCCACTGTTTCAATACCTAAAGGGGCTGCTCCTTGCCTTCTGGCTGCATTTTTCACCCAACATTCTCATCTTTGGACACCCTGTGCGTAGGGGAGAGGGTAGGGCTGAAGATGTCCTGGTTGGGTTGCTCCTGGGCCTGGCCAAGCTGGCCATCCGTGAGTCAAGGCACCAGACGTTGGAGGGCTCTACCCGAGCCGGCTGCCTGCCCCTTTTCCGGGGATACGTCCGTGCCCGGGTGCGGATGGAAAGGGAATACGCCCTGTCTATGGGCAGCCTGAGGGAGTTCCGGGACCGCTGGGCACCGAGGGGGGTTGAATGTATCCTTGGCAAGGATTGCAATATAATTGTTTAGCAGTTGCCTAGCATATTTGTTCGTCTTGTATTATGGTGGTGTTTTGTTTTATTGTATTGTCAATACTATTTTAATATTTGAATAAATATTTTTGATTAAAATTTTTTTTTTTTTTAATTAAAAAACCATTATCGAGCGCTTTAAGTTCTTCCAAAGGCGTCAGATTCCCAGTGAGCATATTGACGCTTTCATTTTCTCTTTACGTCATATGGCTCGGCGGTGCCGCCTTGAAACGATAACCCCGGACAAAATGATCAGGGATGTCCTGGTCAACAGTCTCCTGAACTCTAAGCTGCGTGATGAGCTCCTGATGAAGCCTGATCTAACGCTAAGGGAAGCTATGCATGCCGCTCGCATGGCCTCTGCTGTTGGCTCCGTATCTCAACCGGTGTCCCAGGACATCAACTTCACCGGTGCTGCTGGCCGCCGGCGGATCAATGGCCCGCCACGCCAGGGCACCGCCACTGCGCCCGCTAAGGTCACCCCTCGTCGCTGCCCAAATTGCAATTTCTCTTCCCACCAATTCAACGTTTGCCCAGCGCAGGGTAAAACTTGTAATTCCTGCGGGAAGCTGAACCACTTTTCTGCGGCATGTCGATCCCGTGGGAAACCTGTCCCTGCTCCAAGAAGGAGTCTAAACAACCTTGTGGACTCTGATAGCGCGCCTGTTTCCCAATACCAGTCGGATGAACTCCCTGACTCTGATACGAGCTCTTCCCATGGTGATTCAACTGTGTTTTCGCTTTTGGGTGCACCTGCATTGATAACGGATCCCTCTGTACATGTTACTGTGAATGGCCACTCCTTCCCTGCGAAGGTCGATACTGGTGGTTTTGCCAATGTTATGTCTGTTAGCCTCTTCAAGCAGATAAGATCTGGGGAGAGGGTTACTCCCGATGACTCCCGCCTTCATGCCTATGGGGGAGGTGTTCTGGTCCCTGTGGGGAAGGCCACGTTTATCTGTACAGTTCTTGAGACCTCTCGGCCCCTCACTTTTCTCCTGTTGGATTCTGAAAACGTCACCCTGCTGGGCGCCCGTGCATGCCAGGACTTTGGCTTGGTCGCTTTCCACCGCGACATCCACCTGGTGCAGGCCCCCATGGACCCCCTGAGCGAGTACCCCGACCGTTTTGATGACGTTCTGGGCAAATTGCCCTGTGCTTACAAAATCGTTGTTGACCCGGGTGTCAACCCGGTGATTAGACCGGCCCACCGCATTTCTTTTGCCATGAAGGGCCGCGTGGAGTCCACACTACGTGACATGGTGGCCATGGGCATCCTCAAGGAGGTGAGTGCTCCCACCCAGTGGGTCTCCACCATGGTCGTCGCTGCCAAGAAGGACAAGAGCGAGATCAGGATCTGCATCAACCCGAAAGACCTGAACCTTGCCATCAAGCGCCCGCACTACCCCATGCGGACAGTGGAGGACGTCGCTGCACAGGTCGGTCCGGCCACAGTCTTCTCGGTCCTAGATGCCAAGAGCTCCTTCTGGCAGATCCCTCTGGATGAACGTTCCTCCTTCCTGCCGAAGGGTGCCACCTTTATCACACCCTTCGGCAGGTTCCGTTTTCTCCGCATGCCTTTTGGGATCAACTCAGCAAGCGAGGTTTTCCAGCGCACCATGGAACAGCTGTTTGCCGGGTTGCCGTGCGCTATCATCGTGGATGACATCCTGGTGTACGGGAGGGACGTCGCTGAGCACGACCTGCACCTCCACCAAGTCCTGGACAGGGCTCGTGAGATCAATCTCAAACTCAACCCGAAGAAGTGTCGGTTCCGCATCCCGGAAGTCACTTACGTGGGCCACGTTTTCACGGCCGGGGGTCTAAAGCCAGACCCCCAGAAGACGGCAGCGGTCACCGAAATGCCCGCTCCCACCGACGTGCCCGGCCTGCAGCGCTTTCTGGGCATGGTCAACTACCTGGGGAAGTTCATACCCGACCTCAGCGAACTGAGTGCTCCCCTGAGGGAGCTGATCAAGAAGGACAATGCCTGGGTCTGGCTCCCGCATCACCAGTCGGCCTTCGTGGCCCTGAAGTCCAAGCTCGCACGCACCCCGACTCTCAAGTTCTAAACAGGCAATTGTCCTCACTTGCGATGCATCTCAGTTCGGCCTCGGTGCCGCCTGCCTGCAGCTCCATGACGACCAGCAGCTGCCTGTTTCCTATGCCTCTCGCACCATGACCCCTGCTGAGCAGCGCTACGCTCAGATCGAGAAGGAGCTCCTTGCCGTGGTGTTCGCCTGCTCCAAATTCAAGGACTACATTCTGGGCAACACCTTCACCATTGAAACTGACCACCAGCCGCTGGTCTCTATCTTGAACAAGCCTATCCATGCGGCCTCTTCCCGTTTGCAGCGGATGATGCTGCAGCTCCAGCGTTTCACGTTCCAGATTGTGTACCGCAAGGGCAAGGATATGTTCGTGGCCGACACATTGTCCCGTGCGCCGCTCCCTTCCGTTGCCCACCATCCATACGAATCGTCTGACCTGATGGTACTGAACGTTAACATTGTTCCTTCCCAGCAGATGCAGTCCCTGGTCAAACACACTGCCGCTGATCCTGCCGTGCAACAGCTTGCGGGCGTCATCCACCATGGCTGGCCTGACCGACGCTCTTCCCTGCCGGCTGGTGCCGTGCCCTACTTCCTGGTTTGGGATGAATTGGTGCTGCACAACGGCGTGGTGGTGAAGGGTCACAAGGTCGTGGTGCCGGCCGCGCTGCGGGATCATTACTTTCAAACTGCCCACAACGGCCACCCCGGGGTGGAGGCCACTTTGTCCCAGGCCCAAAGCCAGTTTTACTGGCCGGGCATGGCTCAGGACATCCGGGACAGGGTCTCCGCCTGTGCTGCCTGCAACAGTCTCCTGCCTCATCAACAGCGCCAACCTCTCATGCAGCAGCCGGCTCCCGAGTTGCCGTGGATGGCTGTCGCCACTGATATATTCGAATGGCGTGGCAAACACTTCCTGGTCCTGGTGGACTCCTACTCCAGCTGGTTCGAGGTGGACCAGCTGCCTTCCCTCACGTCTGCTGCCGTCATCGGGAAGCTTTGCCGCCACTTTTCAACCTTTGGGTCCCCGGTGACTCTCCAATCCGACAACGGCAGCCAGTTTTCAAGCGCAGAGTTCCATGCCTTCGCCGCCTGTTGGAACATTCGCCACATCACCAGCAGCCCCGAGTACCCGCAAAGCAATGGCCTTGCGGAGCGCGCTGTCCGCAGCGCCAAGGAGCTGCTAGAACATTGTCGGCTTTCTCATTCTGACTTCTACCTTGCCCTCCTCAACCTCCGCAACATTTCCCGGGATCCCGCATTCGGTTCGCCTGCCCAGCGCCTCATGTCCCGCACCACTCGCCCTCCTCTCCCGGTCTCTCAGCAATCCCTCAAGCCCACGGTCCGGAGCCCTGCCGCTGTCAAGGAGCGCATCATCGAGAAACAGGCCATCCAGAAGCGCTCCTTTGACCAGTCGTCCCGTCCCCTTCCCCGTCTGTTCCCGGGCCAGGTTGTCCGGATGCAGTCCCCCTCCAGTCACTACCAGCTGGCCGTTGTTGTTGGCAATGCTGACTCTCCCCGGTCATACCTGGTTGATTACGAGGGCACCGTGTACCGTCGGTCCCGCCAGCACCTGCTCCTTGTCAACGAGCCTGCTCCGCGTCCCGCAGACCCGTTTTCACCGCCTGTCCCTTCCCCCCTGCCCGAAACTCCTCCTGCCCCTGTCACTCCTCGCATGCCCCGGAAACTGCCCTCTCAGCTCTCTGTGCCCCGCTCACGCCAGCCTCCTTCTCCTGCCTCGCCTGCGAGTGTACCTGTTTCGCGTCCCCATTCTCCTCCTTCCCCTGGGCGCTCTTCACCCGGATCTCCCGTCTCTGTCCCTGCCCCCGTCCCTGCGGCTCCTGCGGTTAAGGGGGAAGGCGGGTTGCGCACCCGCTCTGGGCGGTTGGTCAAGCCGCCTGTCCGTTACGGGGTGTTTGAGTAGCCTGTATCATGATATGTTTTAACTGTTCCCTGCGCGGTTTCTAATTCTGGCGTATGAGCCGTGGTCGCTCTGTGCAAGTGCAATGCTTTTGTTTCCAAGGGAAAGGATGTAGATCAGTGCATGCTCCTTTAACATAGTGACCTCACCACTACTAACCACTCCCCATTGTCTCTTGTATAATTGTAGCTTCCCCACCTCCAGCTCGCTCTCTAGCTCCAGTGATGACCACGGACAGCTAGTGCATAGTGTGTGTAGTGCTTATAATAAAGTTATCTAGTAAAAGACTTTGTGTGACAAGCAAGTCATTTTACAAACACTCCCTTCCTAAATTATTGACTTGTAACATGGGCCACACTCTCATTGCTTTGTGTGATGTATATGTAATATAAATGCCAGTGCCCCTTTAATATAAATGCCTGTGCATCGTGATTGAGGTCAGGTGACCTTCGAGAAGTTTCCGTGGGTTGTTCAGATTAAATCTTACTTACAAGATGTCGGACGTGTTTTCTTTGTGCTAGTCACAACAGGGCCTTACGTGGTCTCAAACTTTACACTTTGGACTCATGCAGTTATTGGTAAAATCACCTCCCCACTCCTTCTTCCCAATGCCTTGGACAATCCAAGTAGGCAACAACCCCACAATGACATCAGAGACCCTTAATGGCTGATACCTCACCTTACCTTATTTATCCATCATTAATCACGTGATGAGGGACTGCAGGTATTAGTATGGTGAACCACTTTGCCTCTAATTGGATGACCAACAACAAGACATCCAGGCAACAACTTCTCAGATGTTGGTACATACTCCCTGGCACCTTCAAACTTAGTGCAGGTGATCTGCTAAATTTGTGAAAAATAGAGAGAGGCTTTGGTGGAATTGGAGCAGGGATAGAAAGAGAGAGGAGAGTGGAGATGAACGGATGTAACGCAAGGACTGGCATGCGGTGTGATGATTCAGAGTAGAGCGGAGGGAAATAGGAGGCAGAAGGATGAAGGAGGTGAATGTTGATGAAAGATTAATTTGCAGATTGGGTCGTCGGTAAGGAAGTCAAATGCAATGCTAGCATTCATTTCAAGGGTACTAGAATATAAAACCAGGGATGTAGTGTTAAGGCTTTATAAGGCACTGGTGAGGCCACATTTAGAATATTGTGAGCAGTTTTGGGTCACAAATCTGAGGAAGGATGTGTTAGTTTGGAAATGGTCTAGAGGAGGTTTAGGAGAATGATCCTGGGGATAATTGTGTTAATATATGAGAATTGTTTGAAGGCTCTGGGCTTCTGAAGTTCATAAGGATCAGGGGAGGATCTCACTGAAACCCATCAAATAATGAAAGGCTTAGACAGAGTGGGCATGGAAAGGATGTTTTCAGTAATGGGAACCTAGAACCTGAGGAAACATATTCAGAATTAAAGGATATACCATTGGAATGGAGATGAGAAGGAATTTCTTTAGCCAGAGGGTGCTGAATCTGTGGAACGTATTGGCACGGTCGGCTGTGGAGGCTAAAACATTGGGTGTTTTTAAAGCAGAGAGTGATGGGTTCTTGATTAGGAAGGGCGTCAATGATTATGTGGAGGAGGCAGGTGAATGGGGTTGAGAGGAAAAATAGATCAGCCATGATTGGATGGGGGAGTAAATCGATGTACCGAATGGCCTAATTTGCTTCTATGTCATGGTTTTACGGTCTTCTGGTGTAAAGAGAGAGAGGGAGAGCAGGGGAAAGAAATGAGGGTAGGGAGGAATATTAAAGGGGTGGTGCTAGTCGTTTGGTTCAGAGACAGCGTGGAAACAGGCCCTTTGTCCTACCGAGTCAGCGCCGACCAGCATTCCCCGCACACTTACACTATCCCGCACACACTAGGGACAATTTACAATTATACCAAGCCAATTAACCTACAATCCTGTACGTCTTTGGAGTGTGTAAAAAAACCAGAGCACCCGGAGAATACCCACGCAGGTGACGGGGTGAACATACAGACAGCACCCATGGTGAGGATCTGGTGCTGTAAGGTGACAACTCTACCACTGCGCCACCGTGCCACCGGGTGGTGATAGTCGTTGCAACAATTGTAAACAATAATAGCAAAAATGCATTGGAAGATGCTAACAATGTGAATGTGAATGATTTCTCAGAACCATAACTTGTATTTCTGAGAGTTAAATGGAGATTACTTATTTGTTGTAGACTCTTAAACTAAATCTTTGTAGAACCACTCACTGACGCTGTCGGACAGGAATCAACAGGGATTAATTTTATATTGGCATGCAAACAATGTATACATTTAGTTGTATACTTTTTTGAAACACTGGGTTTTCCTGAATTTAAAGTGTCAAAATCACCCTATAAATGTGTGATAAGCATCAAAGAATAATAATTTCCATTATTCAGAAACTCTAATAAATGAGACTCAAATTTTGGAGTCTACCAGTCTATTGATAATTAGGTATGGATAGAATTCTAGAGAGATGTGCAGCTTCTAAAATTGCAAGTAGAAGTGAATTTCACAACAGTAGCATTATTTTCTTCATAATACTACTGTTCACATTCTTCTGAGCTTGAACCATTGTTGTAATTCTATTTTGATGTACCATTTTGTAAGCTCTCTTGTATTTTTAATGACTGTTTTAGTATTACTTAAGTCTGTCAGCCACTGAAGATGATGAAGGCTTGGTGCTCTGGCAACCTTCCCATTTCTGTGTTCAAGGTAACTGCAGCAGGAGAAATTTTAAAAGCGAAGGGTGCATATGTTTGGTTTTGTTAACGCTTCAAACATAAAGCACAATCCACAAGCAGCTTGCCCTTTCAAGTAGCTTTGAGGGGTTTTGAAGCAATAGTCTCCATCTGATAAAGATATAATTGCTGTGGCAGAACAAAGAATGGAATGAAACTCACTTTTGCTTTTCCTTTGTCATTGTACCCTCCAGGAACTTGAGTATAATGCCCCCAAAGTTACTGCAGTAATGGTTTGTTTGCAATCTTGCCTTTCAAACTTGTCAATGTTACATCTGAGCATTTTAATATGCAGTTATCTGAAATGGACATGAAAACTAAGATCTATAAGAGTTTGCAAAGAATCGTTTTCACACAATTATGATGTGATGCAATCATGCACATCTAGCCTCAAATAATGAATTTTGTCCTCCTGACACTTGTTCATCTCAAATCCGTTTCTCTAACATTATGATCACAATATAGTACACAACGTTTAAAGATGGTGAACACTGGCACCAGCATTAAATATGCATTTTATTCTGTGATTCTAAGTGAATGTTATAGTCACACAGAATCATTCAGCACGGAAACAGTTCTTCAGCCCAAGTCCACGCTCACCAACATTACCCATTTACATTAATCTTTTGTTAACCACATTTAATTCTCCCTCCATTTGCATAAACTCTTCACAAATTCTTCCACTCATCTACACTTGGGGCAATTTACAGTAGCCATTAAACCCACCAACCTGAATTCATCCCAGTCCACTTCTTCAAGTGGTACATCTGTACATTAGTCAGATGGCTACTCTTTGTGGTTGAATGGACTGCAGGTATCAATATAATTGATCTATTGTCCATGGCATCTGAACTATATTCATAAGTGCATTTTTACAGCATGGGTAACAATAGTTACTTTAATTTCTTCTTAACTCAGAGGATTTATAACTAGTTTCAGGCATGGTGTGGTTGACACTTCTTCTGACATCAGTTAACTAAATGCAAAGCATGGCCTGAATTAGGAAATTTCATGAATTATTTGACCTGAAAGCTGAACACTTGGACATCTATTCCTACAAATAACAAGGGATAATAAAGCATCCTAGAAACAACTATAGACTATGTTTAACTTCCACTGAAGTACTTATAAATAAATTAACACCATGACGGGTCATTTTAGGCATAAAATAATGAATTTAATCCTTCCATTACCAGTGATACAGGTTTTACATGGCAGGACACTGCAGAGGGATGAGGGCAGTGAAACATTGCTAATATGCTTTAATGCACATATGAAGGATACATGCATCCTACAATAAGCCCTTGGGCAGGTTGTACTCTTTTGAAGTCACTGGTTAAATTTATAAAACCTCATGATATCTGTGCTGAGAGAGTAAGGAAAATAAATCTCTATGAAATATAAAAACAAAAGATTTTATACTAATACTAATTTTAAACTTGCTTCAATTATTTTTTCTGAATCTACCAGATTGCAATCAATCATGAAACCAATCATGTGCCTTCAACTCAGAATCGCCACTGACTATCAATCCCTAAAATCTGCTTGCACCAATTTAATGAACTTCCCGGCTGTTAACAATGTCTGATGAGCAGATGCTTTGTAATGTCCACTGTAACCCCAAAGTAATCCTTCACAATGAATCAATAGTGTTGATTGCAAATTTTGGCATTGTCCATATAGGATCTCAGGGCGGCACGGTGGCACAGTGGTAGAGTTGCTGCCTTAAGGCCCTGTCTCACTTACGTGTCCTTGGCACGCAAATTACACAACCTCGTCGTTGCATTGAGGCGCACGGGCATCGTGTGGCCGCACAGGGCCAGTCGCGTAACTGACAGCCAAAGTGGGACAGGCCCAAGACCCTGGCGCGACGCAACATCTCACCTCCAACAGCAGCAGAAGCAGGCAAACGATCGCCGAACTCAGCCTGGGGCTCACGGCTCTGACATCACGTGGTCCGGATCTGCCGTCACTTCTACTCCCAGAGCAGGGCCAAGAAAAATTGAAGATAGACACAAAATGCTGGAGTAACTCAGCGGGACCGGCAGCATCTCTGGAGAGAAGGAATGGATGATGTTTCGGGTCAAGACCCTTCTTTCAGACTGAAGAAGGGTCTCGACCCGAGTCATCACCCATTGCTTCTCTCCAGAGATGCTGCTAGTCCCGCTGAGTTACTCCTGCATTTTGTGTCCATCTTCAAATGACGTCACGCGCTCCAGATGGCTGTGCGGATGCATGAAGTCGCGCGCGACCTTCGCGCCTCAACGCGACCATGAGGTCACGTAATTAGCATGCCAAGGACATGTAAGTGGGACAGGGGCTTTACAGTGTCAGAAATCCAGGTTCGATCTTGACTACGGGTGCTGTCTGTATGGAGTTTGTACGTTCTCCCTGTGACTGCGTGGGTTTTCTCTGGGTGTTCTGGATTCCTCCCACATTCCAAAGACACACAGGTTTGTCGTTAATTGGCTTCAGTAAGAATTGTAAATCGTCCCTAGTGTATAGGATAGTGCTAGTGTACAGGGATCGCTGGTTGCCACACATTTGGTGGGTCAAAGGTCCTGTTTCTGTGCTGCATCTCTAAACTAAACTAAACTAAACTAATCTTATCCTTGTGCTTTCATTGTTGAAACAATCTCCTGACTGCATTACATACCAATCTCCTTGTGCACATCTTTTTGGTTTAACTGATCCAAGACACTTTTGGGTCTCTGCTTCTACTCCAGTTCTTTCTGTTGATTTTCTTTCTTTTCAAGTTCCACAATTACTGTAAAGAGCTGGGCATAACTGTGATGCTCTTCAATATACAACAAACTATAACAAATCTGGACACCTGCTAAGCACAACAAAGTTATTTGATGCCAACGAAGGCAGTAGAAGCAATGCTTGAATATGGTCATCGTATTTACTAATCACTGGAATACCCTCCTACATCTTCATCACCACTGCTGCTTCAATACAAAAACTGAAGGGAGTGCTTGAGGAGGAACTCTGCAGGTCGGGCTCCATCCGTAGAAGGACAGATGTGTGATGATTTCGGTTGTGACCCATCTTCAGATTCCCATGCGGGGTTCACTGATTTTGCCTATCCTCAGCTGCCTCCAGACCAGGGCCACTGACTGCACTCTCCTATGCTTCTTTAATATATTCCTAACGACCAAACTCTTTGAGTAGGCTTTTTGTCCTTGGTTCCAGTATCTCCTCCAGCTTCTTTTCATTTGTTTCAATACAGTCCTGTGAAGTTGCTACATCTATGGCACCCTGAATAAAAGCTATGTTTGTGGGTGGCAGAATGACACTTGTTTTACCATATAATTCTCCTGAGCTGACGAAATGTGTAGGAAGGAACCGCAGATGCTGGTCTAAACCTAAGATAGACGCAACAAGCTGGAGTAACTCAGCGGGCCAGGCAGCATCGCTGGAGAGAAGGAATGGGTGACGTTTTGGGTCGAGACCCTTCTTCAGAATTCTCCTGAGCGAAATGGAATCAAGAGCCAAGTGAGGTGAGGACAATCTTTGTCTGTAAGAAGCCATCTTTTGGTTTTGGTTTACTGGAGGAACTCATGGGTCATGCAGTATCTGGAGGCAAAGGGATGGGTGACATTTTGGGTCCAAACACTGCATCAGATGGTGATATTATAACCATAACATCATTTCCAGAATGTCCTACTTAATAATAATGTATTCTGAGCAGATAAATACCACTTATATAGTGAACCTTCATTAATTCAGGTAAATTTATTTTTAATGCTGAATAAAATAATGTAAAATGAGAACGTATGTATTGAATAGTGAAATTTATTGAACACTTTATCATGCGCAATAAAATGTATCTGGGCTGATCGGACAATTAACAGCTTAGGCAATGTCCTCTATCTACCCCTAAGAGGTTGAAGTGAAAGCCTCGGGAAGCTGATTTAATTCACTTCCAGAATTTGGGCCTTAACTGTATGGTTCCAAAGAACACTGCAAAATTTATGCAGGTTTGCAAAATGCAGCCCATTATATTATGTGATTTATCCTTGACAACATACAATTCCGTATGACTTCTCGGAACGTACTATTCATTTAACTAGACTGGATTAATACATGACAATTTGGATGTCATTTCCAAACAATTCACTTTAATTTACTAACCAAACCGTAAATGCACATATCTCCGTATTTAAAATTAAACAAATACCAAAGATGCAGCAGTCATATGGAAGATGTAATTTTTTTAAACCAACTTATCCCATAACAATGTATAAAAATGGCAATATAACTTGCTTTGGTTTAATAAACAGCTTAAGAAATATTGATTGGACAAAATATGTGTATTATGTTGGCAGATTAAAAATAAATACCACACAGGATATTATATCACATGGTATGTTAAAAAGAATCCCCTCCACTATTCCTGGCACCTGACCCAATGTATCATTTTGGAAGACTTTGGAAACTACTTTTAAATGCTTTAATTTTTCTCTTCTCTTTCATGTCCCTTCTACCCAAATTTATTTACAGGCAAACATGTTGGAAATACAATCCTGGAATAATGTCGGGAAGGCTGCTGCTGGCAGCTCATTTATTTTTTATACACCACTCAGAGAAATGAAACATGAGCCACCCAGAACAAGGGGACCTTTTGACACTTCAAAGGAAACCCCTATGGGTGGCTTCCTCTTGAAGCTGTGCTAAACTGGCTCTATCCCCTCAGCTGGAAGCTGCCAATGTCTCATTAACCCCTAAACAGGCCCCACAAGAACCTTCCTTTCCTGCCTTAATTACAGTACATACTCCCGATATGCTTTCATGGCATGGCAAAAGTGTTGTGGCAATGTTTGAAATCTTCCTAATTGAGAGCACCAAAGACTGATGTGGGTGGCTTGAAGGGACATCCCAAATTATTGTCACCTTTTAAATAGGGAGTAATTATCAAATCCTTAGAAAAGCCAATGAATAACTGGTATGCGGATAACTTGCTTATTATCTTCAAATTCACATTTAATTGTTTATCAGGCTCATTTGGCGGTGCTAATGTCTTTACAAATTAATTATACAAATTAGTCATGCCTTTTGGAGATTTCCAGATGAATCGGCTGTACAGTAGCTTAGAAGAATTAGAAAAACAGCAGGGAATCAATGTGCAGCTGTTTGTAGTAGAAACAGCTGAAAATCTTTACAGAGAGAACAGTATTATGAAGAAACAAAGCAAGTTCCATTTCTTCTTTATGACTTTATCAGTCAGACTTGTGGCACAGCTGGAGCAAAAAGCATAAAGGACATCTGTCCTGTGATGGCCCTAAAATCACAAGGTATCGACAAGGAGCAAGGTTCTGTCCCAAATTGCAAATTATAATGAAGTGATGAAATCTGAAGTTAAAATGAATGGATTTACTTTTGGGAAAGATAGCATTTAACAATACTAAAGATTTCAAAAGCTTTAGTACGGTGTTAGTTTGTACATCATTCCATGTGTAAATAATACAACATATTTTCCAAAGTTTGCGATGATTTGAACACAGTTCTCAGTCATTGTCCATGAACTGACTTCCTATATTTGTGTCTGTTAATCCAACACCACCTTATGTGATTCTGCAAGTAGGCTCTTCTCACTCCATTCACTTCTTCATAACAGCTCTAGCCACAATATTAAGCAATTGCAGTATTATCCTTTGTATCCCTCTTGATCAATACACCATTATATGCAAATAGTGCTCCTTTCTTCTGTACCCTTGGCTGAATTGCTCTCACTTGATTCCAATGACATGTATTTCTCATATTTCCATCCTTTCTTTTATGACATAGAAGGCTATTCAGCCCATTAAATCTATGCCAGCTCTCAAAGCAATCCCATTCTCCCACTTATTCCTCACAAGCCCATCAATTCTACCTTATTGCCCTACCACCCAACTGCACAAGGGACAATTTAGAGCAGCCAAATTAATCTAAATAAGCCAAGAAGAAACCCGAGCACCCACGTGGTCACAGAGAAAATGTCAAACTTCACGCTGGCATCACCAAAGATCAGGATTGAACCTTAGCTGCTGGAGGTGTGAGGCAGGAGCATTGTGCTGCCAAAATACAGTCAGCGACAACATGAAAGGTGACCCCTGCATGGCAGCCATTCGCATTATGGAAATTTGCTCTCACAGTATTCACAAATCACTAACCATGAAATTCATCTGAAAGAATAGTCAATAAATCATCACAAAAATTTATTTTTCAACTCGCGTTTGCTTTGCGTTATGGAAAACCACGACACAGCCTTGTCTAGGAAAAGAGCGGCCCCATAATGCAGGGATAATCTGTACTAATGATATCTCATCCCCATCAAAATTACCTTGTCAAAACACCCTTCCACTTCCTCAACCAACGCACTACTCTTCATTGAAAAAGTGTCCAATTCTATCTGTTTGTTGACACATCCCAGCTTCTCCAGCACCTCTTGCAGTCCCTCCACTAATTCCAAACTTTCACACCAGCTTTATGAACTGTAACATCTTCCAATCAAACACGAGGAGGTTTTTCTGACCCCTGATCCTTGACTGTGTCAATTTGAAGCCACATGCTCAGAATTTCAATATTCTGGTGTTTTCCCAAACTGATCTTTAGGCTTCTGTGAATGTTAAGAAAGAGAATCCATCAACATCTGTGACATGGTCCAACATAGCCCAGCGCAGGTTCTCTTCTGCTGAAGCACTTTTGTTACTGTCATGCACAACACAACCATTCCCAATGCCTGCCCAGGTCTGAAGAAGGGTCTCGACCCGAAACATCGCCCATTTTTTCTCTCCAGAGATGCTGCCTGTCCCGCTGAGTTACTCCAGCATTTTGTGTATACCTTCGATTTAAACCAGCATCTGCAGTTCTTTCCTACACAACCTTCCTTTAATATTGTAATTCATTCAAATGTTTGCTGCCCATTCTGTGCTGCTTCTCCCCTAGTTTACCAGTTATTGAAAGGACCAAATAAAGCACTTTTTCTTAAAAATATCGAACAACATTATAATTATTAAACATCTGCTCTAATCTTTATTATATATTGCGTGCATACATCAAAACACATATCCATTTGATATCAGGTAATAGTAATTGTGATTATTTTGCAATTCTGATAATATTACACCTACACTATGAATGGAATAACTGGCATGCCAGCTGTCGGATGTTTGGAAATAAATCAAAACATTTTGGTACCTACAACACACAAAGTCTGTTATGTGATACTGAATTCAATCATGTCTTATATAATTATAACCGTCTGAAGAAGGGTCTCGACCCGAAACGTCACCCAATCCTTCTCTGCAGAGATGCTGCCTGTCCCGCTGAATTACTCCAGCTTTTTGTGATTATCTTCGATTTAAACTAGCATCTGCAGTTCCTTCTTACACATGTCTTATACCAGTACTGGCTTTATTGCCCTATCATCTATGTCATAACATTTTGACAGCACTTGTCCCACCTCTTACAGATCCGCAATTAAAATAGAAAGCCTCTTACGCACAATTGAGACCAATGCACAATAACTCAAAGTCAAAGTCAAAGTCAAAGTAGCCTTTATTGTCATTCAGACCTTGCGGTCTGAACAAAATGTTGTTGCCTTGCAGTCCTACATATAGTAAAAA
Organism: Amblyraja radiata; assembly: GCF_010909765.2. Lineage (NCBI taxonomy): Eukaryota > Metazoa > Chordata > Chondrichthyes > Rajiformes > Rajidae > Amblyraja > Amblyraja radiata. The sequence goes on from NC_045961.1 coordinate 72,898,562, forward strand.
ATGACAAAAACACACAAAAAACACAAATTAACATCCACCATAGTGAGTTGAATACTCCTCACAGTGATGGAAGGCAAAAGTCTTAAGTCTTTGTCTCTTCCCTTCTTATTCTCCCTCTGCGCCGAGGCGATCCAGGCTTCGGATGTTGTGACCCCGCCGGGTGATGGTAAGTAATGTCAGTCCCGCGGCTGAATCCAAGCTCCGCGAACGGGCCGGTTCAACCTCGCGGCCCGGGGTGGTCGAAGCTGCCGAAGCTGCGGCCCTCCAGTCCAGAGGACGCAGCTGTTGTCGCAGGAGCTCCGGAGAACAGGTCACCAACCTGGGACCTGCGAGCTCCCGACGATGTCGTCCACCGGGCCCGCGGCCGATCCTCTGAGGTTGGATCGCTGCTGCCGCTGCCTCTGCCCGCTCCGAGGTCTGGTGGCTGCTGCTGTTGCCGCTGCCCGCTCTGAGGTCGGGTCGCCACTGCCGCTGCCTGCTCCGGGGTCGGGTCGCCGCAGCCGCTGCCTGCTCCGAGGCCGGGTCGCCGCAGCCGTTGCCTGCTCCGAGGTCGGGTCGCCACTGCCCCAGCTCCAAGGCCGCCAGCTCCGCTATTAGGCCTCGGCGCAGGCGGAGACGGAGACGGGGGATATGACAAGAGAAGTCGCATCCCCCCGAAATAAGAGACCAAAAACATGTTTTCTCCCCCCCACCCACACACATACACAATAAACCAAAAATGAACTAAAACAGAACAAAAGAACAACACAAAAAAAACAAAAAACAGACGGACTGCAGGCGAGCCGCAGCTGCTAAGGCAGCGCCGCCATCTTGAATATGCCAACTAATAGCCACGATGAAGCTGAATTGTAAGAAAGCTTCCCACCAAGACCTCAGTGAAAGAAGATAAATGCATGAAAAACAGGGGAATAAAAGGTAGTAACTCTTCTTTGATATTTAATTTGTAGATGTTCAATATGTGACTTTGAACATTGCATTAGGTGCAAGATTCCATTTTTCAGTCAAGGATTTCATTCCAGGATCTGTTGAAGGTTTTTTATTAATAGAGTACGAGTACTATTGTCCGATTCTTCAATTCTCTTTTGTCCTCATCTCAGTTTGGAAAATAAAGTGTTTCAACTCCTCTAATGATTATAATCGCAGAAGGTTTCATTATTTTTTTTTAAAAAGCACCTGAACTAAAAAGCTTGAAGTGTGAACTCTGGTACCTGGTGGTCTGAAGCTCGAGAGCCGGCTGTGTACTTACATTTGTCTTACAATTATCTGGAGAGAGGAAAATCCTCCAAAGTTCTCAGTGACTTTTAGGAATTGTCTGCTTTATGGATTTCAGGTGAGAACAGGAATAGATGGGGTTGTGATACCTCCAGCATTGAAAATGGCTTTATTATACACTTCACGTGGCTTTGATAAAGAGTGATTGGCACTTGCAGAAATGTATAATATGAGTGCTTTCTTTCTGTTCCTTAGCAATAGTTAATGTCTTCAGTAGCATCAAATGGAGGGAAAAATTGTTTCCAACCAAAACAAATCTTCTCCTTGGGGCATTTACAAGGATAAGGAGAATGTGCTAAATACTGATAAAAACCTTGTGTCTTTAGATTCTTAGTACTTAACCACTCAATTATATTTTTGATTTGAAGTTGTTGCTGTGCCATAGTGTGGGTGTGAGAATCACATGCGGTTGGTGTAATATTTGAAATTACATTGTTCAATTAACTTCACATTTGGTGGTGAATATGTTATAGAGTAGTTTAAACTGCTTGGCAACACAAGAACAATCATATAGTTCAGTTTAGTTTAGTTTGGAGATGTAGGGCGGAAACAGACCCTTCGGCCCACCGAGTCCGCGCCGACCAGTGATCCCCGCACATTAACGCTAATCAACACGCACTAGGGACAATTTACAATTTTACCAAGCCAATTAACCTACAAACCTGTACGTCTTTGGAGTGTGGGAGGAAACAGGAGATCCCGGAGAAAATCCACACAGGTCATGGGTAAAACATAAAAAATGCAATACAGACAACACCCGTACTTAGGATCGAACCCGGGGCTCTGGTGCTGTAAGACAACAAATCTACCATTTAGCCATCATGCCTCCACTTAATATAAAAGAAAAGAAAGGAACTCCTACATTTACATGCTTCTGTTATGCCCTTATAACATTCTACAGTAGTTTCCAATCAAAGAACATCTTAAACTATAGTGAGCTTTTACAAACTGTGATGATCAGATCCGTTTTATTGATTACAACATAAATGTTGGCTGGTTCACCACAAATAACACTCCTCATCTTATCCAGCATAATGCTGGGGAATATTTTCTTTCCATACTAAAGCCAATGAGAGCTCAATTTCCCCCCCCCCCGAGTATTGCATTGAAGTAGCAATCCAGAGTTTTGTTCTCACGTCTCTGGAATGGGACATGAAAATACAGGGGACTTCAATTTGGAAAGTGAACATAATTTCTCTTTTAACTCAGTTGTGAGAAAATGTGGTGTTATGGAGCATGATTCGACAAATTTTATCACCAACTTATATGATGAAATATGAAAACAGGTGATCAAAGGGGTAGGAGATAAGATCCAAATAAATGGTAAAGAGGTGGGTGGCTGGATGACGTAAGGAGAATTCCAGAATTCCAGCAGAAGATATGATGGAACATATGATAAAATTTGAAGACCATAAACATGGGAGATTCATATTAATGTAGCTCAGAAATAGGCCATTTACCCCATTGAATCTGAGTTGACCACAACATTTATATTAAATTAATCCAACACTAATTCCACTTTATTTTCTTCACATTCTCATTAACTTCCCCTAGATTCTACCAGCGGATTAGGGTGGCTCAGAGGCGTAGCAGTAGTGTCAGCGAACCTAGTTCGATCCTGACTACGGGTGCTGTCTGTATGGAGCTTGTACGTTCTCCCTGTGACCGCTTGGGTTTCCTCCGGGTGCTCTGGTTTCCTCCCACACTCCAAAGACGTACAGTTTGGTAGGTTAATTGGCTTCTGTAAAATTGTAAATTGTCCCTAGTGTGTAGGATAGTGCTAGTATACAGGGTGATCACTGGTCAGCGTGGATTCGGTGGGCCGAAGGGCCTGTTTCCTCACCCTATCTCTAAAATCTAAACTTTAAAGTCACTCACCTATTTAGTAGGTACAATTTATAGTGGTCAATTAACCTACCAACCTGCACATTTATGGGATCTAAGAGGAAACTGGAGCACCAAGAGAAACCTATGCAGTCACAGGAAGAATGTGCAAATTCCACACATATAGCACCAGAGGTCTGGATTGAACCCGAGTCATTGGATCTACTGGCTGTGCCACTATGTCTTGCTAGTAAGCTGGTTATGGTGGAGGTTATGATGATTAAGAGTGGTGAGGCATAGAGAATTTTATGGCAAGGTTGAAAATTTAAAAATCAAGGAATTTTCGAGCAGGTGCGAATGTGAATTAAAAACATAGGCTTAGATGAACAGAACAGTGAACAATAAAAATTTGGCGGCAGTGTTATAGATCAGCTCAACTTAACAAATATAATAGAAATATCACAAAGTAAATACCATACCACAAACATGATATACCTCAATGGAAAAAGAAAGCCAGTTAAAATAAAAATTATGGCTTAATAGTTACATGAGAGCTGTATGATTTTTACATTACCGTTCCACAGACCAGTACATTGAATAAAAGCTTCAATCATTTTCTCCCTTATAATTTTGATTCATCATGATTAATATTTTAAAAGAAACCTGCAGCATTCTCAACTGGAAATTGTACAGGATCTCTCTTATTTAAGCTTCATTAATGGTAGACTTCATTTCATTATCTTTGCCATGACCTGGGAGAACTAAAGGAAGAAAATTATAATGTTGAAATAAATACTTCAACCACATCAAGGAAATAAAAGGATTGGCAATTTTAAGATGAAAATTGATGTGCGAGGCAGCAATTTTGAGCCACGTGGGCTTTATTCATTTATTAATGAGCTCCATAAAGGCACCCTCTGTGCCAGTGCTCTTGGGAAAACCAACCAGACACCAATGGCCCATATGCAGGGCATTTCCAATGAACCCACTGACAGAAGTAATACTGACGTGCAAAGGAGAACATTCATGTCACATCCTCCAGTGAGCACTAATTATATTGGCTTATTAATTTAACTTCAAGTGGTCTCATACATGAGGAGCTAAAGAGACATTACTGTTTCCAATGTTTTGCACTAAATATGCTGGAGTTAAAAAAACTTGCAGGCATGAAGCCCTTGCATTTTTTAATTCATGTGAGCCATCTACAAAACAAAAACCCTGAAACCTAAAAATAAAAAGCAGTCAATTTTAACCCCTTAATGGTGGATTTAACTGTCAAGCTCTGTCAGTTCTTTTCCAGTTTACACAGTAAATGCTTTATTCTCGCATGATATTAAATACTTAAAAAAACTGAGAGATCATAAAAGTCTAGAGGTTATAGTTTTTTTAGTTATACCTTTGGTGGGGGTGGAGTGGTGGGGTAGGGGGGCTGGGGTTTCATCAATTCGGCAAAAGGATATAATTTGAATCTTCTTGTGGAGTTTCTATGGGGAATACAGACCCACCTTTCCCCCATCCCTATACATTATACAGGCAATTCAAACTGTCTTAACACCAGGGAGGTTTTTTAACAAATCAATTTCTGTTCTCGGAACGCAACGAGGAAGCATCTCTGAGTTAGACCATAGCATTTGAACCATTAAATTAAAAACAACCAAAACAAGGTGCAGCCTAAGCTTTTATGGTTTAAATTGAGCGGTGTTTTTTTTTAGCATGAATGCTGGAAATAATGAGTTGACACTGTCTAGCAAATAGGCGAAGGGCAACAATGTCTAAATATGTAATTTTATTAACCTTTGGTTCCTTTCTTTTTCATTTCTGATTTCTGGTACCCTTACAATTGTTAAAAAAGTTATTTACCTGACAGTGCCGTTCTCTGTACAGGTACCTAGATGGAGCAAATTTCAATCAATTGACCAAGAGTGTGTGTGCCCCTTTAAAAACACATAGTGCTTTGAAGTAGTTGTAAGAAAAAGGCTGAACTCATTTTGGACCTTCTTAGATTAAATGAAAATTGTAGATCTCGTTTGCAAATTTTATTAGACTTCTACCATGCTGTCAAAAGAAAAAAAATTGCTGTTAAACATTTCAAATATATCACAGGACGAATAAACAAATAATTTATTTCTCAAGTAAGAATAGATAAGCATAAACTTTGCATAAGTATGTTATTCTAAGTGCATCTTCTGAAAAAAAATCTGGAAATCTGGAGGTTTTGCAAAAAAGACAACAAAAAGAGTCCTTTATTGGTGATGATTGAAAATGGGAAGGATGCCAATGGTTTAGTACCGTGACTTTCATTTGTATTGTATTTACCAGGGCACAGAAAATGATTTATTGAGTACTCAAATTCAGCTTCTGATATCATGGGAAGGCAAGCAGTGTAAAATCAGATATTTGGCATTATGTGTTGTTTTGATGGTGGTATTAAGAGTCTATGATGTGGCAGATGTTTCACTGCACTATTGTGAAATGAGTAGATTATGAGGCATAATTAGATGTACATAGGAATCAATGCTGTTATCATTGGAGCCTCTGGGCTATGCAGCAGATAACAATCGTGGCAGCAGGTGGTCGAATGACTTGAAGACAGGAAGACACACCACAGGAGACAGAGTGGCAGGTTTCAGAGTTCTGGGTGGACTGGGGTGGGATGGGGGAGGTGTTTGAAAGATCTAAGCTGCAAAATGCATTCGCAATTGCTGATTTATAAACAATACAAATCGGCAGCATTTCATAAAGTATGATACTACTTATCTGCTCATTTTTCTTCTTGCTTTCTGCACATAGGTTTAATTGCATTTGAGTTTGGATGGAAGTTTATCCATTACTTCCAAGATGTGGAATGTATACTGTGCTAAATTTATATTAGTAATTAAGCTCTGATACAGTGGCAACATTCATGGGCACAGATTAGGTGTTAGTTGGTGCAAAGTGAGGAATGAGACATTAAACCAACGCTCACAAAATATATATGCAAGAACTGCAGATGCTGGTTTAAACCGAAGGTAGACGCAAAAAGCTGGAGTAACTCAGCGGGTCAGAGAGCATCACTGGAGAAAAGGAATAGGTGATGTTTCGGGTCGAGACCCTTCCTCAGACAAACCAAAGGTCACATAGGTAAACTATCCAATGTTGCATTTTAAAGAAGAGGTTGGATTTTCCCTCGTGGCCTTAATTTAGTTTAGTTTAGTTTAGAGATAAAAGGCGGAAACAGGCCCTTTGGCCCACTGAGTCCGTACCGACCATCGATCACCCATTCACACTAGCACTATCCTACACAATAGGAACAATTTACAATTTTACAGAAATTACAGTCCTGGGGAGAACGTATAAACTCCGTACAGACACCACCTGTAGTCAGGATCAAACCCGGGTCCCTGGTGTTGTAAGGCAGCAACTCTACTGCTGCGCCACATTGCCTACAGTTAAAAATAAATTTTCAAAGGGCCTAGCTAATATTTATGCCTCAACTCACATCAGTCAATTAGATTATCTGTGTATGTTGTCTGTTGTATTTTCTACATCGCAACAATGATCACATTCAAAGTCTTTAATGTGGGATGTTCTGAGGTAGTACGAGGTGAAGTAAATGTCACACTTTTTTAGAGTTTAAGTTTTACTTATTTTGGAATGTTTCTTGTCATGTTCAATGAGGTGAAGGCATATGTATTTCTTCTCTCTAGTTTGAAAGCTTCTTCACTTGGAAAGTCTTTATGAGGAATATTCCCTCCATTTTTTCATAGAATGCGTTACTTTTCCAATGTTCAGATCTTGGATGTGCATTGGATTAAGCCAAAATGCCACAAAATGGGTTCTTAATGTTATAAATACAGGGCATTTTCATATGCAGGAAGAATGTCATTCCTGACCAGCAGTGGATGAAGCCCCAGAAAAAGACGTCCACGTGAATCCATACCCTGGTAAAAGTTAAAGAGGTTCAAAAGGAGAAAGAGGCACATTGAAGTTCTAGTGCCTGATGGCTGTGTGCTCAAATCTCCTTACTAGAATTTCTGGCATTCAACACAATGTCTTTGAAATTGCTTGAAAAGATTTTTGCTTGAGGAAAAATGCAGTTTGGTCACATGATAATTGTCGTTGTTGATATCCACCATAGGGCCTTCTTTGCACAAGAATGTCTGGCTTGCTGTTTTAAAGATCTGAGCATCTGACTCGCTCCTTTGGGAAACAGCACAAAGGTTATTTCCAGCAGCAAAATGTGAGTTTGCAATGTGCAGAGGTTCAAGCTAATTGCAAGGGTCCTGGTTATGTTTGTTTTTGCCTTACGGGGTGAATGGTGTAACCTTATGAAAGGCCTGTCCTTAACTGTCTTAGAAAATGTTTGTTGAATAGCTATGCAATGCCCACACCTGAAGTCCTGATCATTTACTTGGTTGTGGAGGACAAAACATAATAGGCACATAGTGTCTTGGAGTTAGTACAGAAACAGGCCCTTCTCTCCAACATTTCTATACTGATCGAGATGCCCATCTCAGCTGGTCATATTTGCCTGCATTTGGTCAATGTCCATCTAAACCTTTCCTATCCATGTACCTGTCCAAATGTATTTTAGATCTTGTTCTTTTTCTTGCCTCATTCACTTTCTCTGGCAGCTTATTCCATAACTTTGCGTGAGAAAGTCACTCCTCGGGTTCCTATTAAATCTTTCCCTCTCTTCTTAAACCTGTGCCCCTAGTTTTTGATTCCCCAACCCTTTGAAAAATAATGTGCTGCATTCACTCCGACTATCCTCCACACTATCTTACACCTCTATAAAATCACCCCTCGGTCTCCTGCGCTCCAAGGAATAAAGTCCCAGCCTGCCCTAAATATACCTAGAACTCGGTCCCTGGAGTTCAGGTAGAGAATGCTAAGGTATAGAAAATCGACACCACATCAACTGTCCCTGTTAGTTCTTCACAATAATCCCAGCCACCAAAGTATTCAGCAGTGAATAGAAGACCTGCCGCTTCCATATAATAAACATCAAACAATTTCTTGCAACACCAAGGCATCCTTCTGTTTAGGATGTCAAATTCTCCAAATTTGTCACTGTTTTAGATGCTGTGTATCTGCTGATCAGTTAGGCGGAGGTACTTGTGGATGATGACGTGGGAAGAATGGTGGTAGCCAGGGGAAAGTGGAGAATGCTGGATGGTAAGAAAGTTGAAATACGAAAAGAGAAAACAGTGAACTTTCCAGGTGGAATGCACTTTATCAGGATGCAAATTCATGTACTGTAGCTTCTTCGACCTGAAGCATTTATTGGTTCCTCTTTCCACAGGTACCGCTGACTGGATGGATTGCAGTTTTATTTGTTTTCCATTAATGGTACGAGAGTATATAGTAGCTGCTACCTATTGAAATGATGTTGCTATTATCATAGGATGCAGGGATACCACAGGAAAATCCCCCCTGGTTGAAAAGCATCTCGATGAGTAAGTAAAAAGAGAAGAGATCAAATTATTGATTAATCCATATCAACCTTGCCTGTGATCTATCAGTCACATAAAGACAAGGCAATCCAGAATTAATTTCACCCATTCACGTTGCCAGTCTGAACATGCTACCTCTGCCAAACTTTGAAGAAGTTCTGCTCCTCTCTCAGACGAGAGTTCTGCAACAGCCTCTCTCGCTGCTCCCCCTCAGTGATTCCTCCTGTTGTCCGGTTCCATGCTGTCCTTTTAACACCTTATATGCTCTTTGTACCCTTCCATATCTCTAGTTTCCCTCACCCCTGACTCTCAGTCTGAAGAAGGGTCTCGACCTGAAATGTCACCCATTCCTTCTCACCAGAGATGCTGCCTGTCCCGCTGAGCTACTCCAGCATTTTGTGTCTATCTTCTATGCCAAACGTTGCTGGCATAAAGACTTATCCCAGGCAGAGATCTATTTGATGTAATGCACACAAAGAGAAATAATTAGAGAATGTCTGAGAAGGCGTGTAACATAATAAGGAACTTTGAAAAAGCAGAATAATGCAGCTTGCAGGAATCAGACGTGTGAAGAGCGATTCATTTCAGAAGCCAGTCCTCATTAATTCAGAGCAAATGCCTGTAAAAGCAAGGGGCTCCGCAGCTCTGTGTCTCTGCGCCTGCTCTCCTAGTGTGCTCAGATCCCGGTAATGTCTTCTGTCACAGATTCCAGCTGCCCCTTTTTATTTCCCCTCCAGCACAATGTTTCATTCTCTTGCAGCCGGTGCCTCTTCATTGACCTGTTTGTGATCTCCCCAATAATTAACATATGCTTATTGGTGACAGTTCTTTCCGTTTGCCCATGGTACGGTTTGTGAACTGTGACTGAATCAAGGCGTAAGATGGCACATCATAGAGAGTTGTGACCCTCTAAATCTTTCAGTCCCATCAAAAGAAATCAAGCGTAATTTCTAAACAGCCCTTCCAGGTGAGAGAGAGAGATTCCTCCAGCCTCATCTGTTATATTTGGTTCTCCTCTAGAATAACAGAGCAGCCTCTGCATCACTGAGGTGAGACACAGATTAGGTGAAGATGGACACAAAATTCTGGAGTAACTCAGCAGGACAGGCAGCATCCCTGGAGAGAAGGAATGGGTGACGTTTCTGTCTGAGGAAGGGCCTCGACCCGAAACATCACCCATTCCTTCTCTCCAGAGATGCTGCCTGTCCTGCTGAGTTACTCCTGCATTTTGTGTCTATCTTCGGTTTAAACCAGTATCTGCAATTCCTTCTTACACAGATTAGGAACCCGCTTTGCTGAGCCCGTGCGCCCTGTCCTCTGCAACCATCTGGATCTCAGGTCGCATGCTATTTCAATTGCTCCTCTTTATTCCTATCCACACTGACCTATCTGTCCCTGGCCTCCATAACTGCCGGGATGAAGCCAAATGCAAACCAGGGAAACAGCATCCCATAGCACGCCTGGGTAGTCTATGTCCCACTGGCATGAACATTGAAATCTCCAGTTCCAGGCCCCCTCTCTGTCCTTTCCACTCTTCTCTTATCCACTTTAATCCATTCACACATCCCCTTCTTCCTGCCTTATTCCCCCTGGATCCCCTTCCCTCCATTACTCACCCCTCCCCTCCCTCTGTTGATTCAATTTGCCAGCACCCCTAATCCAGTTCCATCTTTCAAATTCTACCTCCATCCTCCCCTCCCCTCCTCCCCTCCTCCCCTCCCCCCAACCATGAGCCAATCCAACCCCTCCTCTCCTGTATCCACCTATTGCTGCTAATTTTTGCCCCAACCCTTTCCCCACTTCTTTATACTGACTACTTCCCTTCTAGTCTGATGGGTCTCGACCAAAATGTTAAATATCCATTTCCCTCCACAGATGCTACCTGATGTATTGAGTCCCTACCTCTGGTCTTTTTTAATTTTTGCTACAAATTCCAGCATCTGCAGCCTCTTCTGTCTCCGTAAGTGATTTTTCCTATCCATGGAGTGTGTTGAGCTAGCCTTGTGCAGATTTTATCGACAAAGATTTACATGCTGCACATTAAGCCAGTATTGGAAGAAATTTCATTTTGATATATGGCATACATTTATTATTTCACAGGCATGAGTTGTAATTCCACTGCCCTCGGGATCAATAATTTGAATGTGTTAAAAGAAATAAAAGAGATATTTCAAGAGTGAAATAATACAAAACCTTGCACAGGGCACAATGTTGTGGAATTAATTTTGAGCTTTTTTTCATTGTTCTACAAGATATTTAACATACAGAACCATTTCATTGGGCAGTTCTGGGTGGTCTTTAACTTCAGCTACTAGACTTATCAAATTCACACTCACAACAGAGAGGTATTTTTGGCAGTTCATGGCCCATGTAGCTAACCTTTCCCATTTTAGAATTTTATATTTCTTTGTTTTGAGATCATCCTAATTTTCACCTAATATTTCACACATGCCTGCGTTAATATGATGGCGCGTGGATGTTTGTTTGTGTGCGTGAGTCTGAGTGAATGTTTGTGAGTATGAGTGTGCGTGTGCGTTTAGGTTTGGTTAAGCATGTGTGCATGTGTATGTACCTGAGTATGAGTGTGCATGTGTGCACATGTTTGTGCCAGTGTGTGTCAGCCTCTGAGCGTTTGAGGTTTGAGACATGTGGTGGTGAAGACTAAGGTCGGAGTGAGGAGCTTTGTTGCAGGCAGCCACCCGGTAACAAATGGGTTCCATTTTTACAGGTGTTGAATTTATCCATTGTAAAATACACGAAAATAACCCTGTAAGAGAGAGAGAGAGGGGGGGGTGGGGGGGGGGGGGGGGGAGAGAGAGGGAAGGGGAGAGAGAGGGTGTAGGGAGAGAGAGAGAGAGAGAGAGAAGGGGGGGGAGGGAGGGAGAGAGGGAGAGAGGGAGAGAGGGAGAGAGGGAGAGATGGAGAGAGAGAGAGGGAGAGAGGGAGAGAGGGAGAGAGGGAGAGAGGGAGAGAGGGAGAGAGGGAGAGATGGAGAGAGGGAGAGAGGGGGGGATGTCGGGACCAGCTCCGCACAACTCCATATGGCTCCGGCAATCGAAGTGGGACTGGCCCCGTGAGGTCGTACGGCTCAAACGACCACATTAGGTCGCGCTTGCCGCATGCAGTCGCATGCTCGTGGGACAGGCCCTTTGGTGTTTTGCTCAAGATTCCAACATCTGCAATTACTTGTGTCTAAATATTAATTTGTTGTTCTGTATGGCCTTGTATACATTTTTGTTGGATTTGCATACATTGCAGGATTAATAACAATGCAAGTAAAATGCATTTGAAGTTGATGTATAAATAAAGGCTTATTTTTTCCCTTCTTTCCCCTCCCCTTTCCAGCTCTCCCACAGCCCACTGTCTCCGCCTGTTCATTTCTTCTTCCTGCCTCTCCCACCCCCACATCAGTCTGAAGAAGGGTCTCGACCCGAAACGTCGCCTATTTCCTTTGCTCCATAGATGCTGCCTCACCCGCTGAGTTTCTCCAGCATTTTTGTCAACCTATAAATGAAGGCTTATTCTTTATCTCACCAGCATTAATATGACATGCCTGGGCATGGATGATTCTATCAAACATTGTTCCCTTATTCCTGAGAGCTCAACTGCAGTCTAAATAAGAAAGTTAAACCTCCTCCAGCGAATGTAGATGTCTTTGTTTGCCAGTCAGGCTTGTAAAGTCAATTCATGGTCCTTTGGGCTATGAATGTATACCTTATGAACTAGAGGGTCTCTCTCTCTTAAGAGATGAGAGGAAGAACTAAAATCGCTGCAGTGTTGTAAAATCTTTGCAATATTTTACACACATTCAGCTATGATGCTTGAGAAAACAGGTCAGAGGCTAGAAATTGTATTCCACACAGAAAGAATGATAAGAAGCTGCAGGAGGTGGCGGAGAAGCAATTATCATGATGCTCTGCTTTCAAAGAGATACACATTAAATAGCACTCTCTGTGACACCTCAATGTGGTTATGCACTACTAGTTTCAGAAACTATTGTGCATTTTCAATGTTTCAATGGTATTTTATTGTCACATGTTCTGAGGTACAGTGAAATTGATTTTTGCATACTGTTCAGTAAAAGTATAACTATGCATATGTACAGTCTTGGATTAAGTACAACTGCAATGGGATGCTACACTGAGGCAGTATACAAGAGTCGCAAGGTTTTGGTGCCATTTTCAAGTCCAAGTGCAGAGTTCTTAACCTGGCCATATAGGTCCGTGGTTCTGGTGGCATTGTAGGGTTGGCCTGGCCAAGCAAAGTTGTTGGTGCTTTCCACTGCTGCTCCACTGCTCACTGCCGTTGCAGGTCACGTCCAGTCACTGCGCTCAATCTCTTGGGGAGGCGCCCGATGAATCGAGTCTTGAAGTGAAGGCTCTCAAAATGAACTAGTACTGGAAATAATATGTGGATTTGCTTCACACAATGTGGAGAGGAAATTAGTGTCCTGCTTCTCTTATGCTTGATCTGGGTTGGTAGCAATGGTGGGGATAGCTATGGGATCAGAGTTTGACAATAGACAATAGACAATAGACAATAGGTGCAGGAGTAGGCCATTCGGCCCTTTGAGCCATTCAATGTGATCATGGCTGAACATCCCCAATCAGTACTCCGTTGACGAGACACAAAGGTGACCAGTTGGGCTCAGGGAAGGAATATGCCTTTAGCTAATGCTTGGGTGGGAATTCCTTGTACCTTTAAGTATTTCCTGTTCAAGACCTGTATTTTACATTGTTGCAAGATTGCATTTCAGCAGTTGCATCATTTGGGATGCATGACAGATGGCACCCATTTTGCATGCCCAGCAGTGTCCATGCAAGGACACTATGCATTTGGCATTAAGCTATGTAATTTGACATTTTGTAAATTTGTGCCCATTGATCATACACCAATCACATTTGGTCTAAAATATATGCATTATGTAAATGAAATTCCAGGGCAGATGTTCAGGATCTGTGACATGGTAGCAGTACATAACCAAGAGAATTCCATGAAGGGTCTTGACCCGAAACGTCACCCATTCCTTCTCTCCAGAGATGCTGCTTGTCCTGCTGAGTTACTCCAGCTTTTTGTGTCTATCTCTCATTTAAATTAAATTGGATCTAATTGGTCTGCTTGCCATTTCAAAATCAGTTGAATTCAGAATATTTTGATTTGGTTGGTTTTAGCTGCTTTGTTGAATGGTCTTTGTTGCAGCTATTGTCTTTACAAAACCATAGACTCTTGGCAGGGATATCAGGTATTCTCTGAACACGTTGAGAAGTGGACTCCATGGCTTCACTGCAGTGATGTTCCCCGGTATGTTATCTTTCCCATACTGCTAATTACAGCCAATTTATTGCTAATGAAAAATTACCAATGCTATAATGACAAATTGGGAGTATAAAGATGGAGTTGAAGGGAAAGTGATACAGGAAAAGTTACAAAAGACTCCCGGATTGATGGGAAGGAAAGTTTGAGAAGGGATAAGAGAGTACGGTCAGGGCCAATTGCGAGCAGTGCTAGAGGGGAGGTGAATACCGAGGTCAAAGTGTTGTATATTAATGCGCGAAGTATAAGAAATAAAGTGGACGAGCTTGAGGCTTTTAGAAATTGGCAAGTATGATGTTGTGGGAATTACAGAGACATGGCTGCAAGAGGGCCAGGGCTGGGAACTGAATATTCAAGGGTATACCTCCTATCAAAAAGACAGACAGGTGGGCAGAGGGGGTGGGGTAGCTCTGTTGGTGAAGAATGAAATTCAGTCCCTTGCAAGGGGTGACATTGAAACAGGAGATGTGGAGTCAGTATGAATAGAACTAAGGAATTGTAAGGGTAAAAAATCCCTAATGGGACTTATCTTCAGACCCCCAAACAGTAGCCTGGATATAGGGTAAAAGTTGAATCAGGAGTTAAAATTGGCATGTAGTAAAGGTAATGCTACGGTTGTTATAGGAAATTCCAATATGCAGGTAGACTGTGAAAATCAGGTTGATACTGGACCCCAAGAAAGGGAGTTTGTGGAGTGCCTCCGTGATGGATTCTTAGAGCAGCTTGTATTGGAGCCTACCAGGGAGAAGGCAATTCTGGATTTGGTGTTATGTAACGAACTGGATTTGATAAAGGAACTTGAGGTTAAGGAGCCATTAGGAGGTAGTGACCATAATATGGCCAAGTTTAATCTACAATTGAAGAGGGAGATGGGTAAATCAGAGGTGTCAGTGTTACCGTTGAAAAAAGGGGACTACGGAGCCATGAGGGAGGAGCTGGCCAAAGTTGACTGAAAAGATACCCTACAATACAATACAATACAATACCATTTATTTGTCATTTGAACCTCACATGAGGTTCAAATGAAATTTGGTTTCTGCAGTCATACAAGAAAAGAACCAAGACACACACCAACACAATTTACACAAACATCCATCACAGTGAATCTCCTCCTCACTGTGATGGAAGACAAAGTCCTGTCTCGCCCCTGCTCTCCATTCTTCTCCCGATGTCAAAGTCAAAGCCCCCGGCAGCCGGCGGGCGCTAGCAAGTCTGCGGCCATTTAAAGCCGCGCCGGGCGATGTAAGGCCCTGCTCCGGGTCTTGATGTTGGAGCCCCCGGCGGGCGCTAGCAAGTCCCGCGGCTGTTTAAGCCGCGCCGGGCGATGTAAGGCCCCGCTCCAGGTCACTTTCAACCCCGCAATTCGGGCGGGAGAAGTTGCTGTTGCTGGTGCTCCGTGAAGCAGTCTCCCACCGGGGACCCGCGAGCTCCCGGTGTCACCATCCACCGGAGTCGGGTCGCAGCAGCGCGCCATCACAGCTCTCCACGCTCCGAAGTCGGCCAACTCCACGACGGTAGGTCCGCAGCACCGCCGGCTCCCTGACTTGAGCCCCCAAGTCGTTCCGGTTGGAGGCCACCCCACGGTGCTAGGCCCCAACGGCAATGGAGACCCGACAGGGAAAAGGTCGGGTCCCCGTACAGGGAAGAGACTTAAAAGTTTCCCCCACCCACCCCCCGCCTCCCACACATACACATTTAAAAACCCACTACAAACTATACCCTCACGGGACAAAAAAAAAAAAGACAGACGGACCGCAGAGTCCGCTGCGACGTCGGTTGCGCCGCCCACCCAAGCAGGGATGACAGTGGAACAACAATGGCAGGTTTTTCTGGGTATAATACAGAACGTGCAGGATCAGTTCATTCCAAAGAGGAAGAAAGATTCCAAGGGGAGCAAGGGGCCACCGTGGCTGACAAGGGACGTCAGGGACAGTATAAAAATAAAAGAGAAGAAGTACAACGAAGCAAAGATGAGCGGGAAGCAAGAGGATTGTGTAATGTTTAAGGAGCAACAGAAGATAACTAAAAAGGCAATACGGGGAGAAAAGATGAGGTACGAAGGTAAGGTAGCCAAGAATATAAAGGAGGATAGTAAAAGCTTCTTTAGATATGTGAAGAGGAAAAAATTAGTTAAGAACAAAGTTGGACCCTTGAAGACTGAAAAAGGTGAATTTATTATGGGGAACAAGGAAATGGCAGATGAGTTGAACAGATACTTTGGATCCATCTTCACTAAGGAGGACACAAACAATCTTCCTGATGTACTAGTGGCCAGAGAATCTGGGGTGACGGAGGAAATGAAGGAAATCCACATTTGGCAGGAAATGGTGTTGGATAGACTGGTGGGACTGAAGGCTGATAAATCCCCAGGGCCTGATGGTCTGCATCCCAGGGTACTTAAGGAAGTGGCTCTAAAAATCGTGGACACATTGGTGATAATTTTCCAATGTTCTATAGATTCAGGATCAGTTCATGTGGATTGGAGGGTAGTTTATGTTATCCCACTTTTTAAGAAAGGCGAGAGAGAGAAAACAGGGAATTATAGACCAGTTAGCCAGACATCGGTGGTGGGGAAGTATAAAAGTTGAAATAGCTGCACATTTGGACAGCAGCAACAGGATTGGTCCGAGTCAGCATGGATTTACGAAGGGGAAATCATGCATGACTAATCTTCTGGAATTTTTTGAGGATGTAACTAGGAAAATGGACAAGGGAGAGCCAGTGGATGAAGTGTACCTGAACTTTCAGAAAGCATTTGATAAGGTCCCACATAGGAGATTAGGGGGCAAAATTAGGGCACATGGTATTGGGGATAGAGTGCTGACATGGATAGAAAATTGGTTAGCAGACAGGAAACAAAGAGTAGGGATTAATGGCTCCCTTTCAGAATGGCAGGTAGTGACTAGTGGGGTAAGGCAAGGCAGTGAAGAAAGCGAATGGCATGTTGGCCTTTATAACAAGAGGAGTTGAGTATAGGAGCAAAGAGAACCTTCTCCAGTTGTATAGGGCCCTAATGAGACCACACCTGGAGTATAGTGTGCAGTTTTGGTCCCCTAATTTGAGGAAACACATTCTTGCTATTGAGGGAGTGCAGCGTAGGTTTACAAGGTTAACTCCCGGGATGGCGGGACTGTCATATGCTGAGGGAATGGAGCGGCTGAGCTTGTATACTCTGGAGTTTAGAAGCATGAGAGGGGATCTTATTGAAACATATAAGATTATTAAGGGTTTGGACATGTTAGAGGCAGGAAACATGTTCCCGATGTTGGGGGAGTCCAGAACCAGGAGCCACAGTTTAAGAATAAAGGGTAAGCCATTTAGAACGGAGTCGAGGAAACACTTCTTCACACAGAGAGTTGTGAGTCTGTGGAATTCTCTGCCTTAGAGGGCGGTGGAGGCCGGTTCTCTGGATGCTTTCAAGAGAGAGTTAGATAGGGCTCTTAAAGATAGCGGAGTCAGGGGATATGGGGAGAAGGCAGGAACAGGGTACTGAGTGTGGATGATCAGCCATGATCACATTGAATGGCGGTTCTGGCTGGATCCTGCACCTGTTGTCTATAGTCTATTGTCTATAAAACAAGACCCTCCCACAAAATTACAGAAGCACATCTTGACAGCACGTGAAGCAATGAATCCAGATCTTCACTAATGCATCCATCAAGAGTGCCCCTTGAGTATTCTAAATAACATTGCCCAATTAGTAGTTTGAAACTGGTTGTCAAGATTTCCTGACATGCAGTAAAAATCCTCTCCAAACATTTTATAAGGCACATCTCTGAATGTGTTCATACTTCATGATTCTGTATATTGGAGCCAATACAAGGCTACACAACTATAAAGCCACCAGTTTATGAGGTTCCGCTAATCGATGCAAGTAAATGTGGAATAATTCCAGCGAGTTCTATAATAGACTTTTAGTGGTGCATTAATGGAGACATGGATATGAGTGTAGTACTAAAAGCTAGTTATAATGGTAGCATGACAGAGTTTGCATTTTGAATGTATTACACATTGTGCTCACTACCATTAAAATACATTTTTTATGTCGGTCAGCATGAAGAATGTTGCCGCTGAATGGTGGCCTTTAGTCTCGATCAGGCTCACACACCACAAATAAGATGAATGGGTGTTTTAACCATTCAATAAACATTGTAAATAATAGTTGTGTGTTTTATAAGACATCTAGTACAAAATTTAGAGCTTACAAGTTAAACGATTCAAACTTAGTTCCAAAGATACAGAGACGATCAGGTTTACAGTAATACAATTATGATGGTCATCAGATATGGTGAAGCTCTGACCTCATAAGGTCACCTTTGATGCAAATTTAGTTACCTTTTTTTCAGAGTTTACCATATAAAACCTCTAGTTTATCCAGCACTACAGTCTATCATCTTGCATTAGATTTTACGAACCTACAGATTGACCTACAGTATGTGAATTTAACCCTTACAATGTATTAACAATGACACTAATAATGTTATTCTAATATATATTCCATCTGATAATTTCAATAAATAATTTGATGGGATAAATAACCTTGATAATTTTATATGCCACAAAATCATAAGCACTTCCAGTGTCTTCAAGTATTTCCAGAGCAGATATAACATAGTTGGAAGTGTATTGAACCCCCCCATCCAACAGCATTGCCCCATTGAGTGTCTTAACCTCAGTAAATTATCTTTCAATTTACTATACAATGAGTTTAAGCCAATTTATTACCGATAATTATAATGAATGGTTCAGTGATATTGACATGTCTAAGAATCAGATGGTTAGCTTTCTCATCATTTTGTCTTTCAATCTATCCAGCATTCTACCCTATCACAAACCTTACTTGATTAGGATTAGGGTGTCAGAGGTTATGAGGAGAAGGCAGGAGAATGGGGTTGAGAGGGATAGATAGCTTTACCATGATGGAATGGTGGAGTAGACTTGATGGGCCGAATGGCTTAATTCTGCTCCTATAACTTGAACTTATGAACTTTTCTGACTCTCTATGTACCTTAACATTTGCTTTATCTTTAACTTTTTCCAGTTCTCTGATGAAAATTCATCAACCTAAATCATCATCTTGTTTTGTCTCCCTACAGATGCTGCCTGGATGGATGGATATTTACAGAGTTATAGAACATAGAACATAGAACACAGTACAGTACAGGTGCGGGCCCTTCGGCACATATGTTTCTTGGACTATTATTGGTTGTCTGGAGATTTTTGTGACCTGATATTTTAGCTGAATCTTCTGGAAAGAGTCAAGTGTATGAAACCAGTTCCATAATATTGTAATATAAAGAAAAATAGGATACTTTAATAAAAACTAAGTAAGAGACTGTAAATAATATAATTACAATGTAATTCAACTTAGATTTGTATCAATATAATTTTTTACGCAGATTAATTTTTTCTCAGCCAAAATGAAAAAATTAATTTCTTAAAACAATTTAAGCAATATTCATGTCAACCATTATGAGTCAACTCGCACAATCTTCTAATCACTGTCAATTGGCAAATAATGTGCTATTGTGAGGGAATGCAGCATTAGTAGGTAGAGAGTTCAGTAAATATTCCACCAGGTTCAGGAATGCTATAGCTTCTTTCCTGCCTTGTTCAGGTTCTTGTACTGACCTGTACAAACCTAATTCTAGTTCAGCAACGGAACACCATGGGCTACCTCCTTCACTATCATGGACTTGTTTTCCACTTGTGGTTTGCACTAATGCCACGTTTTTTTCACAGTCTTTTTCTTTTCACTGCCTTGCAGCCGTTTACAAGCAATTGATGACAGAAAATAGTTGATATCTGGAACTCATTGCCAGAGGATGAGGTGGAGTTTTATTCAATCACAATGTTTCAGATTAATTCAGATAGATACTTAAATAGGCAAAGCATAGAAGGACATGGACCTAATGCATGCAAATTAGATTTGTGTTAATGGACAAGAAGGTTGGCATGGACTTTGGTTAGACAGCATTTGGAGAATTGCGAGAATTGAGAATTCTGATCGTCCCATTACAGCAAGGATGTGGAGGCTTCAGAAAGCGCTCAGAGGAGGTTTACCAGAATGAGACCTGGATTACGGGTTGTTTAGCTACAGGGACAGGTTAAACAAATTGTTTTCTCTGGACCGCCAGTGGTTCTAAGGTACAGAAGTATGTAAAATTCTGAGAGGCACAGATAGTGTAGAAAGAATCTTTTTCTCAGGATAGAAACATCAAATACTAGAGGACATAGGTTTAAGGTGAGAGGGGGAAAGTTTAAAGGTGAGGTGCACCTTCTCTCTAGGGGGTGGTGAGAGCTTGGAACATGGTGCCAGGGGTGGTGGTTGTTGCAGATATGATGATGCCATTTAAGAGACTTTCAGATGGGCATATGGATATGCAGGGAATGGAGGGATATGAATTCTGAGGATGCATTAGTCTTGTCATCATGTTTGGCATGGACAAAGGGCCTGTCCTGTACTGTTTATGGTTCTATGTTCTAATTGCTTATGTTCTGATTAAGTTTAGTTTAAGTTAGGGACACTGGTCCTTCGGCCCACCGAGTCCGCACTGAATAATGATCCCTGCACATTAACTCTATCCTACAGTAGGGACAGTTTTTACACTACTAAACCAATTAACCTAAAGCGTCTTTGGAGTGTGAGAGGAAACCCCTAGCTCTCGGAGAAAACCTACGCAAGTCATGGGGAGAACATGCAAACTCCATACAGCCAAGCACCCATAGTCAGGATTGAACCCGGGTCTCTGGTGCTGTAAGCGCAGCAAAGCAACAACTCTACCACTGTGCCACTGTGCCGCCCTGAATAGGCTGGTAAAATAGTTAGTTGCAAGCTGTGCTTTTTGTTTCCTGGTTTGCTGCCTGTGAGAGCTCTTTTATGTGATGGGTGCCATTGATGCCAGATGCCAGGGATCACAAGAACCAGATCACAAGATCACAATATTCTTGGGGGTGGAAGAACCCTTGCCTTAGAGACTGCTAGATCCGTGTAGGCTTTCTTTGCCAAGTTCAAGCATTGGCATATTGCTACTGACTACAAATTCCAGGTATTGGTCTATATTGTTGATGCCCCACTTCTTTCTTATTCATTTATCAAGCAATTGCCATGATTATCTCCATCACTGGGCTCCATCTGCTGGGTACATGCGCAATTACACAACAGAGTCTGTAGTTGGGTCAGTATAACTTCAATCTCATGTGTAGATTATTTGCTTGCCTATATGTGCTATATTTTCTTGACTATTTTGCCACACAAAATAAATAAACATTTTAGATTTTAGAATACCAAAGTAAATATGCTTGTTCTGCTGGTATGTCTTTACATATAAACTGATGCAAGAGATGGCAATAAGATTTGGTATAGAATCAAAGAGTCATAGTTAGACAGAACGGAAGCATACCCTTTGGCCCAACTTGTCTATGCTGATGAAGATATCTATCTGGACTCATCCCATTAGTCTGTTTTTGGCCCAAATCCTTCTAAACATTTTTGTATCCATGAACCCATCTAAATGTTTTTTAAACATCGTAATTGCTCCTTTTAGATACCCACCACCCCTTTGTGTGGAAAGTATTGCCACTTGGGTTTCTTTTAAATCTTTCCCATCTCATTTTAAATGGATGCCCTCTAATTTTAGTCTATCTCATGCTGGGAGAAAGATTGTGGCCATTCACCTTATGAACAATGTCCTCATGATTTTGTACACCTCTATATGATCACCCCTCAACCTTCTGCACACCAGGGAAAAAGATACCAGCTTATTCAGCCTCTCCTTATGATTCAAGCACTCCAGTGTCAGTAACAGCCTTGTGAATCTTTTTTGCACCCTTCCAGCTTAGTGACATTCTTCCAAAAAGATGGGTGACTAATACAACAAGGTTGAAAAGGTAGCACACATTTTAATAATGCCACTTCTATCAAAACTAATGGAAGATGAATGATGATATAGAGTTTTACTTGTGTATGATACTGCACAGGAACACATTTGAAGAATGTCACTTTAAATATAAAACTATAAGATGATAAACTAGCAAGTTACCTCTTTTTGCTTTGGATGATGTTGCCGAAAATATCCAAATAAGTGGCTCAAATACAATGTTACTTCTGGTCAAATTGGGGATGCCGGGACATTAAAATTGAGTAAAGGCTTCTGTGCTGCGAGGCCATTTGGTCAATTTAAATGTGCCTTCTGCAGAAATGGGACAAGCTGCAGAATGGTGCCAGCTTGTCTAGAGCCCAGATAAGAGTTGCAGAGAAAGAATGGGACATCTGCAGATTCTGACAATTAGGTGTAAATTGCATGAAACGGATTGGGTGAATGCAAAGCAGACATACACATTGTAAATATTGTTGCAAAGCTTTACTTTGCTAGATGTTGATTGGGTTAAGTCTTGAGCCTTGTCTGGGTTTCTTGAATATCTGGGCAAACGTTGCTATGTTTGCTTCCTTCCAGAAGCTCCGTTTGAATACCATGTATTGGTCACTGTATTATTGGGTTAGGGAAATGTCTATCATGTGCTGTGTTAATCGATATCCGGATTCAGATTCAGATACAGATTCACTTTTAATTGTCATTGTCAGTGTACAATACAGAGACAACGAAATGCAGTTAGCATCTCCCTGGAAGAGCGACATAGAATATGATTTCAATAAATAAATCTATTTACATGTATACAGACATAGTGTATTTTCCTGTGGGAGGAGTGTCCGGGGGGGGTTGTGATTGGCAGTCACCGAGGTACATTGTTGAGTTGTGTGACAGCCGCAGGGAAGAAGCTGTTCCTGGACCTGCTGGTCCGGCAACGGAGAGACCTGTAGCGCCTCCCGGATGGTAGGAGGGTAAACAGTCCATGATTGGGGTGAGAGCAGTCCTTGGCGATATCTGTTATTGGACTGTAAAGAGACCACCCCCATATGGTTCAGCCCCTCAAGGTTCGGGACCTATAAAAGGTAGCTCCCACGAAGTCCTGTGTCGATCTTCTGGAAGAACGCTTGGGACTGTGTGACCTTTTGGAGTGTCTCTGCTTGCAAGAGGCTAGAAGGGCTTGGCCAAGCAGATACAAGGATCGAACCCGCGGTGGTTAGGTATAGTAGTGGGGAACTGTTATTGTGTTTTTCCAAAATAAAGTTTAGATGTGCAAGTGCTTGACTCAGTATCTTATTGACTGAAACTAGACTGGGGGAAGCTTAGAATGAGCTATTTACACAATGACCAACATAAGCCTTGTTCCTTCCACCACTACACTAACCATATTCACCTTATTTTCATTGCAGCATCAAGGCAGATCTCAATGGCTTTTTGAATGTGCCGTTCTAAAGATTATTGGCCCATAATATCGTCTAATATATTTTTCAGAAAATTAGACGTCATGTGGCGCACAGTGGCGCAGCGGTAGAGTTGCTGCCTTACAGCGCTTGCAGCGTCGGAGATTCTCGTTCGATCCTGACTATGAGTGCTGTCTGTACGGAATTTGTATGTTCTCCCCGTGACTTGCATGGGTTTACGCAGATATCTTTGTTTTCCTCCCACACTCCAGAGATGTACAGGTTTGTAGGTAAATTGGCTTGGTATAATTCTAAATTTCCCTAGTGTGCCTAGGATAGTGTTGTGTGGGGATCGTTGGTCGGCGTGGACTCGATGGGTCGAAGGGCCTGTTTCCGCGCTGTATCTTTAAACTAAACTAACCTTAACTAGACAACAACAGAAGCAGAAATTCATTTTCAGATTTCCTTCCAATGTACGAAGAGGCCACTCAGCCAATCAAATCTGAAAGTCTGTGCCAACTCTCCAAACAATCCCATATTTCCACATTGCCCTGTATGTTATTGTATCTTACCTGCCCATGCACTTCACCCTGATTTTCCTACCTTTCACCTACATGAGTGGTAGCTTACATTATCAAATTAATCTAAGAATCTGCGCATTTTCTTGGGATTAATCTATCCATGCACTGTATACTTGTATTTATATTTATGCATTTAAAATATGTATGTCATGTTTTATACTTTGGCAATATAACGATGTGTTTTATCATTGAATTGAAATTGGAGAGGGGGAGACACACACACACACACACACACACACACACACACACACACACACACACACACACACACACACACACACACACACACACACACACACACACACACACACACACACACACACACACACACACACACACACACGTGGGGTTGAGAGTATTGTAAACAATGAATGCATTGTTGTACTATAAGGATTATTTGATATATTGTAATTTCTGATCATGTTTTGATGTGTTGTATCATATAATTGTGTCAAATAAAGTTTTTTGAAAGGAAAACAAAAAGAGAGGGAGAGAGAGGTGTGCTGCTGTAAAACGGACCCCACGCATTCCAAGACATGTATTGTTTTTGTTCTCTCTCTTGCCAATAAACCTGATGTGTTCATGTATGACAAGTCTTCACCAAAGGGCTGAGTCGCGATCAGCACCGCGGACGGAGGCAGAAAGGAAGAGAGAGAGGTGTGCTGCTGTAAACCGGACCCCGCGCATACCAAGTATTGTTTTTGTTCTCGCTTGCCAATAAAACTGATTTGTAACTAAACAGATGAGTGAGCCTTTTTTGATTCTACTGGTCAGATCCTTGAACCTGCAACTCTACCGCTATGTCACTGTGCCGCCACATGATAAAAGAGAACAAAGGAACTCCTACATTTACACGCCTCTTTTATAACCTTAAGTTATAAGGTTATACCTTAAGTTATAACCTTAAGTTATAAGAAACTACGTACAGTAGTTTCCAATGAAAGAACATGTTAAAGTGTAGCGAGCTTCTACAAACTGTGATGACCAGATCAGTTTTGCTGATTACCGCATAAATGTTGGCCGGTTCACCACAAATAACACTCCTGATCTTATTCAGCATAGTGCTGGAGAATATTTTCTGTCCATACTAAAGCCAATGAGAGCCCAATTTCCCCTCCAATCCTGCATTGAAGTAGCAATCCAGCTTTTTGTTCTCACTTCTCTGGAGAGGGACATAAAAATATCAGGGACTTCAATCTGGAATGTGAACTTTATTTCTCCTTGTCTCAATGTTGTATATGTTTCAGCATTTTCTGTGTTTTCCTTCAAATATCAATAAACAATAGACAACAGGTGCTGGAGTAGGCCATTTGGCCCTTCGAGCCAGCACCGCCACTCACTGTGATCATTCAAGATTCAAGATTCAAGATACATTTAATTATCACATGTGCCAGATGGCACAGTGAAATGAAATTCCCATACAGCCATACAATAAAAAAAATAAAGAACACACACTATAGAATTTGACATAAAACATCCCCATACAGCAGAATCAAAGTTTCCCACTGTGTGGGAAGGCACCAAAGTCACTCTTCCTCCACTGTTCCCCGTGGTCAGGGCCTCCCCGTGCCCTCCGCAGTTGCCGCTACGGGCGGCCCGATGTCCAGGACCGCTCGCCGGGGTGATACAAGTCCGATGTCGGGGCTGCAGGACGTCCTTAGCGGCGTGGACACAGAGTCGGCCCCCTCATACCGGAGTCGGCGGCTCCCAAAGTCCGTAGGCCGCGCCGGGTGGAGACTGCAAGGCGCCCCAGGACTCCACGATGACAGTCAGCGCCGCCCGCATTGGGAGCTCTCCGCACCAGAGGTCCACGATGTTGGAGCAATGGCCCAACGCTCCGGAGCTCCAAATGGCGACCCAGGTAAGCATCGCCCGCTCCGCGGTGACTCCAGCGCTGCGTCGCCGCTGTAGCAGCCCCGGTCCTGTTCCCGGTCCCCGGCAGGAAAGGCCGCTCCGATCCAGCTGGTAGGCCGCGAGGTGGGGGGCGAGGACGCGACTCGGAGAAATAGTTGTGTCCCCGCCAGGAAGAGACTGGGAAACAGATTCCCCCTTACCCTGCCCCCCTCCCCCACATAGAAAAGTTAAAGTTTCCCCCAACACAAAACTTTAGACTAACTAAAACTAAAAAAAAAGATTGAAACAACAGACAGGCTGTAGGTAGAGGCTGATCATCTACAATCAGCATCCCATCCCTGCCTTCTCCCCATATCCCTTGACCGCTATCGTTAAGAGCTCTATCTAACTCTCTCTTGAAAGCATCCAGAGAATTGGCCTCCAATGCCTTCTGAGGCAGGGAATTCCACAGATTCACAACTCTCTGGGTGAAAACGTTTTTTCTCATCTCCATTCTAAATGGCCTACCCCATTATTCTTCAAATGTGGCCACTGGTTCTTGACTCCCCCAACATTGGGAACATGTTTCCTGCCTCTAGCGTGTCCAATCCCTTTATAATCTTATATCTTTCAATAGACAATAGACAATAGGTGCAGGAGTAGGCCATTTGGCCCTTCGAGCCAGCACTGCCATTCAATGAGATCATGGCTGATCATCCCCAATCAGTACCCCGTTCCTGCCTTCTCCCCATATCCCCTGACTCCGCTATTTTTAAGAGCACTATCTAGCTCTCTCTTGAAAGCATCCAGAGAACCTGCCTCCACCACCCTCTGAGGCAGAGAATTCCACAGACTCACCACTCTCTGTGAGAAAAAGTGTTTCCTCGCCTCCGTTCTAAATGGCTTACTCCTTATTCTTAAACTGTGGCCCCTGGTTCTGGAACCCCCCAACATCGGGAACATGTTTCCTGCCTCTAGTGTGTCCAAGCTCTTAACAATCTTATATGTTTCAATGAGATGCACTCTCATCCTTCTAAACTCCAGAGTGTACAAGCCCAGCTGCTCCATTCTCTCAGCATATGAGAGTCCCGCCATCCCGGGAATTAACCTTGTAAACCTACGCTGCACTCGCTCAATTGCAAGAATTAGCTTCCTCAAATTAGGGGACCAAAACTGCACACAATACTCCAGGTGTGGTCTCACTAGGGCTCTGTACAACTGCAGAAGGACCTCTTTGCTCCTATATTCGATTCCTCTTGTTATAAAGGCCAACCCGCCATTCGCTTTCTTCACAGCCTGCTGTACCTGCATGCTTACTTTCATAGACTGATGTACAAGGACCCCCAGATCCTGTTTCAATGAGATGCCCTCTCATCCTTCTAAACTCTTGACGCCATTTAGTATGCATAATTTAGTAATCTAAATTAGCTTTCTTCATTGCCTGCTGTACCTGCATGCTTACTTTCAGTGACTGATGAACAAGGACCCCTAGATCTTCCCCTTTTCCTGACTTGAGATCATTCAGATAATAATCAGCCTTCCTTTTCTTGCCATCAAATTGTATAACATCACATTTATCCACATGAAACTGCATCTGCCATGCACCTGCCCACTCACCCAACCTGTCCAAGCCACCATGCATCCTCATAGCATTCTCGTCAGGACTGACTGCCTGTTGATAGTGTGAACTGGGATAACGTTTCTATCTCTCCAATAAGGACGTGTTCACTATTTTGTGTTGTGTGCAAAACTAATGATCAGCTATGGGTTACCGTATATATGGGATCCTGTATCACACCACTTTGCAACCGTGCATTCCACCATCTTATAATAGTATGCTTGTTGGAAGTTTTATTACCTCATTACATACATTAATGATACCAGAAGGCTTATTTAATTCTTGGATCATTGATCTTTTCCCTTTGTGTCCTACAGTTCCCCTTTGCAATCATATTGCAGAAGCAGATGCAGAGTGTGGATTGGAGTGAGTGGCTGGTGTTTGTGAGAGACAGTCGTTTGAGGAGACATCTGCTGTTCTCCAGCTCTGAGGGAGTTTTGGGTTATTAAAAATTAGGAACTGGTTAGTTCACGTTGCACCCATTGGCCAAATGATTACTCACATGAGATAGATTCAAAGCATATTGCCAAAGTTTACAAGTACGTGCCTTTGAGCTATTTCCGGAAGTGTACAGAGAAGGAAATTATACCAGTCCCTTGTGTATTTGCATATTGAAATTGGGGGAAAAAAAAGAAGCTGAAACTATTTTCTAACGCTTAACCACTTGTTTGGTGAGAAGATTAGTAGCTTAATTAAGAAGCAATAGATTTAAACAAAAGACAAACAAACATTTATATTTACATGCTGATAGCTCGTAATTATTTCTGGCATATTTGCTTTTATTTTACTCTATTGATTAACAAGAATACAAAGCACAAATATTGTTATATTTCTAATGACCATTTAAAGAATTCAAGTCAAACTGTTTTTCATGCTATGACTGCTGGTAAGATTTATTTGGTAGCATTCTGGTGATCTTTACTCTTAGAGGGTATACAATATCTTTAATGCTATATTAAAGACTGAACA
This sequence comes from Amblyraja radiata, assembly GCF_010909765.2. Taxonomy (NCBI): domain Eukaryota; kingdom Metazoa; phylum Chordata; class Chondrichthyes; order Rajiformes; family Rajidae; genus Amblyraja; species Amblyraja radiata. The sequence goes on from NC_045961.1 coordinate 72,926,675, forward strand.
TTATATTTTGAAGCAATCAACTGTGGCGAGAAATTATTAGCTGAGTTAAGCCTCACCCTGTCATGGAATCTAAAAAAATACATCCATTGTATTAGGATCAGCTGATTAGCCAGTAGAAACTAGTGCTCCTGATTTTGTCCCTCCCTTGTGTTAAGCACAAAGAGACCAGTCAGATGATCACAGGGCAATGTGATGCTTACCAATACAGTAATGTTGCCTGAAAATGCTATCTGAGCAATTTATTATCAATTTATGAAATTTTATGTAATAAATCTGGCAATTTGTAAAGAAATTTAATGAAACTATTAACAAAAAAAACTTTGATTAATTAGGTGCAAACACATGGCACCCTGGAATGGTTGGTATTACTTTCTTGGATTTCGGGTTGAATTTCAAATTGTTTTTCTCAGATACTGTCCCAAAGATGTATTCAGCGTAAAATATTAAATGAAAAAAGATAATGAAATGAAGCTACAGTTCCGTTTTTGAATACAGTATTAATCTACTTTGTAATAAAATGTTGTGAACATGTAATGATTGTTTTATAAAAGTAATATAATTATATGATAATTCATACTTGTTTAACCAAAGTTGAATGTTAATAAATGCTATCGAATCCAATTACCAACCTGCAATGTATTCAAATAAAAGGCATACAATTTGACAAAACACAAAAGTTCTGGAGTAATTCAGGTTCAGGCAGCATCTGTGGAGGGAATAGACAAGTGACGCTTTGGGTCGGGACCCTTCTTCAGACTTATTGTAGTAGGGCAGTGAAAGCTGGAAAAGAGAGGTGGAGGTGGGATAAAGCCTGGCAAGTGTTATGTGGATACAAGTAAGGGGGTTTGAAAGGCAGGTGAGGGGAGTAAGTGACAAAGGCTACACATGAATCAGGGTGTGGAAGATAGTAGGAGAAATGCACTGGGGTGGGAGGGGGGCACAGGAAAAAGAGAGGGGGTAGGGGTTATTACTTAAAATTGGAGAATTCGGTGTTCATATTGTTACTAACTAATTTTACTAACCTCATATTAAAACTTAATGTTGAAAATGTCCAACATCTTAAAATATGCACCGAGCAACAATGAGCAGAATAATTTTGTATCTAACTCAACTCTGTATGCGCATTACCACTTGATGCTCCATTGAACTGTCTGGAGAAATGAAAGTTAAATTTTATCACTGATGAAGTATCCTTTGAGAGTTGGTTAGCAAGTTACAAATTTAACAAGACACAGAGCAGAACTGTAAATCATTGAACATAATGTTAATCAGAGATATAAAATGTTTTTTAAATTAAAAGTGTTTACCGCCGGTAATTTAAAAAGCAATTAACTAAATTTTTTACAGAGAACAGCTAGATTGAGATTGTCAACAGTGCAGCATATATTGCAACTCGAACAGGCTCCCATTTTGCACCAGATTGCTTATGAGATTGTACTGGGATAATATATTTCAGACAGCACAGCTGAATCATTAAATTTTCATGATGGCTCTTGCTTGTCTCCTTTACATATTGCCATAAATAAAAAAATCCATTTTCATTATGTGATTAAAAGTGACAATTAAACATTCTTTCAAGTATGAAAAAGCCGATCACTAGTATTCTCAGTTTAATTTGATAGGCACTATAGTGTGCAAATCAGTGAGTGAACTGAAACAACATTTTCACGACGATACCATTTTACTGTGTGGCTCCTCATTTGAACCGACTGACTTTAAACAAGATAATGTTATGGGGAATGTCCAGATAAAAGCTGCTTTCATTAAAGCAGGAGATTTCCAAGCATCAATGACTATCAAAATCTCAATGTTCTGACAATACTCTAAACTTAGGAGCACCCTTCCATTTATTTTATTGCTGTCTTATACGTCAAGCTTATAATGCATTAGAACATGAGGACATAAAAAGAATGTAAGCAGCAACCCTCTCCTTGCCTTTTCTGCCACTCAGTGAGTTCACGGCTGACATTTTACCTCAGCCCATTGTTACTGTTTTGCCCTATGCTTCTTGATTCCCTAAATGTTAAAATCTTTATTGAATGCTATCTTAAATAGCAACTGAACTTCTCTCTTGGGTAGATAGATTTAAGGATTCACTACTCTCTGAATCAGAGAATTATTGAATGGTTACTGCACAAATGGAGACCATTCGGCCCATCATATGCATGCAGACCCACTATCAGTGTAATTCACTCATTCTACATCCAGCATTTTCTTTGCAGCCCTTGCGGATTATTATTCACTATATATTTATCCATTCTCTTGAAGGTGACAAAAAACTTGCACAATTTGTGTTGAAAAGTTTTCCCCGTCACTCTTAATTCCCCTCCCCTTTATTTTATACTAGTGGCTTTTAGTGCACAAGTCCTCCAACACACTTAAGTTCTCCCTAAAATGTGGTGACCAGAAATGAATACATTATCCCAGTTGAGACCAGACCAAAGTATCACAACTTTTCATCATGATTTCACTGCTATAGCATTCTTTATCTCGCTGGATAAAGCTCACATTTTTACAGTATATGTCATATTAATTGCTTTTCTAATCTGTCCTGCCACTTTCAATAATTTGTTCACATACACCTCCAGGTCCCTCCGCTCCTGCAGTCTTGTTAGAACACTATCCTTTATTCTGTATTGTCGTTCCTTATTTTTCTTCTATGTTGTAATTCTCCACTTTAAACTTCATTTGCCAAGCACCTGCCCATTCCATCAGTCAGTCTTCCTACCCACTGTAATCTATTACTGCTTTAATTAGAGATTGCAATTTTGTTATATTTTGTGTCATTAGTAGGTTAAGTAATTGTGGCTTCTTCCCCCCCCCCCCCCCCCCCCCCCCCCCAACTCCTGACTCTAGCTTATTGATACAGATTGAAAAAGGTAATGGGTTGTGGAAAATGCCACAATTCATCTCTCTCCAGTCATCAAAGCAGCCCATTCAACACAATCCCCTGTTGTCTGTTTCTTGATCGACTTTGTATCCGTGCTATCAATGCTACATCTACATTACTGATATCTTATCAGATTTGTCCCTTACGTCCATGTACACCACATCAACTGCACTTCTCACATCAATTCTACCTCATCAATACAATCTTTCTAATTGATAAAATATAATTTGATGATTATCAACACTGCCTTGACCTAATTAATCAATTTCCCTCCAAATGACCATTAATACTGTCCCAGATCAGTGTTTCTGAAAATGATTCCACCAACAAAGTCATGCTGAACAGATCAGAATCAATGCATTAATTCTAATTGTCCTTTTTGAACAAGGGAGTAACTTTTGCTGGTCTCCAGTCCTCGTGTACCACCCCAGTATAAAACAGAGTATAGAAGATTAGGGAGGGGATCATCTTTGGGCCTGTCATTTCCTCCTGCATTTTTTTCAAATTTATAGTCTCCCATCTCATCCTAATGCTTGCCTTACTTTAAGTTGACCCAACTCTATGCTATCAACATTTTTACTTTATATCATGTCTCAACTATTTCCTCTTTCACAATGGTTTTGTCAGTATCCTTTTTTTCTGGTAAAGACTGATGCATAGTATTCAATGAGATCCATAATGTTAGCTCAGCATCTACATTTAACTTCCCATTGTTTAAAGATCAAGGAATTGAGGATCAATGGGAATTGACACAGAAGAGGAGGCCATAAATCAGCCACGATCATATTGAGTATGGATGGCTAGAGGGGACTGGTGGCCTACGTCTGCTCCTGTTTTCTTGAGTTCTAGCCTTCAATTTTGACTTTAATGGGCCCCACATCTCCATGTATGACCTTTTCACATTTTATATGTTGGTCGAATATCGGATCGAGAAATTTATTTGCAATATTTGATGTTGTATTGTTTCAGATTTAATCTCATACACAGTTGCCCAGTAAGGAGCTCACTATACTAATAATTATTTTTCAGTTTCAATCCAGAATTATGTTTTGTTAATTTACTGTTCCATTACACAAAAGATGCAGAATACAGAAAATGCTATTCACTGTGAAAATTTTTATTCCTTGTGCTCCACAATCCAGCTTTGTATTGAATCAGGATTGAACTATACCCAATCTCGAGAAATACACACACTCTGAAGGGAGTTGATTCACATCGCTATCTCCATGGTTTTGGTTCACCTTGCAAACTTCCATTGATCTAATTTATCAATATTTACTTTCTGCTAAGTTTACAATTCAGTGAGGACAGTTAGCTATGATATTTATTCTAACAGCAGTTGAGAAGGAACCCCTCAGTGATTCTGACAATTTTCCAAGAAACAGTTAGATCCGGAATAGGAACTATATCTCTCCAGGATTTGCCTACTTTTCTTTTGAACATGGCCAGGTCAAGGATAGGCTGGTGGAAGGGGAAGCGCCTCATACAAATGCAGGAGTCTGGCGCAGTATGTTGTCCTCTTAAAGAACACTGACATTGAATGCATGAAGTTGTGGCAATGTCTGAGTACATAGAACATAGATCATGGAACGGCACACCAACAAACTCCTCGGCCCACAACGTTTGTGCTGACCATTATGCCAAGTCCATCTCTTATCTACCTACGCATAAATCAAATCCTTCCATTCTCTACATATCCACATGTCTATCACTTTTGCAGGGAATGGAGGGATATGGATTGGCCATGAACCATGGCTTCTTAATTGTCACTAACATAGCTCCCTCAACCACCAACTCTGGCAGCATGTTCCATGCACTCACCACCCATCTTGCCCAGCACATCTCCTTTAAACTTTGCCCCTCTCACCTATGCCCACTAGTATTTGTTTTTTCCATCCTGGAAAAACGGTTCTAACTGTGCCCTGTTTATGCCTCTCATAATTGTATATACTTCTATCAGGTCTCCTCACAAGCTCCATAATTCCAGAAAAAATAATCAATGTCTGTTCAACCTCCCTCTATGGCTAATTCAGGCAAATTCTACTTTACTGAAAAAATTGCTCAAGAGCTGGCATCTCTTCGTGGGAACAAAAGAATGATTAGGTAATTTACATTTGTTTAAAATAAAGTTGAATGTTTACAATTGTTTTAATTATCATCATTTAAACATATAAATTTTAAAGTTTAAAGTGTAATTGATTTCTGAATTCTCTAAAGAATTCTGAAACATTCATTGTTTTTGACCCATTACACAACTGGCTGATTTACTGTAAGTAGGAAATAAGGACCAAAATACTGTAGATCACCTGAGAGAAAAACTACCGCATGAATTGAAATGGCTATGGCTATCAAACATTAGGAAGGGACAATTCAGGGAATAAATTCCACAGTTAGCATTGTTTATCTGCTATATATACATAACCATTTTTCTATCACCATTACACACAGCCTGCAGCACTCTGTAATTAGATATTGGTAATTCATGGAAACCACATGAACTGCATTATTTTCTTCTAATAATCTAAGAAAATGTGAGAGGAAGAGTGAGGGGAGGGTGAGTGTTGAAATTGTTATATGAGAGGGAATTATTTTGATTCTGAAGGACTAGCCATTATGACCTAAAGTACGCATGATGGATCAAGTAATCATCTCCTGTCATTTTTTTTAGCATTCTTGCATATTTTTAACATGAAAGTTTGAAACATTTATTTTGGTGAATGCCCACTGCTTATTCTTTGAAGGTTGAGATCACATGGCGATTTCAGCTAGGCCAATGTTTCCATGGATATGAAAGGACATCTACTCAATGGAATATCTTCACTCATTTCTTCGCCCTCTCTTACATCTTCAATGGAGCCACATTTACAAGCACAACTTAAAAGACAGATGCCAGAGAAGCTTTCGGGAGATTTATCCATGTGGGGAAGGAAAGGGAGAAGATGAGGAAGACGTGTGTAAGGTTTATGAAAAGAAACAAGAACAATACAGAAGAAATAAGGAAACAATGAAAGAGAAAAAAAATGATACACAGAGTAATAAATCTACGAAGGTAACACAAAGACACAAAATGCTGGAGTAACTCAACAGGTTAGGCAGCATCCCTGGAGAATATGGACAGGTCACGGTTTGATGCAGTATGAAGAATGGTCCCGACCCAAAATGTCACCTATCCATGTTCTCCGGAGATGCTGCCTTATCCACTGAGTTACTCCAGCACTTTGTGTCCTTTTGCACAAATAGTACCTTTAGTTCCTTGTTTTGGCTGGGAAGATAACATTTGTTTTGTCATGTTGAAGAGTTATTTCCAAACTTCTTGAATGAAAAAGATGGCACAGTAGCACAGCTGGTAGAGCTGCTGCCTCACAGTGCCAGAGACCCAGGTTCAATCCTGATCTGCCGTGCTGTCTGTGGAGTTTGCATATTATACTAGTGACTGCATGGGTTTACTCTGGGTGCTCTAGTTTCCTCCCACATCCCCAAACGTAAGTTTGTGAGTTAATTGCCCTCTGTAAATTTCCCCTAGCGTACAGGGAGTGGATGCAAATGTGGGTTAAGTGTGATGGTCGGCATGGATTTGGTGGGCTGAAGGATCTGTTTCTATGTTTCAATCTTTCTATCTTTCAATCAAGATGAAAGCCCATTTGTTCACAGTTAGTGAAGTACTCCCCCCCTCCATAAGCGTCTAATGACATTAGCATTTTTAGATACAGCACAGAAACAGGTCCTTCGGCCCATCGAGTCTGCACCAACCAACAATCCCCATTACACGAGCACACGCTGCACACATAGGACAATTTTCACATTTTAACCAAAATCAATTAACCTACAAACCTGTACGTCTTGGAGTGTAGGAGGAAACCGGAGCACCAGGGGAAAACCTACGCGGTCACAGGGAGAACATACAAACTCCGTACAGACAGCACCCGTAGTCAGGATTGCTGTGTCCCTGGAGCTGTAAGGCAGCAATTCTACCACTGCACCACCATGCTGCCTATCCTTAACAGAATTGCACTAGGGTATATCCTAGACTGCTAATCTCGAATACTAATTGACTTAATAGGTTTTTGTGATTTTTCTAACTAAATGCACTCAATAAAATTTCTAACTAAATGCACTTATAAATTTTAAATCGTGATCTATGGCATTTCTCCCCGTACACGCCTTGCCCATTCCAGGTTAGGAATCATTGCTGTAAATGAGGCAAAATCTTCCCATTGGAATGTCAGATTGTTGACAGGTTTTATGAAATCAAGTTGAAGCTGGATGTCCAGTCACCCTTGAAGGAAATCGATTTTATTCAATTGAAGTTAATGTCCACAATTGGATTCAATTTACCTTCTTCTTTTGGATTCTTGTAACTGGTGTGTTATCTGTTTCTGCCACATGAGTAACTGGTAACTGTGCACCTCATACAGTCAAAACACAAGCAACAAGAAATTAATGAGGAAGACAGTTCCTATAAGGAATATACACAGCCACTCGTTCAATTGCCTATTACGTCATCCAGGTGGTTTTGTTGACAATTGAAGAAAGGAAGTGGAGTAATATCTCAAAGCCCAGTTTAACAAATGTTCCTAACTGAGATCTGTTGGAAAAAAACCAATGCATTACATTATAGCCTAAAGCAGTCATTTTGTTATTTAAAATAACTCTCTGCGTTGGAGTCAAAAGTAAATTGGCCTGACTGGACCTGCATCTGGCTCCACTCTCTGCTACCATCAGATGTTAGATCAATTACTGCTGCAACATAAAATACTTTGGATATTGTGGTGGTCTGGGCAATAAACAGTACAACGGCACGATCATTGCTGTCAAACGTACAGAGTATTTGAATTTTTAATTAGCCTTTTCTAATTACAGCTATCAGAAAGTAGAAACAAATATGCTCTCTTTTGTATTTAAGAGACATTTCTATATCCTGGTGTATTTTTTGTTCCATTTCATGAATATTTTATGAAATAACCCTTGCTGTTTCAACCCATTCAGTGCCTCCCAATAACTGTCCCACATTACAGATGCCAGTGCCTCTAAGCCATGTACATTACCACAATGACAAAATGCAAAAAGGGTGTCTTGTCATCCCCGTGCATCGATTGATTACGCTACATTGTGTTAAAAAAAACAGTTGGGTGTGAGTTATAATCTAACTGATGCTAATAATGAGGCCTGATGCCATCTGAATCAAAGCCAGTGAGTATGAGGCCAGGGAATGTTTTGATATGTGCTGCAGAATGGAGAACAACTAAAATGTAAATGCAGTCAACAGCTATATGTGATTATTACAACTGAAGAAATTTAAATTAAAACTATAGCTTAAATAATTGAAAGCAGATCTATTAAAATAACTATTAAAATACACTGCAGCTTGTGAACTGGAGCCTTTATGAAAATAGTGTTATTAATACTTTGACCATTAAATTCCCGTTGCAGAATGCATTTTATGAACTGATTTTACATCTCGTTCTCATAAAGCCTGAAATGACTTGCAATTCTCCACTGCAGTTAGATAGCTTTTAGTAATCACAGCTTTTATTTTTGTATTTTGTTCACACCAGACATGTTACTTGTTCACTTAGAGGTGGTTGTAAATTTTGGGGTTTTGAAGATAGTAATTTTGAGAGATCCTATTTATCTGATGAGGCCATTGAGGAAGGGTCTGACTGTGTCCATCTAAAGTTATGATCTGAGCCTGAAGTTTCTTTAGAAGCTGTTCTTTGGACGTTGCTTTAAGTATCACCTTCCATTCAGACTGTTCAAGACGGTTAAGTAACTTTATTGCAGGATTCTGCTTTCTCTAACCCTTCTATCTGCTCAAAACAGCAAAAATGGTCATAGAATTCAGCATATGTGGTATATGGGATCAACCTCTGGTACGACCATCTAATAATGCATACCACATCTCTAGGCTGCCGATGTTACTCGAACAATATGAAACGAGTAAGGTTAAAACACACTCATTAATAAAATAAAGAACCCGATAGGCAACATTATTTTACAAGCCTTGCAGTCTGTTATGGTGTTCAGAACATGCAACGTAGATTTGTTTTTGCATTGTAAAATACATTTGATGTGGCGTACCCAACATTTGACAATATTTCTGTAAGTAATCTGAATTAATGTATGTAATTTGCTGCCTTGTATCGAAACAATGGCCTGGTATTTGAAGAGTTAATACGATCCCAGAACTTTGTTGGTTTCTGTAAACCAGGAAATATCGAAAACACTAAGAAATGGATCCTTAAAAAAATTGTACAAAACGTATCAATATCCGAGGTTAGCTGGATGGACTTCGTTTCACATGCAACTTCTGAAAATAATCATGCTAATGTATTTGCAGACTTCTATAAACATCACCGCAGCATCATGCCTGTGCGCTCAAAATAACTAATGGTACTTATTAAGGAAATTGTCTTATTGTACATCTTGTTACTGCAAACTGTAGGTAGGAAACTTTGTCCCTTTCTGGTGGTAATGCTTAATGCAGAGAGACAGGAATAACTAGACTAGAAAGCACCTGTCAGGTCTGTTTCCCATTCTCGATGATTAACATGAAACATTAATAGCCCTTTCAAAAATTTTCAGCCTGAAATGTGGTCTTAGCAAAGATGAGGCTGTCTTTGTATAGTACCAGAAGAAAGATAATTTAAAATGGAAGAGAGTGACGTATCTTTCTAAGCTGTAACATATTTTATATTGTGACAACTTACTTTATGTCATATTCTCTACATAACACCCACTGTTCCATAAATATTTCATGTTTCTTTTTATATTTTGACTGGAAATGTTAAAACCAAAATTCAGGTAATAAAGAGATCGAAAATTGTAAATGATTTAGTTGGTACAGCTTTCCACCTTATACCAGGGCGTTTTGGACACGGCTTATGTTTTTTCTCTGTCAGGTTAATGATGCAGTGAATCTTTAACATTTTCGGTAATGATGCTGTGGTAGAGTTGTCAAAATTGGAGGACTTTGCTCATCTTACTGCCACCTTTTGAATTTAGCTAATACTTAATTCTCTGAAAGTTTGGCTGCATAATTTGTATTGGGCCACCAACATATGGAGGTTCACTGAGAGGTGGGTTCCAGGATGTAGATTTAAGTTTAGGTTTTCCAGAACTCCTTTGGAAGGTGACATTGTACAGCAGAGATAGGTTGATAGAGGACCATGGTTTTGCAATTGTTATGTATGAATCCCATTCTCTCATATGTTTTACTGAAGGAGTCGACAATGATGAAGTGCAGCAGTGCAGCAAGAATGATTGAGTAAAATGTTTGAATGAAGATGAAGCATTGCTTGATACTCTGCACTGAGACTGGATCTGTTGTAAACCCATTGGTTGAGAACACAATTTGTATGATATAACATGGAGACAAAATTCTGCAGGTAGCAAAGATTGATAAGGGTGTTCCACATCAGTTGACGAAAGGCTTTTGTTGAGTTGAAAAGGGCCAGGCTAGTGATTAGTGTTGCCCATGTCATTTATCTTGGGATTGTCTCATACCAAAGCTCAAGTCTGTAATGTTTATTGAGTGAAAGCTGCACTACAATTTGGGGAGCAGCACTTCAGGTAATGTGAGGGGGTGTTGACCAGAATCCCAGCAATGACTTGCTAGTGGTTGTTAGCAGGGAGACCACCTTGGGCAGTTATCCCAATTAGATTTATCTCTTTTCTTCGAGATCATGATTGCAATTTCTCCAAAGTTCTCTGGCACATCCTTCTCTTTCTGCATGTGGGAGATCATGTATTTATGAATTCATTTATTTTCTATCAGGTATTAAACGTCAACATGTTTACCAAGTGCTGTCAAGGTCTTGTAGTTTTTCAACAAGGTTGACATTAATATGCATTTAGTGTTCCATCGTACCCTTTGGCTGCATGAGGAAAATAATGTTTGAAGATCAAGACCTCAAATCTTATAGAAATCTCACGGTCAACTGGGTATGAGTGATCCCTGACTTCCTCTATAATACGTAAATAACAGGCTATAATAGTCAAGTTCACGTTCAAGTGAGTTTATTGTCATGTGTCCCTGATAGGGCAATTAAATTATTGCTTTGCTTCAGCACAACAGAACATAGTAGGGATTGACTACAAAACAGATCAGTGTGTCCATCTACCATTATATAAATATATACACACATGAATAAATAAACTGATCAAATGCAAATAACAGATAATGGGTTATTAATGTTCAGAGTTTTGTCCGAGCCAAGTTTAATAGCTTGATGGCTGTGGGGAAGTAGCTATTCCTGAACCTGGTTGTTGCAGTCTTCAGGCTCCTGTACCTTCTACCTGAAGGTAGCAGGGAGATGAGTGTGTGGCCAGGATGATATGGGTCTTTGATGATACTGCCAGCCTTTTTGAGGCAGCGACTGTGATAAATCCGCTCGATCGAAGGAAGGTCAGAGCCGATGATGGACTGGGCAGTGTTTACTACTTTTTGCAGTCTTTTCCTCTCCAGGACGCTCAAGTTGCTGAACCAAGCCATGATGCAACCGGTCAGCATGCTCTCTACTGTGCACCTGTAGAAGTTAGAGAGAGTCCTCCTTGACAAACCGACTCTCCGTAATCTTCTCAGGAAGTAGAGGCGCTGATGAGCTTTCTTGATAATTGCATTAGCGTTCTCGGACTAGGAAAGATCTTCAGAGATGTGCATGCCCAGGAATTTGAAGCTCTTGACCCTTTCAACCATCGACCCGTTGATATAAACGGAGCTGTGGGTCCCCCTCCTACTCCTTCCAAAGTCCACAATCAGTTCCTTGGTTTTGCTGGTGTTGAGGGCCAGGTTATTGTGCTGGCACCATATGGACAGTTGCTCGATCTCTCTTCTATACTCTGACTCATCCCCATCAGTGATACGTCCAATAACAGTGGTGTCGTCAGCGAACTTGATGATGGAGTTCGCACCATGACCGGCTATACAGTCATGAATATAGAGTGAGTACAGCAGGGGGCTGAGCACGCAGCCTTGAGGTGCTCCCTTGCTGATTGTTATCGAGTCTGACACATTTCCACCAATATGAACAGACTGTGGTCTGTGAATGAGGAAGTCGAGGATCCAATTGCAAAGGGATGCGCAGAGACCCAGTTCTGCGAGTTTGGTAACCAGCTTGGAGGGGATGATAGTATTAAATGCCGAGCTGTAATCAATGAATGACAGCCTGACATATGAGTTTTTGTTGTCCAAGTGGTCCAGAGCAGAGTGGAGGGCCAGCGAGATCGCATCCACCGTTGACCTGTTGTGACGGTAAGCGAACTGCAGTGGGTCTAGGTTATTGTCGAGGTAGGAGTTAAAAACAAGCTACCTGTCTGAAGAAGGGTCGACCCAAAAGGTCTTCCATTCTTCTCTCCAGTGATGCTGCCTGTCCCGCTGTTACTCCAGCATTTTGTGTCTAACTTCGAAAAATATCAACAACTCTCCGCAAAATCTTCCAAATCCACGCAGGATAATTGTCACTCCCAGATGATCATCCTGAGCATTTATGTTTTAATTAAGGGGCTAGCTTCGACTAGCTTTGACTAGCTTCGGGAAAATTGGACATCGAATAGTGGAGAGTGAAGACGACCTCCTTCGATCTCCTTTGACCTCCCTTCGACTATGTTGAAGACTATCTAGATTACCTTAGACTACCTTTGATTACCTTCGACTACCCTCGATTACTTACGGATAACGTGCCGACCTACTACAACCTACTTCAACTAAACCTACGAATAAAAAAAATATCGATTTTTTCCATGGCGACCTTTTTTTACACGCATGTTGAAAAATATGCCACGACCTAGCTGAGGCCTCGAGTACGTGGGGACTACTCTCGAGTATGAAGGAGAGTTACAAAGACCTCCTAGGACCTTGTGTCGACCATGCTGCGAGTATGAGTCGAGTGCAAACTCTTCTAAACTCGCCAATTAGGTCGCTGCAGTGGGACAGCCCCTTTACACTCAAATCACCAGATCCGCAAAAGGCAAAGCAAGGGATTACAAGGCAGATTACAGAAATGTTTGAAAAGTGTTCTCAATGCTTCCTTGCAAAGATGTAACATTCTCGCTGACTCCTGGTAATCCCCGGCGCATGAAGATTCAAATTGAAGAAGGAACATTCATGATCATGGAGTCCATTTGTCAGAAGCCCAGAGAAAGTGGTGGCAGGATCCACAATTCCACTAGTGTCATATACTATGGGTTCCTTATTGGCCTCCATAATCAATTCAGAATCCATAGAAGACCCCAGGAAGAAATGAAATAAATTAAATTAAATTTCTTTATTTATATAGCACATTTTTAGTCAACTTGCATTGACCCCAAAGTGCTTCACATAATTACATCCACACACACAGGCAAAGGTGGGTGAAGTGTCTTGCCCAAGGACACACACATGCAAAGGTGGGTGAAGTGTCTTGCCCAAGGACACAACGACAGTATGCACTCCAAGCGGGATTCGAACCAGCTACCTTCCGGTTGCCAGCCGAATACTTAGCCCATTGTGCCATCTGTCGTCCCACTGTGAAATGAAAGTGAAGGATAAGATATACTGTACACAGACACAAATACAAATTGAACATGATGCCCTCTGGATTATTAAATAGGTTCTGACATTATCTACAGAAGATTAACCTTTGGCTTTATACGTGTAAATTGTAGTCATTCCATGTAGGTGCAGGATTTGTGACACTCTTGCAAACAGAGAAGTCTATCTTGTTGGCCAAACTTCAATGGCCTGATTATTCTCTGCTATTGGACTCTTCTGGTGGTCCTCGATGCAATTTATGTTTATATATGCAGGAAGCAGTTTCCATATCATTCACCAGGCTCGACTTGTCAGAACATCCACCAGCGATTCCATCTGAATGGCAAATATAGAAGTGTGAGCAAGAATGGTACTTATATAGTGATAGCCCAGAAATTAAGGTGATTACAGAGTGTGGTAGACATTGTCTGGTCCACCAGAGGTACTAACTGTCCACCAGAGGTACCAACTCCATGGTCAAAGGGATCTGTAAGAGGCACTGCATTAGAAAGGCAGCCATCATCATCAAATACGCACAACACCTTGGCCATGCTCCAGGTTCAAGAATATATTCTTTCCAACAATCATCAGGCCCTTGGACACAACACAACAGTAACCTCAACTATGAACTTCTATGGACTGTCATTGATTGCATTTAGGACTTGGGTGGGGTTTTTTTGTACTAGTAATATAGTTTTTAGTTTATTGATTTTTTGTTTATTACATATTATCTAGATGTATTGTGTTTATAGGCCTGTTATGCTGTTGTAAGTAAGAATATCATTGTTTCATTGTTGGAACAAATACTCTTGACTTTTGGCAGATAGAGGTCTTCACATTTCCCAAAGGTTTCCAAGGAAGGCTTGGGGTTGGAGCTTTCTTCAGCCTGCCTGTATCTTCCACTTTGCTCCCTGTGTTCACTCAGGTCCCTCTGCTTTTCACCAAGATGGTTTTGGCCAGCATTCATATCTGGGTCAAGTAGCAGTGGGGCTGTGAGTATTGTGAGCTGTGAAGTGAACAGCACACTTCACTCAGCAACATCCAGGCAAAAATGTTCCCTAGTGATTTATTGGACAGAATATAAATTCCTTGTCATTTAGTTGTTCGTCTTTTTTTTGTGTTAGCTGAGTTCAGGTGTGATACAGGCATGTCTCCCACCCTCCTCAGGAGAGATGCGTGGTTTGCAGGTGAGAGTTTTCAGGTTCTCTCCTCCCCAGCATACATCTGGCAAATGTTCAAGCTATCAAAAACAAGCTGAATGACCTTAAAGCTAGACTCATCAACCTTAGGGAATTGTGTAACTGCTGTTCACTCTGTTTTACAAATACATGGTTCACACCTGATTTACCTGACTGAGCAATTCAACCTGAGAGCTTCTCAATTTACTGGATGGACTGTATGGTGCCCTCGGGCAAAAGAAGAGGCCATGGGGGTCAGCTTTCTAATAGTCCACATGGTACTTGAACTTTTATTTTCTAGCAAGTTCTTGCTGCTCACAACAGGAATATCTAACAGGTCGGCCATGGTGGCGCAGCGGTAGAGCTGCTGCCATACAGCGAATGCAGACCAGAGACCCGGGTTCAATCCTCACAATGGGTGCTGTCTGTACTGAGTTTGTACGTTCTCCCCGTGATCGTGTGGGTTTTCTCCGAGATCTTCGATTTCCTCCCACACTCCAAAGACGTACAGGTATTGTATGTAGGTTAATTGGCTTGGTGTATGAGTAGAAATTGTCCCTAGTGGGTGTTGGATAGTGTTAATGTGCGGGGATTGCTGGTCGGTGTGGACTTAGTGGGCCGAAGGGCCTGTTTCCATGCTGTATCTCTAAAGTAAACTTATGCACCTGATACCCTCTGCAGGAATTCACTTTTACTATCCTGACAGCAATTTAATATTCCCCCAACCTGCACAGGATATTTAGGTACAACATTTGCAAAGCCATCGATGATCCCAACAGACAATTCTGGATCAAGTTAGAGTCCAAGTATAACTACATGAACATACGTTCATTGTGGCAAGGCTTGCTTGCTATAGCAGGTTACAAAGTGTCTGGGCATTATTATTGTTAACAACATCCCCCGTCTCTACAAGTCTCTACTGGTTTTGAACAGAAAGTCAGTGAAATTGTCTCATCCGACCTAACAGCCTCGAGTGCACCTGGTGTACCGTCATGGACATCAGATCGCCCTTCCTGGAAGTGAACCAGCAGAAAGCAGCTGACCCATATGCAGTCCCAGGCTGTGTCATCAGAACCTGCACAAACCAGCTAGCAGGAAAATGTGTAGACATTATTAACCTCACCCTATGCTTGTCTGTGGTTCCCACCTGCTTTAAGAAGACCACCATCATCCTAGTGACAAAGAAAAATTAGGTAGCATGCCTTCATGACTATAATTAGGCTCTGGCATCCACCATCATGATGTTTTTTGAGAGGCCGGTCATATCACTTATATTTTCCAGCCTCTCAGACATCATAAACCGACTGCAATTTGACCCACTGCCATCTCCCTGGCCTTACACTCATCCTTGGAACATCTGGATGACATGAATGCCTACATTGGACTCCTATTTATTGATTATAGCTATGTATTCACACCATAATTCCATCTAAACCCATCCCCAATCACCTGAATGTGCTGGAGTACCTCAGTGGGTCAGGCAGAACATGGATGTGATGTGTAGGTTTGGGACCCTTTTTCAGACTTCGGAACCTAGGACTCAGCACACTCTCTAAAATTGAATAAGGGTGATTGAGATCTTAGTAGTAGCAATGTTACAAAATAAAGCATAAAAAGAAGTTTAATTTGACACCTAATTCATATCTTTCATATCTTCAATATTAAAAAAGTTATGGCCATTTCCATACTCTGAAATTAGCATCTTGTTCCCTATTGCTTTTCCATTGACTTAACTCAAAAGCTGTGATCGAGGACAGTCAAAAGCCCATAACTTTCTTAAAAATTAAGAGAACTGAATGAAATTTTCCGTTATTATAGATTGAAGCATTCTGAAAAATATGAAACAATCTTACTTGGATGACCTGAAATTAAAGCATATAATTAGTTAGTTACTTAATTGTAGCTAATTACAAAATTCAATTATTAGATCTTAACATCTATCCATTTCTTAAGAAAAGATTTAGATTTTTAAATAGCCTAAGTGTCCAAATAACATTCACACAAGAATTCACAATATAACATGATTTTTAAATCTCATTGTCATGAATTTATAGGCCAAATGGAAGGAATTTAATGTTTAATTCCCGTAAATTAATGGGCATTTTAATCATCTTGCGAGTGGGTTTTTGTGGAACGTGATCGATTGGAGTGTTGCGGTTGCAGTGAATTTGAACCCCATATCGGCAGAAAAACACTGCCGGTTCGTATGGGGCCAAAATCACATTATCGCCAAGGAAATTTTGATTAACATCATCCTAAGAAGCAATTTTATATGTAAAATACACGACTTACATTTTGTTTTGTCCCCTACGTGAGATCCGTCCTGTTGTAGGCGTTGACGGCGTTAGAAGTAGCTTTTTATTTTACTCCAGGGATTAAATTGTCCCGCGATTTTAAAAAAAACTTCCGGGAACGGAAGTCGGACCGATTTTTCTGCAGCAGCTTAACAGCCTGAGGAAGTTCGACTCCGACGGGCAGGAGAAAACGGCATTTTAATCTCGCCACCCCCCCCTCAAAGGTGCCAAAGTCGCGCACACGCAAAGTCTCCTAGCCGCTGAAGGTAAGTATTGCAACATCGCTATTAGAAGGATGGTATCATAGTCAGCAAAGCAATGGAGCTAGTCATCAACTTCAGGAAGCGATGTGCAGAGCCTGCATCAATGGTGCGGAAGCAGACATAGTCAAGTGCTTCAAGTTCTTAGGTGTGTATATATCACCATCAATTTGATCTGATACAACCATATCGATGATATGGTCAAGAAAGCACCCAAATGCTTTCACTTCCTCTAAGGATTAAGGAAATGCAACATAACCCCTTTACTGATTTCTACAAGTTCACTGTCAATAGCATCTGATTTTGCTGTGTCACAGTTTGGTTTGGCAACTGCTCTGCTCATGACCACCAGAGTGTTGTGGTTCACAAGCCAGCCTCCCAACATCAACTCTATCTATACTTCATTCAATCTTAGAAAAGAAGCCAACCTTATTAGGGACCACTCACACCCCAGTTATTCTCACTTTTCCCCTCTCCCATCGGACAGGAAATACAAAAGTTTTAAAAGCACATACGACTAGCTTCGAGAACAGTTTCTTCCCTGCAATTATCAGACTCATGAACATACCTCATGATTAGTACGGGTGTTAGAGGTTATGGGGAGAAGGCAGGAGAATAGGGTTAGGAGACAGAGATAGATCAGCCATGGTTGAATGGCGGAGAGAATTGATGGGCCGAATGGCCTAATTCTGCTCCTATCACTTATAACCTTATATACTAGGAATAATTTCACGATCTTCCAGTCTATCTTGTTGTGGGTCCTTGCACAGTTTTTTTTATCAGCACTTTTTCTGGTGCTGTAATATTGTATTCTGCATTGAGGTCTGTTTATTTTCTCTTTTGTACTCCCTGTCGTACTTAAGTATGGTATGATCAGCTTGAATCACACGTACTAAGCCAACATTAATATCAGTACCAATACCAATACATATATACAATTCAACTTCTTTAAACATATTCATTCACAGGATAAGGGCAATAATTAGTAAGGTCAACATTTATGGCCTCGCATTCACTGAACTTGAATTGACTGCCTTTGTAGATCATTTCTGAGGGCAGATTGGAGAACATTATATATCTGTGGGCCTGGATTTCTCCTAGCCTTCTTTTCAATATGATGAGCTTCATTGACAATCTTGTTGTTTATTAATGGTTGATCACATCCAAAATGCTACAACAATAACAACAACCTGCATTTAAATAACACTTGTAATGTAATGGTTACAGCCCATGAATTTCACAAGCTCACTGTCAGATAAACTTGCACTGAGCAACATAAAAAAGTTTTACCATAGGTGATCAAAAACTTGCTCAGAGAGCAAAAGGAAACGGAAGAGAGAGCAGGGAGGTGGAGAGTAAGATTTTGTTTTGGAAATACCAAAGACTGCTTAAGCATCTCCACTTAGCGAGGATCTGAGACTGCTACATAGCTCACTCTGCTGCTTCCATATCCATTTTTGCCTGATGTTGGATTGGATAAAGTCTACTCACAGATCCGATTATAGATGTTGCAAATAGTTGGCCTCACATCTTTATTGCTGTTAATGTGTGCTACTTAAATTTAAACACGGTCCATATCGACTCAACCCAAGATAAGAAGACCACACAACATTCCTCAAGTATCTTCAAGGATTTTAAAATATGCATTCCTAGATTTCTTGTTCATTCATATTATTTTTTGTTCTAATCTTAATGTTGGTGCCTTGTTTGCCCTTCGCAAGTGTAACACCTTTTACTTTAGTTTAGTTTAGTTTTGTTTAGAGATACTGCACGGGAACAGGCCATTTAGCCCACAGGGTCCACGCCAACCAGCGATATTAACACTACCCTACACACACTAGGGACAATTTTTACATTTACCAAGCCAATTTACCTAGACACCTGTACGTCTTTTGAGTGTGGGAAGAAACCGAAGATCTTGGAGAAAACCCATGCGGTCACGGGGAGAACATACAAACTCCATGCAGACAGCACCCATCGGGATCGAACCCACATCTCTGGCGCTGTAAGTTCTGTAAAGCAGCAACTCTACTTTTAAGACTACTTTAAAGGAACAGCCCATTACTTTACTTCTCCAAATCCAATTTCATACTGTATGTTACATTTCTGTTCAGCAGATCAGTCTTATATTATCTCTCTGCACCCCACAATATTCTTCTTCACTGTAAATAACATTCAATTTTGGTATCTGTATTCCAGTTTCCTTCCATACCCCAAAGACATCAGGGGTTGAAGGTTAATTAGGCGCACTAAAATTACCCCTATCATTTAAGGGATGGATGAGAATGTGGGAGTGCAATTGATAGTTGGCATGATAGTTGGCATGCCAAAGGATGTATTTCATGCTGTAGCTCTAAAACTAAAACTAAATGCGGGGTTTTACAGTCTAAATCTTCTACCCACTAAAATTTCCTTCAAGATTTAACTTTCATTTTCTGCCACTGAGCCAATTTTGGATCTAACCTGCCACATTCCCATGGATCCCATGGACTTTTATTTAGAAATAGCACGATTATTTAGGGTAATAATAAACATTATGGTGGGAATATGAATCTTTGGTGGGGATATGAATGGTTCAATAAGATATATATGTAAAAAAAAAAATTTGTACCTCTAGTACTGATCTTTGAACTTTTGTAAAGCTATGTGTGCCACCTAACTGAAGTCAAGAAGGATAAACTAGCTGTTGGAGTGCAGTTATGTTACATGATGTCTCACTGCCAATCAAGATAACCTTCACTATGCCACAAATTTCCATAGCTTAGGCTAATATTATGAAAATTGACATTGGGCTTTGGACAAATATTCTTGATTTATTTGGATATATTTTTCACATTATCAATTCCAGAAGACAAGAGGAGGACCATATCAATCTATCCTTTAAGCTTTTCCACAATTCCATTTATTCATGGCTGACCTTCTGGTGGTCCCAACAACATGGAACCAAATCTTAGTCCAAATTTATATCACCAGTGGTACTAATGGACTATAACATTGACAGATGCTGCAGAGGACTTGTAACTCCTGTTGCATAGTTAACTTAAGTCCTTTATTTCTTGAATTTAATCACATATAAGGCATTCAAGAAAAAAATGGTATGACTTTCTGCTCGTAATGACACGACTCTTTGTTGGAATGGTTATAGTCTTCTAAATGTAAACCAGATATTTACAAAGCTGTATATTAATTATTAAGCACTTGGATCAACATAACAAGAGCTATATCACCTTTGAACCATAAACTGTGCAGTGGATCAGTTTACTGACGATTAGGTTACATGTAAACTGATAACCTGCAAGATATCATCATTTCTGGGATTTGTGCATAATTGTGTTTCATTTCTTGGTTCATATATTTTCTTCATATTCTTTTGTACACACAATACAATGGATTATATATTATCGTGGTATAGGACCAAAAGAACAAAATAAACTCATGGCACAATATTAAGTAATATTAAAATTGTTTTTTTTAAATGCACCCAGCAGAGGGTTTCAAAACAATATAAATATCATTTATTATTGCAATTATGCAAATTCATCTTTTTAGCTTAATACAGTTGAACCAAAATTCATGATGTATTTGCAACAAGAAAAGTCAAATTTAGTTATTCATTTGGATAATTTACTGGTTTTGTAAGTTTTGTGGTGGCATCTTATAAACTGGTCTTTGACTCAAGCACGTTATAACGAGGCTTTTGAACAGAGAGGGATTTATTGCAAACATTAGAGAGAAAAGCAATAAGCATAAGCAATATCAGAGGTCATGTTGTTTCAAAGTTACTTAATACTGCTGAACTGTAACATGCAATCATTTAACAGGAGCTCCAACAATTGAGCTGAAATCATATTAATGAGACATCGTACTTCACTTGAGGAAATCCAGAGAGTTTAGAGCAATTGTATCAAGTCGCAGATAACCTTTTTTTTTTTCTTTTTTTTTTAAATAGGACATTGTAGAACTAAATCAGAAACAATGTAGATGTGGGAAATCCAAAGCTGGAATAGTAATTGCTGAAAATTCTCAGCATGCCAGGTAGCACCAGTTGAGAGAACAGGTGAGTTAATAGATAGACATTTATCAAGTGCCAATAACAACACAAGTACAATAAAGCATTAGGGATGCATAGTGCCTTGTTTTTACAATTTGGCTCAATTGGATTCAGCTGAACAGAATCTGTAAAGTGGAGTGGGTGAGAATCTGGAAATTGTTTTCACAGATGGATCAAAGGACCCAGTAGCTGAAACAACAGGGGCGGCTGTGGTAGTCCAGGGGATGAATGTTGAGCTTTACAAAAGAACAAATAACTATTTGACAGTATATACAGTGGAACTGTACGCTATTTTGATGGCAGTTCGGTGGATGGAACAGGTGCAACCATGCAAAGTATTAATATGTAGCGACTCATTATCTGCAATCCAGAGTATTGGGTCTGGTGCATCCCATAGGCGGCCTGACTTAGTTTATGAAATCCTACTACTATTAAGTCAAGTGACAAGGAGGGGCAGTGACGTGACTTTGTTGTGGGTCCCAGCACACATTGGTGTTCTAGGGAATGAAAAGGTGGATAAATTAGCAAAGGAGGCTGTAAAAAAAAGAAACATAGAGGTAAACTTACAACTATCCAAATCTGAAGGAAAACACATAGTGTGGAAGAAAATAAATCAGGAATGGCAACAATACTGGGAACAGGAGACAAAGGGGAGACACCTCTATTCGCTACAAAACAGAGTGGGCATTACAGCAAGAAGAGGGGGGAACAGGAGGGAACAGGTAGTATTAACAAGAATGAGGATAGGACACACTCACCTGAACAGCACATTAAAAATATTGGGAAAACACCCTACTGGGCTGTGTGAGGAATGCCATCAGCCGGAAACAGTTCAGCATGCCCTAATTGCATGTAGGAGATACGAGGCAGAAACAGGAGTTATGATCATTGAAATTAGGAAAATTGGATTGACAGAAATATCAGTAAAGAACATTCTAGAGTGTGGAGGGAAAGGAAAAGGAATAAAGTTGTTGTTTGATTTCTTGAGGGCCTCTGGCCTTATAAAAAGGATATAATGTAAAGACATGAGTACTGTGGAATGAAGCCAGAGGGTGGCAGCAATGCAACATTGCGGATGCCGGCTGCCGTAAAACTCCAAAGAAGAAGAAGAGGAAGAAGAATCTGGAAATTGGGGGTGCCAAGGGATTTGGGTGTGCTGGTGCAAGTTTCCCAGAAAGTTAATCTGCAAGTCGATTCGGTAGTAAAGAAAGCAAACTCAATGCTAGCATTTATTTTAAGAGGGCTTGTATACATGTTGAAGCTCAATAAGGAGCCGGTAAGGCTGCATTTGGAATATTGTGAGCAATTTTGGGCACCTTATCTGAGGAAGGATGTGGTGGCTCTGGAGAGGATCCAGAGCAGGTTTATAAGAATGATCCCAGGACTGAGTAGGTTAACCAATAAAGAGCGTTTGACAGCACTGGGCCTGTACTCGGTGAAGTTTAGAAGAATGAGGGGGGACCTCATCAAAACATACGGACCAGTGAAAGGCTTGGATAGAGTGGATGTGGAGAGGATGTTTCCACTAGTGGAAGAGCCTAGGACTAGAGGTCATAGCCTCAGTATTAAAGGATGTTCTTTTAGGAAAGAGGAGACATTTCTTTAGTCAGACGGTGGTGAATTTGTGGATTATTTTTGCCACAGAATGCTGTTGAGGCCGTTAGTTTATATTTTTAAGGCAGTGATAGATAGATCCTTGATTAGTACAAGTGTCAGAGGTTATGAGGAGAAGGCAGGAGAATGGGGTTAAGAGGGAAAGACAGATCAGCCATGATTGAATGGCGGAGTAGAGTTGATTTGCTGAATGGCCAAATTCTACTCTTATTTCTTATGACAGTACAATGTATGGTTGTGCTTATACTGCAGAATGAATCAAGGGTAAGTTTCTACCCTTTCAGATGTGACTCTTTATCTTAAAAGTATTACAGGTGAGGAACATTAAAAAAAAAAAAAGAATCTGGGAGGAAAAATGGTAGCACACTGACAAACATTCAGTTTGTGTGCGTAAAATTACTGTAGATAATAAAGTAATAATAGGACATGCAATAAGGGAGCCAAATAACTTATTTCAGATCGAGAGAAAGTAAATAAAAAAACATAAGGTAAATAATGTTCCAAGGCTCAAAAGCCTTGGTCAAGAGAAAATCAACCCATAAGCAAGGGTTCCTTGCCAGAATTGTGCTATGTAGATGGAAGTTGTGTTATCCCTCTACACATGCCTGCTGCAGAAGGATATCATGTCTTGTTGCTGTCCTTGAGCTCGGAGTGCAGTAGATTGAAGCAGTAAATAAGGATTAGGATTGACTTTAAGGACAGAACTGAGTTGATCAGTTAAACAATCCCTGAAACAAAGTTTAGTCTTCACATTAACGATAAGGGGAAGTTGGACAAATAGGGATTGGTTTCCCTGAAGAATCAGAGGCTGCGGTGGAAGAGCTAATATAAGTTTTTTTTTATTTTATGTGGGCCATTAATAGAGTTTATAAAATTATTGGAGGTGTAGTTGGGGTAGACAGCCAAAACCTTTTCCCACTAAAAGGCGTAGTTTAAAATCAGAGCGAGAAAGTTTAAAAGAGATGTACAGGGCAAGTTTGTTACACAGAATACAGGTAAGTGCCTGGAATGTATTACCAATGGAGGTGTTGGAGGCAGATACGATAATGGTGTTTAAAAGGATTTTAGATAAGCACATGAATATGCAGGCATGGAGGGGTATGGATCACTTGCAGGTTATACTCCTGTGCAGTGGTATACTGTTTGAATAATGAGAATAGTGTATTGTAAGCAACAAAATGAGTTCATTGGTTTTGTGGAAATTGGATTAAGATTGTCATTAATTCCAGAAATGACATGGAGACCCCTCGCCAGTAGTGCAGAAGATGGTAAGTGAGGTATGGGTATGTGCGTAACCTATTATACAGGAAATAAACAACAGGAATTACTATCAATGCCCTTACTGTTTGTTTAGTTATAGATGCTGATTCAAATTCTAATCTGTTGGCCATTTTCAAAGACAATCCACTTGGAAGTACCCTGCGATATGAAAATGCATCTGCGTTCTGCTGTGCCATGTTCAATGGTGATAAATCATCTCTCTCTCAATCCATTCTGAAAGACTTTCCACCCACACCAGAAGCGGTCCTTATTTTTCTCATAGTCCTTGGCAGACTGTGTGCTTGCTATCTGGGTCACTTGGATTCTGATCAATGCTGGGTCAATAAACAAAGCTCCCTACTTGCATGTTACCAATGTCCAAATGCTTCTCATGAATTTATTCCTTGCTCAGCTTTTTAGATCTTCGGGTATAACTACACTAATCCTTTATCTGTGGCTAGCTAATAATACGATGACAAAGCTTTAAATTCTCATTCAAATATGTATCTAAATCATTTCAATCAGTCAAAGTAAATTCATATATTTGCTTTACTTCAGCATCCCTCTGCATTAATTTTGCTATCTCCACCACTGTTCCAGGACATTTATCCCCTCTTCCTTGTAGTACTTTTATTGCACTTTCTACATTTGCATATGCTTCCTTGCAATGCAATCAGCTAATGCATCCAGTGGGGAATTTGGTATGGATCCCCAATATATGGCCGACTTTGGGGCTGTGGTTGCGGTGCGACCCAACTTCCGACCCGACTTTGGAGCCTCGGAGGCTCGGCCGCGGGCCAGTGGACGACATCGTCGGGAGCTCACAGGTTGGTGACCTGTTTTTCCGGAGCTCCCGCAACTACAGCTGCGTCCGCTGGACTGGAGGGCGGCAGCTTCGACCGCCCCGGGCCGCGGAATTTGAACCGGCCCGTTTGCAGAGCACGGATTCAGCCGCGGGACTTACTTACCATCACCCGGCGGGGTCGCAACATCGGAGGCTTGGATTGCCTCAGCACAGAGGGAGAGCAAGGAGGGAAGAGACAATGACTTTGGGACTTTAAACTGTGTTGAGTGTTTGTTATTTATTCTATGCTATGACTGCAGGCTAATCCATTTTGTTGCACTGAAAAGTGCAATGACAATAAATTGAATCCAATCCAATCCAATACCACAATTGCACTGGGATGGTTGGATGGCCCACCATTGCACTCTTGGGCCCGTTATTGTGGTCCACCAATAAATAATAGCAGTTTGTAGTAGTTAGTAAAAGAATGGATCGACTGGGCTTATATTCACTGGAATTTAGGATAAGAGGGGATCTCATAGTAACATTTAAAATCCTTACGAGATTGGACCGGCTAGATGCAGGAAAAATCTTCCTGATGTTGGGGGAGTTCAGAACAATGGACCACAGTTTATGAATAAGGGGTAGGACATTTAGGACTGAGATGAGGAAAAACCTATTCACGCTGAGAGTTGTGAACCTGGGGAATTCTCTGCCACATATGGCAGTGGAGGCCAATTCACTGGATGTATTCAAGAGAGAGTTAGATATAGCTCTTGGGGCTGAAGGAATCAAGGGATATGAGAAAAAGCAGGAACAGGGTACTGAGTCTGGATGATCAGCCATGATCATATTGAATGGTGGTGCTGGCTCGAAGGGCCGAATGGCCTACTCCTACACCTACTTTCTATCTTTAGTTGATTAACTTGAGCAGTCTATATAACAAGAATTGATGGAACTTTGCATTCCAAAATATGAATGCCAATGCCAGTTTTTTATAACAGCCTAATTTCCTCTTGCTCTTTGTAAAGTTTGAGATGGAAAAGTAATAGGTCTTGTTGGCTGTTGCTCCATAATTCAACATCACAGGCTTACCTTGATATACAAATACTTTCATTGAGTGCCAGGAGGGATTCACTACTGAAATCGTTCTTGAATGGACATCTTTGGCTGTTCCCTAGCCCACCACCCGTACTGCATACTTCTTCAACATTTGATTAAATAGCTTGAAGTCTGGGAGAAACCTGATATAATAATGGATCAAAATGGATAATATCTGGGTTTTCCAGGCTGTGAAATAGCTTCAGTATTCTGCTTGACAGGCTGTAGACATTTGCATCTACCCCCAAATAAAGTACTTCTACCCTTGTAAGGTAACTGTTATTTTTCCCAAGCTTATTGCTATGCTCATGAAGCCCTTTGAATATCTCCAAATATCTGTGGAAGATGCGATCCAAACATTATCTTGGTTGTTTGGATTTTAACTTACTGCGCTTTTTGCTCCTGGATGCCATTTTTGTTCTGGATGCCTACTAGATATGACAATAAAGTGCTTACATTGATATGTTCTTCGAATTTAGTTTTAATTCCTCGAGCCAGTCTTTATTAGGATTAGTTTGTTATGTGGTTCTCCACACTAATTAGTAGGTTTACTATTTAATAATATTGGGAAACAACGCATCTTCCCTAGAATTTGTAGCATCTGACCAAAAGTTTCTTCAGATTCAGCATGTCTTTTCTCAGTCTCACTTTGCAGATTTTTTTGTACTTGCTCTTGACTATGTTTGAGTAGTTAGAAGCTGTGTTGATGTTATGGTCTGTATGACTTGCACTTTAATATTAAAGCCAGGCCATTTACAGTTATTGCTTCTGCTAGCATATATGCTGTTGAAGCATTGCTCTTTAAAATATTAACTCCAATATTCATCAGCTTCCCCTTTGTTACATTTTATCACCATTGTTAGGCAGGTACAGAAAACCTGTTTGATATATATACAGGTATGTATATGTATATATGTATATGTCTGTATATGTTTTAGTTATATATATAACTAAAAACATATACACACCCACACATGCACAAATATATTTAATATAATATCTATCTATCCAATACTAG
This sequence comes from Amblyraja radiata, assembly GCF_010909765.2. Classification (NCBI taxonomy): domain Eukaryota; kingdom Metazoa; phylum Chordata; class Chondrichthyes; order Rajiformes; family Rajidae; genus Amblyraja; species Amblyraja radiata. Next base: position 72,953,632 of record NC_045961.1, read on the forward strand.
ACCTCTCATCTTGTCCTCTTCCTGTTAGCGTTGTTTTAAATTTGCGCGAAAGTGGTACGCGATAGGGCTACAATATTTTGCCACCTTACTCGGCATTCTCCTGTGCTGAAAGTGCACTACGTTTTGTTCCGATTGGTGAAATATTACAAAAGCTAGTAAGGTTTAAATATCGTAAAAACTGCCACTTCCGGCATCCACTTTCAATCACCAACAGCGAGGTGAATAGAGCTGAAAGAGCGGAGTAAACAGAGTGTGGAGAGCGAACTGCGTCGGCCATCACGACGAGTGAGTGGGTGGAGTGAGTGATTGAGGCCAGCAGGCAGGCAGCCAGCCAGCCGGTGAGTGAGTGTTGCCAACAGGCAGCCAGTGAGTGATCGAGTGCAGCCGTCAGGCAGTCGGAGAGTGAGTGAGTGCGGCCGGCAGGCAGCGGGTGAGAGAGTGTGGCCGGGAGCTACTGCGTGTGTGCGGCCGGGACCAGGAGCCACTGAGAGGCCTACTCCCTCACCCCTGCCAACATACCCCTCACCGACACAACCCCACACCCCTCTGCCCCCTCCCACACACACCCCTCTGCCCCATTCCACAAACACGCCTCCCCCTCCCGCATGCAACCCCCCCCAGTCCCACACACACTCCTTCCCCTCACACACCCACCTTCCCCCTCCCCGCACACACCCCCTCCCCTCCCCCCACCACTCCCCCCACTACTCCCACATGTCTACTGAACTGGGAGTGGTTTTACTGACCTGTCAGTGTCCTTAATGTGGTTTGAAAATGTAGTTTGAAAATGCAAAAGTGTATTTTGGTTTGAAAGGGTTAAAGTTGTGTTGCCTTTAGTTTTGAAAGTGCTAAAGCAAGCTGTGTTGGCTTTGGTTTTGAAAGTGCTAAAGCAAGCTGTGTTGCCTTTGGTTTTGAAAGTGATAAAGCAAGCTGCCTTGCCTTCGGTTTTGAAAGTGCTAACGCGAGCTGCCTTGTGTTTGGTTTTGAAAGTGCTAAAGCGAGCTGCCTTGCCTAATTAGAGCTGCCTTGCCTAATTAGAGCTGCCTTGCATAATTAGAGCTGCCTTGCCTAATTAGAACTGCCGTGCCTAATTAGAACTGCCTTGCCTAATTAGAGCTGCCTTGCCTCGATATAGTTTAAAGTCTAATCTTGACCACTTCCTGTTTGCACTTTATATTGATTTTAGTAAAAACACTACCACATACGATTTTTGTCATCTGACTCAGAGTCCCCCTCTGATCATCAGGTGCTGTGGATTTTTCCCATCGATGAAAAATAAAAGAGTTATTAGTGTTTAAAAAATGTTGAGATTCTCTCTCCTGTCAATCACGCCATAAAGGCCATGCCCCTTCTGGTGGGAGGGGGAGGGACTATAAAATCCAGAAGTGTGGCCGTGGCTCAGTCTATGCAAGATGGGGGAGGGAGAGGTCATGACTCGCTGTCTTTAGTGGCCTTGCACCCTGCTTGAAATGGTATGAAACTGCACTTGAATTTGGTGCCCTTGCACCCTGCTTGAAATGGAATTTCAAGGAATAGCCGTGAGTCAACTGCGAGCCCACCAGCCATGAGTGAGTGAGCTGCCAGCACAACAGGCTTGAGTGACTGAGCTGCCAGCCCAAGAATCCATTCGCCCTACAATGTCCATACTAGCCCTTTAAAAACTAGTCCAGCGCACAACACCCATACTTGCGCACCAGAAATCTCCCCTCACTGGCCACCAATATTGGAATTGGTAGAGTGGTGGAATATTGTGTTGGGGGCCCAGCCCTCCCGTGTGATACTGGGATGCAACGGGTCCCACTTAGTCTAGTATATAACTAAAAGTCTCATTATGTGTGTATGTTCCCAAAACACAGCCAAAACAGTGCATGATAGTGCAACAATTTTAGGGGTGCCTTACTCACCATTCATCTGGAGTGTGCTGTATCAGGTTTTGTTCGATTTGACAAAGTAATTCCCTTAATTAACTTTAATTTACTTATTTTTTTAATATAATACTTCTTTGTTTACTTGACTGGTGTCACAAAGGGCACCCAACGGGTCCTCGGCTGAGCTGCGCAGTTGGGGGAGGGTTGCCGGGCCGGGGTCGCCAGTTTGATTGAAAATCGCCTCGTGTATAGGTGAGAGGTTGAATATGGGGTGAATCAGCATCAATATTGCGAAATTGGTAAAAAAAAATAGATTAATTCACAACGGGGAACAAACGGGTCCACAGGTCGTCACAACAGGCGTGTGCGCAGTTGGGGGAGGTTGTCGGGCCTGCCGCCATTTTCAAATCACCATTTTCACTGGCGTCACAACAGGGATCTCTAGCGTCACTACGGGGACCCATCAGCTCGCCTGCGCAGTTGGGGGAAGTTTGCTACAATGGGAATCTCTGGTGTCACAACGGGGACAAGGTGAGAGACAAATTACTTTGTAACACTGAACTGACTCTAAAGCAAGCCGAACACACCTGTTGGATTGCTGAGATAACGGCTTCTCACACTAACTCTGTTATCTCTGGGCAGCCATCCCAGTATAATGTTAACCTTACAAGCACCTCCTGTCATAACAGGTGTCTGCAGCGTTCCCCTGCCTGGCAGCAGGGAAGGTCTGCTGCTCGATGTTCTAATTGTTACTATTCTCATGCTCCGGGTCGGGAGTTCTGTATTGCTTGTGGTAAAATTTGCAATTTCTGCAAGAAATTCAACCACTTTGCAAAATGTTGCCGTTCCCGTGCGGCTCAGCCCATCCCAAGGACGAGTTTGCACCTGTTACAACATGAGCCTGCTAATAACGAAAGCCAGGAGCTTGAGGAGGCATCATAGACTCGCAGTCTCATACCTGAAGTTTTATATCGTCAAGGGGGATTCTGAAACTCTGCTTGGTATCAATGCATGCCACAATCTAAACTCTTTCTTGCTGAGGCATATTAATACTCCCTCAATAAAGAGAACTGTTTAACAATGAGCTTAGCAAGCTGCCCCTCAAGTACAACATCGCCATTGATCCCAAAGTCACTCCTGTGGTTCAAGCACCACACCGTGTTCCGCATGCCATGCGTAACAAAGTACACAATGAGCTCAAGTGGATGGTCTCTCTGGGTGTCATTGCTGAAGTTACTGCCGCAACTGACTGGGTTTCCACCATGGTGGTTGCAATGAAGAAAAACAAGGAGGAAATCCGTATCTGCATCATCCCCAGGGATCTCAACACAGCTATCAATCACCCACACTACCCTATGTGAACGGTAAGGAAGTTGCCGCTCAAAGAGGGTGTTCTCCGTTCTGGATGCCAAAAGATCGTTTTGGCAGATTCCGCAGGACCCAGACACGTTCAACCTTACTACGTTCGGTACCTCCTTCGGCCGTTCCAAATTCCTAAGAAAGTCCTTTGGTTTCAACTCTGCCAGCGAGGTTTTTCAGCGCACGATGGAACAACTGTTTGCGTGATATCCATGCGCCATCATTGTTGATGACATTCTCATCTACGGGTGCGACTTGGCTGAGCATGACGCCAATCTGAAGAGAGTGTTGGACCGTGCCAAAGACATTCAGCTCAAACTCAATCCCCTGAAGTGCAAGTTTCAAGTCCTGGAAGTTACCTACTTTGGACATGTTTTCACAGGTGATGGTCTCAGACCAGACCCATCAAAAGCTGCTGCTATCAATGAGATGCCGGTTCCTACTGACGTTATGAGTCTACAAAGGTTCCTAGGAATGGTCAACTACCTAGGGAAATTTATTCCCAACCTCAGCGACATATCTGCCCCCCTGACACACAAAGACACTGCATGGTCCTGGTGACTGCAGCAACAAAGAGCTTTTGATATCCTCAAGTTGCACCTACCATCACCTATTTTGCTTTGGAGTTACCAGTAACACTCACATGAGATGCGTCCCAGTAAGGACTTGGCACTGCTTGCCTGCCTCTCGCACACTAACCGATACTGAACAACGTTACGCCCATATTGAAAAAGAATTGCTTGCAGTGGTTTTCGCCTGCACGAAATTCAAAGACTTTATCTTTCGGAAGTCTGTGACTATAGAAACAGACCACCAGCCACTGGCCACCATCTTGAATAAAGCCATTTACGCTACTCCGGCTTGCCTGCAACGGATGATAATGCAGATGATGCAGATTCAACATTGTCTACAAAAAAGGAAAGGACATGCACATAGCTGATACGCTATCAAGGACCCCACGCAAAACCAGCGATCAATAGCCCTCTGAACAGGACTAGTTCTCAGTAATGAAGGTATTGTATGTTCCCACTGATTGCCTAAGCAGCCTGGCAGAGCACACGGCTGCTGACGAGACTTTACAATTGCTGTCTGCAGTCATCCGGCGTGGCTGGCCGGATAAACAACACAGCACCCCACTTGCGATCCGCCCATAATTCCTGGTTCGCGACGAACTGGTGTTACAGGATGGGATTATAGTCAAGGGGCAGTTGTCCTAGCAGTCCTCTGGGACAAGTACTTCGATGCCGTCCACAGCGGCTACCCCGGTGTGGAGGCAACCATACAATGGGCACAGAGCATGTTTTACTGGCCTGTTATGACCAAGTATATACGTGACAAAACTGAAGTCTGCGCCATCTGCAAAAGCCTGATGCCACACCAGCAGAAGCAGCCCTTTCTGCCGCACCCGGTTCCTCCTCTACCATGGTCCACGGTAGCCGCCAACATATTCGAATGGCATGGGAAACACCATCTGGTTCTTGTCTACTCTTATTCGGGCTGGTTTGACATTGGTCTACTCCAAACCATCACATCTGAAGCAGTTATCCAGAAGTTGCAACGCCATTTCTCCGTGCATGGTTCCTCTGCACGCCTTCTATCCAACAACGGCAGTCAGTTCACCATCCAGCTTTTCAAAAACTTTGCACAATGATGGGACTTTCGACATATCACCAGCAGCCCTGAGTTTCCGCAGTCCAACGGACTCGCCGAACGGGCTGTCCGAAGCGCAAAACAACTAATGGAGCGTTCCGGGCTGGCTGCTACCAGGCCTGCTGCTCCACTACCAAAGACTGTGTCCCCCGCGGACTCTCTACGCTGTTCAGCGCCCAGCTCGCTTACTTTACCACCTCTACCCGGCGGGTCTCCAGTGCCGTCCCCGGTCACATCCCCTGTCCCCTCCCCAGTCACTTCACTGGTGAAAGGAGGCGATGCGGATTTGTACCGCACACGTGCCGGACGGGTCAGCAGGCCACCCATTAGATACAGCGATTTTGTGTAACCATTTATACATCCCCATATGCGTTATTACCGTTTCAGCTGCTGTATTGTTCAGCCACCATGTTTCCATGTATCTACGCTTTCTTTTGTTTCTACAAGGAAGGATGTAGATTGGTTATTTCCTACGAACCAATTGTAGTGCTTGTTAGTAGTTGTTCCGCCTAATATGCGATTTATATTACCAAGATCTTGTTTGCGTAATTCAGTCTGAGTAGCTGCTAGTTACTGTAATGTCCTGCAGACCAATGCCGTAAGTGGACTTTAATAAATATGTGTTGTATCTTGACGTGTGTACGACTCGACTTATTACACCTATCATTTCAAAAACACTTTTCATCTTGTGTGGTGCCCTAAGCCTATATTTGCATCTGGACCTTTCACAATCATGATATGGTTTCTTTATGACCATCACATTCTTGCCTTTTCCCTCACTTTCAATAATATTATGGATTCTGATGTATATTCCATTATTTTTTTAAAACAAGGACGTGCTTAATTATAAATGTTGAGGCTCCTGATATAAAATATTAGGTCCAAACTGCACTTTAACATGATCTGCATGCATTACCCTTTGCTTCTCCGCCATTTCATCTGAACTCAAATAACGCTAATATCAATGCATACCTGAAGATACTTACCCAGATACTACCAGTACGCAAAAAGCTGGTGTAAAGGGCCTGTCCCAGTTAAGCGATTTTTTAGGCGATTGTCGGCGACTTGGCTGTTGCCACACTATGTCGCCTGTATTGTTGTGAGTAGTCTCCTCAGTCGCCAAAGAGTCGTAGCGTTTTTCTGGTCACCGCTGGATTTTGAAATGTTCAAAACTTTGCGGTGACAGTCAGCGACCGTGGGCTTGTCGTAGCTTGTCTTCTCCTGACGTAGGTCCTGTCGTAGGATGGCATAGGTTGTCGCCAGAATGACGTAGGTTGTCGCCAGGTGACGTAGACTGTCGTCGGTGCTGACTTTGGTGAATTCCATTGTTGTAGTTGCCAGCAGTCGCCTAAAAAATTGTCTAATGGGACAGGCCCTTAACGGGTCATGCTGTAACTCTGGAGAAAATGGAATAAGTGATGTTTCGGGTTAAGACCCTTCTTCTGAAGAAAGGTCTCGATTGAAATGTCACCTATTCCTTTTCTCCAGAGATGCTGCCTGACCCGCTAAGTTACTCCAGCTTTTTGTGTCTATCTTTGGTGTAAACCAGCATCTGCAGTTCCTTCCTACACCACTTGTACATTGAAGGTACACAAAAATGCTGGAGAAACTCAGCGGGTGCAGCAGCATCTATGGAGCGAAGGAAATAGGTAACGTTTCGGGCCGAAACCCTTCTTCAAACCCTTCTTCAGCAGTCTGAAGAAGGGTTTCGGCCCGAAACATTACCTATTTCCTTCGCTCCATAGATGCTGCTGCACCCGCTGAGTTTCTCCAGCATTTTTGTGTACCTTCGATTTTCCAGCATCTGCAGTTCCTTCTTGACCACTTGTACATTGTTTGTTTGATGAATTCAACAACTTTTCTGCTTAAAACACCTCAATAGTTCTCCCTTCTATAGAGCTATGTCCTTTTGTCTTTGACATTTTCATCCTGTGAAAAGCATTTTGACTGTCTACCCTATTGTGCCTCTCATCATTTTATATTCTTCAATCAGGTCTCCCCACAGCCTCTGGCACTCTGGAGCAAACAATCTAAGTTTGTTCAACCTTTCCTTATAGATAATACCCTCAAATCCAAGCAACATTCTGGTTAACCTGCACCTTCTTCAAAGTCTCTGTTCCTGCACACAATACTACAAATGTGGCCTAACCAAAGTCATATAAACCTGCAACATGAATCCCTTACACTTATACTCAGTACCCTGACTAATGAGGACAGGCGTACCATATGCCACTCAATTTACGTTTGTTGCTACTTTCAGGGACCTTGAACGCCAAGATCCCTCTACATCAATGCTGTTAAGTGTATTGCCATTAACTATATTCTTGTTTACACGAATGATCCCGGAATGAGTAGGTTAACCTATGATGAGCATTTATCAGCGCCAGGCTTGTACTCACTGGAGTTTAGAAGAATGAGGGGGGGAACTCATTGAAACATACAGAATAGTGACAGGCTTGGATAGAGTAGATGTGGAGAAGATGTTTCCACCAGTGGGAGAGTCTTGGACTAGAGGTCATAGCCTCAGAATTAAAGGGCATTCTTTTAGGAAGGAGATGAGGAGAAATTTCTTTAGTCTGGTGAATCTGTGGATTTCTTTGCCACGGAAGGCTATGGAGGCGGTCAGTGGATATTTTTAGGGCAGAGTTAGATAGTTTCTTGATTAATGGCCTAATTCTACTCCTATCACTTATGACCTTGTATACATTCCCCTTATATTTGACCTCCTAATGTGCAATACCTCACACTCATTTTGATTAAATTGCATCTTCATTTCTCTGCTATTTCTGTAGCTGATCTGTATCCTGTTGTATACTTTGGCAAGCATATTGAGCAATTTTGGTGTTATTTGCAAACTTACAACCAACCCATCTACATTTACAACAAAGTCATTTTTATATATATCACAAACAACAGAGGTCCCAGCAAAGATCCCTACGCAAATTTGCAGATGACACAAAGGTGGGTGGCAGTCGAACTGTGAGGAGGATACTATGAGGATGCAGGGTGACTTGGACAAGTTGGGTGAGTAGGCAGATGCATGGCAGATGCAGTTTAATATGGATACATTTGAGGTTATCCACTTTGGTGGCAAATCCAGGAAGGCAGATTATTATCTGAATGGTGTTAAATTAGGAAAAGGGGAAGTACAATGAGATCTGGGGCTCCTTGTTCATCAGTCAAGCGCCTTGAGTATTAGAAAGGCGCTATATAAATCCCATCCATCATCATCATCAGTCACTGAAAGTAAGCATGCAGATACAGCAGGCAATGAAGAAATCTTAATCTTCAGGATCAACCTCCTGTGAGGGACTTTATAATAAAATGCCTTACTAAAAATCCATGCAGACAACATCCACTGCCCTACCCTCATTGATCACATTAATTTGCTCCTCAAAAATACTCAGTTACATTTGTAAGACATGAGTTGCTACATAGCCATACTGCTGTCCCTAATTAGCCTATTCTCTTCCAATTGTGAATACATTCTATACCGAATAATTCTGTTGCCATACTATATGCCTCTCTGACTATGGTGCTGCAAGTGTACTGGACAGCTCCAATAATTAATTATTTGCAATTTACCATGGTTAGGGGCTGCTAGCATTTTACTGATGATTAAATCATGTTCAACCATTGAAGATGGTTATTAATGGGCTGCAGCACATCTGAACAGTTTTGAGTTCTTGGAGATACAGAGTGGAAACTGGTCCTTCAGCCCAGCTAGTCCACGCTGCCCATCGATCACCCGTTCACGATATTTCTGTTATCCCACTTTTGCATCCACTACGCACGAGGAGCAACTTTCTACAGAGGCCAATTAACCTACAAACCGACATGTCTTTGCGATGTGGGACAAAACTGAATCACCCGGATGAAACCCACGCAGTCACAGGGAGAATATGCAAACTGTACACAGATAGCACCCGAGTCCGGAGTCAAACCTGGGTATCTGGTGCTGTGAGGCAGCAGTTCTACTAGCTATGCCACCTGTGCCACTGTTGTTCATTGTAAATCTATTGAGAAACCGTAGTACTACCCTGTGGTGTGCTCTTGAGAGGGCTTGCTAGATACTCGGGGGGGGGGGGGGGGGGGGGCAGTTTCCACTCTGTATCTCCAAGAACTCAAAACTCTTCAGATGTGCTGCAGCCCATTAATAACCATCTTCATGGTCATGCGAATGGCTGCAAATGGCTGCAAATGGCTGTGACATATTATACAAGATGTCTAATGCTGATGGAGATGGACAGTGTTTCAAATGGCAGCAACCTACAGTGTTTGTAAAGCATCTACAGGTCTTCAACAGCTTTTGGTGGAATACAAGCATCTTTTCACCAAGTCATACAGTGAAGTTGATGAGGATAAGACCAAATTTACCTTCATCCAGGAGCCAAGTCCACTTATTGTCAGCCAAAGTCCTGTTGTTCTTAAGCTGCACATGGAGGAGGAACTGTTCAAGAGTCACGTGGTTATGAAGATCTGCACAGAGATCAGTCCACCCTATTTGTGTGCTTCCCAGGGCAGACAAACTGTGTGATTATGTAGCTTACCCTGAACATAGTTGTGATGATGAATACTACCTGCCCATGTTTACAAGGTATATTTTCAGAATTAGTGGGCTACTTGTGTTGAGTTTGAGTTGAGTTTAGTTTATTGTCATGTATATCGAGGTAGAGTGAAAAGCTTTTGTCGTGTGCTATCCAGTCAGCGGAAAGATAATACATGATTACAATCGAGCTATCCACTTCTCTGTCTAGCACGCACAAAGTCACTTGGTTGGGGTGTCATCTTGGATCTTGGATACTTCTAGCCAAAGAGGTTAAGCCAGTCCCCAAAGTCTTTCAATCATTAATGGATAAAATTGTTGCAATTGTTTCAGAGGAGCCTATGTAATCCTAATTGACAAGAAACCAGACCAGGAACACTGAAAGGTCCTGGAGGAGGTATTCAGCAGGTTAAAGAATGCATGGCTGACTTGGAATCAAATGAGAGCATTTGTTTATGTGGCATTGACAACTTCACACATGTTATGATACATTGCTGTATTAGCCATTGCTGTTACTGGAAGCTGCCCGCTTTAAAATAAAGATATTTTATTGGTGGCTTTTTTTCTGTTATCTGCAACACCAAATAAGTAATAGACATTAATCTGTCCTCCATATAAAACATTTAACTGAGGTTTGATCTGGAAGTGGGCAACAATGAAATTCATTATAAGCAGAATAATTCTGCTAGGTATTTTACTAGACATTAATCTTTCTGCAATCATTATAAAAAACAGATTATCTAGCCATTTTCTCATTGCTATTTGTAAATTCTTGCTGTCCACAAATTAACTTCCATTTCCCACAAAATCACAATAGCAAAGCAACAGATGATTTCGGTAGCCACCGATAAGATTATAAAGGGCATTTTATAAATATGAGTTACCCAATTTGTCAAGGTACTTAATGGGATAGCCAAGCGGCATAATTTCAAAATCAGAACACAAAACAATGTAAATATAACATGGGAAAATTAATAGGATAAATCTAGATATTTAAAATAATAAATGTAAAAATAAAAACAAAAAAGGAAAATTGTGTTCCAATTTCTCAATGACTATAGAGCTAACCATTCTCTCTATGGATGCTGATTGACCTGCTCACACTTTCAGTGAATCCAGTGTTACAAATGCATATCAAGGAGATGTATCTGGGTGATTGAAGCTTGCATTTTAATAACCCCATGCAAAGGAACAATTTTCAGATTATCACAATTATGGTGAAACTATTACCAGTTGCAGTCATATCACTGTGAACATTATTTAAACTAGATATTTTCATGCCTGTGCAGATTAATGGGAAACCCTCCAAGTTTATACAGCAAGGAACATAGAATAGTACAGGTACACAAAAATGCTGGAGAAACTCAGCGGGTGCAGCAGCATCTATGGAGCGAAGGAAATAGGTGACATCAGCTATTTCCTTCGCTCCATAGATGCTGCTGCACCCGTTGAGTTTCTCCAGAATTTTTGTGTACCTTTGATTTTCCAGCATCTGCAGTTCCTTCTTGAAAACATAGAATAGTACAGCACAGGAACAGACCCATCATGTCTGTTTTGAACATTATGCCAGGTTAAATTAATCGCCTCTTCTTGCATGTGATCCATATCCCTCCATTCCCTCCATATCAATGCACCTATCTAAAAGCCTATTAAATGCCATTATTGTTTCTGCTTCCACCACCACCCTTGGCATTGCATTCTATAAACGTTCTCTCTCAGACCTTAAAGCTTGGGTGGCACAGTGGCAAAGCGGTAGAGTTGCTGCCTTACAGCAGCAGAGACGGTGTTCAAACCTGATTACGGGTGCTGTCTGTACGGAGTTGGGCATTCTACCTGTGACCATATAGGTTTTCTCTGGGTGATCCAGTTTCCTCACACACGCCAAAGAAGTGTAAGTTTTTAGATTAATTTGCTACTGTAAATTGTCCCTGGTGTGTAAGATAGAACGAGTGGTTGGCATGGGCCCAGTCGGTTGAAGGGCCTGTTCGCACGGTTTCTCTAAACTAAATTAAACTAAACATTGCGTTGAAATGTTTAACATTTCTAGGAAAAAGGTTCTGTGTCAACATAATCTATGCCTCAAAATGTTATGTACTTCTAGCATGTCTCCTATCAACCTCCGATGCTCTATAGAAAATAATCAAAATTCACCAGGCCTCCCTTTAGCTTGTACCCTCTAATCTAGGCAGCATTCTGGTAAACCTTTTTTTTCCTCATCAAATAAGCTTCCACATCCTTCTACAACACCATAAGACATAGGAGCAGAATGAGGACATTTGGTCCATCGAGTGTGCTCTGCCATTCGATCAGGGATCCTAAAGAACCATTAGGAGGTAGCGACCACAATATGATGTTTTAATCTGCAATTTGAGTGGGAGAAGGTGATATTGGATGTGTTGGTATTGCAGCTGGGCAAAGGGGAATTCAGAGGCATGAGGGAGGAGCTGGCCAAAGTTGACTGGAAAGAGATCTTAGCAGGGATGACAGTGGAAAAACAATGGTAGGAATTTCTGGAAATAATCTGGAAGATTCAGGATCTTTTCATTCGAAAGAGGAAGAAATATTCTAGAGGGAGAAAAAGGCGACCGTGGCTGACAAGGGAAGTCAACGGCAGTATAAAACTAAAAGAGAAGGCGTATATCATAGAAAAGATTAGTGGGAAACCAGCGAATTGGGAAACTTTCAAAGAACAACAGAAGGTTACCAAAAAGACAACACGGGTAGAAAAGATGAAATGCGAAGGTAAACTAGCCAATAATATAAAAGAGTTTCTTCAGTTATATAAAGAGTAAGAAAGAGGCAAGAGTGGACATTGGACCGCTGGAGAATGATGCAGGAGAGGTAATAATGGGGAATAAAGAAATGGCAGAACAGTTGAACAACTTTTTTGCATCAGTCTTCACAGTGGAAGACACCAGCAACGTGCTTGAAATTCAAGAGAATCAGGGGATGGAAGTTAGTGTAGTGGCTATTACTAGGGAGAAGGTGCTTGGGAAGCTGAAAGGGCTGAAGATGAATGTCACCTGGACCGGATGGACTGAATGTTAGGGTTCTGAAGAGGTGGCTTTAGAGATTGTGGAGGCATTGATGGTGATATTTCAGGAATCACTAGAGTCAGGAGTGGTTCCAGATGATTGGAAATTTGCCAATATTACCCCGCTGCACTAAAAGGGAGCAAGGCAGAATAGTGGGAACTATCGCCGGTTAGTCTGACTTCGTTGGCCGGTAAGATTTTAGAGTCCATTATAAAGGATGGGGTTACGGAATACTTTGAAGTTCACAATAAAATAGTCAGCATGGCTTTGTGAAGGGGAGGTCTTGGTTGACAAATTTGCTGGAATTCTTTGAAGAAGTAAATAGCAGGACGGAGAGTCAGTAGATGTTGTTTACTTAGATTTTCAGAAAGTCTTTGATAAGGTACTTTATGGTTAGGCTGCTTAGGAAGATGAGTGTGCATGGTATCAAAGGACAGATACTAGCATGGATAACAGGTTGGCTGGATGGCAGAAGACAATGAGTGGCAATGAAGGGGGCTTTTTCTGGTTTGCTGCCAGTGACTAGTTGAGTTCCGCAAGGGTCGGTGCTGGGTCCGCTACTCTTCACTTTGTATATTAATGATTTGGACGAGGGGATTGAAGGTTTTGTGACAAACTTTGCAGATGATACGAAAATAGATGGAGGGGCAGGTAGTGCAGAGAAAGCAGGTACTCTGCAGAAGGACTTGGATAGGTTGGAAAAGTGGACAGAGAAGTGGCAGGTGGAATATAGTGTAGTAAAATGTGGAGTCATGCATATTGGTAGTAGGAATAAAGGCATAGATTATTTTTCTAAATTGGGTAAGAATCCAGAAATCAGAGATGCAAAAGGACTTGGGAGTGCTAGTGCTAGCATTTATTTTAAGAGGGCTTGTATACAAAAACAGGGATGTAATGTTGAGGCTCAATAAGGCGCTGGTAAGTCCGCATTTGGAATATTGTGAGCAATTATGGGCACCATATCTGAGGAAGGGCATGTTGGCTCTGGAGAGGGCCCAGAGGAGGTTTACAAGAATGATCCCAGGAATGAGTAGGTTAACCTATGATGAGCGTTTGTCGGCACTGGGCCAGTATTTGCTGGAGTTTAGAAGAATGAGGGGGAACCTCATTGAAACATAAAGATAGTGGAAGGCTTGGATAGAGTGGATCTGGAGAGGATGATTCCACTAGTGGGAGAGTCTAGGACTAGATGTCATTGCCTCAGAATTAAAGGCGTTCTTTTAGGAAGGAAATGAGGAGAAATTTATTTTGTCAGAGGATGTTGAATCTGTGGAATTCTTTGTCACAGAAAGCTGTGGAGGCCACCAGTGGATATTTTTAAGGCAGAGATAGATAGGTTCTTGATTAGTATGGGTGTCAGAGGTTATGGGGAGAAGGCAGGAGAATGCGGTTCAGAGGGAGAGATAGACCAGCCATGATTGAATGACGGAGTAGACTTGATGGGCCAAATGGCCTAATTCTACTCCTATTCCTTATGTCCTAATGACCTTACGGCTGACCTGGAATAAGGTGACCATCAATGCACACAATACACAAAATGAAGTCTAACCAAAGTTCTATAAATCTGCACATGACTTCTGACTCTTATACTCAATGCCCTGACTGATGAATGCAAGGCTTTTGTTTCCACGCTATGCAATTCATCTCCACAGGTTATGGTGCTTGCGCATTTCTCTAAAGGGATTAAGAAATGCCTTTTGAATAAATATGAATATATGTAATTTATATTCAAGTCTTGTAGTAAAATACCCTGAGCAGAAAAGTGTTCTATTCTGTGCATGAGGTCTAAGCAAAAACTTAATTATATTTAGGCCATAATTATTGCTTAGCAATTTCTCTGACCTAAAGAAACTAATTTTATGCAAGGTAATTGTAATTCCCTGAGAAATATTTCACGTTAGAGATTGTAAAATAAAATTATTTTCTAAATTAGGGATTTTAAAAATGCATTCATATTTCAGGATGGGTATATTTCATATGGGTATTGCTGGAAAAGCCAATGGAGACACAAGAGACTGCAGATGAAGGACAATGGAGCAAAAAACAAAGTGCTGGAGGAACACAACAGGTCCAGCAGCTTCTGTAGGGGTAAAGGAATTGGCAATGTGCAGGTCAAGACCCTGCATCAGGACTATGAATGCCCTCTATCTGACTTTGATTTTCCATTCCAGTTTACTCTTGAAGTATGCACCTTGCTAGGTCAATTCACCAGGCATTTAAGAGTCAACCACACCGAAGTGTCCAGAGTCAGAATGAGTATGCAAGTTAGATCTCCTCACCTAATGCACATTAATGAACAAGATCCATTTTGTGGTTACCAGTACTACTGATTTGTTTCTTTTTAATTCCAGGTCATTAAATACATTTATATTCCACAACTACCATGGTGGGATTTGAACTCAGTGTTTTGGATTGTTTGTCCAAGTTTATTGAATACATACCCCCAACAATTTGACCATTTCACCACTATTGCGTCTCCAAATTGTTGACATATGCTTCAATCTTTATTCAGTGTTTGTCCCCGACAACTCTCACCATCTTCTATAGATGCACCATAGAAATCATTTTATCAGGACCCATCACAGCTTGGTTTGGGAACAGCTCCATCCAGGACTGCAAGAAATTGTAGCAAATTGCAGATGCAGTCCAGGCCATCACACAAGCAAACCTCCCTTCTATTGACTCCATTTAAACCTCACACTGCCTCGTCAAGGCCAGCAGCATAATCAAGGATGAGTAGCACCCTGTCCACTTCCTTTTCTCCCCTCACCCATCATGCAAAATGTATAGAAGTGTGATTCCCTTATCATGTATCTATTTTCTGTAAATTGATCGATTGTAATCATGTATTGCCTTTCTTCTGACTGGTTAGCATGCAACAAGAGCTTTTCACTGTACATCGGTACACGTGACAATGAACTAAACTGAAAATAAACTGATAAAAACCATTACAATGTGTGCTTAATCTTTCCTTTTATGCTGTGTGGGAGAATTATTTAATGTGATTGACTGTTCAGTTAGCTTGGAGTTGCTGAATTCAGGCAGTCCATTGAACAGTGCAGAGGATAGGTTTTTCTCCCAGAGTTTGCTAAACGTTTGTGGGCTGCTTTCTTACTGATGAGTAGTTAGCACCATTGCTTCGGAAATGCTGTTTGCAAATTCCACGATACAAAGTTCCCAGTTCTTAATATCTTTGAAAAAATATTATTTTAAGATTAAAGGGGGTTTCAATGCGGCTGGAAAAATGAGTGAACAGTATCACTTATTTAGATTTATAATGGAGAAGGAATAAATTATACAGTGAGACAATTAACAGCTGTAGATGAATGGAAAAGTTGGACCAGAGGACCCACAATAAATTGGTATCTATGTTGGGACCTGGGACCCACAGTGTCCATTAATGTCAAGACGTAGAAGAATAACGTTGAATGAATGGTTAAGTTAGTTGGAGAAGTAGAGGAGAATACGAAAAGGAGGCCTTCTACGGGGGAAACAATATCTAATTACTTCCTGACATTGACCTAACATGTACAAGATGATTTGTAGTTAATCCATAAAGAAGAAGTAATAATGTTCAGATAAATTCCAATATAATACTGCAATTAACTTCACAATTATATATCTGCCAAATGTGTTGTTTTATGAAGATTAAGCTTAACCCCACATTTTTCTAGATGTTTTTGTTGATTATGTGGAACAGTAATCAGTCTAATTTCTCCAATACACTTTGTTTGGAAGTTTCCACACTCTTAAGGTAAGCATTATTCTAATGATTGTTCATTTCTTTGTAGAATCTATTTAATGTAAATATTGGGGGAGGGGGGTGGTCTTTAATTTGGTTAAGCTTGGCCCAATGAACAATACTATTAAAAATAAACCAAGTAAAAATAAGTAATCTGATTCATTTAGCAACTGTGGAAAAGGACATGTGGATGTAACAGAAATATAATGTCACATTGCATCATTTTGGAATGAAAATGTGAGAGACATTTTCTTCTATAGCAGTTACAACTGCTGCTTATTCAATATCTGGTCAATACGTTTTCATTAATGCTGTTTTACTAAAGAGAGATTTTTTAATCTTTTCATCAAATGCTGATCCAGCAAATGTGGTGCAGAAACATTAAAAGTAATATTTTCAGCACAAAACATACTTAAGGTTTCAGGTTTTACAGACATTCCAGCTTAAAGTGACGTATTTGCAAATAAAATAAACCATATCCGTGCTTTGCAGTCAATCCCTTGTCAAACTTTAATAGATCTCATCAATTATTTGTAGCTAGAAGATTGAAGATGCTAATGGCTAAATTCTATTCCTTCACATTATTGCATTAGCTGCCCTAAACGAATGACTGCAATTTATTTTATGCAAAGCCATGACATTGCCCCACTCGCCTTTACTGTTTACAGCAAAGGAAAGCTACTTTTATGTTTTATTTTTACTTAGCAAATTTACAAATTGATTCAAGGATTTAAATGAACTCTTCAGCTGTTTCTGGAGATGCATGGGATGCATTTAGGTCCTCCTCTCCGACATTATTTGCTTGCTGTTGAAAACAGTTCAGAGCAGCTGGTAGATAGTTTAAAAATGAGGAACTCCATTTTCTAGTTTTATTTCTGAAGTGACATGTAAACAGGGCATCTGTGCTCACAATAGGTGGGCTCTCTATTCCCAGCAAAACAAAGGAGTAAACCAAGCAAATGCACACATGCTAGCTTGGGATTAATTTCATCTAAATAAAAGTTCGGCAATAATTTTACTGAAGCAAGTTTATGCCAATCACATGCCACCAGCCTCTCCTTTTCACCAACTCCCCTACTCCCCCTCCCACCACCAAACCTGCTCCCCCCCCCTCAAAAGCCACTCCACTTCCATGACCCCAGACATTACACTAGACAGCACAGTGGTATTATGTACACATCAGAAAACACACTGGTAGAGAGCAGTCATGAGGGAAATAGAAAAACAAGTCACATTTGTGCACAGAACAAGCACTCAACAAAAAAAAAATCCTTGACCCCTTGTAAGATGTAGTGAGACGGTACTTGCTAACGCCTAGAAGCACCACAGTGATTAACAACAGCACCGTGAGTCTGGGTTCTGACCTAAGATCGGATTCCACGGCCCCACAAGCTGGATAAAAACCACAGCATGTTTTTTTCCCCCCCAGAAAAGAAAGGGAGAGTGAAAACAATATTGTTTATGTGACAAGAAACTAATCCCAGCGTCAGCCTGAAGAAAATAGCCTTGAAGATTATTAGCACAGAAGCATACAAATGGCCAGACTTACTGCGGGTCCCATGGAGCAAAGTTCTTCTTGTAGCAGGAGCCTCTCTTTCCCTTATTCCAGCACTGGGATACTTTAACATTATGACGAAGCAATGGGATCACAGAAATTTGCAGCAAGAAGCTCTTAAATATCTCATTTTCAAATGAGACATCTCCATTCAGAAAGAGAAAAGAAAACATTTTTTCCCCCTTAAAAAACATTGCAGAATGAAACCATGCAGATGCATCTGGTTGCAAAAGCACAATCAATATGGAGGGAGCGGTATTTTATGATTGGAGAAGTTGTTGTGTTTTTGGTGGTGAAATTCATTATTTAGTATCTGAACCCTCAGCATTTCAGTATCATTTATTCATAAAGTCCCTTTTTGCCAGGAGGAAATGGATACAGCTGGAGAGAGAGAGGGAGAGAGAGGGAGAGAGAGGGAGGGAGACGGATTGATGATATTGATCAGGTACCATCTTGAAACAAAGGCGAGGTACTCTATTTTAGTTGACAACTGTGACAGATTTTTAAAAAAAACAAGCAGACGAAGAAGAAGGCAACAGCTTGAACATCACAGGCTTTAAACAGTGTTTGAAGGGAATATTATGACAACCGCGTCTAGGCAAGCTAGTGCAAAAAATAATCTGAGTCATTAAAAAATGATGCTCTGTTTGGCTTGTGAATATGAGGCTTCAGGGACCAAGGCTGCACTTTCAAAGAAAGAAAATTAGTTTTGTATTAAATTTACATAGCTTTTTTAAATGTCAAAACCCTATTTGTTAAATTGGCTGCTGATTAGCATGGTGTCAGATTAGTACTTTGGGATGTATAAATTTTAACTCGTCATAGGCTGGAGTATTCCATAGTAATTGAAAGCTGAGTCATTGTCAAATAGCATAGACCATATCTCTAATACAGTTTTGAAACACTAAACTTTTTTCCTCGTCAGTTAAGGAATGTTCTGATCCCAACTAGGCAAAGCAGCTTTCAAATATTTGAGCTGATTGGCTAATATAAGGCATGTAATATTGACAGTTAATAAATGCTCCAATATAATTGGTAAAAGATCCCATGAAATTGAATTTTTGCAGAAATCATTTAACACACCAAGAACAATCATGTTGTAGACATTTGTTAATGCTAGTTTCACAATATTCATTGTAAATTTTGCAATCCCCTTCCAAATTTGAGTTCAATTGACTTCAATGGACATATTTAGGAAACAGAGTCCAATCTGAAGTTGCCTCTAGAACTTAATAAAATATAGAACTCAGAATATGTGTTCAGACTGAGAAGAGCCATTTTGTTTTCACCCCGAGGGTTTTAAATCTTTAGAATTCCCTACCACAGAAGGTTGCAGATGCTGAATATATACTCAAGAACTGATATCGAAGGAGAAGAATCTGTGGACATGGAGATCAGATGGAAAAGTTCAAAGGGCATTCTTTTACTAGATGGAACAGGCTTGAGAGGTCACAAGGCCTACTTCTGCCTCCCTTCCTTGAGACCTTACACATAGCTATGTTTAGACTAAGTCATGGACCTAAATTTTCCCCAGTTTAAAGTAGCCACACTTTCTTTCGCAATGAGTTCAGTTCATCCATTGGCCTTCAAGAGTTAAACACTTTCAGTACTCTCTTCAAATTCGCTACCATTAATCTTTAACTACTTTATTTCCACTGATTGTTTTCCCAAAGCACTTACATACACCATGAGAATTGCAAACAGTATCTTTCCACCAGTTGATCATTTAACAAATGGAAGGTTCAAATTCCCTGCACACAACATAAAGCCTTTTTTTTACACTCTTTCAGCCCTTTGAACAATAAACTCCACTTTTTTATAAACATTGAACTGCCTTCTCCAATAGCACAAAGCTGTTGTTCCTGTCAGTATGGGTTGTGTGTGAATTGTTTGTAACCAATTAAACACTCTATTTTATTATGGACCACAGGTATTGCCAAAGTAACTTTGCTAATAGTTGCCATCATGTTAATGGATTGAGAAAATGGAACATACTCTTTATGACATGACCAAAGATATCAAAGGATTATTTTAGAGCTATTTGAAACAACAGTGCCCATAATACCTTTCAAACTTTTCCTTTCAGCCAGGTTGAGCCTAGATGGATGAGCTAATATAAAAATAGACATCTTTACCCATAAACACTACATGTGACTACACAGAGAACTTACAGTAGATACTGGCCAAATTACACAACTAGTTAATTCTCTGCACGAGTATCATCCCGTCCTATTTCACCAATGGTTTTATTTTTTATTATTTATTCTTTCCTCCCTCATCCATACCTAATCCCCTATTATATGCACGTGTGTTATTTATCTCAACTATTTTTCTCCTTTAGAAGCAGCCCCTTGGGATCAAAGATGACTTACTTCCATTTTGGTTTTGTGGATTCTGAAGTAGTTAAAGAGGCCAATGTGCAAAATGCAGACTCTTCCAGAAAGAGGTAGTGATAGAGTGGTGGGTGAGTGATCTGTGAATTGGCATGCTCCTTGCTTATGCAGAGCTATCTGTATGATGCTGATGGATAGGTCCCAAGCTTCTCAAAGCCATCCTGGATGGTCCTTTTTCATTACAAATTGCTGAAAGCCAAGGCTCCCATTGATATTGGTGATGCTGTACTTTTTCAAGGAAGCTTTCTACATCCTTAACTACATTTTCCCCGTGCACCTGGTGATCTCCTCCCATGTCAGAGCTCATAACTGGGTGTATGTTTTAGGAATTGGATGTTGGGCATACGAATGACGTGACCTGCCCAATGGAGAGGACTAGGGTCTTGATGCTGAAATGTTGGCACAGGAAAGGATGTTGACAATGGTTTGCTTTTCCTTTCAGTGAATTTTGAAGATTTTGTGAAGGTTTCCTTGGCATATATTTAAGGGGTCAAAGTGTTTGGGTATTGCAATGATAAGCTGGTCAAGATGCTGCCTCACAGTGCCAGTGAACCAGTCTCAATCCTGATATAGTTGCTATCTGTTTGGAGTTTGCACTTTATCTCAGTGACTGTAAAGGTTTTCACTGGTGCACTGTTTTCCTATTACATCACAGCATGCACAGATTGGTAAATTAATTGGCCATTGTAAATTGCCCCTAGAGTTCATAGGTGATTGGTAGGATTGACCTGGAGTTGGTAAGAATGTGGGGAGAATAAAAAATAGTGTTAATTTCTTCTTCTTTCTTCGGATCCCTCGGTCATGGCTGACCATGGGTGTCTCCAGGGTTGGGGGACCCCAGTGCGTGACTTTGTTTAACGTGGGGAGATTGGTGCACAGACAGCCACCACATGGTCCTTCACAGATCTGGGTTGGGATCCAGTGGCACGGAGTCCAAGACGACCGGAGACCCATTTGTGCTACAGCCTTCATCGGCCTTCCCAGCTGTTGTAACACTCCACTAAGGTGAGCCATCATCCACCGCCAATCCCAGCATTGAGGTCTTGGTTAGATTGCTCTTTGTCAGAATCCTCCCCCTTGACCTTGCCGCCATGGGTGGCCCTACCAGGAGCATAGCTCCAGAAGGCATCGCTCTCAGTATCTCAGGACCACACAAGGTTCTCCAACACGACAAGGTGACAATCCACGAAGAGGACAACAAATTTATTAATTTAGAGGTAGTGCAAATGGATGGGTGACAGTAGGTGCAGACTTGGTGGGCTTATCTATATAATTAAAAGTCTCATCTTGACCACTCCCTGTCTGCGCTGTATATGGCTTTTAGAAAAAACGCCACCCTATATTGCTATGATTTTTCGCCATCTTACTCACAGTCCTCCTCCTCTCAGGCAGCCCCGAGGATTTCTCCGATCGATGAAAAATAAAAAAGTTATGAGTGTTTAAATAATCTTGAGATCAGCTGATTGGTCCTCTCGCCTGTCAATCACCACAATGAAGGTAACACCCCTTCCCGGGATGGGGCAGGACTATAAAACCCTGAATGCCTGGACATGAGTCGGTCACTCTGGAAGATTGCGAGGGAGAGGCCACAACTGTCAATCTAAGCTGTGAATCAACTGAACTGTGAGTCTGCAATGTACTTGCAATAAATGATTTGTTAGCCCTTAATGACAACACAATGAGTTGTTTGGCAATTTGGTGGCCTGCACTCTGCTTGAAATGCTGTGAAATTGAATGTGGTGACCTGCTCTCTGCTTGAAATGCTGTGAAATTGAATGTGGTGGCCTGCACTCTGCTGGAAATACTGTGCAATTGAATGTGGTGGCCCGCACTCTGCTGGAAATGCTGTGAAATTGAATGTGGTGACCTGCAATCTGCTTGAAATGCTGTGAAATTGAATGTGGTGGCCTACTCTGCTTGAAATGCTGTGAAATTGAATGTGGTAGCCTGCACACTGCTTGAAATGCTGTGAAATTGAATGTGGTGGCCTGCACTCTGCTTGAAATGCAATTTCAAGGAATAGCCGTGAGTGAACTGCCAGCCCACCAGCCCTGAGTGACTGATCTGCCAGCCCACCAGCCCTGAGTGACTGAGCTGCCAGCCCACCAGCCCTGAGTGACTGAGCTGCCAGCCCACCAGCCCTGAGTGACTGAGCTGCCAGCCCACCAGCCCTGAGTGACTGAGCTACCTGCCCACCAGGTCTAAGTGACTGAGCTGCCAATCCAATAATACATTCGGTCCACAATGTCCATACTGGCCCTCTAGAAACCAGTCCCTTCGGCCCACAGAAAGCACTAATATTGGAATTGGTGGAGAGGTGGAATATTGCGTTGGGGTCCTGCCTTCCCGTGTGAACATGGGACCCACTGGGTCCCACTTAGTCTAGTTCTTTCTATAACTTTGACTATCCGATCCCCAAATTATAGTGTGAATTTGGCCACCTAGAGGAAGAGCAGACTTGACCTTCACCACTGACAATTCCTAGAGAGGTACAGGGAGCAATTTCAACTGCAATACCTGGCCTTCTTCAACCTCAATGGGTTACAGGGTTACAGGGTTTCCTTTATTGTCATTCAGACCGAAGTCTGAACGAAATTTCATGCCTGCAGTCATACATACATACAATACAATAAAAAAAACAACAATAACACATATTAACATCCACCACAGTGAGTCCACATAGCACCTTCTCACTGTGATGGAGGCAAAAGTCTTAGGGCTGCAGTCTCTCCCCTCCTCTTCTCTCTCTGCGCTGAGGCGATACCCCACCGGGCGATGTAGCAAACAGTCCCGCGGCTCAAACACCGCGGCCCCGGGGTGGTCGAAGCTGCCGTCCACCAGTCCTGCTGACACAGCCGCTGGCCCGCGGCCGAACCCCGGACTCAGGTCACCACCACCAGAACTGCCGTCCCAGCCACCGGAGCACCGTTCCAGCCCCGAGCCGGATCGCCCTCACGTGAGTGCCGTTACTGTCTCAGCCTCGCGCCAGGCCGCCGCTTCTCCCTCGGGCTGGGCCGCCCCGACTGGGCACCGCTCCTCCCTCGGGCTGGGCCGCCACGACTGGGCACCGCTCCTCCCTCGGGCTGGGCCGCCCCGACTGGGCACCGCTTCTCCCTCGGGCTGGGCCGCCCCGACCGGGCGCCGCTCCTCCCTCGGTCTGGGCCGCCCCGACCGGGCGCCGCTCCTCCCTCGGCCTGGGAACGCCGTACCTCCCCGAGCTCGGCCACTCCGACGGGAGCACCGTTCCTTCCTCGGGCCGGCCGTCCTCACGGGAGCGTCACAGCCCCTCACGGAAGCCCTGTTCCAGCCCCGAGCCGGGCCGTCCTCACGGGAGCGAGCTCAGGGCGAGTCCTGGCGGGCTCTGCCTCCTGAGCCTCGAGGTCGCCAGCTCCGCCATTAGGCCTCAGCGCAGACGGAGGCAGAGAAGGGGAATACGACAAAAAAGTCGCATTCCCCCGCAGGGAGAGACAGCAAGCCCCGTTTCAACCCCCCCCCCCCCCAAAACACAAACTAAAAAACCAAAAACTGGACTAGCCAAAACGAAATAAACAACACAAAAAAAGCAAAAACAAACGGACTGCAGGTGAGCCGCTGCTGCCAGGGCAGCGCCGCCACTTCCGGATTACATTCCGAATGACATTATAAAATAGAAAGATCCATTTTCTAACACATTTCTGAATAACAAATTTCACCTGAATCTTTGGTACATTCATTTGTGAGTATCTTGCGTTTATGATACAGTATGCATATGCATGCTTGCCTTCCTTTGTTGTGGCATTGGGTATAAGAGTCAGGTCATGATGCAGCTTAAGAGAACTTGGGTTAGGCAGTATTTGTAATATTGCATGCTGTTCTGGTAGCCCCATTACAAGAAGGCTATTGAAGCTTTGGAAAGGGTGCGGAGAAGCTTTACCTGATTGCTGCATTGATTAGAGGCTATTAGCTACAGCGAGAAGTTGGACAGGCTTGGATTGTTTTCTCTGGAACACCAATGGTTGATGGGTGACTGGATAGACGTATATATAAAATTATGATATGCATTGATAGGTCAGTCAAAAACTTTCTACCAGGATGGTAATATAAAATACTAGAGGACAAAACTTTAAGGAGAGAGGGACATTGTATAAGGGAAATGTGCAGGGCAAGTTTTTTTACGCAAAGGGTGATAGGTGCCTGGAGCACACTGCCAGGAGTGGTGGTGGAGGCAGATACGATAATGGCATTTAGAACACTTTTAGATAGGCACATGTATGTAGGAAGGGACGGCTGCCAGCCCACCATCCCTGAGTGACTAAGCTGCCAGCCCACCAGCCCTGAGTGATTGAGCTGCCAGCCCACCAGCCCTGAGTGACTGAGCTGCCAGCCCACCAGCCCCGAGTGACTGAGCTGCCAGCCCACCAGCCCTGAGTGACTGAGCTGGATCATCTACAGCCAGATAAGAGTGTTTAGGCATAATGTTCAGCACAGACATTATGGGCCATCCTGTGTTGAATTTTTAGAATATACAATGGTGTAATGTCCCATACAGAATATATGTAATGACCCATCACACATCACTCTTTAAATCACAGTTAGGTGCACAGAGCACTTCCCAGCTCTTAATGTTTCTCAGAACTTGAAATATGTTCACTGTCTTCCTGAAAACATTCTTCATAATTTAAAATATTGTCAATTTACTGTGTGGTTATTAGATAATACACAAATGTAACTGTTGGTTCCTATCAGAATCTCCGAGAAAATTGTACCCAGAATTTGCATTATACCTTATATCCATTTGTTTTATTAACTTCTATAAGTAGGCCATGTAAAAAATCGAACCTCATTAAGTTGATTCAACAGAAATCTTAAATCGCAATTTTTAATTTTAAAGAATTTATCAGAAATAATTTTAAAAATTGAATGCTTTTCTTATGTCAATTAATGCACTGACGAGGCCATTTGGTCCACCATAGTTGTGCTGGTTCTCTGAATGATTTGCCCATTTTCATCCCATGTTAATTTTTCTTAGCCAAGAGACCATTAATTGGTGACATAAACGTATAATCTAATTGCCATAATGATATAGGGGAATTGGATGGGAAATGAATATTCCACTGAACTATTGCTGGTGGTCTGGAAATCATTGTT
This sequence comes from Amblyraja radiata, assembly GCF_010909765.2. Taxonomy (NCBI): domain Eukaryota; kingdom Metazoa; phylum Chordata; class Chondrichthyes; order Rajiformes; family Rajidae; genus Amblyraja; species Amblyraja radiata. Next base: position 72,978,907 of record NC_045961.1, read on the forward strand.
AGAATGGGTGGTGGATGATGAAACTCATTATATTTGAAAGTACCAAAGCAAATACTAAAAAAACTATAACCTGTAGGCCTCTGGAAATAGAAGGTAAACAAAAGTGCTGGAGAAACTCAGCGGGTGCAGCAGCATCTATGGAGCGAAGGAAATAGGCAAAGTTTTGGGCCGAAACCCTTCTGGCCTCTGGAAATAGGTGGGCAAGGACAGGATGGACCTACTAGCCTTCTTCTACAATGTAGGAATCCAGTGATTCTATGATAGATGTTTGTGTTACTTCCACAAATATTTTGTGTGAATGGGCTGTTTCGATTCCATTAGAATAAACAGCATGGAGCAGTCGAATTAATGCACATAGTTGATGTGACATAATTATCAAAGTACTCTTGACGAGTTACTACATCTCTGACATGTCACATTGGCACCTGTACAAGTCAGGCTCAATAACTTCACCCAACAGTTTTCTCCATTGAATTTATAAACAAGCTCAGTGGAAGTTAGATGTAAACCACAATATTTAATTCAATTCAGAATTCTACAGTGAGATTCACTGAACACATCAGTATATTTTTGTCTTCTCTATATGAACTGCTTAACAAATTGGGGTCAATTTTCACTGGATACTGCAGCAGCTCCAGATGGGAAGGATGCTCATGAGACCGCGGAAGAGATTTGAAACATTGTCAATGGGCGGACTGAGTGTGGTATTACACGGTTCTGAGACCTCGTCAGTTTACCCAAGACAATCTGCTCATGGGTTTCACATTGCTTACGGAAAACATGTCCATATTCATATTGGAATTGGATTGTTGTTGTTGATCCAGCAGGATCAACAGGGTTTGTGCAGAGGTATGGCTGCAGCAAGCATAGCGAGGATACCAAGGTTTTTATTGCTTTGTTAGAGGCGCAAGAGGACAGGTGGAAGTAAATCATTTGCACCTCCTCACAGGAGGCAGAAAGCCCACAGTCAATCATTCTGTCTTTAATGGTTTGATGTTTTCTGGCAAGTAAATGCAAAGTATTTAATTCACAACAAGAATGCAGCAAAAGCAGTTCAATGAACATACCAGAATGATTAAGAAAACTACACCTCTTTTACTTCATGAACACCACTATCATTACATCCTCATCTTACATCCCAACAATAACTTTATACACAACCTGCTGGAGTAACTAGCGGGTCACTGTGTTGCATTCCCTTCTCTGCACACTAACATATTCACCACATTCTAATTCCTTCCTCGACAGTCAAATAAATTAGAAACAATGTTCTTCAAAAACCAGGTAAACTGTACAATCTGTACAATCCCGTTTCTGTAAGGGAAAGTCACTCACAATTCTATCCTTCTCAAATAAAGTGCATTTCATCAAAAACAATGGTGGTGTCAAGGTCACAACAATTGACAACACCCGAGACTATAACTGGCTGGTTTTTATTCATACCTTGCCCATATTACTTTTACTTTACCCTGCTTACATCCCATGGAAAACTCTAAATGGTTTCACCAGGTATTCTTCTTTCTGCTCTCTGTTTCTAATAAAATCTGATTGCTGTCCATCTCTTTCATTTGAGATGCTGTTAGACGCAGAGATTTGAAAGGGTAATTTTCCTAAAGAACCTTGCAAGCATGAGTTCAGGCACAGTGCGGTCATGTGGGGGTATTAAGACCAGTGGGACCGTGCACCACAGGTGACAACTCACATGAGGGCAGGAGTTGGCAATTGTTCTGCTGCAATGGATGATGCCATTTGAAAATCTCCACTTGTCTGGTAGGCTGCTGGATATTATCCAGGTCTACTGAACAAACTGTCATTGGGGTTTATGTACAGCATATAGACAAGTCCATAGCGTCATAGTCATGAGAGTTGTTCAGCATGGAAACAGGCCCTTCGGGCCAACTCAGCCATGTCGACTAAGTTGGCCAACTGAGCTATTCCCACTTGCCTGTGCCTGGCTCATATCCCTCCAAATCATTCTGAACCATGTCCCTGCCCAAAATGGAGAACTGGAGTAGGGAAGGTGGGAGGTGGGTGGATTGCGGAGGGGAAAGGAACTGTGTGATGGGGACTGGAGAAATGGAAGGACTGATTTGCGCACTCTTTAGCATTAGATCGATAACAATAGCAACGTGTGTTTGCAGTGATAAGAGTAGTATGGTGATCCCTGCAAGTTACTGATGTCTGGTGGCAGGCATTATATGATCGTTTGTTCGATACGATACGATTTGATATGATAGAATGATAGGCGATGTACATATATCTCAATTGTGGTAGGGATTGTCATTGTATGCACTTCTGTGGACCTGTTCAACATTAGTTTGTGATTGGACATTTAATTTGGAACATCTATATAATTAAAAGTCGCATCTTGACTACTTCCTGTCTGCGCTGTATTTTGATTTGAGAAAAAATGTTACCCTGTATCGCTGAGATTTTTGGCCATTTTACTCACAGTCCTCCTCCATTGAGCCACCCTGAGAATATTTCCCATCGAAGAAAAATAAAAAAGTTATGAGTGTTTAAAAAACCTTGAGATCAGCTGATTGGTCCTCTCGCCTGTCAATCACCGCGATGAAGGTATTGCCCCTTCCAGGGGTGGGGGGGGGGGAGGGGGGGGCAGGACTATAAAACCCCAGATGTCTGGACATGAGTCAGTCACTCTGCAAGATCGTGAGGGAGAGGCCACGACTGTCATTCGAAGCTGTGAATCAACTGAACTGTGAGTCTGCAATGTACTTGCAATAAATGATTTATTAGCCCTTAATGACAATGCCATGTGTTGTTTGGCCTGCGCCTCTGCCTGTGCTTGAAAGTGCAATGCTTAATTGGAAATGAAATGAAATGACAATGCCACGAGTTGTTTGCCCTGCCTGTGCTTGAAACTGCAATGCTTTATTAGGTCTGACTGTGTTTGAACGGAATAAATGCTTTATTAGGTCCGACTGTGTTTGGAAGGATTAAATGCTTTATTAGGTCCGACTGTGTTTGGAAGGAATAAATGCTTTATTAGGTCCGACTTTAGTCCAAAGGTCCCGCTCATTTCGTAACTTCCGATTAGTGGACAGGTCTCGCTGATTGCGTAATTTCCAGTGAGTGCAGAGGTTGTGGTGAATGCGTAATTTCCGGTTAGTGCAGAGGTCATGCTGATTGCAGAAGTGCCGCTGACTGCGGAAGCCCCATAGTGGAGATACCGCACTCAGCCGTGTGAGTAGATTCAAGAAAGTTTACTGTCATATATATGGTGTGTGAGTGTGTGTGTGTGAGTGTATGTGTGTGTGTGTATGTGTGTATGTGTGTGTGTGTGTGTGTGTGTGTGTGTGTGTGTGTTTGTATGTGAGTGTATGTGTGAGTATGTGAGTGTGTGAGTGTATGTGTGTGTGTGAGTGTATGTGCGTGTGTGAGTGTATGTGCGTGTGTGAGTGTATGTGTGTGTGTGAGTGTATGTGCATGTGTGTGTGAGTGTATGTGTGTGTGTGAGTGTATGTGTGAGTGTGAGTGTGTGAGTGTATGTGTGTGTATGTGTGTGTGTGTGAGAGTGTATGTGTGTGTGTGTGAATGTATGTCGGTGTGTATGAGTGTGTGTGAGTGTATGTGTGTGTGTGAGAGTATATGTGTGTGTGAGCGTATGTGTGTGTATGTGTGTGTGTGTGAGAGTGTATGTGTGTGTGTGTGAATGTATGTCGGTGTGTATGAGTGTGTGTGAGTGTATGTGTGTGTGTGAGAGTATATGTGTGTGTGTGAGCGTATGTGTGAGTGTATGTGTGAGTGTATTTTTGTGTGTGAGTGTGTGTGAGTGTATGTGTGTGTGTGAGTCTGTGTGTGTGAGTGTATGTATGTGAGTCTGTGTGTGAGTGCATGTGTGAGTGTGAGTGATTGTGTGGGTGTGTGAGTGTATGTGTGTGTGAGTGTATGTGTATGAGAGTCTCTGTGTGTGTGAGTGTGTGAGGTGGACGGTGTGTGTATGTGTGTGTGTGTGTGTATGTGTGTATGTGTGTGAGTGTATGTGTGAGTGTGTGAGTGTATGTGAGCGTGTGAGTGTGTGTGAGTGTGAGTCAATGTGTGTGAGTGTGTGTGTGTGTATGTGTCTTTGTGTGTGAGTGTTTGTGAGTGTATGTGTGCATGTGAGTGTATGTATGTGTGTGTGAGTGTATGTGTGTGTGAGTGTATGTGTGTGTGTGTGTGAGAGAGTGTATGTGTGTGTATGTGAGTGTATGTGTGTGTGTGTGTGTGAGTGTATATGTGTGTGTGTGAGTGTAGGAGTGTGTGTGATTGTATATGTGTGTGTGTGTGAGTGTATGTGTGTGTGTGTGAGTGTGTGAGTGTATGTGTGAGTGTGTGTGAGTGTGTGTGAGTCTGTGAATGTGTGTGTGAGTGAGTGTATGTGAGTGTGAATGTGTGTGTGAGTGTGAGTCTGTGTGTGCGTGTGTCTGTGTGAGTGTGAGTTTGTGTGAGTGTGTGTGAGTGTGTGTGTGTGTGAGTGTGAGTGTGTGTGAGCATGTGTGAGTGTATGTGTGAGTTTATGTGTGAGTGTGTGTGTGTGTGAGTGTGTGAGTCTGTATATGAGTGTACTTGTGCGTGAGTGAGTGTGTGTGTGTATGTGTGAGTGTATGTGTGTGTGTGTGTGAGGTGGAGGGTGTGTGAGTATGTGTGTGTGTGAGTATGTGTGAGTGTGTGTGTGTGCGTGTGTGAGTGTGTGTGAGTATGTGTGAGTATGTGTGAGTGTGTGTGAGTGTATGTGTGAGTGTGAATGTGTGTGTGTGTGAGTGTGTGTGTCTGTGTGTGTGTGAGTGTGTGAGTGAATGTGTGTGTGTGTGTGTGTGTGTGTATGTGTATGTGTGAGTGTGTGTGTGTATGTGTATGTGTGAGTATGTGTATGTGTGAGTGTATGTGTTTGTGTGAAATTTTGTGTGTGAGTGAGTGTGTGAGTGTATGTGTGAGTGTGTGTGGTGGAGGGTGTGTGTGTGTGAATGTGTGTGAGTGTGAGAGTGTGTGTGTGTATATTGGAATTGGTGGAGAGGTGGAATATTGCTTTGGGGGACCAGCCCTCCCGTGTGAAGCTGGGACCCAAAGGGTCCCACTTAGTCTAGTGATTAATATATAAATCTTCTGATTCTCAGTCTCAAATTATTTAATTTATGACATCTTGACATGAGGGACAGTGTTATAAAGCTGGAAGTCCCTAATAGGACTATGCACACAAGAAAGGTAAAAAAGATATCAAGGCTGGAATATTTACAGTGAGGTATTCAATGTTTGCTGCTTTTCCATAGTTTGATGGTGCATCATTGTTCCATTAGACATCAGTAATAACTTAAAACAGATAACCAATGTTATTATGATATTGGCTCTGGATTTCCTAAAATATTCTTTGCCATAGCTTTGGTGGAAGAGCGGCAGGGCTATTTATTTATTTTTCGATAGATTTGGGGCATTTAGCAAATAATTTACAGAAGTTTATTGCGCTAAACTCTCAATAGAATCACATTCATGCTGGATCAAAATTGGCTACAAAATAAAATTCATCATTATTTACGTGCAAATCACAGAACAGCTTAAAAACCTGGATAAGTACATAATTAAATGGGAATAAAGAAACAACAGCTTTCTGAAAATTACATCTAGCCATCTGGCTATTTGTAAAACTATATTGAATGAAATGAAAACTTGTACATTCATGGTAAATACAAATCCCTGAAAACTAGACCATATGATGGTGTGATATCTTAACTACTGTAAAACAACAATCGGCACTGAAAATACACATTTTTCTTAACTTGCCGGCTAGGCCAGCATTTAGACAATAGACAATAGGTTCAGGAGTAGGTCATTCGGCCCTCTGAGCCAGCACCGCCATTCAATGTAATCATGGCTGAACATCCGCAATCAGTACCCCGTTCCTGCCTTCTCCCCATATCCCCTGACTCCGTTATTTTTAAGAGCCCTATGTAGCTCTCTCTTAAAAGCATCCAGAGAAACTGTCTCCACCGCCCTCTGAGACAGAGAATTCCACAGACTCACAACTCTCTGCGAGAAAAAGTGTTTCCTCATCTCCGTTCTAAATGGCTTACTCCTTATTCTTAAACTGTGGCCCCTGGTTCTGGACTCCCCCAACATCGGGAACATGTTTCCTACCTCTAGCGTGTCCAAACCCTTAACAGTCTTATATGTTTCAATGAGATCCCTCTCATCCTTCTAAACTCCAGAGTGTACAAGCCCAGCTGCTCCATTCTCTCAGCATATGACAGTCCCGCCATCCCGGGAATTAACCTTATAAACCTATGCTGCACTCCCTCGACAGCAAGAATGTCCTTCCTCAAATTAGGGGACCAAAACTGCACACAATACTCTAGGTGTGGTCTCACTAGGGCCCTATACAGCTGCAGAAGGACCTCTTTGCTCCTATACTCAACTCCTCTTGTTATGAAGGCCAACATGCCATTCGCTTTCTTCACTGCCTGCTGTACCTGCATGCTTACTTTCATTGACTGATGAACAAGGACCCACAGATCCCGTTGTACTGCCCCTTTTCCCAACTTGACACCATTTAGATAATAATCTGCTTCCTGCTTTGCTACCAAAGTGGATAACCTCACATTTATCCTAATTAAACTCCATGTGCCATGCATCTGCCCACTCACCCAACCTGCCCAAGTCACCCTACATTCTCATAGCATCCTCCTCACAGTTCACACTGCCACCCAAACTTGCGAATGTTATTTTGAGAATTTAGGACAATTAATGGAAGTGTCTTGAGTACAGTCAATATTATGGTCGAGGAGGTGCTAAGGTGTAAGAAGTTATGTGTAAGAAGGTGTATGAAGTTAGAAGGTGTAAGGTGTAAGAAGTTTGACAAATCTAGCTGGCCTAAACCGAGGGCGCTGTGGGAAACTAGAAGAGTAATTGCAGGTGGTCCGACTGAGATATATTGGAAGATTGGAGGATAGCTAATGTTTTGCCTTTATTTAAGAAGGGTTGCAAGGAAAATCTTGGGATCTATAGACCAGTGAGTCTAACATCTGTGGTAGGCAAGGTGCTGGGGAGTATTCTGAGGGATAAGATATATATGCATTTGGATAGACAGTGGTTGATTATGGATAGTCAGCATAGTTTCGTACACGGGCGATCGTGTTTCATGATCTGATAGAGATTTCAGAAAATGTAACCAAACAGGTTGATAAGGGAGAACTTTAGAAATTGTGTATATATAGATTTTAGCAAGGCATTTGATAAGGTTCTGCATGGTAGGCTGCTCTGAAAAAATAGACAATTGGCTTCATGGAAGGAAGCAGAGGGTGATGGTGGAAAGTTGTTTTTCAGACTGGAGGCCTGTGCTTCAGGGATCGGTGTTGGGCCCTTTGCTGTTTGTAGTATATATCAACGATTTGGATGAGAGTGAACCAGGCATGATTAGAAAATTTGCAGATGACACTACAGTGGGTTATATTGTAGATAGCGAAGATGGTAATCAAAAATTACAGCAGGATCTCGATCAGTTGGGTAAGTGGGCTGAGGAATTTTTAATTGATCTTAATGCAAATAAGTGCATTTGGGGATGTCAAATCTGGGCAGGACCAACAAAGTGAATAGCAAGGCTCTGGAGAGTGTTGTAGAACAGAGGGATCTAGGAGTGCAGGTACATAGTTCCTTGAAAGTGGCGTCACAGGTGGATAGAGGGGTCAAGAAGGCTTTCTACACATTGGCCATCATCAGGCAGATATTGAATATAGAAATTGGGATGTTACGTCACAGTTGTCCGAGGTGTCGGTGAGTTCATAAGTTACAGGAGCAGGATTAGGCCTTTCAGCCCATCAAGTCTACTCCACCATTTAATCATGGCTGATCTATCTTTCCCTCAACCCCACTCTCCTGCCTACTCCCCATAACCCCTGACACCCGCACTAATCAAGAATCTGTTAATCTCTGCCTTAAATATATGCATTGGCCTACACAGCCTTCTGTGGCATAGATTCACCACCCTCTGAGTAAAGAAATTCATCCTCATCTCCTTTCTAAAGGTACGTTCTTTTATTCTGAAACTATGGCCTCAGGTCCTAGACCCTCCCATTAATGGAAACATCCTCTCCACGTTTACTTTGTCCAGGCCTTTCTCTATTCGGTAAGTTTCAATGAGATCTCCGCTCATCCTTCTATACTCCAGCGAATACAGGCCCAGTCCCATCAAACCCTCATCTTATGTTAGCCCGTTCATTCCTGGGATCAATCTCGTAAACCTTATTTGGACCTTCTCCAATGCCAACACATCTTTCCTCAGAAACGGTGCACAAAACTGTGCACAATACTCCAAATGTGTTCTGACCAGAGCCTTATAATGCCTCAGCATTCCATCCCTGTTTTGATATTCTAGTCCTTTTGAAGTAATTTCTAACATCATATTAACACTGATTCGACTAGCAAATTAACTTCTTGGGAATTCTGTACCAGCACTCCCAAGTCCCCTTGCACCTCCGGTTTCTGAATTCTCTCCCCGTTTAGAAAATAATCTACACGTTCATTCCTACTACCAAAATGCATGATTCCACATTTTGCTATGCTGCATTCCATCTGCCACTTTGCCCACTCTACTAACCCGTCCAAATCGTTCTGCAGAGTCACATTTGAGTACTATGTTCTGTTTTTGATCACCTTGCTATAGGAAAGAGTTAAGCTGGAAAGAGTGCAGAGAAGATTTACAAAGATGTTACGAGGAATTGATGGCCTGAATCGGGAGATGTATGGAAACTGTCATGCAAACCATGCACCTGAAAGCACATGGATAGTGAAGATTTAGAAGGACATGGGCAAAACATGGGCAGGTGAGACTAATGTAGATGGAGCTATTGGTCAGCATGGGCAAGTTTGGCTGAAGGGCCTGTTCTCATGCCTCATGACTCCATAGATAAATTAATCAACTATATTAATTTCTGGTTGATTATAATCCTGCTATAATCATTTGCAATGTCACATTGCCTACATCAATTGTTAAACACAGTGTATTTGCAAATTTAAGAACAACCACGCTCCTTTTTTATTATGCAGTTTAATCTTCTTTCAAGAATGTTGCTACTTTGCTTTCTTGTTCATCCTATCTCCTCCCAGCCAGCCCACCTATTGGGAACAGTATTGACTCTGTCTCTGAGGCATTACCATACTTTTTATGGACCCTGATCCACTCCATTAAATTGTTGCCTTATTACTATTAATTCCAGGGCCTCACTACTGAATCAACTTTGTCTCCATTGAAGTTCAGACAACAATTGTGTACTCCACAGCTGGAATATTGAACTGCTTGACAGTTGTGCTGGTTAAGAGGCTCATTAGCTGCTAGAGATGCATTAAAGGATCCTTAATACAGCTGTGTTGCAATTTGTTGCTTCTCCTGCACTGAGACTAACAAAACTATAGTCATTTGCAATGTCACATTGCCTAAATCCAACTAATGATGAATTCTGGGGGTATAGCTACAGGGAAAGGTTGGACAGACTTTGATTGTTTCTTCCGGAATGCCGGAGGTTGCGGGGTGACCAAAATAGAAGTATATAAAATTGTGAGGCATAGATTGGGTAGACAATCAGAATCTTTTTCCCAGGATGGAAAAATGGAATACTGGAGGTCGTAGCTTTAAGGTGGGAGGGGTAAAGTTTAAAGGAGTTGCGCAGGGCAAGTTTTTCTACACAATGTGGTGAGTGTCTAGAATGCACTTCTGAGGGTGATGGTTGAAGCTGATTTGTTAGTGGCATTTAAAAGAGTTTTGGATAGGCCTATGGATATGCAGGGAATTGAGGGATATAGGTTTTGTGCAGGTGGTCTTGGCATCGTGTTCGGCACAGACAGTGTGGGTGCAAGCCCTGTTCATGTCTTGTTCTTGTACTGTTCTGTGTTCGATGTTCTAAAACTGTACTGTCACAGATCACGCACCTTAAAGCAGAGTGTGGTTTTATTGGCAATGTGAGCCAACAAGTTCTTTCCCTTTCAGCTGTGTATTTATTGGGGTAGATATTTTGCTCCCATTACAGCAGTGGATGCCTGCAGCCTGGACCACATGAACTATTCTTGTGCGGTCAAGGGATTTGTCTTCCTCTGGCTCACAGCTCATCTGCAGTGCCAGCTCTTCCAGTGTAACCAGCTACCTGAACACCCAACCACCAGACTCGCCAGCCTAACCTGCTCCCAACACTGGATGCTCGTAAATATTTTTGCCAAACATTATGTTAAAAAAATAATAGTATTAAAATAATATTAAAGCCTCAGGACACTTACACATTGAGAGATAAACTCATACCGCATGGAACAGACCCTTCAGCCCACTAAGTTCTACCTAAAGTGCAACAGTGGATCGAAATGCATTTCATTCAGGAGTTTCAAAGATTCATGAGAGAAAGAAAAAATGTTGTCCTTCTCTTAAACGGGTAACTCTACATTTTAAAACATTGATATCTAGTTTGAAATTTTGCAAGAATAAATGTCCACTGTGCACCCACTTTGTCTCAGGGTCCAATATGCTATGATTAATTTCTCTCTTACTGTTTTAAGCTCATGTGGATGCAAATCTTTCCTCATCAGGTCACCTACCCATTCCTGATATTGGTCTTGCAAATCTTTTCTGTACTGCTTCCAATAGTGTAGCATTATCCTTTAAATAGAGAGCCCAATACTATACACAGTACTCCATTTGAGGTCCCACCAATGCTTTATGTAACTTAAGCATGAGAACCTACTTTTATGTTAAATTCCCATCTGATTAAGTAATACTATTCTGTAAACTTTCCTATTTACCTGCGGAGCCTGCATATTAGCCATTTGTGAATTGTGCACAGGACATTCAGAATCATTTCCCTGTGACAAAAAAGAAGTGTGTTTGGCAGTCGGCAGGGACTTTGGTTGCCAAAGGCGCTGTTTTCTTATGCTATGACTATGAATCTATGCCAATGGTCACTTATTGGCTGGTAGTAGCCTTCTTTCTATCCATCTCCTTTTTTGAATGAAAGATTTATCTTTGATATTTTCCAATCTAATGGAAACTTTATCAAATCTAGAGATCTTTGGAAAATGAGTTGTCCCAGTCACTTATTTGAAGACCCAAAGATGAAGTACCTCAGAACCTGAAGACCTGTGAGCCTGCAGTTCCAACAATTGTTTCTTATCCCCTCTGAGTAATTGGAATTTTCTTATATGCCTCCGACCTTCGAAAAAGTAATCTCCAGCCACTTCTGGAATATATCTTCTATGATGAAGACTGCTGCAAGATGCCTATTTAATTCATTTGCTATATCCTTGATTTTCATTGTTAATTTATTAATTCCCTGGACTCATTTTCTGCAAGACCAATGCTTACTTTCTTAATACTCTCTGTAAAATACACTTATAAACTCTTACTGTCTGTTTTAGATTACTGGACTCTTAATTTTTCCTTTTAATCGACTCTTTTACTTATTCTTTGCTGTTTTCATGTTCTGACCAACCATTAGATCTGCTGCTGTCTTCATGTAATTACATGCCTGTTTGGTGCTATCTTTAACTTTTCTTGTAAATCGTGAACACCAGTTCCTCGGAATTGTTCCTTCTCGTTGGAATGTATCAATTCTGTGTGTTCTTAAGATTCCCTTAAATGCATGGTAGTGCATTTTTAATGACATCATCTAATTTGCCACATTTTCAGCTTTTGTGCCCTCATAATTGGCCTTAATTAAGTTTAAAACATTGTTCTGACCCCATTATTCACCCTCAAAATGAAAGTAAAATTCAATCAAATTAAAATTGCTACAACCTCAGGGTACCTATACCATGAAATCATTAATTAATCCTATCTCATTGCATAGGTCTAGTGTAACCTGCTCTAATAGTTGACTCTAGCGTATGCTCTTCTAAAAAATTGTCCCAAAATCATTCTATGAACTGGTTGATGAGGTTTTTCTTCCCCTGTCTGATCTTTGCAATTTAAATGCTTTTTTTAAATCACCATGAATGCAGTATTACATAGAATATAGAGCACTACAGCAGAGTAATAGGCTCTTTGGCTAACAATGTCAGTGCTGAAAATGATGCCAAGTTAAACTAATCTCCTATGTCAGCACATACACCATACCCCTCCAGTCCTGGCATATCGTTTATATGTAAAGCCCATTAGATGCCACTATCATATCTGCCTCCACCCCCCGGCAATGTTCTCCAGGCACCCTCGGCTCTCTGTACAAAAAAAACTGCACTGCACATCTCCTTTAAACTTTTCCCCCTCACCACAAAGCTATGGCCCCTAGTCTTTGGCATTTCCACCCTGAGAAAAGGCTTCTGAATGGTGTCTACCCTATCTATACCTCTCATAACTTGATATACTTCAACCTTCAGTTAGACAGGAATATTCACATATCTTTTTCATCCTCTCAATATTCTAACATTGTTCTTACCCACTCCATTTATACTCTGATTACTATAAGGTGGTTGCACAACACCGACAAATTAATGTTTGCCTGCTTCTACATCCTGGTTCTCTAAACTTATTATATAAACTTTATTCCTCCAAGTTCATCACATATTAATTCCGAATTTCCTGTTCTGTCTAATATGCCCACCTTGTTTAAGAGTAAAAAATATAGTTCTTAACTGTCTGAGGAAGGGTCTTGCCCCGAAACATTACCCATTCCTCCTATCCAGAGATGCTGCCTGTCCTGCTGAGTTACTCCAGCATTTTGTATCTCTCTGCGCTTAACTGCAAAATGACAACATTGAGATATGTTTAAATTTAGTCGAGCTGGTCGAGCTAGCTATCTCGATGATGTTCTTTTTACTTCTCATTAGGATTAACCTGAATGTTTAATGATGCACACCCTTCTCTTACTTTATTACAAAAATTCTAACCCTGGATCTGAACATCAACGGAGCGAGTCAGAAGTGTTTTATTGTCACATGTCCTGAAATGGAACAATTCATTTTTTTTCTTGAAGTAACACAATAGATCTGTAAATATAGTACTCAGTGATAGCAGAATAAACAATAAAAATAAATTCAATAAAAAATACAAACAAAAAATAGAGCGCAAAATCAAAAACAAAGACCCAAGTCCATAGTGCACTCAAGGCAATTTGTAGTTCGGAATTTAGTTGGCATTCGTAGTGTTCAATAGTCTGTTGGTTGCTTGATGTTGTTTGTGAACCTGGATGTTACAGATTTTGGGCTTGTATACCTTTTTCCTGATGGTGGGAGTGAAATGAGAGCATGGCCAGGATGGTATGGGTCATTGCTTGTTGTATTTTGCTGAGCATGGTCAGAAAACTACACATTCAGTGTGTTCACAGCCTTCCAGATAAACGGACAGATTGTTGTTTTGCCACATACTTGCTTTAGCAACATCTAACTCCACATTCTACTTCCTCTTATAAAATTCCTCTCAATCAGATGTAAACCTTCCCTTGCACATAATTTCCTGGGGAAAGTCCAAAGCAAACCTTTTTGATGATGCTCAATGTTTCAGTTTAATCTCAGTTAATTTAACTTCTTAGACGCTAAATGCTGGGGTAACTTAGCGGGATAGGCACCATCTCTGGATGGACGGAATGGGTGGCATTTCTGGTCGAGACCCTTCTTCAGGCTTCTTTATATTCGGACTACACTTTTTTTGTTTTCCAGTTGTTTTCTCCTGGAGTTATTGACTCTTTCTCGAACATAATTTGCAATAATTTTTTAGTTCAGGATAGTTTTGGGAAATCTTTTGATCTTACTGATGACATCATTCTTGAAGCTCCAATATAATGTTAAGATATTTATCCTGCTGCTACTAAGTTTGAAGCTCATCTCTGCATTTCCCAAATAAACAGCCAATTTTATCCTTCCTATTTTGGTTTTTCACTTTCACACTATCTTATGACTGCAATGTATATTCACACACCTGTGTTAAGGAGATAGACCATCTTATTTCCTGAACAAAACATAATTATCCATAAATAAAGACACAAAGTGCTGGAATAAGTCAGGGAGCATCACTGGAGAACATGGATAGGTGATGTTTTTGGTTGGGATCAATTGTTATCTACATATATTTAATAATTTGGGTGGCACGGCGGTGCAGCGGTAGGGTTGCTGCCTTACAACGCTAGCAGCGCCAGAGACCTGGGTTCGATCCCGACTGACTGCTGTCTATACGGAGTTTGTACATTCTCAGCATGGGATTTCTGTGTGATCTTCCTCCCACACTCCAAAGTCATACAGGTTTGTAGGTTAATTGGCTTGTGTGTGTGTAAATTGTCCTTAATGTGTGTAGGATAGTGTTAGTGTGTGGGGATTGCTGGTTGGTGTGAACTCGGTGGGCCGAATGGCCTGTTTACATGCTGTATCTCTAAATTAAGCTAAACTAATTCCATAATTATATAGTTGCAGATATCGGCCACACTATATCTCTAATTTAACTAATAATTAAGCATAAGCATTGTACTATTATCAAAGGAACTCCAAAATATTTATTTTAACATCCTCCATCCCTTTTGCCAAGGATTGTTCCTGAAGGCCCCATGGCTCCTAATGTTGGTTCACTTGCCCTGCAGCCAGCCAGCCTGTTAACTTGGCCTGTTGCCGTTCAGGGAAGACAATAAAACGCTTGTAAGGAGCCTCTGCCATTAATTTCAAGTCTCTTGCCTTGTTGGCTTTTTCTCTGTACTCCCCTGTACTTCCTGTGCCTCCCTGTAAATATTGAAGCCTCTGTGTCATTTTTCACAGATGCTCCAAGATCAGCTGAGCGTTTTCATCACCCTCTATTTAAATTTGGATATAAGGATCAACAGAGAGCTGAAAGTAGTTTAATGAGTGCCTTTGATTGACGCAACTTGTACATTTTGTACATCAAATGCTTGAACTATTTGATGTCCATGCTGCTGTAGTGAAGGTGAGGCAAATGTTTCCCCCATAACTAGGCACTGCTGTTTTAATTTACTTCAGTTGTTCTAGTCAATATCAACAAATGGGTTGGCCACTATTCTACATTCTGGCCAAGCATTACTTTGAAGCTGTGCTTCCTTCATAACAGTAGCGCTCACTCATTGAATGCATTTTAGTTTTGGTTTAGTGCAGTTTAGAGATACAGCATGGATACAGACCCTTCAGCCCACTGAGTCCACGCTGACCAACAATCACCCATACACTAGTTCTATCCTAAACACTAGGGTCAATTTACAGAAGCCAATTATCCTGCAAACCTGCATGTTTTTGGAATGTTGGAGGAAACCAGAGGTCTCAGAGAAGACCTACGTGGTCACAGGGAAAATATACAAATTCCACACAGACCCTGCCCATAGTTAGGATCGAAACCAGCTCTCTGGCACTGTGAGGCAGAAACTCTACCACTGCGCCATTGTGCCACACTTTATTCAATATTAGCATGAAAACTTTGAAAATAGGAGTATTATGTCATATTATTTAATTCTTTATGGTGTTCATTGGTCACACTAACATATTTCTTCCTTCTTTCTTTCCTGTCGATACCTTTAGTGTCAATAAATCTAACATTCACCGATGACCTTTAGACTTCTCTTCCTAAATGACACCAGTTCACTATCATCTGTAAATATTAAGAAATTTATTGCACCATGAATTAAAAGATGCCCTAGAACTGTAGGTAGGTCTGTCTTGATTCATTTCCATTGCTGATAGTTCCATTATTTCCTGTACAAGAGGTTTTCAATTTTACAGGGACTTTGAACCTTGCTCTGTGGAATCTGCCTTTAAAATTCTTCTTAAGACAGACCAGAGGTGCCAATCATTTAAACTTTGAAACATTAAAAGCTGTTTATACTAATTACGAAAACATTATTTATATTACGTAATAATTTTTAAATGCCAATTGTAAAAAGCTGTACAGACACAGTCTGGTGTTCAAGTCAGCTTTCATCATCAGTCATGGTGGTACAATACAATATGTTGTTAGTTCATCTCTACCACCGGTGTAACTATGTAATATGGGAAGTGAGTGTTAATATAAAGTGTACAGTAAGGTGAAGCTACATTACTCTGATTGGTGCACATGCACTAACCAATCTACATCCTTCCCCATAGAGAAATGAGTTGTTAAGCCGTTGTTAAAACACATGCGGTTAAACATACTCACCGTGCCTGTCGGGCAGCCTACTAACCTGACCCGAACGCGTACGGACAAACCCTTCCCCCTCCGTTCCGGAAAAGTTAGTAGGGCTGGGGGGTGGAGAACCGTAGAAGGAGAACGCAGCCGGGGAGCCTGGAGAGGAATGGTGGGGCGAGCATGCAGGACTAGGGGCACTGGGGGATGAGGGAACCGAACGATGCGAAGAATACATGCTGTGGTCAGGGGGTCTGGGACGGATAACAGCAGCAGGTGTCTTGAAAACCAACGGTGGTGCGTAATGCCCCTGTCCCACTTAGGAAACCTGAACGGAAACCTCTTTGCGCCCCTCTCAAGGTTTCCGTGCAGATCCCGGAGGTTCCCGGAGGTTTTTGTCAGTCTCCCTAATGGTTGAAAGTGGTTTCCGCTTCTTATATGTTCCGGCGATTATTTAAAAAAATTAAAAACCGGCCGCAACTAAAAATAGGTTGCCGGTTTAAAAATCGGTAATTTTTTAGTCGAAGCCTGTTGCGATGCTAGTTGAAGGTGGTTGCCAGAGGTTGGAGGTAGTGGAAGGTCTTCTGCTACCTCTGGCAAACAACTTCAACCGATTTTAAGCACAGCAAGCTCATTGCACTCAAAGGGATGTTGTTCGCAGGATGCCCGTGGCGCGCGCGCTCTCTCTCTCTCTCTCTCTCTCTCTCTCTCTCTAAATTATATTATCTAAATGGTGGCCGACTAGGAAAAGGGGAGATGCAGCGAGACCTGGGTGTCATGGTACACCAGTCATTGAAAGTGGGCATGCAGGTGCAGCAGGCAGTGAAGAAAGCGAATGGTATGTTAGCTTTCATAGCAAAAGGATCTGAGTATAGGAGCAGGGAGGTTCAACTGCAGTTGTACAGGGTCTTGGTGAGACCACACCTGGAGTATTGCGTACAGTTTTGGTCTCCAAATCTGAGGAAGGACATTATTGCCATAGAGGGAGTGCAGAGAAGGTTCACCAGACTGATTCCTGGGATGTCAGGACTGTCTTATGAAGAAAGACTGGATAGACTTGGTTTATACTCTCTAGAATTTAGGAGATTGAGAGGGGATCTTATAGAAACTTACAAAATTCTTAAGGGGTTGGACAGGCTAGATGCAGGAAGATTGCTCCCGATGTTGGGGAAGTCCAGGACAAGGGGTCACAGCTTAAGGATAAGGGGGAAATCCTTTAAAACCGAGATGAGAAGAACTTTTTTCACACAGAGAGTGATGAATCTCTGGAGCTCTCTGCCACAGAGGGCAGTCGAGCCCAGTTCATTGGCTATATTTAAGAGGGAGTTAGATGTGGCCCTTGTGGCTAAGCGGATCAGAGGGTATGGAGAGAAGGCAGGTACGGGATACTGAGTTGGATGATCAGCCATGATCATATTGAATGGCGGTGCAGGCTTAAAGGGCCGAATGGCCTACTCCTGCACCTAATTTCTATGTTTCTATGTTTCTCTCTCTCTTTTTTTTTTTTTTTTTCAATTCCAAGACTTTATTCGTCACAACAAATGATACAACAGATCAAGTCATAAACAAAAAGAAATTACATTATATCAAGTGTCATTATAATACAACATTACAATCATTGTTCACAATACTCTCAACCCCACGCGGTGACCAGCGCCCACGGAAGACCTCCAAAGTCCCTGTGAACACCGCATGTTCCCTCTCCAGGGACACACGTGCACGGACGTAGGCCCGAAAGAGGGGCAGGCAGCCGACTCTAGCCTGACCATCAACCGCCTGCTGCCTGGACCCGCGTATGGCCACCTTGGCCAGGCCCAGGAGTAAACCGACAGGTAAGTCCCACCCCCCAACTTGGCTCTCCCCACACCCTGCCTTGTGTCCAAACACAAGAATCGTAGGACTAAAATGCAACCAGAACTTTAGGAACAACCCCTTCAGATATTGGTACAGGGGCAGTAGCCTCTCACACTCCATATAGACGTGGATCACGGTCTCTTCCTCGCCACAGAAAATACAGGCAGCGGACGAGCCTGTGAACCAACTCAAAAGTTTGTTACATGCCACCGCTCTGTGCAGCACTCTCCACCCCAGGTCCCCAATGTAAAGGGGGACAACTCCCTTGTAGAGGGACCCCCACTGGGGACCTTCTCCGCCTTCAGGTGGTAACACCGTCCGCCATGGTGTGTCGGGATGGGAAACGTAGGCAAGGAGGTGCAGAATGTGCAGGAACATTCTATACAGTGAGCGTCTCTTCGTGTCACGAAACGGCACGCTAATCATCTCAGAAAGGCGGCTCAGGTTGTGTGGAGCCGGTGCCCGAGATATATCCCGGAACCGAGGCCCGATGAGCAGATCTGACGGAGCGGGTAAGAGCTCATTCAAAACCACTCTAGGCGCACGCCTTTCCTCGACACCTGCCATGACTGGGTGAGGACCGGCCACTCCCGCATCCACAACATCCCCCTCCCCTCGTGGAGCAACACGCTGGCTGAAAACAACCAGATTCCTTACTCTTAACACATCCCAGTAGAAAACAGGCAAGCCCCTTAGGGCGGGTCGACTGATGCCCGCCACCGGGAGCCGCGAGACCCCCCTTAGACAACGACCCCGTCGGAAAAAATACGTGGCCAAAGCGTGCCATCTGGGGGGGTTCTCTATATACATATACCTCCTCAGAGTCCTGAGGCGGAGAGCCGCCACCTGGGTACGCACGCATACCAAGGACTGGCCGCCCTCCTCGAACGGGAGATTCCGGACCGCTGCAGAAACCCAGTGCTTCCTATTTCCCCAAAAGAAGTCCGCCAGTTTCTTCTGTAAAGCATTTACAAAAATGGAAGGCAGGACAAGAGTAGCCAGCCGGTACCATAACATGGAGGCCACCAGCTGGTTTATGACCAACACCCTCCCTTGAAAAGAAAGAACTCCAAGCAGGCCTGACCAGCGCCCCAGCCTGGCAACCACTTTCGTCTCCAACTCCTGCCAGTTTGGCGGCCAAGCATCCTCAGTGGGACTCAGGTACACTCCCAGATAGAGGAGGTGCGTGGTGCTCCACGCAAACATTGCCATCTCCTCTGGCAGGGAGTCCACCTGCCACTGACCCACTAAAAGTCCAGAGCACTTGCTCCAATTAATCCTGGCAGAAGATGCAGCCGAGAAAATCTTCTGGCAATCACGCATCCTCCGCAGGTCACCAGGATCGGTGAACATAAGGAGTACATCATCGGCTTACGCCGAAAGAACCACCTCCACCCCCGGGCCAGGTAGGGCCAGGCCTGTCAACCTCCTCCGAAGAAGACACAGGAACGGGTCCACACAGACCGAGTACAACTGACCTGACATGGGGCACCCCTGACGGACCCCCCTCCCAAAATGAAAGGGAGCCAACAACGCACCATTAACCTTCACAAGGCACTCCACTGCAGCATACAAAAGGCGGACCCGGGCCACAAAATGCGGTCCAAATCCAAACGCTTGCAACGTCCCGAAAAGGTATTCATGCTCTACCCTATCAAAAGTCTTCTCCTGGTCAAGAGACAGAAAAGCAGCTGACTGACCAGTACCCTGTGCTAGATGAATCAGGTCCCTAACCAGGTGGATGTTTTCCTGGATGGACCGGCCAGGTACTGTGTAGGACTGGTCATGGTGAATCAATTGAGACAGCGCGGAGCCCAGGCGATTTGCCATCGCCCGTGCAAAAACTTTATACTCTGTGCATAGGAGAGAGAACGGGGTCTAGTTTTTCAACAAGCGGAGATCCCCCTTCTTGGGCAGCAGGACAACAACTGCTCTATGCCACGAGAGGGGCATCTCCCCGGTCGCCAGGCTCTCCCCCAGAACCAACATGTAATCACCCCCCAGGATACCCCAGAAGGCTCTTACAAACTCTACCGTCAGCCCATCCAGCCCGGGGGACTTACCCCTCCTGAGCTGATGCAATGCACGAGTCAACTCCTCCAAACATAGAGGGCCATCAAGAAGATCGGCCACCTCCCTATCTACAATCGGTAGACCCTCCCACAGGTCCTGCTGAGCTTCCCCGCTGACTCCACCTGCGGAGAACAGGGATCCATAAAAGGACCTGACCAAGGCACTAATCCTCTCTGGATACGTGACAGAGGAGCCATCATCTGCGAGCAGCTCTACGAGCTGCTTGCGGGCTCCCCGCCCCTTCTCCAGAGAGAAAAAGAAAGGCGAAGCTCGATCCATATCGTGCAGCATCTGGACCCGCGCCCTCACGTAAGCGCCTCGGGACCGCTCAAGTTGCAGGTTCCTCAAGGCTTCCTTCTTCTCCTGAAACACACCCCATTCGCAAGAGTCACCTCCAACCTGACCCAGGCGAGACTCTGCGTCCATCAGTTCCCTCTCAAGCCTCTCGACCGCTGAGTCCCGCCGCCCGGTCAACCCCCACGTGTATTCCTTACAAAAAAGACGGATGTGAGCTTTCCCCACATCCCACCACTGCCTTAGGGAAGAGAAGCACCTCTGCCTCTCTCTCCACCTCACCCAAAACCGACTGAATGACTCCCGGAAACACCGATCCTCCAGCAGCCGGTTATTAAAGTGCCAGTACGCAGATCCGGCCCGAGCGCGCGCTGGATTAAAATCCACACGCACCAGACAGTGGTCGGAGCATGGCACCAGCTGCATTGAGGCCGCTGAGACATGGGAAACAAACGCTCGGGAGATATATATTCGATCAATGCGGGAACCACCGCCCTCAGACCTCCGCGAAAAAGCAGTGGAGTCTGGGTTGAGGTCGCGCCACGCATCAACCAACTCAAAAGAATCAATAAACCCTCGCAGCTTCTTCGCTACAGCAGGGGCACACTGAGTACCAGAACGATCTCGCACCTCAAGCGTGCAGTTAAAGTCCCCCCCAAGGAAGACACACTCTCCCCAATCAATAGTGCTCAACAGAGCACTCACCTCCTGAAGTAGGCCGGCCTGCATCGTGCCGGAGCTGGGGGCATACACGTTAATGAAATGCAACGGCATGCCGTCCAGGCTCACGGCCAGATGTAGCAAACGTCCTGGCACAACTTCTTGCACTTTTATAACATTGGGCAGGAAATTCTGAGCCAACAGAATGGCCACCCCACTCGAATTTGATCTAAGATGACTCATATAGACCTCACCTTCCCACTCCAATCTCCAGGTGGGTTCATCACTGACAACAGTATGCGTCTCCTGCAGAAAACACACTGCAAATTTCCCCTCCCTAAGGACCGATAAAAGCTGGAATCTACGAAAACTCACTCTACTCCCGTTTAAGTTTAATGTAGCTAGCGTGAATGCACTGGCATATTAAATTGAAACCCTCACACTTCTCCTCGTGGGCTCTGTAGCCCTCTCTCTTAGGAACTCCAAAAAGTCCCTAAGCTGGCACTGCTCAGAGTCAGGATGATCACTATCCTTGGTGGCAAGGATAGCCTCGAGAGTTTTAACTAAGATCGGCAGATCAGCCCACCGTCACTTAGCAGCCTCAATCTTTGTCCTGCTGGTACGGCTTGTTTTTAGAAACTCCCGCACCTCACAGATAACAATTGCATGAGACTCGTCCTTGGTTCCTGGGCTATCGTCCAAGTTACTCGCACCTGACACAACATGCTCAGCATCACCAAGGTCATTTTCAGAAGTCGAAAGACCAGAGCTCTCTGGAATTTCGCAAACCCCTCCACACAAGCTGGCCCCATCACTCTCCCCCTCCTCCGACATGACACCACCCCCAGGATCAATGCCGGGGGAGGATCCCGAAGCCCCTATCCGCATCACGCAGCCCACTGACTGGCTGGGCTCCTGCGCTCTGCCCTCACCCTCTACATCTGGGCCTGGGGAAGAAAAAACAAGAGGCACCCCCAGGGTCTGTGGTAAACTGGCACCCCCAGAATCTGAAACAGGATCGCTGCCTGAAATAGCTCCGACCTCCACAGCACCTAAAGCACCCCCTCCACTGGCAACACCCAGAGGCTCTCCACTTGCTTTTTTACTCTCCCCTGCCAACTCAGCCGGCAGTACAATACACACCTCAGCACCTCCATTGGCTCTAATATTGAGCACAGATTGGTACACCATTCCCCCCGATCCCCCCCCCCCCCTCGGGCTGACTCTGCTCATCCCCCGTCTCAGGGTCCACCAGGGGAGCCTACCCCACCCTCTAGCGTGCCAACACCCTCAGTAGGCCTCTGAAACGAGGGGACCTCCTCTGACCCAGAGGACACACCCCCAGGGGAGCCAAGCTCAACCAGCGATGAGATAACTCCCTCGGAGGGCCCCTGAGATGAAGGGACATCCACCCGCCCAGAGGACACAGCTCCAGAGGGGTCTACCCTATCACCTGATCTTGTAGTACCCTCGGGAGATCCCTGAAGTGGAGGCTCAACCTCCAACCCAGAAGACGTCATTTCCTGACCTCCAACCACATCGGTGGTGGAAGGTCTGGAAAAATGCACCCCCCTAACTTTGGACCCAGGTCCTTGCTCTTCCTCGCCAGGCCCAATCCTCCTTTTTGTCCCACTAGCATGCGGCAGTGCGGTGACCTCCATAAGGAAAGGGTCTTCCTCCTCCACACTACCCCCAGCCACTTTACCACCCGCACGTTTTACCTTCCCTACCCCCGTCAGAGCCACCTCAGCTCCTTGCTGGGCCACGGCAGTTGCACTCTGGACCTCACTGGAGCTGACAGGCCCTTGGGTGATCTCCGCACTCGGCAGTTGCACACCCGCCTGCTTTTGACTCGCTTGGGTGATCTTTTTCTGCTTTTTCTTCTTCTTCTTCTGCTGCTCCCATTCCTCTCCACCCTCACCCTGTGCCTCACCTTCAGCCACCCCCACAGGTTCAGGATGCAGGGGGCGGGGGCCCTCGCTGCCCCGGGTCCCCAAGGCGGAACTTGCAGACCCAGAAGGGCTATCTCCGCCGCCCCGGATCACCGAGGCAGAGCCGGCAGCCCCAGCCAGGTCAGCGATTCCACCCCGCCCCTCCGAGGCATGACGAGCAACCTCTGATGGGCCAGCAGTGCATTCCTGGGCCGCTGCGCTAGAAGTTCTAGCAGCGACCCCGTGATTAGGACATTCCCTACGGAGATGTCCATAACCACCGCACGCATGACACCGTGCCTTTCCCCAACTCCAAACCACGGTTCTAGGGAGACCCCTACACTCCACCTCGAAACTCCCCTCATCGCCTTCCCCCACCCCCACCTTCACAAACACCCTCCTCTTGAAACTGAGAATCCCTTTTTCCTCTGGGTCCCCCCCAGGGTGCATGAGCCTAAAGCACTTAGACCGCACCTCCCCAATCTGAGAGAGGTATGGAATGAGTGTCGCATCCGGAATACATGTAGGGCAACTCCGCAGGAGAACCGGTCTAACCCATGGGTCCACCTGTATATGGACCCCCCCCCACTGAAATCCCCCTCTCCAACACTGAGGCCACATCCTCCCGGGTCTTCAATATCATCTCAACCTTTCCCCTCTCGAGCTCGGAAGAGACAATAGCCCCCCTCCCAAGAAGGGCATTCATAGCCTTCGTAATTACTCCCCTGGATATCTGGGGCCCAGTTTGAACCGAGATACCAAAACTGTCCCAGTCCAAGTCAACATGAGGCTCATATTCAGATGGCCTCGCTTCCGCTGCTGATGTCACTGCTGCGTAGCTCCTCTCCTTCGGCCGAGCCCCCGCCATCGCCATCCGGACAGAGGCAAAAACCAACTCCCGGCACCCCAGCCGCTCAGCAAATTAATTCCCAGGGACAGTCACAGTCCAAAGCAATTCTCAAAAACCAAAGTCCTCCAGCTGAAGAAGGAAAATTCCCAAGCTCATCCACATCAGAAAGCAGCTCACCCTGTCTTGCCGAACGCAAAAGCACCTTCTTCACATTAAGCCAGGCAGCCGCACTGTGCAAAATGACACACACTCTCTCTCATGCAAAAACGACGGCTAACAGCTCCTTTTCAATTTGGTCATAGCGCTGCTCGGTCTCTGTCATGGTGCGAGAGGCGTACGATACAGGTAGCACGTTGCCGTCAGCTGATGTTTGCATGCATGCTGCGCCTAAACCGTATTGCGAGGCATCACAGGTTGTAGTGACTGGCAGCCTGAGGTCGAAATAATAATAATAATAATAAATTTTATATTTAATGGGCGCCTTTCATACAAAATCTCAAGGACACCTTACATAGTAATCGGAATAAAAACATATAATCGGAGTAAAACAAGTAATTAAAGACATCACAATGACACAAATTAAAAACAGAATTCAATCCAAAAACAGAAAATCAAAAACACAGTGTGAAGAGAGAGCAGCGGCAACCAAATCGTGCCAGCGTCCACTCTCTCTTCACGGCAGCCATCTTGGACACAGACCTACAAGACTACAGTTAGACAAAAAAAAATCATCCCCCCACAGTGGATAGCACTGTGGGGGAAGGCACAATGTCCAGTCCCCACCTCATGTTCACCCCAAAGTCAGGCCTATTGGGGCCACCGCAATTGCCTCTACGGAGGCCCGATGTCCCTGGCCGTTCTCACCGGGTGGTGTTGCCCCGGCGTCGGGAGAGTCCTTTCGGCGGCTGGGCCACCTGGAACGGCCGCTTCTTGGTTGGAGCCCGCGGCTGCCGAAGCCGACAAGGCCGCGCCGGTTTGGCGCTCCTAGGCTCCAGATGAAAAAGTCGGCGCCCCGCTCTCCTCACTGCCGCCTTGCCGCCTCTACGCACGCCGTCTCTCCGCACGCCGCCTCTCCGCTCCGCAAACCCGCAGCCCGGAGATGTTGCTCACGGCGGTCCAGCTCGCCAGAGCTCCAGCGCGGCGACCCAGGCAAGGCATCGCCCGCTCCGCTCCGCTCCAGCGCTCCAATGCAGTGCCGCCACGCAGGCCGAGGTGCTGGGTGGTTCCCGCCAAGAAACGGCGCTCCAAGCCCGCTGGTAGGCCACGACGACGGGTCGACGGGCAGCCCGGAAAAAAGGCTGCCACACCGACCAGGTAGGGACCTATAAATAAAGTAACACCTACCCCCCCACATTAAAAGACCATATCCCCTACAAACAAAAAAACAGGACTCACTAAAAACTTTAAAAAAAACGAATTTAAGACGGACGGCTGCTGCTAGCAGCCGTTCACCAAGATGGCTCCTCCTCCTCAAGGTGGGGGAGCTGACTTGCTGTCGAACACTTGTTGGTGTTGCTGGTACTAGGTCCAGGCAGTGTCCTTGTGAGTGAGCAGTCTCAGTGGTGAGATAAGTTCGCTGAGGTTGGGTATGAACTTGCCCAGATAGTTAACCATACCCAGAAAACGCTGAAGGCTGTGGACGTCTGTGGGAGCGGGTAGTTCATTGATGGCTGCAGTCTTCTTTGGCTTTAACCCTTCGCTTGTGAACACATGTCCGACATAGGTAACCTCTGAGACACGAAACTTGCACTTCATGGGGTTGAACTTGAGGTTGATCTCACGTGCCCTGTCTAGAATCTTTTTTTAAATTAGAATCGTGCTCTGCTAGGTCATGGCCGTACACCAGAATGTCATCAATGATGATAGCACATGGGTAGCCTGCGAACAGCTGTTCCATAGTTCTCTGAAAAACCTCGCTGGCAGAGTTAATTCCAAATGGCATTCTAAGGAACTTGAATCTGCCAAATGGTGTAACAAATGTAGTGAGGTTTGAAGATGCGTCATCTAGAGGTATCTGCCAAAACAAGCTTTTGACATCGTACTGAGAGCACTGTTGCACGACCGATTTGAGCTGCAACGATTTTGATGGTTCTCGGGTAGTGTGGGCGTTTGATAGCTGTGTTCAGGTCCCTTGGGTTAGCGCTCACATGGAGCTCGTCTTTATCTTTCTTTTTTGTAACGACCATGGTGGAGACCCAGACTGTGGGTTCACTTATTTCAGCCAGTACACCCATGGACACCATGTGTCTCAGTTCGGCTTTAATTCTGTCACGCATAGTGTGCAATACACTGTGAGGTGCACGTACTGCTGGGACAACAGTGGGGTCAATAGTGATAGTGTAAGTCATTGGCAACTTGCCCAGTTTGTCATAGAACAAATCCTGATATAGGGTCAGGGGTTGTTGTGTCGGTTCATCAGATAGGCATAGATTGTGAACAGCGCGTCCGAAGGACACTAAACCCAGGTCGTGTCACACATGGATTCAAAACAAAGTCTCAGAGTTTGATTTTACAACATTTCTATTATGGAAATAGTTGCAGCTAGCGCACCTCTGCGGTGGCTCATTCACAAATCTTTTAGTAGCAGCTGACGTGGTGCGTTTAATAAAACCGGTCAGATTAACATCCTTTTTCTGAGTGTCAAGCTGATCACTCAGTGGGGCTACAACCTGCGACATACGGTAAGCATGCACAGCCTGTTCAAGAGTCAGGTCAGCATTTCGGAGTAGCTCTGTTTTGAGCTTCCGATCACACATGCCGCTAACGATTTTGTCGCGTATTAACTCATTCGTTATCTCACCAAAGCGACATCACGGGGCCATATACTTCAAATCACAAATGAAACGTTCCACAGGCTCATCAGGATGCTCAAAGGCGTGTGAAGAACTTTGCTCTTTCCACAATGCGGTTCGATGGCAGGTCACAGAGCTCACAGAATTTACGCAGCAGCACATTAGGGTTGTGCATTTTCTCAGCTGGGACCACCACCTGGCCGTTCCCATCGAGCACAGGTGGCGCAAAATCGAAGGTTTGCGCGCGAACCATAGCCTCGGATCCAGCCAGGTTGTGCAAGGGCGATACCTTGACTTCATCTGGATCGTTGCGATGGACGATATTGATGTAGTGCTCATAGTCAATTTCAAAAAGCCTCCATCGCTTGCATGTCTGCATCGAATGATGAGCTGGGTTGGCTTGTGACACGAGTGAGCCATCAGTAAAAGATCACAAAGTAATAAAAAACAAATAAAACCCGATAGACAGACGCAATGGGTAATTTCCAACTATGTAAACAACTGTACAGACACAACCATGTAAACAACTGTACAGACACAGTCTGGTGTTCAAGTCAGATTTAATCATCAGTCATGGTGGTACAATACAATACGTTGTTAGTTCATCTCTACCACCGGTGTAACTATGTAATATGGGAAGTGTTAATATAAAGTGTACAGTAAGGTGGAGCTAGTGTTAGTACATTACTCTGATTGGTGCACATCCACTAACCAATCTACACCAATGAATTTCAGAGACATGTCAGAACCGTACAAACATCTTAAAGGCTTTGATGTGAGGTGAAGGATTGTTGTCCAATATTGTACCAATTAAAGGCTGTCAAAGTATACAGCAGCATCAGGATTATGCCTTCCGTGACTACCCACCACTGTTCCCTCACCGTGCCTTGCTGCTTGACGGAGCGTCATAGAACATAGAACAGTACCGCACAGGAATGGGCCCTCTGGCTCAATGTATCTGTCACAATCATGATGCCAATCTAAACTAATTCTATTTGCCCGCACATGGTCTCGATCCCTCCAGCCACTAAAAAGTGCCTGTCCAAACACCTCTAAAGTGTTGTTATTTTATCTGTTTCTACCACCCCTGCTGGCAGCATGTTCCAAGCACCTAACTCTTTATCAAAAATCTTGTTGTAAATCTGCTTTAAACACTCCTCCACTCACCTTGTCAGATACATCCTGTAGTATGGCTGACAGACAGCAAATAATACTTTGTATGTAGTCTAACTAAAGTTCTATAGGGCTGCAATATGTCTCCCCAACTTTTATATCGTTGCCCAGACTAATGAAGACAAGTATGCTATATACCTTCTTTATCACCCTATCCACGTGCGTTGCTATTTTCAGAGATCTATGAACTTGCATCCAAAATTCCTCTGTATATCAATCTGCTAAGGATGCTTCTACTTACTTTCCTCTTGCATTTGATCTCCCAAAATGCATCACCTTTAAACCAGATCCAGGGGCGGAAAACCCGTGGGGGGTCAGAGGGGACACGTCCCCTCCCCCCCCCATGTTTTGAGAGGTGGGGGACATCCCCCCCAAGTTTTTGTCATCCAGATTTTAAAACCCGGTGAAATCTCCGTTTTCCGCGAGACAGTGGAGGTGGGACTGCTTATCGAGGGCGCCGATTGGATGAAAGAGACGTCGGTCAGCAGGCAATGGGTGCTGGACATGAAGATTCAGCGCGTTGATTGGAGGAGGGAGGAGTGTGGGGGGGGGTGGGACTGAGGATAGAGTGCGGTGATTGGAGGAGGGAGTTGTGGCACCGACCTCCTTTAAACGTACTGACTCACATGGCAATCTGGACTACACGTCTTCCCACCCTGCCCCCTGTAAAGATTCCATCCTCTACTCCCAATTCCTCCGCCTACGCCGCATCTGCTCCCAGGATGAGACGTTCCACACCAGGGCATCGGAAATGTCTTCGTTCTTCAGGGAACGGGGATTCCCCTCCGCCACCATAGATGAGGCTCGCACCAGGGTCTCATCCATACCCCGCAACACTGCTCTCTCTCCCCATCCCCGCACTCGCAACAAGTGTAGAGTCCCCCTAGTCCTCACCTTTCACCCCACCAGCCGGCAAATACAACAAATAATCCTCCGCCATTTCCGCCACCTCCAACGTGACCCCACCACTCGCCACACCTTCCCATCTCCCCCTATGTCTGCCTTCCGCAAAGACCGTTCCCTCCGCAACTCCCTTGTCAATTCTTCCCTTCCCTCCCATACCACCCCCTCCCCAGGCACTTTCCATTGCAACCGCAAGAAATGCAACACATTTCCCTTCACCTCCCCCCTCGACTCCATTCAAGGACCCAAGCAGTCGTTCCAGGGGCGACAAAGTTTCACCTGTATCTCCTCCAACCTCATCTACTGCATCCGCTGCTCTAGATGTCAGCTGATTTACATCGGGGAGACTAAGCGGAGGTTAGGCGATCGTTTCGCCGAACACCTCCGCTCAGTCCGTAATAACCTACCTGAACTCCCGGTGGCTCAGCACTTCAACTCCCCCTCCCATTCCCAATCCGACCTCTCTGTCCTGGGTCTCCTCCATTGCCAGAGTGAGCAACACCGGAAATTGGAGGAACAGCACCTCATATTCCGCCTGGGTTGCTTGCGTCCGGATGGCATTAACGTTGAATTCTCCCAGTTTTGCTAGCCCTTGCTGTCTCCTCCCCTTCCTTAACCCTCGAGCTGTCTCCTCCCATCCCCCCGCCCTTGGGCTCCTCCGCCTCCCTTTGTCCTTCCTTCTCTCCCCCCCCATCCCCCATCAGTCTGAAGAAGGGTTTCTGCCCGAAACGTCGCCTATTTCCTTCGCTCCATAGATGCTGCTGCACCCGCTGAGTTTCTCCAGCATTTTTGTGTACCTTCTAAAATCAGTACCCCGTTCTTGCTTGGTCCTCATATCCCTTGATTCCTTTACCCCTAAGAGCTAAATCTAAGAGCTAAATCTAACTTCCTCTTGAAAACATCCAGTGAATTGCCCCCACTGCCTTCTGTGGCAGAGAATTCCACAGATTCACAACTCTCTGGGTGTAAAAGTTTTTCCTCATCTCAGTCCTAAATGGCCTGCCGCTTATTCTTAAACTGTGACCCCTGGTTCTGGACTCCCCCAACATCAGGAACATTTTTCCTGCATCTACCCTGACCAATCCTTTAAGAATTTTATATGTTTCTATAAGGTTTCCTCTCATCCTTCTACCACCCCTCTACCACTACCCTCTGTCTTCTATGGCCAATCTAATAAAGGCTTCCCTAATCTGTCCCAGCTAAGGGCAGGCAAGAGGAACCACGACCCACTGTTCTGTGGAGCACCAGGAATTCTTCACCCAATATTTCTTAGCTATTTAAGGGGTCTTGATAAATGCTGATTTTTATGTTGTTTTTATTTTTGATAGGCTCCTGGGTGGTTTGGAACGTCAAGTATTAAAATGGAGTCTTGTTGAAAAATAATTTGGAATGCCTTAAGGTACATTATTATTTCTGTAGTAATCAAATTATAAATCGGACTCTTGTGATCTATCAACTGTAGCAACCTACAATAAGTCATTCTCCAGTAGAATGTAGATAGCAATCCATTGCTGCTGAATACTTTTGCAAATTATCCTTTGGCAATTTCATGATATATTTTTACTTTGCCATAAACTGACCAATAATCTGTTAGTATTACACATTAGGTAGTTGGCTAAATGAAAGAGGTAACAATATTAACTCAAGTATTTAATCCTTCATAATTTGTTGCAAAATGATATTTAATAATTATCTAAATGAGAATACATTGTATTAAATCCTTATCAATTATATTTGCAAAAGGAAGTTTTCATATCCACTAGCTTAAAAACACTTCAATTACATCTTTCATGTATCTTATTTACATTTTTTAAATGTTCCTCATTTCCTGAGGGCAATGATTGCGAGCTAATGTGGAGATTAAAGGTACAAGCCACCAATATTACATGCATAAAATTGCAGTCGGGCTGCACGGGTTCCATGTGTTTAAAATGGATGCCAAAGCATCCCCTTTGGCAGTAAGTGTTATAGAGTCATAGTCATAGAGTGATACAGTGTGGAAACAGGCCCTTCGGCCCAACTTGCCCACACCGGCCAACATATCCCAGCTACACTAGTCCCACCTGCCCGTGTTTCGTCCATATCCCTCCAAACCTATCCTATCCATGTACCTGTCTAACTGTTATTTAAATGTTGGGGTAGTCCCACCCTTAACTCCCTCCTCTGGCAGCTTGTTCCATACACCCACCACCATTTGTGTGAAATAGTTACCCCTCAGATTTCTATTAAATCATTTCCCCTTCACCTTAAACCAAGTGTGTATGTTCAATCTGGGCCTTAACAAACATCTGAGGGGTGGAGGTTGCTAGCAAGAGGGTTGTAGTGAATGTTTGGGAGGCCTGACAGGGATAAATTATTTAAAGACAAACTACCTGAGTCGGGTTTTCATTAAACCACACTGAACCAGGCTTCACTGGCATTTTGAGGAAATGGCAGAAATAGAAACATAGAAACATAGAAAATAGGTACAGGAGTAGGCCATTCGGCCCTTCGAGCCTGCACCGCCATTCAATATGATCATGGCTGATCATCCAACTCAGTATCCTGTACCTGCCTTCTCTCCATACCCCCTGATCCCTTTCGCCACAAGGGCCACATCTAACTCCCTCTTAAATATAGCCAACGAACTGGCCTCAACTACCTTCTGTGGCAGAGAATTCCAGAGATTCACCACTCTCTGTGTGAAAAATGTTTTCCTCATCTTGGTCCTAAAAGATTTCCCCCTTATCCTTAAACTGTGACCCCTTGTTCTGGACTTCCCCAACATCGGAAACAATCTTCCTGCATCTAGCCTGTCCAACCCCTTAAGATGGCCAGTGCATTCAATCATTGTCATTCACCATCTTGCATGTTGCAGCTGAACATTATAGATAGATAGACACAGTTCTGGAGTAACTCAACGGGTCGGGCCGCATCTGTGGAGAAAAAGGATAGGTGACGTTTCAGGCCGCGGCCCTTCTTCAGACAGATTGTACATACAGAAGTTGCAGTCCTCTGTTGATTCCTGGTACAAAAATTATGGACTTAGCAATCTATGTTGTAAGATCCCAATTATTGATTATGTTTTAATTTTCATAGAAATTGGATAAGTGTAGTGAATGTGTAAAAAAAAAAATTTTTAAATGGGTTTTGTAGCACACCTGTCTAGGAGGCAATTATGCCCTTCAATCCCAATCACTCCAGCCATTTGAATTGCATCTGGATCTCATCAACCCATCTGCCTAGTGAATGGCAGGCTCTCATATCTAATCATGTATCTCCCTTCTTCTCCTCAAACAATTTCAATTTCCAGGCTACTGGTTATTTGTGAAGACACATTGTAGTCATGTTCAGTTGTATGTTGGCCCAATGCTTGCATATACATTAGTTCTTGATTAGTACAGGTGTCAGCAGTTATGGGGAGAAGGCAGGAAAATGGTGTTAGGAGGGAGAGATAGATCAGCTATGATTGAATGGCGGAGTAGACTTGATGGGCCGAATGGCCTAATCCTATTCCTATTCCATATGACCTTATGGCATTTCCTTTGTCACCCCCTTATTATCAGAAAGGAGGCACTCTCCTGAGTATTTAACTCCTTGCTAATGGCACAACAACTTATGTTTCTGCCAACTATTCCTCAGATGGAAATAATAAACACTGGACTGACAGGCCCTGGGGATTGTTGTGGAACAGAGACCTAGAATAAATATATGTTTGCTGCAAGTGATGATGCAGGTAGACAAGGTGGTGAAGAAGGCATATGGTATGGCTTGCCTTCATCAGAGAGTGCACTGAGTATGAGAGTTGGAATGTCATGTTACAGCTGTACAAGACGTTTGTGAGATCGCATGTGGAATAATATGTAGAGTATGGTGGGATGGGATTATTCCAGAGAGTGTGCAAAGAAAGTTCATAAAGGTCCTGTCCCACGAGCATGCGACTCCATGCGGCAAGCGCGACCTAAAGGGCTTGTCCCACGAGCATGCGACTCCATGCGGCAAGCGCGACCTAACGTGGTCGCTTGAGCCGTACGGCCTCGCGGGGCCGGTCCCACTTCGATCGTCGGAGCCGTATGGAGTTGTGCGGAGCTGGTCCGAACATCGCGCGGGGCTCTGAAAAACTGACCGTGTTCAAAAATTCCGCACGGCAACAGCCTGCTGGCCCACAGCCACCTCGACGTCGTACGCACCGCCTCGACGCCGTACGTCACGCGCGAACTTCCCGCGCGGGCCCTGCTTCTGGTTTGGTCACGCTTGCCGCATGCAGTCGCATGCTTGTGGGACAGGCCCTTTAGGATGTTGCTGGGACTGGAGGGCTTGATTTGTAAGGAAAGCCTGAATAAGTTAAGCATGTTTTTCCTGTTTTCCCTCAAGCAAACATGGCTGAGTGATGACGTTTATAAAATCATAAAGGGTTTAGATAAGGTGGATGGGCACAGTCTTTTATCCAGGGTTGGAGAGTCTTAAACGTTAGGGATATAAAGGGGACTTGAAAGGCTAGTTTTTCACACAGAGGGTGGTGCATGTATGGAATGAGCTGCCAGAGGAAGTAATGGAGGCGAGTAGATTTACAATATTGAAAAGACATTTAGACAGGTTAATGGAGAGAGAATATTTAGAATGCCGTTTTTCCAATGCAGGAAGATGGGATTAGCTCAGGAAGGCACTTTGATCAGCATAGACAAGTTGGGCCAAAGGGTCTGTTTTCTATATGACACTGACTCAACTAAATTGATAGTGTTGTGTGATAGAGACAGAGCTGTGCAGAGAGAGCCCAGGGTGGTTCTTACCTTGTCCAACCTAAACCAATTTTGCACAAACTTGTGAGTAATCTTCATGTGTGGTTGCATTAGGCCAGCTTCTAAACTAGGACAATGCTATTACTAACTGAAATTCTTGGTAAGTTAGTCGCAGAAACACATCATCATCAATTTAAAGTTCTGATTCTTGATACGATAAAATGCCAGTATTAAGAACTAATTTCAAATCAACTAATTTCAAATGGATTGTGAGGTATTTTAACCAGAAAATATAGACAAAATCAGCCACAAAGTACACTAATACACTGATACATATGCATGTGGTGGGGTGGGGTGGTGAGGGACAGGGGAGGAAGCTGGTCCGTGACCCGGTTATTGAGCTGAATATCTCAAAATATCAGGCACTAAAATGCACAGCCACAAATGCTCATCAGAGATTTCTGAATGTAACCTTGCTCTGAAGTACTCCTTCCACAATAAACCAACACTTCATGGAAACAAACTGATTGCCAACAGCCTGAGCTATAGACTAGCAAATCAGAGCTCATCAGCAAGTCCACTTTGGTATTTTATGGCCTCTAAGTTTTCAGGCCAAGTTGAAACTGACATTATCTTTTGAAAGCAATCCCTGTTGAATATCCTGTGTGACAGTATAACTTGGCTGAGACTGCTTTTATATATAAAAATAATGATGGTTCACAATTGCTCTGTAAATAAGACAACAGATGTTGCGCTCTGTGGTGGCTGGGGTAAAGGCTCCATGAGAATGCTTTGCCTGTGGCCATGGAGTATGTTCATTGTGCATCTGCTGTTATGAGACAGTAAAGGCTATGGGCAAAACTTTTACAAGGTGGTTCTTGCAGCTTGTGTCATGTTATAACATTAGCACTCTAGACTACATGACATTATAAACACTGCACATCGTATATATTGGTCTTCAGATTGACAATTAAATATTTCCAATTTAAAAACTGATGAAATGTTTTAACTGATCAAATAATGAAGACAGTCGCTTTGATCTAATGCAGCTTGTATTAATTTAAGGCAGCAAATCCAAAGAGAATCCTGATTTCCTCTTCCTACCAATTGCTTCAAGCATTCAAACACACGTATGTGCCGGAATGCTTCGCAGAGCTATTCAACCTGATGGGTGTCACCTCCATTCCTTTCTGGAAGAATTAGTGCTGTTTTCAACTGTGTGTTTCCTAAGGCAGAGAAGAATGCATGTAGATAAATGTTTCAAGCTTCAAACCAGACAGTGAGGAATGAATTCCACATCATACAGTGGCTGCAGAAGTTGAAATCGAAGTCAAATGATGACATTTTATGGGATTGTACTGTGTGTGTTCTAGGTGGCATTGCCACAGGAGAATCCACTTGAAACTAGATTCAATGTATTAGGTCGGAGAAGTTCCTTATCTCAAACACTGCTAAAAATGGTGTTGAGTGGTTGAAAACAGATAACCAAGAATAGAATAATAGTGCACCCATTTCCAGAACTCTTTGAGCCAAGATGTATATGTGACTCCTGACCTTTGTATGAAATTGTTATGAATATGTAAGCCTTGTTCTGACATAAATGTAAAAATAACAGGCAATGCCAAATATGGAATGCTCAAAGGTATCCTTCAGAGCAATTTTCAATCTCATTGGTTTGAAGAACAACATCTCTTGATTGCTCACAGAACATCCAACATCCACTGTGAAACAGTGTGAAACAGTGGCCAACAATCAACCAGTAATCTTTCCCAGCTACACAAAAATGCTGGAGAAACTCAGCGGGTGCAGCAGCATCTATGGAGCGAAGGAAATAGGTGACGTTTCGGGCCGAAACGTCACCTATTTCCTTCACTCCATAGATACTGCTGCACCCGCTGAGTTTCTCCAGCATTTTTGTGTACCTTCGATCTTCCAGCATCTGCAGTTCCTTCTTGAACACAGTAATCTTTCCCAAGCCGTTTCTCAGAGCTCTGCAAACCAACTGTTTACACATTGCAGATAGACACAAATTGCTGGAGTAACTCAACGGGTCAGGCAGCATCTTTGGAGAAAAAGAATAGGTGACGTTTCAGATCGGAACCCTACTTCAGGCTGACAATTGCTCCCATTTAAGCATGAAACTTCCTTCTATCTTCAATAATATTTTTGCACTACAAGCTGAATTGCAGTGGGGATTTTGAGGTGGTTCAGTGGTACAGCTGGTACACAGAGACTGGAGCCCTTGGGGGCTCCAGTGACCTGTGGTTTGATCTTAACATGTAGGAGTTCACCTGTTCCTCGTGTGCCTATGTAAATTCCTCCAGAGGCATAACCAGAAGATGTATGTTGATAGGTTGATTAGCCACTAAACCTTGCCCTTAATGTGAAGAATAGTGAGTGAATACAGAGGGAGTTGATTGAAATATGGTAAGAATAAAATAGGATCAATGGAAATGGGTTTGATGGTTGGTGTTTCTGTATTGTATGACTGATGCTATCAGTTTGCACCAAACACGGGTGGCACGGTGGCGTAGCGGTAGAGTTGATGCCTTACAACACTTGCAGCGCCAGAATCATAGGTTCGATCCCGACTATGGATGCTATCTGTATTGAGTTTGTACGTTTTCTCCATGTTGGTTTTCTCCAAGATCTTCAGTTCCCTCCCATTCTCCAAAGACGTACAGGTATGTAGGTTAATTGGCTTGGTGTATGTGCAAATTGTCTCTTATTGTGTGTAGGATAGTGCTAATGTACGGGGATCGCTGGTCGGTGCGGACACGGTGGGCCAAAGGGCCAGTTTCCACGCTGTATCTCTAAATCTAAACTAAAACCAAAACTTGCAGTAAACTCATTATAACGAACCATGGGGAGGGGTGCAGTGTCCGATATTGCTGGTTGTCTGCTGCAGCTGAATAAGGTATTATCATTGTATGTAGTTAAAACAAAGATGATGGTTAATATACAAAAGGACAGAAAGTGCTGCAGTAACTCAGCACGTCGGGCAGCATCTCTGGAGAACTCGAATAGGTGACATTGGGACCCTTCTTCAGACTGATTCAGCCTGCTGAGTTACTCCAGCACCCCTTGTTGTTTCATCTTAAAACTAGAACTGATGCCACTGGTCAGCACCAGCGAGCTTCTCCCCATCAGCCACACTACCTTCCCGGCCGACTTGGCCCACACCATAGCCCCCGGCCATCAGCTCCCCCCCTTAATCCACTGCCAAAAAGATGCACCTGGCCATTGCGGGGCCCCATCCTCTTTCACCAGCCACTGTTCAATAATTTTAAGCAATTGATCGTTGATATGACAAGATTATATTGTTATAATCTCAGTCCAGTAATTATCCATATGTTGAATACTCAATGTTTATTGGGCTATTTGAGAGTCTCTGAGCGGAGATGTAACATTTCCATTAACGACCAGGAATATCTCACAGAATATCATGACAAATTGGGCTTCACTTTCACATTTATACAGATTTAACTTTTTCCTGCCCACTGTCGAGGGTTTAAAATTACATCTTTGAACTTTGTGGCAGGTTGGGATATTTTTCCATTCCGAAGGTACTAAGTAAATTCATCTTATTTTTGTTTACTGACAAAACGTTAGAACCAAGCTGTGACATATTAACCAGTGCTTGAGAGGGATCCATTTCAAGTTTATTACAGTGGTCCTCATGCGTCTTTGGAGGAAAGCTTTAGTGTGGGACTAACGTAAAAAAACAACAAAATGCTAGTCCCACTGCTGTGATGATTGAGTGGAAGAAAAGCACAGGCTGATCAATGAAGACAACATTTCAATGGGCCAGGATGATTATGGGTAAAAGGGTGAGACATTTGAGGATTTTAAGTCTGAAAAATATGTTGTATAATGCAGTATTTATAAGACTATCGACTTAGTTCTAAAAAATGTCAGAGATTAGATTGTGCAAGCAAAGCTGAAAAGCAATGACTGATGAGACTGCTCTTTCTGTTTAATAACTGGAAGATTATGATTTGATGTGTCGCTGCCACAATGTGATGCCATTGTGAACTTCACCAGATGCCAACATACTTCTCAAAACAGTTATCTCATGTATTTTTAATTAATCCTGCAATGTGTATTTATACTCAAACACACCGCAACTGATGAATGGAACAGTTTTCCATCTGTGGTGGATAAGCTTTCCCATACTATGTACAGAATAGATTAAAAGCAACATTTGGAAGATGCTCAACTTCTTCCTCATGGGATCGCTTCCTGTAGTCTCAGGGATTTTTAAAAACAATGTTTCTAATTAATTTTACTTGCCATGTGTAAAAGGTCATCAACGTGGCATCAATAGCCCTGAATTTGAGGTCAATAGTGATCTTAATGAGAATACAAAATTTGATCGAAAGGGTCAAATCTCTAAACCTCATGCAAAACATGGGTGGAGGGTGAAAGTGTTAGTGGGCAAGAAATCACATGTGCTTGTATGTACGTGGTTTCTAAGTACAAGGGGATCAAGGAGTATGTGAGGAGAGAATTGGAAAGTGGTATTGATACCAAAATGGGATCACCTATAATCGTATTCAATGGTGTTGCAAGCACAAGGGATCAATTGGCCCACACCTACTTCTATTGCTTATTATTTTTATGTTATCCTTGTTCAGGCTAATATTTCTGGTTCTGCCAACATTATCAAAACAGCCAGTCTTGTTATCACCCTCCCTGGGAGCTTACTGTGTGTAAACTGGCTGCTTTGCAAAATAATCCACATTTCAAAATGTACTTCATTGACTACAGAACATTTTCAGATGACTTGAGCTTCCGAAAGTCAGGATATAAATGCATATCTTCCTTTCCCTTTCCGTGTTTCTAGATTTGTTCTTCAGGGAAATAAATTGAATCTACTGCATTTGTTTACTTTAAGATCACATTAAAATATTGGAGTAAATGGCACATGCAAATATGCAGGGTCCATGGAAAGACCCTTAACCCATTGAGAAGTGGGTACCTGTGTCCCTAATGATGCTTTTGGGTAAACAGCCTGAAGATAAGTAAATCTAGTGCAATTTGCCTCCTGAATGGTCTCATCAAACACCTCCGATTTGCCCTCTGTTTCCCTCCACCTCAAAAATACTTGGCAGTCACAGTAACATATACAACTGCATGATATTTTCTTACTTGGTAACTCTTCCACCCCCAAACCAATAGGGCCAACTTTCACACCAGAAGGGGTGAGGTGATCGATAGTTTCTCTGAGCTGCTGATCAATGGGTAACCTTCTTGTCACTGAGTCACATTCTAGAGATATAAGCAACATAATCATGTGATGCTCCAGTGCAATACTGGGGGACTGTAACATTGGTGGATCTGCTATCCGGTAGGAGAGATATTGTACCCGAGACCCATCAGATTTTCTTGGGAGGATGGAGAAAATCCTTTGGATCCTTTGACTATCTTTTGAGAAATAACTGGGGATTGATCACTGGTGTTCTGGCTAATACCATGTGTATGATTTGATTGGACTCGAATATAACATGATTTTCCTGGATATAATGCAAAATAAATTATTTCACTGTAGCTTGGTGAATGGTACAATAATAAACCAATACCAATAATACTTATCTCTCAGTTCAATTATTCAAAATCTTTTAAATTAAATCCCCACTCTGAATATGTCTAGTATCTGCCCCATCAATACCTGATGACATCTCTGGTTGCATAATCTGTTTTAAAAACATTATACAAAGTGTTAAATAAAGATCATAATGTATGCAAAGGATGAACAACATATTTGAGCTATAAACTATTAAATTTAATTGAACATAAAATAATATTTTACAACATTTACATGTTACATTCCATTTGTGCAGAATTAGAACAAAAATTAAAAACATCTGAAATGCCAGAGATTTGAAGCAAAAGGTGAAAATGCGGGAAACACTCAGCAGGTCAGGCTGCATCTGTGGAGAAAGAAGCAGGTTTTTTTTAAATCTTCAAAACTAGGGAAGTACTTTCAGTTTTCATTGCATAACTTAAGGGGTTGTACAGGCTAGATGCAGAAAGATTATTCCCGATGTTGAGGAAGTCCAGAACTAGGGGTCACAGTTTAAGGATAAGAGGGAAGTATTTTAGGACCGAGATGAGAAAATCATTTTTACACAGAGAGTGGTGAATCTGTGGAATTCTCTGCCACAGAAGGCAGTTGAGGCCAGTTCATTGGCTACATTTAAGAGGGAGTTAGATGTGGCCCTTGTGGCTAAAGGGTTCAGGGGGTATGGAGAGAAGGCAGGGATGGGATACTGAGTTGGATGATCAGCCATGATCATATTGAATGGCGGTGCAGGCTCGAAGGGCCGAATGGCCCACTCCTGCACCTATTTTCTATGTTTCTATGTTTCTAACTTAAGTCTTTTATGCCTGCATACTTGCTCAAAGCTGGACAATCGCTGTGCTATTCCAATGGCTATACTTACTTTTTGTGGCTGTTTGGGTGTAAACATATGGGAAGGCATATGGCCATCCTGTAACAGAAAGCAGCAACTTGGTCTCAGGAGGTGGAGCCCAAGGCTCAGTGCAGCTGTCAAAAATATGATTAATGTACATGATGGTGGTCACCAAGGACTCAATGAATCACACAGCCTGTTTGTGATAGCTATCTCTGGCACCATACTGAAGGAATGGATGCAAACTGCAGCTAGACCCAATATTTACTTTCCACTCTTGGATTCAGTATTGACTCCAGATGCAGGGTGGAAGTTCAATACATTAGCAACTTGATGCAAGCTTGATCCAAGCTCTGAGTTACAATGTATGGATGTGGAAGTGAGGACTCAACTAACCTGCCTATTCTAGAGGAATCTATTCAGATCCAATAATTATGGCATGTTGCAACATGTAAAGGTCATTTGCTCCTCAAGCAAAGTATTTTCAAGACATTCTACTTCAAAACCAATTTTGGGCTGAGAAAACATCTTTGTCACTGAGAAGGCTTGAAACTTACAGTCAATGAAGTAAGTAGGATAAATCTAAGTTACTCTAATTTACTCCTAGGATAGCAGTAGAATTTCCACGTTGAGCTATCCAGGTACGATACGATACGATACAGTACAATAGAACTTTATTTATCCCAGGATGGAAATTAATTCACCAACAGTCATAAAAAACACAAAATACGTGAAATATGAAAATAAAGTGATGAGTGGTAAGGCTTTGGGATGTGCAAAGATTGAGGAGGTGGGGGTGGGAGATGGGGCTAATGGAAATATTGAAATTGAAGACAAATTTATGGTGGAATGTTGTTGAATGTGGATAGTTATTCTTTGATTGTTATAAGAAAATCAAATCTATTTTATATATTAATGGAATTTCGAAATTATTTTTGAAAGTTAGATTTTTTACAACTTTATTGAGTGTGTATTTAAGAACTATATTCTATTATGAGTTAAAGTATTGTATTGGGAATTGACTTACTCGATCTGGGACTGAGAGCAGTCTCACTCATTCTAGGACTGGGAATTATGATAATCACTCCAGGACTGGGAATTAACTCACTCACTCATACCCATGTCCTCCAGAGGTGCTGCCTGACCTGTTTAGTTTAGTTTAGTTTATTTGAGGTACAGTGAAAAGCTTTTGTGGCTTGCTAAGCAGTCAGCAGAAAGGCAATACATGATTACAATTGATCCATTTACAGTATAGATACATGATAGGGGAATAATGTTTAGTGCAAGACAAAGGCAGCAGAGTCCGATCAAGAATAGTCCAAGGATCATCAAAGAGGTAGAAAGTAGTTCAGCATTGCTCTCTGGTTGTGGTAGGATGATTCAGTTGCCTAATAACAGCTGGGAAGAAACTGTCTTTGAATCTGGAGGTGTGCATTTCCACACTCAATGTTGAGTCCACAAGCAGCGCAAGAAGTCAAATGCTCATATAATGGTCAATCCCCAACTATTGCGCAACAGGCACAACATTGGGGACACACTGCCATAAACATTGTGACTAACCAGCAATTTTCTATTGACCCGCCAGTAAAGCACATATAATTAGATTCTGGAACAGCTTCTACCCGCTGTTACCAGACTACTGAAACTTGTCAGTCCTCTCATAAGCTAAGGGCATATGTCCCAATCTCACTATCTGCCTCAGTAGTGCCCTTGCACTTTTTTATGTGCACTTTCTCTGTAACTGTAATACTATAATGTGGTAACATTATATATCGGGAACATCCGGAAGTGGCGGCGCTGTTAACAGCTGCGGCTCGCCTGCAGTCCGTCTGTTTTTACTTTATTCTGTTGTTTTTTTTGTCTTGTTTTGGTTAAGTTTTAGTTTGTTGGGTTGTGTTAGAGGGGGGGAGGGTGAAACATGTTCTCTGTCTCTTCCTTCGGGGGAATGCGACTTTTTCGTGTCGTATCCCCCTTCTCTGCCTCCGTCTGCGCTGAGGCCTAGTGGCGGAGCTGGCGGCCTCCAGCCTGCGACTGACCCCGAGGCTCCGGAGGCAGAGCCAGCCAGGACTCACCAACGAGAGGCTGGCCGTCTTCGGGGCTGAGGCAGCGGTGGCCCGACTTGCTGGTGCAGCGTTCTGGCTTTCGGCGGCAGCCTGGAGCTGATGCAGCAGGGCTCGGAGCGGAGACTGCGGGACCCGGAGCTGGGGCAGCGGCCTGGAGCTGGGGCAGCGGCCCGGAGCGGAGACTGCGGGACCCGGAGCGGAGACTGCGGGACCCGGAGCTAGGGCAGCGGCCTGGAGCTGGGGCAGTGGCCTGGAGCTGATGCAGCGGGGCTCGGAGCTGAGACTGCGGGACCCGGAGCTGGGGCAGCGGCCTGGAGCTGGGGCAGC
This sequence comes from Amblyraja radiata, assembly GCF_010909765.2. Lineage (NCBI taxonomy): Eukaryota > Metazoa > Chordata > Chondrichthyes > Rajiformes > Rajidae > Amblyraja > Amblyraja radiata. Next base: position 73,021,015 of record NC_045961.1, read on the forward strand.
GGCCCGGAGCGGAGACTGCGGGACCCGGAGCTGGGGTGCCGGCCCGAAGCTGAGACTGCGGGAGCTGGGGCGGCGGGCCGGAGCGAAGACTGCGGGACCTGGAGCTGGGGCGGCGGCCTGGAGCGGAGACAGCGAGACCCGGAGCTGGGGCGGCGGCACGGAGCGGAGACAGCAGGACCCGGAGCTGGGGCGGCGGCCTGGAGCGGGGGCGGCGGCCCGGAGCTGATGCTGTGGCGGGCCGTCTCGGAGCGGAGACGGCGTTCCGGCTTTCGGCGGCGGCGACATCACCACGGAGGTCCGCTGGACTGGAGGGCGGCATCTCCGGCCTGGATCGATCGCCTCAGCGCAGAGGGAGAACAAGGAGGGAAGAGACGGAGACTAAGACTTTGCCTCCATCACAGTGAGGATGTGCTTGGTGAACTCACTGTGGTGAATGTTTAATTTGTGTTTATTGTATGTTTTGTTTTTATTGGTTCTGTGTACGATTGCAGGGAACATAATTTCGTTCAGACCGAAAGGTCTGAATGACAATAAAGGAATCTAATCTAATCTAATCTAATCTAATCTGTGCTCTTTGCACTAACTGCTATACTAACTGTAATGGCTGGATTGTTTACATGTACTTGACTTGTCTGGATGACATGCAAACAAAGTTTTTCACTGTTTCTTGGACACATCACAGCAATAAATTATGCCCCAAAAAATCCCAATTCTCCTGTGACCAAATATCCTTCCCCTACCCAAAACCCTCCTCCTCCTCTTTGTGACTACATAATTTTCTTACTTAGGCCCTGCTGTAAAATATCAATTGCATAAATTCAATATTGATAAAATATGAAATAAAACTGATTTGATAAACATGTGGGCCACTATATTTCACATACCAGTGTGAGGACAAGTGAATTTAATTCTGTTGTTGATTACCAAAAATGCTTAAATTTTGGGGCACTTCAATAGACTCAAAAAAGGCACCCAATCAGCTGAGCAGGAATGGAAATCTAACAGTTTTTCTCTCTGTTCCCCTGAATTAATAGATGACATGCAATTTAATAATGATGTGTGCTGTTAAGACAATGCCATTTTTTCTGTTCTCAGATTTTCATACGTACACTGGCAGCTCCATTGTATAACCAGTGAACTAGAATTACGTGCAACTTTTCATCCTTTTATGCCAAGATATGAACTTAAAATAGTGCACTGAGACTGTTCAGAGGCTGATAGCATTGTTAATGCAAGACAATATCCTTCCTTTCACACAGCTGAGAATATACTGTAACAAATTTATTGTTCTTGTGAGCCTTTAGGTAAATTGCTCTGGAAGTGGCTGCCTGGAATCCTTGCAGGGGGCTGCAAATGCCTGACACAGACCTCCAATAGCTCCACTGATAAAAGAGAGGGGATAACACAGCTGTGAGATGACCTTTTAAACTCCTTCTAATTCAATTTGTAAAATATTTAATTCACTGTGAAGTATTGCTCCATCACACCCCCTTTCAGCTTTGTTTATAACAAAATAGACCTGCATTTGAAGTAGAATATTTTGACAAAAAATATGAAAATGCTGCCATTAACTGTTTACTGTCTGATCGTATCTCGTTTAAGTATGGAAGTTGATTGTAATCTTACTCTATTGTGAACCATATATTTGCCTGTACTTGAAAAAAGTATAGCGTGTTTCCAATGAATGGCCTTTTAAGGAACTAATCCCAAGAAATTCCTTGGGAGATGATCCTAATGATGATTGTGGTGTCAGGCAGTAGTGACCCTGTTTGTTGCTGACCTTTTATGTGCATTGGCTAGGTGGGCAGGTGGGCACGTGATACTTTGATGTGCAACTCCAATGCCAGTGACCAACCACCCACTGTGGAAGATACATTATTTCTTCCATCACCAGCTCCTTCTACAAATCTTACAACATATGACTTGGTTACAGTATCTTCCTGGGCAAAGGAAGTGATCACAAAACATTTTAAATCCTTGTGAACTCTTCAATGGGTGAAGACACAATTTCTGATTTGCTTGCTCACCCTTTTGGGGTACCTGTATGAAAATATAGAGCTACATAAGCTTTTATGAAATGGCTGACTGAGGGTAACGAGGGAAAGAAAGTCTCATCATATGATATAACCATATAACCATATAACAATTACAGCACGGAAACAGGCCATCTCGACCTTTCTACGTGCCGAACACGTATTCTCCCCTAGTCCCATACACCTGCGTTCAGACCATAACCCTCCATTCCTTTCCCGTCCATATAACTATCCAATTAATTTTTAAATGATAAAAACGAACCTGCCTCCACCACCTTCACTGGAAGCTCATTCCACACAGCCACCACTCTCTGAGTAAAGAAGTTCCCCCTCATGTTACCCCTAAACTTCTGTCCCTTAATTCTCAAGTCATGTCCCCTTGTTTGAATCTTCCCTACTCTCAGTGGGAAAAGCTTATCCACGTCAACTCTGTCTATCCCTCTCATCATTTTAAAGACCTCTATCAAGTCCCCCCTTAACCTTCTGCGCTCCAAAGAATAAAGCCCTAACTTGTTCAACGGACAATGATGTTCAATGTTCAATGATGGCCAACATTGTACGCCATTTGCCTTATAAAGGATAGAAAAAATTAGAAGGTATGTCTGCCTTCTCCTGGAATCAGGATTAAGTTGCTACCTTCTGACAATATGATATATTCTGAAAATCCACACTCTCATTTTTTGAATATTTTCTCCCAAAGGTCTGTGGTATTATAATTGCAAAACTTAGCAGCAGTGCCTAGTAGTAAGATTTTGTTTTTCCTTTAATAAATTGACTAATATCAATCTGCAGTCACTGTGCATAACTTAAAAATTAAATAGGTGTTGGATTATGCTATATTGTTTTCCAAGATTACTTTCTGTGAAAGGTTACACAATTGATCAGTTACATATGGCTGTCTCAATGAAAGAGGCTGCAACGCTTAATCCTAATGCTTGAGATCACAGTATATGCTTTGCATTTTAATTTAACTCTTTCGGAAGTGGCATCACTATTTATAGCAGATGAAAATGGGTGATTTTCATTTTGCAAGGCCAATGGCACAGCGGTGGAGTTGCTGCCTTAAGGGCCTGTCCCACTTGGGCTGTCATTTACGCGACAGGCCGGTAGTGACTGATGAGCGACGGTCGCGCGCGTCATCATGCATCCGCACAGCCGTCTGGAGCGCGTGACGTCATTTGAAGATGGAGACAAAATGCAGGAGTAACTCAGTGGGACCGGCAGTATCTCTAGAGAGAAGGAATGGATGATGTTTCAGGTCGAGACTCTTCTTCAGTCTGAAGAAGGGTCTCGACCTGAAACGTCACCCATTGCTTCTCTCCAGAGATGCTGCCGGTCCCGCTGAGTTACTCCTGCATTTTGTGTCTATCTCCAATCGGCTTGGCCCCGCTCTGGGAGTAGGATTGGGGGTGGATCCGGATCTGCAACGGCCATGAGCCCCAGGCCGAGCTCGACGATCATTTGCCTGCTTCTGCTGTTGTTGGAGGTGAGGCGTTGCACCGCGCCAGGGTCTTGGGCCTGTCACACTTTGGCCATCAGTTACATGACAGGCCCGTGGCGCGTGAAGATTTCATTTAGGACAAGTCCACACTCCTCCACGCCACTCCACACTCCTCCACACCACTCCATGCGCCCGTCCCGCGCCACCCACGCGCTACCCACCCGCTACCCACACGCTACCCACATGCTAGCAGGTTGCGTGAATGGCACGCAAATGGCAGCCAAGTGGGACAGGCCCTTTACAGCGCTTGCAGCGCTAGAGACCCTGGCGTTTGTACGTTCTCTCAGTGACCACGTGGGTTTTCACCAAGATCTTCAGTTTCCTCCCACACTCCAAACATATACAAGTTTGTAGGTTAATTGACTTGGTATAAGTGTAAATTGTTCCTGGTGTGTTTAGGTCAGTGTTAACGTACGGGGTTTGCTGGTCGTTGCAGGACTCGATGGGCCGAAGTGCCTGTTTCCATTAAACTAAATAAACTAAACTAAACTAAACTAAACTAAATAAAACTATTTACCAGGTGGCTTAATCTTGCTGTTTCTGGTGGCTTCAGAATCTGTTTTGACTGCCAATATTAATGAATTATGAATGATATTTCTTTATCTTCTTTTATGCCAGTTACTTTGAAAGGAAAGAGAATCATTAGATCAGAGAACCTTCCCCTTCACAACACCATATGAAACACAAGTGAGAGAACTCCATGAATGTGATTTCTAGTCAATGTAAAGATCCTGTAACGATCATCAAGAAAATGTGGTCCATGCTACAAAGTTACTAAAAGAGGCACTGTGGGTTGGGGGTATGTTATTGCTTTGATGTAGTCTTAATGTATTTACATGAAATAAAATATTTTGTGCCTGAACTAGTTCTGTTGATTGATCCAGTTTGTTGCAGGGATTTTTTTTTTTATTGCTTAATAAATATTAATTTGTTTTTGGCAAAACCATATGATCTATCTGTTCGTTATTTAGCTTTCAATTTCAAGGAGAACAGAACTCTGAGGACAACCCATACTGCTTCAAATATACAAACATATAAATGAATAAAGATTAATTGTTATTGAAAACATGTTGTGTACAAGGTCAAGTTTTTGATTAAATAGATTCTTGGCATATCTCAGGATGCTTATTTTTATTTTAGTTTAGGATAAAGTACAAATTGCAATAGTTGATACTGACAATTTATATTTCATATATTTATCTTTTTTTCTTATTTTATAGCTTCTACTGGCTTGGTCCTTTGGCATAGAGGACAGGCACAATTAGTTTGAGGATGCCAAGATTTTGCCGATTGAATACTTGATAAAACATGTAGAGTTTCTGGGCAGATTTCATAGCAGATTTCAGACTCTATTAATCATTCCTTTAGTGAATTCACATCGAGGAAGATTGGATGTCAGCACCCTCCCAGCAGTAATCTGAATTCTGTTTCCCATGATATTTCTTCAGAGGTGCATGTAAATTCAATAGAGAAGGAAGCAATCTCAATATATTTTTCATGGATTATTTAGATTAACTAGCAATTAGGCCAAATATTTGTTTTAAGATGACAGAGTTGGGCTCAGGGTCCTATAAATGTTGGTGATTACCACACATAGTTCAAATTGTTCATCCAGTATGTGTGCTTTTGTGGATCATGGATTTATGAGCAGATGAAGATGGTCTCAACCCATTGATATACGAGTAAATAATAAAACTGTGATGAGGTTGTTACTTTATAAAATGGGAATTGGTGATGTTACGTTTGTCAGTATTCAAGGGTAGGTATTTCTAACCACACCCAAAGAAAAGTGCACAATTTGTTTTTCTCCTACCAATTTAGATTTCTCGATATCCTGGCAACTTGCAGTTAGTTCAGGAAACTAATGAGCTTAACTTTTCATGCTTCAGCCCTTGGATGTCACAGATGCTCTCATGATCTTCCTTAGCTTTGGATGGTGGGAAACAACTGCTTGACAGGCCACTGTGAAGCCAATCCATATTTACTTACTCCTTCAATGATCATACTTTCATCATAAGTTCAGAAACAGAACTATCTGTTGATGAATCCAAAAAGTAAAATTTTATTCTCAGCTCTTCATAGAATGAAGCATCCAAATCTTGTATGCAGCAAGGGCCACATGATATTTGAGCATGGGCTAATACGTGGATGTAACATAATGCCACAAAAGTACCAGGCAATGACCATTTCCAACAAAGGAAAGTCTGACTACCTAACTTTGACATTCAATGACACTTCCATCACTAATTCCTGCACTATCAACATCACAGTTGACCCTACCAGCCACGTAAATACCTTAATTAAACAAGGAGGTTTAATACCTTAATTAAGCTAAGGGAAGAGATCTGATTTTTTTTTACCTTTCATCACAGTGAGGAATGTGGAGGAGACTGTGGTGGATGTCTATGTTAAAATGTTTTTTGTGTGTTCCGCTGGTTTTTATTTGTATGACTAACTTGGCAAATGAAATTCCTCGTATGTTGCAATACATACTTGGCTAAAAAAGTATTGTTGTGATTGTGATTGTGATTATTGTGATTTTGATTGTGTTGGGTATGCTGAAGTATGTGATTTATTCCTGACACTCCAGAGCTTACTACCACTGTAAGGCACAAATCGCCAGTATAAAAGTATTCTCTTCATTTGCCCAAATCTCTGTAGCTAAAACAACTCTCAAAGGTTCAATGTAACCAAGGACAAGGCAGCTTGCTTCATTGACATCCTGGCTATTCAAGTCAAGTCAAGTCAACTTTATTTGTCACATACACCTACAAGATGTACAGTGAAATGAAAGTGGCAATGCCTGCGGGATTGTGCAAAACAACAGAACAGAACAGAACCAGTAGTTTATTTTTTTTAAAAGACACAACAGTAATTACGCCCTAGTGAGATTAGAGTTTACAATCCTGATGGCCTGTGGGAAGAAACTCCGTCTCATTCTCTCTGTTTTTGCAGCATGACAGTGGAGGCGCTTGTCTGACCGTAGCAGCTGGAACAGTCCATTGCTGGGGTGGTAGGGGTCCTTCATGATCTGGATCTGCACCTCCTGGTGTATTGGTCCTGGAAGGGGGGGGGGGGGGGGGTGTGTAGTTCCCATGGTGCATTCCGCTGAATGCACTACTCTCTGCAGAGCCTTCCTGTCCTGGGCAGAGCTGTTGCCAAACCAGATCGAGATGTTTCTGGTCAGGATTCTTTCTACTGCACCAGAGTAGAAGGATTGAAGGATCCTCAGAGAGACTCTGAAATTCCTCAGCTGCCTGAGGTGGTAAAGGCGCTGCCTTGCCTTACTCACCAGTGCGGCAGCGTGTGTTGTCCATGTCAGATCCTCTGTGATTTGGATTCCCAGGTATTTAAAGATGCTCACCTTATCCACAGTAGTCCCATTTATCCCCAGTGGCGTGTACATCCTCGGTTGTTGTGCCCTTCTGAAGTCCACAATCAGCTCCTTAGTTTTAGTGACATTCAAGACGAGGCTGAGGTCAGCCACCTCCTCCAGGTAGGCCTTCTCATCATTATCGGAGATCAGGCCCACTTTGTCATCAGCAAACTTTATGATGGAGTTGGAGCTGAACCTGTCCATACAGTCATGTGGGTGCAGGGAGTACAGTAGCGGGCTGAAGACACAACCCTGGGGGGATCCTGTATTCAGGGTGAGTGGGTTGGAGGTATGTCTCCCCATCCTGACCACCTGGGGCCTGGCGATGAGAAAGTCCAGGACCCAGGCACACAGGGGAATGTTCTGTCCCAGTTCTAGCAGCTTATCAGCAAGTCTGGTGGGGACTATGGTGTTGAAAGCTGAACTGAAGTCAATGAACAGCATCCTCACATAGCCCCCCTTCTGGCTGTCAAGGTGAGAGGGAGTGGTGTGCAAAACCTGGGAGACCGCGTCATCCATGGATCTGTTTGGATGGTATGCGACCTGCAGCGGATCAATGTTGCGAGGGAGGAAGGCGCAGATGTAGTTCTTGATCAGCCTCTTGAAGCATTTCGTGACCACTGAGGTGAGGGCCACCGGTCGGTAGTCATTCAAGCAGGCTGGAATATTGTTGTAAACATTCATTCTCTCCACCACCGGCACACAGTGGTTGCAGTTGGTATAATTTACAAACTCAAGAGTCAAGTGTTTTTAATTATTATATGTACCGAAATAGAACAATGAAATTCTTACTTGCAGGACATAACTCTCCTTTCACACACACAGATACAAATGCAGGAGAAGACGGACAGACTCTCACAAGCTGCAACAAAACTTGGCCTTACACCCCATACAGCAAAGACACAGATGATAAGGATCCACTCCAAAACCAGCAACCCTATCATGCACAGCACTGCTCTAGAGGAGGTAGAAACATTCACATACCTAGGCAGTGTTGTGGACATCACCGGAGGGGCAGAGGAAGACATATAAAGTAGAATCAATAAGGCTAGGGTGGTGTTTAACATGCTCAGGAAGATCTGGAGCTCAAAACACATCCCAATCAATGCCAAAATGCGCATCTTTAACTCAAATGTGAAACAGGTGATGCTGTATGGATCATAGACATGGAAAACAACAAAACACGCTACAAACAGGCTGCAAACATTCATTAACAACTGCCTTAGGAGAATACTTAACATCTGGTGGTGGGACAAAGTAAGCAATGTGGACCTGTGGAAAAGAACAAGCCAGGAGCCCATTGACTTACAAATTCGAAAGAGGAAATGGAGTTGGATTGGACACACCCTCAGGAAACCTGCCACAAACATCACCTGGCAAGCCCCGAAATGGAACCCCCAAGGAAAAGGGAAAAGAGGTCGCCCCAGGAGCAGCTGGAGAAGAGGTGGCCAGACAGGAATGTCTGAGAGTGGGCTCAACTAGGGAGATCTCGAAAGAACTGCCAACAACCAAGTGAGGTGGAGGGAGGAAGTGGAAGAGGAAGAGGAAGAGGAAGAGGAGGAAGAGGAAGAGGAAGAGGAAGAGGAAGAGGAAGAAGAGGAAGAGGAGGAAGAAGAGGAGTAGTATGAGCGAAAAGGAGAAGAAAAGAAGAAAGACGAGACTGGATCTTTTGAGGATGCGGTACGAGAGGAGTGAGGGTCGAGTATGATGGTATCTTCTAGTTGTGTAGTTATAGGAGCTTCTTCTTCTTTCTTCTGGCTTATATCTGTACTTCGAGGAGGAGGAGGGAAAAATAATGGAAAAACAACACATAACAGGTCTATAAACACAGTAGTCAGTAGTTAACATAATAAACAAACAATAGTAATGTTCAAATAACTAAAAGAACAATATTAGTGCAAAACAAAACAAAAGCCCAAAGTTCCTAATGCAACTAAAACAGTTTGTAGTTTAGAGTTTAATTGGTGTTTGTGGGGTTCAATAACCGGCTGCTCCTAAAAGGGGGTTACAGTTTTCAGACTCCTATACAGTCTTTCCGATGGCAGGAGTGAAATGAGAGTGTGTCTAGGAAGGTCAGCACCCACCACTTTTTGTAATCCCCTTAATTCCTGGATGTTTGAGTTTCTGAACTAGGCCATGATTCAACTAGTCAATATACTCTCTAACTACAATTGTAAACGTTCAAGAATGTATTGGCCAACATTCCAAATCTGCTCAATCGTCTAAGGAAGTAGATGTAGTGATGGGCTTTCTTTATGATTGCATCACCGTTCTGTGTCCATGACAGATCTTCACAGTCATGATCCATGTCCAGGAACTTGAAGTTGTTGACTCTCTCCACCTTCGACCTGTCAATGAAGGCAGATTTGTGGATCCTCAGCCTGCCTCTTCTAATGTCAATAATCAGCTCCTTGGTCTTACTGACATTCATTGAGAACAAGGTTGCTGGTCGGGCATCATTCAATCTGCCGATCGATCTCCCTCCTATACTCTGACTCATCATTACCTGTAAAATCAATTTTACTTGCCTAGGTTACTCCAACAATATCTCCCAAGTGCATAACTTCTACCACCAAGAAAAAAAAGATAGCAAATTCTCCTTCATATAATGCACTGTTTTTACTTAGAAGTATATCATACGTTTTCTTTAGTGCAGGGACTAAACGATAGAACTCTATAACCAAGAAATTGTGAAGGTAGTTCTTGTCTGCAGTGTTTTAAGAAAGTGATTACCAGCACCTTCTCAAGGGCAATTCGAGGTAGGCAATAAATGATGCCTTGAATAGTATATTTTTGAATAGCAATACTTTCATTCTAAAAATTAAGAAATAGAAAGAATAAAATTATTAACTAGCTAAGTAGTGAGTGAACAGAAACAAAGGCGTAGTTGGAAATTTATCTATCCCGTCTTATAAAGTAGCAATTGGTCACATTAACTTGGACTGACATGAGATGGAGAATAATGCTCTGAGAAATTCGGTCTTATAACGTGTGTGTGAGACCATTCAGCCCATCTGCAATTGTACTCAGTCAAGTGATCAGTGTGTTGATTATCATCCAGGTGCTCAATTTGGAATTGCTCCTGTCCAACTGAGAGTTAACTTTATTGTTAACAATTCACTTAAGTTTTATTTTTTGACTTTGAGCAGACTTTGTGTAAGATAAAGGATACTTGAATAAGGGTACTTTAAATGTATTCTTTAGACAGAAGGAACTGCCAAACAAGCAAAATAATATACAGTAACCAGAGGCTTTGCAACCTACTGTACCTTTTTTGAAAGGAGTCCTCTGCTACCTTTTAAAGAACTGAGAAGTGGTAACACTTCAACCAGGAACAATCAATGGATTCTTCTATTATACATTATTTTACACCTTTCTCAGTTGTGTACACACTTTCTGTTTGAACACATGCTGATCGGATTTACTTATCAAGAGCAGGTGATTATTTAAAAAGATTTGTGGATATCTCTAAGTAATGAAAGATATTATATATATGAATATGATATTGATAATGCTATTAATATCAGATAATATCAGCATAATACTTACATAAACAGTAAGAAGGTACTAGAGCAACTGAAATTGAAAATTGAGAAATATTACAGTGGGTATAAAGGATGCTTGCTGTGTTTGTTTCAAATATGCATTTTTCAGGATATGCAGGGTTTTATTGAACATTTAATTCTGCTGGCTGATCACAGAATGTTTGATTTAAGTATAACTTAGAAATAGTTTTGTGTTTCGTAGTAACTACTTCTCCGTGTGCACACAAAACAATGAGCATCAGAATCATCTCTGGTGAAAATCTCAATTCATATTCCATTGTAAGAAATCACTGTAGCAATCACTTTATTGAGGGACATTAGTTCAGCAATTTCTGCATTTCAGAATTAAACCTTGAATATGTCCTTCCTATGACATTATTGAAACAAGAAAATACAAATTAAGTTAGTATGATATCTATTTATTTTCGTTAAAGCTTAGACAAACAATGAATGAATTTTAACACATAGTATAAATCTATTTTTAAACATTTATTTGAAGAATATCAGCTCTGTTATTTTGAAAATTCAATCAAAATAAACTAAATTATAGCTTGATCACACTTCCACGGACATATATTTTAATAACTGGCCACAGAGATAGTTCAAATTTCCAGCATTCTGACTTCTTAATGAGGAAATAGATCAATTTACTGCATTGGCAGGAATCCCTACCTTCACTGTCAGTAACAAGGTCACATATGATACTTTGTTCGTTTTTTATCCCAAACTGACACCAAGGACAGCTCCCGTGATAATTCAACAAATTTATCCAGTGGATAGATGTGTTTATACTCGATCTCTTTGCATGATTGCTGTTGTGTGGTGGATTAACTCTTTCCCTTCATCTTCTCTTGCTCTCCTTCAATGATTAGGATAAATTGCTTCCAGTTCAGTTCCGAGTAGTGGAAGATGCCCATGTGTCAATTCGGTTAACATGGGATGGCTGGTCTACATTAGTTCTCATATGAACATGATAGAGTAATCACTTGATCCAATGGCAATGAGCATTAAGACACGAGGAGATCATGTTCTGCTGCACAGACTGATCACATCCCCCTACAAGAACATGCACAGGAAAGCAATGAAAGCACATATAGGCACACGTTGGCCAGATATACACATAGATGAAAACACACATAACCATGTCTACATCTGTTTCTTAGCCCACCTTCCATTCCATACCCTGTACATTAAACCACCTCCTCCTTCAATTCCATTTCTCCCATTTTCTCAACCATTATGAGGAGGGAAATGGGTGTCAAGAGTTATGGGGAAAAGGCAGGAGAATGGGGTTAGGCAGGAGAGATAGATCAGCCATGATTGAATGGCAGAGTAGACTTGAAGGGCCAAATGGCCTAATTCTGCTCCTATCACATGACCTTATGGCATGATCCTTCCTCCCTTAAATGCCTCACACGGTCTTCCACTTCCATTCAGCTCACCATCCATTTCCTTGTTCCTTCCTCTTACTTTTTCCTTTCAGCTCCCACACTTTCAACCTCCAGCTCCATAAACCTCGGCATATCTCCATTCTCCAGCTGTGAGCCATGGAGGAGGATGCTCACTGCCTCTTACACTCATCCATTTCCAATTATCTGTCGCCCCCCCCCCCCCCCGGACCCAAGAACTGTACTACTCAAAGTCGGTGGCCGAAGCTGACATCCTGAACCTTTCCCTTACACTACAATCATGCTACTTACAGGGTACAGTAAGTACAGGGTACTTGCAATAATAAGTACCCTGTACTTATTGTATGATTTTACTGAACCATATGCAAAACAAACAACTTGATTGTATCTAGGTACAAGTGACAATAAAATACGATTTAACTACAAAACTATTGAATCTCAGGAGAATCTTCAGTTGATCCGCTGGTGCCAATTAGTTTTTGTAGATGTGGATACAAGGAACTGCAGGTGCTGGTTTATAAATTGTAGTCTCCAGCTACTTTGTGAAGTGATGGCGGCCCCCTGCAAGGAATTTTCCAATTGATGCATGCAGATTCATCTTGTGGGATCAGGAAATTCTCACTTGGTTGCTGTGTGAAATGGAAGCACCTCGCTTTCGGCCTAAACCATGCCTAAACCTTGGAAAATTGATTGAAGATCAAACAAACTTTGCTGAAATTTTGTGGGTAGATAGGAGTGTGTTACCTAGCAATGCTACCAAAGTCAAATCATCAATGTGTGTGCCACATGATCCCACTTGTGCAGGCTTTTTCCAGCATAAAAATACTGTAAAGAGATCAGGGGGAAGGAGAGAAAATGTGAGAATAGGTCATGGGCAGCATTCACAAGATTCAGACATCAATTGTAAATTCCACTCTTCAGTAATATATCCAAATGAGAAAACATTACCAAACAAAACTACCTTCCAATGCCATGTCACCATTTGAATTGCAACAACACTTCCTCCTCAGCACAGGACCATCAAGACTGTGTGGTCAGTAACCTGCTCTACTCACTCTATACCCAGGACTGTGTAGCCGGGAACAGTTTCGGCTCTATCTTTAAATTCATTGACAGCACCGCTATTATTGGACAAATTACAGATAATGATGAGCCAGAATATAGGAAGGTGATCAATTGTCTGACCGAATGCTGCCAGAACAAAATCCTTGCCCTCAACGTAAATAAAAACCAAAGAACTAATTGTTGATTTTAGAACAGGAAGACCGATCCAAACCTGTCTTCATTGACGGGATGGTTGTGGAGAGAGTCAACGACTTCAAAATCCTGGGCATGCATATCTCTGAAGATCAGCACAGTGATACAATCATAAAGAAAGCTCATCAACACCACTACTTGAGCACATTTGGTATGTTGACAAATACCTTGTTGAACTTCAACAGCTATATGGCAGAGAGCCTATTGATTGGTTGCATCATGGCCTGGTTTGACAACTTGAATGCCAAGAAGGAAGGAGATTACAAAAACTGGCAGACACTGCCCAGTCCATCACAGTTACTGACCTCTCCACCAACGAAGGAATCTTATAGGAGCACTGCTTCAAACATGCAGCCAAATGCATCAAGGACCCACACCAGCATGACCATTCTCAAAATCCAGCAGTCTGAACACAGGGGCAACAAGATTCAGGAACAGGTTCTTGCCAACAACATCAGGCTATGAACTCCAGCTAAATGTTGAATTACAAATTATCTTGGCTGCACTGGGGACTTAAGGCTTTGTTTCGTTTTGCTCTATATTGCTTTTTTATTCATGGAACTTTTTTTGTTTGTTTTTGTTTAGCACTAATCATGCTACCACAAGTAAGAATTTCATTGTTCCCTCTCAGTTAATATGACAATTAATCAATAGACAATAGACAATAGGTGCAGGAGTAGGCCATTCAGACCTTTGAGCCAGCACCGCTATTCAATGTGATCATGGCTGATCATCCCCAATTAGTACCCCCTTCCTGCCTTCTCCCCATATCCCCTGACTCCACAAAATTTAAGAGCCCTATCTAGCTCTCTCTTGAAAGCATCCAGAGAACCTGCCTCCACTGCCCACTGAGGCAGAGAATTCCACAGACAAAGTGTTTCCTCATTTCCGTTCTAAATGGCTTACCCCTTTTTTTAAAACTGTGGCCCCTGGTTCTGGACTCCCCTAGCATCGGGAACACGTTTCCAGCCCCTAGCGTGTCCAAACCCTTTATAATCTACTATCTATTTACTTATAAATCTCTCATCTAGTCCTCTTCCGGTTTGCGTTGTTTTCAAATTTGCGCAGAAACGGTACCCGATAGCGCTACGATTTTTTGCCACCTTACTCGCCATTCTCCTGTGCCACAAGGGCATCAAGTTTTATTCCGATCGGCGAAATATTATAAAATGTATTCGTCTGTCATAGAGAAAGACATGAAGACAATAGACAATATACAATAGGTGCAGGAGTAGGCCATTCGGGCCTTTGAACCAGCACTGCCATTCAATGTGATCATGGCTGATCATCCCTAATCAGTACCGCGTTCCTGCCTTCTCCCCATATCCCCTGACAATGCTATCTTTAAGAACACTATCTAGCTCTCTCTTGAAAGTATCCAGAGAACCGGCCTCCACCGCCCTCTGAGGCAGAGAATTCCACAGACTCACAACTCTCTGTGTGAAGAAGTGCTTCCTCATCTCAATTTCAAATGGCTTACCCCTTATTCTTAAATTGTGGCCCCTGGTTCTGGACTCCCCCAACATTGGGAACATGTTTCCTGCCTCTAGCTTGTCCAAACCCTTAATAATCCTATATGTTTCAATAAGGTACCCTCTCATCCTTCTAAACTCCAGAGTATACAAGCCCAGCTGCTCCATTCTCTCAGCATATGACAGTCCTGCCATCCCGGGAATTAACCTTATAAACCTATGCTGCACTCCCTCGATAGCAAGAATGTCCTTCCTCAAATTAGGGGACCAAAACTGCACACAATACTCCAGGTGTGATCTCACTAGGGCCCTATACAGCTGCAGAAGGACCTCTTTGCTCCTATACTCAACTCCTCTTGTTATGAAGGCCAACATGCCATTCGCTTTCTTCACTTCCTGCTGTACCTGCATGCTTACTTTCATTGACTGATGAACAAGGACCCCCCAGATCCCGTTGTACTTCCCCTTTTCACCACTTTTAACTCTTGAGGACCTGTACTCTGGTTTTGGACAGAAAAATATCAGATAAGGCAAACAGGAACCTCTGAAATAATTAAATAATCTCCAGGTTCCCTTACAAGGCAAGGCAAGGCAAGTTTATTTGTATAGCACCTTTCAACAACAAGGTAATTCAAAGTGCTTTTCATAAAACATTATAAGCATTGGAAAGAAACACATATGAAATGACATTTAGATGTAAAACGATTATTAGATTATTCAGATAAAATAATTACAAAATTAAAAGCAATCAAATAAAATATTTAAAATAGAATAAAACCAGGAATAGAAGTTACAGTGCAATATAGGTAATTAATAAATTGTATTGTTTACTGAAAGGCAGCGGCAAACAGAAAAGTCTTCAGTCTAGATTTAAAAGAGCTGAGAGTTGCAACAGACCTGCAATTTTCTGGGAGTTTGTTCCAGATATGTGGTGCATAAAAACTAAATGCTGCCTCTCCATGTTTAGTTCTGACTCTGGGGACACAGAGCAGACCTGTCCCAGACGATCTGAGAGGTCTGGGTAGTTCGTAGCTAAGCAGAAGATCAGAAATGTATTTTGGCCCTAAACCATTCAGTGCTTTGTAAACCAACAGTAGTATTTTGAAATCAATTCTTTGAAAGACAGGAAGCCAGTGTAAAGACCTCAGAACTGGAGTAATGTGATCTACTTTTTTGGTCTTAGTGAGGACTCGAGCAGCAGCGTTCTGAATTAACTGCAGCTGTCTGATCGACTTTTTAGGGAGACCTGTAAAGACACTGTTACAGTAGTCGAGCCTGCTGAAGATAAATGCATGGACAAGTTTTTCCAAATCCTGCTGAGACATAAATCCTTTAATCCTTGATATATTCTTTAGGTGATAGTAGGCTGACTTTATGACTGTTTTTATATGGCTGTTGAAGTTCAGGTCTGAGTCCATGACTACTCCTAAGTTTCTGGCTTGGTTTGTTGTTTTTAGCATTACCATTTGAAGCTGGGTGCTGACTTTTAATCGTTCTTCCTTGGCTCCAAAAACAATTATTTCAGTTTTTTCTTTGTTTAATTGGAGAAAATTCTGGTTCATCCAATCGTTGATTTGCTCAATGCATCTACTCAGTGTATTGTATTGGACTATAGTCTCCTGGTGATATTGTTATGTAGATTTGTGTGTCGTCTGCGTAACTATGGTAACATATTTTGATATTTTTCATGATCTGAGCCAGTGGAAGCATGTAGATGTTAAACAGAAGAGGCCCCAGAATGGAGCCCTGGGGAACTCCACATGTAATTTTTGCACACTCAGATGTGTAATTACCTATAGACACAAAGTAGTCCCTGTCCTTCAAGTAGGATTCAAACCATTTTAATGCTGTGCCCGAAAGTCCCACCCAGTTTTCCAGACGGTCTAGTAATATGTTGTGATCGACTGTGTCGAATGCAGCACTGAGATCTAGTAATACTAAGACTGAAATTTTGCCATTGTTTGTGTTCAAGTGAATGTCATTGAAGACCTTAACAAGAGCCGTCTCGGTGCTGTGGTGTGGTCTAAATCCTGACTGGAAGACATCAAAACAGCTGTTCATTAACATGAAATTGTTCAGCTGCTTAAAAACAGCTTTTTCAATGATTTTACTGAGAAATGGGAGGTTTGATATTGGTCTATAATTGTTCAGTAGTGAAGTGTCTAAGTTTTTCTTTTTTAAGAGAGGCTTGATAACAGCAGTTTTCAGGGCCTGTGGGAAGACACCTGAGAGAAGGGACGTGTTTACAATCTGTAGAAGGTCTGAGGTCATGCAGTTTGATACACCTTTGAAAAGGCCTGTTGGTAGAATATCGAAGCAGCAGGAGGAGGATTTCAAATGTTGTATAATGTCCTCCAAGGTTTTATGGTTAATAACATAAAATTGTGTCATGTTATTTGAATTGATTATAAGTGAACACATGGACAACACATGTCCTGCACCTGATGTGGAGGCACTGACTGCTTGCCTAATTTTCTGAATTTTGTCGGTGAAGAAGGAGGCAAATTCGTTACAGGCCCTTGTGGAAAGCAGTTCAGGGGCTACTGACACAGGAGGATTTGTTAGCCTGTCGACAGTAGTAAACAAGGCCCGTGCATTATTATTGTTTTTGGCAATGATGTCAGAGAAGAAGGATTGCCTTGCATTTCTCAGTTCCAAGTTGTAGATTCGAAGTCTTCCTTTATAAATGTAATAGTGAACCTGGAGATTTGTTGTCCACCACCTACGTTCAGCTTTCCGATACTCTCTTTTTTCAATTTTTACCAACGTGGCGTTTCTCCATAAGAAAGCAATATCAAAGTCTGGTACACAATGTATGACATTCATTTGTCTTCTTATTCATTTAAGGGATATTGACAAGGCCAAAACTCAATGGCCACTTTCGTTTAGGGATATAGCGCGGAAACATGCCCTTCGGCCCACCGAGTCCGCACCGACCAATGATCCCCACGCATTAACACTACCCTATGCACACTAAGTACAATTTGACACATACAGCAAGCCAATTAACCTACCTACCTGTACGCCTTTGGAGTGTGGAATAAAACTGAAGTTCTCGGAGAAAACCCACGTGGTCACGAGGAGAACGTTCAAATTGCTGCCTTACAGCAAGCGCTGTAAGGCAGCAATTCTACCGCTACATCACCGTGGCAGCACATTTCTTTTCATGCTTGTGAAGTGGTGGTGAGTCTTTGTTCCTGTGGTTAAGACCCTCGGCAGTTAACATTTAGGATTTTAACCCATTTTCAATGATGGAATGAATAGCAAAATATTTGTATGCAGAGATGGTGGTGATCTTCGAGATTGTGATATTTCCATATGCATGACATTCTAGATGCATAAAAGCTGTGGATTTTTCCCAGTGCCGGATCTACCTATAGGCTTGTCAAGCTGAAGCCTAGGGCCTCAAAATCTAGGGGGCCTCCGGCCATGGTGTATAATATTTTTGACACTGTCATTGGCCATTCTTGCATATGCTGTCACAACGCACTGTAGTCTCTAAACAACCCTTCAGTAATTTTCCTTGCCCTCCATTTCAGAATAATACTGTTTTAAGCCGATAATTCGACATTAGCACTGGCAATAATTTTTTTTTTTTAAAGCGCAGCTTTCTAGCCCCTTATCTCATTGGCCACACTTGGCTACACATCAGCGTCAATCTGGTGGCACCGGGGTCCGGCAAACTTTCACACGTGTTCCAGTAAGCAGCAATCGCGGGTGCAAGGAACATCTTTGGATACTTGCAGGCTTCAAAAGTCAAAACTCAGGGGTAAGTAGGAAAGTGCAAAGATATTTGAACTAGGAAGTTGGCAAGGAGCAATGCTAGGGGTAGAGCTGATAATCGTTGCTAGAAACCTACTGTGAAGTGCTTTGTAAAATATTTACAAAGTTCGGTTATAGCAAAAGTTTTTCACAGTGTTAATTTTAACATTTATGCATTTTTTTTCATTCACTATGGTATTTAACAATATCATTTTATGTCCTTTAGAGAAGGAATTGCAAATTGCGGAATTTTAAACACCCGTCATCATCCTTGGCTTTACTCAAATTATTTAAAACACTCTTCCATCTTCCTCTAGTCGTGGGGTTGGGGGATTGGGAGGGGCCTCACAAGTGAAATAGTCTAGGGCCTCTCTTCATCTAGATCTGGCACTGATTTTTCCAGGTGTTCTCAAAGAAAACTTGGCAAGTTATTAGTGCAATTAGTAGATGGTACACAATCCTTTCACGTTTCGAAATATGTCCATTAGGTTACCCCTCAGCTTCTCTGTTAGCAAAAAAAAGCTTTACCTGCTCATATTTTCATGGAATGTACATCCTCTCATTTCCAGAATATCCCCTGATAATACTTTTACTATCTTCTCTAATGTATCCCCATAATAATAAGAGCAAGACAAAATAAAATGTCCTGACTAAATTTAATACGTTTAATTACTTTTCTTCACTCCAGTTTTTTCAATGTAAAAATTAACCCCAGTGCTTAACACCAAATTAACCCTTTGTCTGTACTTTTAATGTTTTATTTATAAACTTCTCCAGATTGTCCATCCGTAAAATGTGGCCCCATCTTCAAACTGCCAAAATACTTATGCTTATACTTGATGTTCAATTTCAAAACTCATTTTCAAACTGTAACACCAGTCTGTAAATGTATTAATGTTGATTTATATTTTGGCAATTTATATTTTAGTCGTTCCCCAGAGTTGATGTTTCTGCATAGTTTACTATTTAACTTCTAATACCGTCTAATTCTGGACTCCAAATCATTATTGCAAAATGTAAACAGTAGTGGCCTCAGAAATGATTTGAACACTTCTTCCCTCTATTTTCCAGTGAGTCGCTACCTTTGGCCTTTACTTTTTGTTTTCTGCTTTGTAGCCAGTTTGCAATTTATTCTTTTACCCACCCCTCCCCCATCTCCATCTCCAGAAATTATGATTGTATTTGGCTCCACTCAATGCTTTGACATAACTACTGCTCTCTTTAAAAAAAAACAATTAAAGTTTACAAAGCGTTATACTAAATAAAAATAGGCAATAGGTTTCAGTACTCTTTTGGTATTAAGCGACCTCATTAGGAAGCCTTTCTCTGACAATAGTTTATCCCCTGCAGCCAATTCTACACTTCAGTGTAATTAAATCCCATTGTTCACCAGGGGCTCTATTCAGTTCACATCTCCCAGTATCGCTATCCAGGTACCTTGGCAGCTAATTCCAAGTGTACATCTACATCATTATCTCCTGGTGAACTCTGACATGTACTGCTTTAGAGGCCCACATGAAAGTGCTTCCTCTTCACTCTGGCACTGGGAGTCTGGGGGATTGTGAAGCACAGCAAATCACACAGGACTCACAATCAGTATCATCCCCTTTGAAGCCTCTTTCAGCTGGGAGGACATGAATGATTCATATCTCTTTCAGCACACAGCAGAGAGAGAGTAAAAAGAGCAAAGCATATGTGTATTATTGGCTTTTGCGTACCCCATATGCTCCTGCGTTAAGAAAATTGTGCACAACAGTTTTTTTTTGCAATTGAGTCAATGGTCCAAATAAAATCTTTCTTTCACAATGTTGAATCTGTAATTTTATATATATATATATCTTGTATTCTAATCAACAATGTTCACAATTTGCAGCATGTTGTTGAATTTTTCAACAAATTTAAAAGTTATATGAACAATCTGTGGAAAATGCAGCTGATAAACCTCCAATTATTATTTCCTTTAATTGATAAACCTCAGAAAATGTTGTGTAATCACTGCTTTCAAATAACTTTAACATTTCAGAAGTGACCAAACTCTTTGTGTGTCAAAAAGCCTTTAACATTATTACAAATTTGGTCCATGAATAAATATCCTATAAATGAAACTATAGCATTGTGATAGAATTAACAATGCAATTAATTTGGAACCAATGGTACATGTTATGCATTCTCAAGGGAGGGTTCCTTTTACATAAAACCCTTACAATTTCCAGGAGGATTTTGTGACAGCTCCTACAAAGATTTCAGCTGTCTTTTGTCACCCAGTATACAGTCCAGGTTTTGCTACTTTTACTTTCTATGAGGAAAACAGGTTCAAAATCTTAGTCATTTATAAATGTGTTTTCAGCTGAGATCAAAATGCAGTCTTGGGAATTGTTGTAGGAGAAAGAACAGCAACCTGATAACTCCGACATTTGTTTAAACAACATAGTGTATATCTTGATATCTCTGTCCTGAAGCACACTTACCAAGAGTTACGTGGCCTGATTGTACACACAGAAAAATGGCTATGGAAGCAGTTCTGTAATGCTTGATGATATTGATCTAAAATACAATTTTGATTATTCCTGCAGCACTATAACAACTTCACATGGCATTCTGGTATTTGTAAGTCTACACACCCACTGGAAATGAAAATGAACCAAAGAACTGAAATGGCTTCAGAGGCATATGAAACAGAAGACTTGGTATAATGCAAGCAAATTCTTACAATGCTGAAACACAGGCTTCAACAAATATCGCCACCGGATTACATAAGGTAAATTAAAAGAAGGTTTTGATTGTAGTCGTGTGGACAAAACTTACAAATCAAGATAGTAGATTATTAGAGATAGCCTTTGAAGTGCAAAGGAAGATAGTGTCTGGAAAGTATTTGGCTTGAGGTACTTTCTCCATACAGATGTGATGAAGAGATCGTTTTGAGTATTCTACCCAGTTCTTGACAGATTTAGAAAAATAATGAGAAGTGAACATTGTTCTATAACTAGTCGAATAGGAATATCCAATGTAGAAAAGAAATTTGAGCAAGACCAAGATTATAGCGGCTTTAAAAGATGAAACTAGACAGATCAAAATTCACTGGGGATGCATTGGGAAAAAGGAAATCACAGGCCTATAAAACGTAGTGGAGACTTTTTTCTCTTTCAGTATCTTATAAACACATCACTGTACCTTTCATGGAATGATCTGGAAAGGTTTGCACCTTTTTCTTCTTCATATGAAATGCCTAATGTGAATTTTATGTTTAGCTTCATGGAGAACATCATGGATTAAAGTACTAAAATTCTATGGTAACATCTGTTTAAAGGTTTGACCATTTTCAGGGAAGCTTTAATCTGACCATGGGTGAAGAAGACAAATGAAGAGGTTATCTAATCTTCTGATTGTTTTGGAAGATTTGTCAGAGCTGTATGTTTTTCAATTTTACTTTCTACTAGGATGCAATCTGTCTGGGAAAAGAAGAACAGAAACAAAAAGTGATGGAGTTCGCAACAAGGTTGTACACGTCAAGAACCGACATTTTATATTTTGAAGGGCTTATGTTCAAATTGAAGAGACATGTAACAAGGAAATTTAAAAAATAACAATGGACATATTTCTAAATAGAGAGGCATTCACAGAAACACACCACAGAAAGAGGATTTCTAGCATATTGCGTTTCATTTTTATTTATTTATTTTTCAGGAAGTTGTTGCTGATAGTAAGGGCATTATTCACTGTCCATCCCCAAATTGCCATTGGAATGTGGTGGTCAGTCACTTTCTAGAAAAACTGAAGACCATCTGGTGAAGATAGTCCCACAGAGTTGCTGGTCAAATAGTTCAAGCATTTAGACCCAGTGGAGTTGAACAATCAGTGATCTATTTCTCCATCAAGATGGTTGCAACTTGGAGGTTAAACTGCAGGTCATGATGGCACACTGAACCTGCTGTGTCCACTGGAAGGACTGCTAGGGTTCTGGGTGGAGGTGAGGGTGGAGGAATAAGGACAGGTGTTACATCTCCTGCGGTTGCAGGAGAACGTATCTGGAGAGGATGTTGCTTAAGTGGGAAGGGATGAGTGAACCAAAGAGTTACAGATGGAGCATCTCTCCGGAATGCAGGCATGGGTGGAGATGGGAAGATGTGATTAGTGGAGGGATCATTTTGGAGGCGATGGAAATGTTGGATGATGATGTGTTGGATGCGGAGGCTAGTGAGGTTAAAGTTAAGGACCAGTGCGACCCTGTTGCATCTGGTGGTAGGGGAAGTGAGATCAGATATACTTGACACAGAGAGGATGTGCATGAGGAACCCATCTATGACAAAAGGGAGAAACCATGTTCACTTAAGAATGATCGGATGTCCTTGTCTAGAAAAACTCATCTTGGAGCAGATGAAGTGGAGTCAGAAGAAATGAGAGTGGGGTATAGCATCTTTGCAAAAGGCAGGGCAAGAAGAAGTGTACTCCAGATAACTGTGGGAGTCGATAGGCTTGTAGTAGACATTGGTCGATAATCTGTCTCCTGTGATGGCGACAGAGAGGTCAACAAAGGGGAGAGGGGTGTCAGAGATAGTCCAGGTAAATTTCAGGGCAGGTTGGAATATAGTGGTGAAGCAAATAAAGTCTGTGAGTTCTCCACGGATGCGGTCCATGTACTGAATACCGAATAACAAATTGGGTCAGTGTACACCTGGAACATGGACTGTTTGACATATGTTTATCCATGATGGTTATGTGATCTGATTAGTAATCTGAGAAAATGCATTAATATATAACAGTTTTGGGACCTAAAAGTAATCAATTCTTTAACACAATTTTGTTTATAGTTTACTCATTTAAGATAGCCAACATTAAAAGAATTACAGAGGCTGTTCTGAAATAAAAGTGTATCAAATGTGATTAAACTGGTACTTAATATAGTACACAATGAAGCTTGGAAATTCATACACTAATTACAATATCTTTGAGACAAAGTCAACTCCAACAGTAACTTTCCTTCGGGAGTAATTGCAATCCATGACTGAATATCTAACCATAGGAGTGGACGAGACTCTTGTTGGAGCAAGGAAATGACCTATTACTTGGTAAATGGTTTGCAGAATATTTTGAAACCTTTGCATATGGTGAATTTACTGAAAGATAATATTATATTGGATAATGCTATCAGAGTCCTCTCTGACCTGAATTACTGTGAAACGTATCCTTCTGGAAATTAATAAAGAATAGATTTTTGCAATCAATGTTCCCGAACTAAGATTAAACAGTGCGTAGTGAACACCAGATCTGAATGCTAATGAACAATCTTTTCACTGTTTTGTGCATGTAGCTGGAGGGTTTTTGCAAGGCTGCCCTGTTCTTAAATCATCATTCTACTTGCATGGGTCTGCTGTTGTTGCCAATTACCTCTGTCATCCAAGGGTGAAATACATGGGACAGGCGTCGTAGAAATGCAATATTTACTGACAACGTTGCCCCTCTAATAACTAAACCTAAAGGAGCCTATTCCTCCTCTAAGACTGAAAGACACCTCCAGCATGTTTTCAGGTTACAAAATAAATTGGGAACAAGACAGAGACAATTTCCCAACATACAACCTGACGCCAGAGACAACTGTCTCAATTCCTATTTAATTGGATGAGTAACAACACCAAATAACCGGATGTGGCCAGCTTTGAAAGAAGAGATAGTGAAGGCCAATTCCATCTTTTTGGAAAACTCTAGCAGAGGTCCTCTGTTGACCTGCCAGGGGCATGCTTGAACAGAACAGGAAAGTAGCCCTTTTTAGCCAATTTCCCCCTTTCCTCCCGACACCTTTGTAAAGCCACAGTAAAAGGAGGCCATTACAGAAAACTTAAAATGAGCCAGATTGGAATCCATTGCCTTAGCTGAGAATCTAATGCTTTGCTGTTATATTTATTGGGACTCCTGAATCATTTATTCTTTGAGTATTTTGACAAAGTTGACAGGATAAAGAAGTCATGATGGAATAGTGTAAATTAGATCTATGACGGTGTTGGTTTTGACAGTCCAGTGTACCTTCAAACTAAAGATAGACACAAAAAGCTGGAGTAACTCAGCGGGACAGGCAGCATCTCTGGAGAGAAGGAATGGGTGACATTTTGGGTCGAGGGTTTCGACCCGAAACATCACCTATTCCTTCTCTCCAGAGATGCTGCCTGTCCCGCTAATTACTCCAGCTTTTTGTGTCTATCTTTGGTTTAAATCAGCATCTGCAGTTCCTTCTTACATGTACCTTCAAACTACATTGGAGATGGTATTGCTGTCATTATTTGAAACATTTGACATGCTGCTGGACTAGATTGGAATGGAAATGAATGCCTCTCCAGCTTGTTTGAATGACTATCGACCGGTGGCCCTCACCTCGGTAGTCATGAAATGCTTCGAGAGGCTGGTCACGAACCACATCTGCGCCTTCATTCCTCGCAACATGGACCCGCTACAGTTCGCATACCGTCCGAACAGATCCACGGACGATGCGGTCTCCCAGGTTCTACACACCGCTCTCTCTCACCTTCACAGCCAGAAGGGGGGGCTATGTGAGGATGCTGCCCATTGACTTCAGTTCAGCCTTCAACATGATAGTCCCCACCAGACTTGCTGAGAAGCTGCTGGAATTGGGGCTTAACACCCCCCTGTGTGCCTGGGTCATGGACTTTCTCACCGCCAGGCCCCAGGTAGTCAAGATGGGAGGAAATACATTGAAGACCCTCACCCTGAGCACAGGATCCCCCCAGGGTTGCGTCCTCAGCCCCCTACTGTACTCCCTGTACACACATGACTTGTGGTTAGGTTCAGCTCCAACTCTATAATCAAGTTTGCTGATGACACTGTGGTGGTGGGCCTTGAAAATAATGAGAAGGCCTACCGGGAAGAGGTGGCTGATCTGGCACTCTGGTGTCAGGACAACAGGCTCTTCTTGAATGTCAAAAAAACTAAGATGCGGTATGCTGATCGTGGAGTTTAGAAGGGCACAACATCCGAGGACGCACACGCCACTGAAGATAAATGGGGATACTGAGGATAGGGTGAGCTGCTTTAAATACCTGGGAGTCCACATCTCAGAGGATCTGGCATGGACATCACACGCTGCCGCACTGGTGAGTAAGGCAAGACAGCGCCTTTACCACCTCAGGCAGCTGAGGAAATTCAGAGTCTCTCTGAGGATCCTCCAGTGCTTCTACTCAGTGGCTGTAGAAAGCATCTTGTCCGGATACATCACAATTTGGTTTGGGAACTGCTCTGCCCAGGACAGGAAGGCTCTGCAGAGAGTAGTGCGTTCGGCCGAACGCACTATGGGAACTACACTCGCCCCCCCTGCAGGACCTATACATCAGAAAGTGCAGATCCAGAGCCAGCAACATTATGGGGGACCCCTTCCACCCCAGCAACAGACTGTTCCAGCTGCTACGGTCAGGCAAACGCCTCCGCTGTCATGCTGTGAAAACAGAGAGGATGAGAAGGAGTTTCTTTCCAGAGGCCATCAGGGCTGTAAACTCTAATCTCACCAGGGACTAACTTACTGTACCAATTTATTGTTGTGTTGTGTCTTTTTAAAATTGCTGTTTTTTTCTCACAAATGTGTAATTACTGATTCTGTTCTATTCTGTTTTGTAGTTTGTGTTTTTTTGCACAATCCGCAAGCGTTGCCACTTTTCATTTCACTGCACATCTCGTATGTGTATGTGACAAATAAACTTGACTTGACCGGCAATTAATTCTCTGTAAACAGAATGGCCTAAACAAAGGTAACATTTGTTTAAATATCACTCTAAAAGCAAACTTATATCTGGTATATCTGAAAAGAGTGAATACAGACATTGACGTGTATCTTTGATAAATCCTTACTTACAAATTTGAATTCCAGATTAACAAAATTACCATATTTCCTGTATCCTTCATGTAAAATTCTTCTGATATTCTGTTTGCAACTAACCAGATTTGTAAACAACATCTAATAACTAAGCCTTCATATTTAAATGCATGGTTCCCTAGAGATTTAATACTTCAGCAAAAGTAATGGAAATGAGATGACCAATAATGTTTGTGACCATGTCTTTGGGTCCTTTCAGAACTACACATCAATTGAAAGTTTGTTTGCTCTAAAGAGCAGTGTATATTTCGTACTCTGATACCATAATCTAACATAAAGGATTGATGTTATGAAGAAAGACTGGATAGACTCAGCTTGTACTCGCTAGAATTTAGAAGGTTGAGGGGGGATCTTATAGAAACTTCTCCCAGGTTCTCATGCAACATCTCCAAGTTTGCGGATGACACAAAGCTGGGGGGCAGTGTTAGCTGTGAGGAGGATGCTAGGAGACAGCAAGGTGACATGGATAGGCTGGGTGAGTGGGAAAATGCATGGCAGATGCACTATAATGTGGATAAATGTGAGGTTATCCACTTTGGTGGCAAAAACAGGAAAGTAGACTATTATCTAAATGATGGCCGATTAGGAAAAGGGGAGATGCAACGAGACCTGGGTGATACTAAGATAGGTGTGGTTGCGGGTAATGAAGTAGAGTTTCAAAGTCTACAGAGAGATTTATGCCAGTTGGAAGAGTGGGCTGAAAGATGGCAGATGGAGTTTAATGCTGATAAGTGTGAGGTGCTACATCTTGGCAGGACAAGTCAAAATAGGACGTACATGGTAAATGGTAGGGAATTGAAGAATGTAGGTGAACAGAGGGATCTGGGAATAACTGTGCACAGTTCCCTGAAAGTGGAATCTCATGTAGATAGGGTGGTAAAGAAAGCTTTTGGTGTGCTGGCCTTTATAAATCAGAGCATTGAGTATAGAAGTTGGGATGTAATGTTAAAATTGTACAAGGCATTGGTGAGGCCAATTCTGGAGTATGGTGTACAATTTTGGTCGCCTAATTATAGGAAGGATGTCAACAAAATAGAGAGAGTACAGAGGAGATTTACTAGAATGTTGCCTGGGTTTCAGCAACTAAGTTACAGAGAAAGGTTGAACAAGTTAGGGCTTTATTCTTTGGAGCGCAGAAGGTTAAGGGGGGACTTGATAGAGGTTTTTAAAATGATGAGAGGGACAGACAGAGTTGACGTGGAAAAGCTTTTCCCACTGAGAGTAGGGAAGATTCAAACAAGGGGACATGACTTGAGAATTAAGGGACTGAAGTTTAGGGGTAACATGAGGGGGAACTTCTTTACTCAGAGAGTGGTAGCTGTGTGGAATGAGCTTCCAGTGAAGGTGGTGGAGGCAGGTTCGTTTTTATCATTTAAAAATAAATTGGATAGTTATATGGATGGGAAAGGAATGGAGGGTTATGGTCTGAGCGCAGGTATATGGGACTAGGGGAGATTATGTGTTCGGCACGGACTAGAAGGGTCGAGATGGCCTGTTTCCGTGCTGTAATTGTTATATGGTTATATGGTTATGGTCATGGTACACCAGTCATTGAAAGTAGGCATGCAGGTGCAGCAGGCAGTGAAGCAAGCGAATGGTATGTTAGCATTCATAGCAAAAGGATTTGAGTATAGGAGCAGGGAGGTTCTACAGCAGTTGTACAGGGTATCGGTGAGACCACACCTGGAGTATTACGTACAGTTTTGGTCTCCAAATCTGAGGAAATACATTCTTGCCATAGAGGGAGTACAGAGAAGGTTCACCAGACTGATTCCTGGGATGTCAGGACTTTCATATGAAGAAAGACTGGATAGACTTGGCTTGTACTCACTAGAATTTAGAAGATTGAGGGGGGATCTTATAGAAACTTACAAAATTCTTAAGGGGTTGGACAGGCTAGATGCAGGAAGATGTTCCCGATGTTGGGGAAGTCCAGGACAAGGGGTCACAGTTTAAGGATAAAAGGGAAATCCTTTAGGACCGAGATGAGAAAAACATTTTTCACACAGAGGGTGGTGAATCTCTGGAACTCCCTGCCACAGAAGGTAGTAGAGGCCAGTTCATTGGCTATATTTAAGAAGGAGTTAGATGTGGCCCTTGTGGCTAAGGGGATCAGTGGGTATGGAGAGAAGGCAGGTACTGGACACTGAGTTGGATGATCAGCCATGATCATATTGAATGCGACTTAAAATAAAATCAATAACTCAGAATTTTCTGAATCAAGTTGACGCAGAAATCACATGCAAATGATTGACAGTTTTTTTTTCCTCAAGGGAAATATCTTGATATTGGTGACCTGAAATGAACATAAGAAGCTTTTATTGGTCATGAATAGGAGACTTGCTGTCTTTGTGGCAAGCTATCGTTTGTGGAAAAGTGAAATGTATACCTAACTAAAACTATGATCTTGTGCTCTACAGGTTTGCGCGTTTTTTATTTTACGCAAAAATGGTACATGATACAAAATTTCGTTTGAGTCTCACTGGGGCTCAAATGACAATAAATGTGTATTGTATTGTATTGTATTGTATTGATAGCGCTACGATTTTTCGCCACCTTACTCACCATTCTCCTGTGCTCAAGTGCAACAAGCTTTGTTCTGATCGATGGTATATTGTAAAAGTTATTAAGGTTTGAAAATATTTTAAACTGCGCATGCGCAGGAAAGGGTGCCACGGTGAAGGAGTGGCGGCGGCCGGGTGGGGAGGGTTGTGCCGTGGGCCGAGCCTGGGCCTGGGCCTGGGCCTGGGACTGGGACTGGGACTGGGACTGGGACTGGGCTGGAGCCGAGCTGAGCCGAGTCTGGGGCTGGAGTTGAAGTGAAGGCCGAGCCTGGGGCTTGGGACGGGCCCGTGACCGGGGCTGAGAAAGAAACTGTGGCCCGGGATGAAACCAAGGACGAGCCTGGGTCCTGGGTCAGGAACGAGCCCTCCTTCCCTCCCTCCCTCCCTCCTTCCCACTCTCTCTCTCCCTCCTACTCTCTCTCCCTCTCACTCTCTCTCTCCCTCCCCGTCTCTCTCTCCCTCCCTCCCCTCACTCTCCCCCTCTTTTTCTCCCTCCCTCCCTCTTTTTCTCCCTCCCTCCCCTTTTCCTTCCCTTTCCCTCTCTCCCTCCCTCCCTTCCTCCCTCTCCCTGTTTCCCAGGTGAAAGAAGAGGGAGTGTCAAGAGGAGGGGGATGAAGTGCTGGGGGATGAGGGGGAATGGAGAAGGATATGAGTAGGAAGAGAGATGACGAGATGATGGAAATATTAAATGCAAAGTTATTAACTTTAACTTAACTTCTGCCATTAGTGCGGGACTGTCAGCCGATCATGCACAGTTGGGGGCTATGGCTTAGTGGTGGAATATTGCATTGGGGGACGAGGCTTCCCGTGTGACAAAGGGACCCAATGGGTCCCACTTAGTCTAGTAATGCACTAAAACCAGAAATATTTTGCCCTAAGAATTTTGAAATTTAAGATTCAATAAGAAATGTTTTATGGAGCTGTCTGAGTCATTGCTAAATTTTAGTTTAAATTCATTCAATGCGCATCGCAGGTTTACAGATGTGTTAAGTCAGGAAATATTGAAAATAAATAACTGTCTCTGAACACCTAGAGAAAGAAAAGACAGGGTCAATTTTGAATAATCAAATATCTTTAATCAAAATCACTGTTATAAAATAAGATACAATAGCGGCATTTACGAGCACATGGATATGCGGGGAATGAAGTCTTATGGATCATGAGCAGGCAAATGCGTTTAGTTTATCTCGGCATCATGATCAGCGCATACATGGTGGGCCGAAGGGCCTGTTCCTGAGCTGTACTTTCTATGTACTCTCTCTGTTCTATGTTCTAATATGAGGGCCTTTTTTAAATTAAAGTGACCAAAATAAGAAGATTAGATAAAGTTAAAATGATAGCAAATCTAAATCAAAGTAAATGAGAATAAATTTTAAAAACAATGTTGATCGCACATTTACTGATGGACTGATGCAATGGAAGTTAAAAATCAACTCCAGCCTAATGTTTAATTTGCAATTATTCCAAGAAAACCTTTTTTAATATAGTCAGGAAGGAAGTGAAAAGTCAGATGATACAGATAGATAACATGTATTTTAAAGACATGTGCTTCATTAAATAACTGCATAATATTTCACTGATATTTCATCTTAGAACATAAGTTGGTGAATACAATTGGGAAATAAATGCATATTTTAGGGCCGTTAGTTTTTGGTCCATTTTCGATCACAAGACATACTGCTCTGGAAGTCTGAATTGAGCTTAGTTGGAACTGAATATGAGATCAGAGGCTGAAGGTTCAAAATGAATGTCTCAGGGAATTAAAGTTACGAAATAGAAGGAAGATGGATTCACTTGGCAGTAATTTAAACAGAGTTATAAACTTGGCAGTATAAATCTTCTCTCCAAGTGCAACCTTGGGCATGTTATTGTGGATATTCCACGAGTAAGATATTAAACCAGAAATCTGTATTTCTGTTTGGGGTTATATATTAAGACCCATGGCTAGATAAAAAATAGAGATTTGAAACAAATTACCAAGTCAGCATTTATATTACAATTAACAAAAAAAAGTCTCTTTGATCATATTGTTTTTTTTAATTTTACGTCTTTGAAAATGTGTTCATCTGTATAAAATCAGGAATTACACTTTACAGTAATCAATTCTATGTGAAACATTTTGAAGCATGGTGAGGGTTCTAATATGATGCTAGATAAATGTAATATCATACCTTATATTTTGTGGATAAAACTAAACAATAAACACATTTGTATTTCGTATCTGCACTTAGAGGAGACAACTCAGCAAATAGAGATTATAGTGCACTTCACTTCAGAGCAATGAGGCTAAACATTTCTGATGGATTTCGATAAGAGGAATTATCATAAAGTTGCGAAAGGGAGATGGAAACTGAAATCAAGAAAGTCTCACTTTTCATGTAAAAAGATTAATTATAATATCTATTGCCTTTATGTGGGGATTCAAGCCTAAAGAGGAGAAAGGCCTTTGCTTCCTTGAAGGTTTTCATTGGAATAGTTCTCTCTGTCACCAAGATAACAAAATATCTAACTTTCATTTCTAGTGTCTCATAGTTAGAAGTGTAGATTAATATCTGCTTCAAATTACCTGTATGTTCAAGATGTTGAAATGTTAAGATCATAGAATGTGTGGTTGGGAATTACATATCAAGTGGGCAAAATTAATGGTTTCCCAATGTATATAACAATGAAAGTTCATTTTAGTAATGTCCATTCATGCTATTTGTTGGAGTCAACTTAATCGGCAATATTTCAGGTTTTTTTGTGATTTAATTCTTAAAATATTATGCATACAAAGTGCAACCAAATTAGTTTTTGAATAAAGTAAGGTAAACAATATCATTCAGTACTTTGGATGAAGTGTGCAATAGAGTATAATGTCCTACCCTATTCCCAGGATTCTCAACAAAATGACAGACCATGATAACCAATATAATTTTACTCGTATGATTAAAGGCAAGAGCCTCAATTAGATTCACTGTGATTTCTTCAGGACTCAGTTCTAATCCTTTGTTCATGATTCCAGCTACAAAGTAGCTTTCAACTCTATTACATCTTGATTCTCAAGAGTTCTTGTTTTGGAAACTGCTGCTAAGATTTGAGCTGACTTTCTTTATTCAGGCAGGTAGATGGATTTCATTATGGTCTGACCCATATAGAAAAAGGACTGCAGTGGAAAAAAAACGATTTTTCAAAGAATGTTCAAATTATTGTTGCTGAACGCAATATATGCACAGAAAGAATTCAGCTGCTGAAGTGTTTACTCTAGTGCATTTAAAATTAGCTTGTACTGTTTGAACATTGCGTGTGTAAAGAGAACAGAAAGATTAGTTGGCAAAAGCTGGACATGGCGTAAATTTTATATTTGATTCCAGATTTGATATACTGCCTAAGCTGGACACCACGAAAATATTCCATCCTATTAAATGCTTTCTGACATAACCTGTACTGGTTTTTAACTAATTTAGTAGAGAAGAGCATATTGCAGAGTATATCTTTGATAAGAAATGTGAAGCATACCCACAATTCCCCATGATGAAAACTCCCTCAGAGACTGATTAGATCTTGTCTGTCATAAAACATAGGGATAATCACATTGGTTCAACTTGTTCATGTTTTGCTGTTTTACCAAGAAGGAGTGGGTTGGCTTTAGAACTATAATTGGCACTAGATTTGTAGAAAACTATATCAATGGATACTTAGACAGATTTAATATATGTCTTTCGTTGTTGTATTGTCAAATTAAATTTAGTAAATCTGCTTGAGCAATATTAGTACTGAACAATCTGTCAACACAAGAGAAATATAATTAGTGTTGAATATGCCAAATATATTCAACTTGTTATGTATATCTTCATTACGGGAACATTTCTTATTGCAATACCAAATATACAGAGAAATCAATAAATCCTGCATGATGCTTTCCACTTAGCAGAGTAAGACCTTGAATGAATGTACACACTTAATTTTTTTTTAAATGGGAAAGAAGAAATACTGTTTAGCATAGCTCAGCATTAATTCATTAACAATTCATAAATTTGTCTTTTCTCAGTGGGTCTGTGTCATTAGGCACAGCCCTGAAGACATTATGTAAGTTGACATTCACACACCTACAAAACTAAAATAATGGACTCATGATGTAAGGCAAAGAGTTCTGTTTATATTTTGTCACAAATTTGATCGTGGCTGTGATAAAATAGAAAGAGAAGGCAAGGAAAAAAAGGAGGAAGCATAAGAAAGATAGGAGGAAAGAGAGAAAGGGAGAAGGAAAATTTGGAAAGAAAGAAAGAAAGGAAGAAAGAAAGAAAGAAAGGAAGGAAGGAAGGAAGGAAGGAAGGAAGGAAGGAAGGAAGGAAGGAAGGAAGGAAGGAAGGAAGGAAGGAAGGAAGGAAGGACGAAAGGTCGAAAGGACGAAAGGACGAAAGGACGAAAGGAAGAAAGGAAGAAAGGAAGAAAGAAAGAAAGAAAGAAAGAAAGAAAGAAAGAAAGAAAGAAAGAAAGAAAGAAAGGAAGAAATATGGAAAATAAAAAAAGGACGGAGGAAAGAGGAAAAGAGGTAAAGAGGCAAGAGGAAAAAAGAAAGATCAAAATAAAGGAAGCTATGAAACAAAAATAAATAAAGTGGACAAGTGAAGGGAAAAAGGTGGAACTTACATTTTTGTGACATTTCATATTCTCAGGATTTTCCAAGGCCCTTCACAATTCAAAAATACATTCTTGTCAATTTGCACAATAAGCCACATTTGATTTTGTTCTTCCAAGCTGTTTGCTATGTACAATTTACTTAATGTGGAGTAAAACTGGGCAAGCAAATTCCACCAATGTAATAAGTGGTGTACAACTGTGGTGATTTATTGTTTTCATCCCATTAACAATACAACAGAATTCCCGAACACAGCTGAGCTGGATGGGGGAACTGTGCAAAGCCAAAGTCCCTTTCATTCAGTCTGTCAGTTGGATCTGTTTTATGCTGATTGATATCTTGTCAAAATATTAGCACAGAATTACTGATGATGTCAACTCAGAAACAGCAGACAGGCAGTAGTGCAACTTTTTCAAAGATTTATAAATAGGAAGTGACTAGGAATTATATAAAATGTGTTCTTACTGGTTGTGGGAGGAGAAGAGTCAGGAATATATCAAAGGAATGAAGGGCAGAGATAGCCTGCATCCCTCTGCTGAGAACCAACATGTGTAAATATCTTTGTTAATATTGAACTCTGATGGTGTTATATCGGTAGCTTCGATGTTGGAAGGAACTGTTGTAAGTATCAAAGCAAATAATGGAGTTGATCTGTTTATAAAAGGCAAACTGACTACAATTTGCTTGTTATCAACAATCTGAGCTGACTTTCAGACATAAAATGAGTGAAACAGGACAAATCTCCAAATTAAATTGGAATCATTTCAGGGCGGCGTATTGTTGGCTAATCATTATACACAGTCATAATAGTATGTTATGACTGTAGCTCGTAAGTAGCTTGTGAAAAGAATAATTGGATGTGCAAAAGAAAAAAATGTCTAATAAATCAGATGTGTTGAACAGATACAGAGTTAAGTGAAAAATTCGGATTTAATGTGTTTCTTACAAAACTGTCATCCATCCATAATTTTCCTTTTGATTAATTAAAGTAATATAAAACAAAATCAATAACTTACAAAAGGCATGTGCCAGCTGGGTTATATTAGCTATTTCATATTTAAATTCACTCTTTAATAATAATCTGGCGGGAAAGCAGAGGGCAATAAAGCAGTCCTTTGATACAAGTGCAATAACAGATTTTATGCAACACTAACATGCGCAGGGAGTTTTAAGGGCTGCCATATTTAATCTGCCCAAAGCAATTGCACCAGCTACCCAATGTGGGGTTTGGAAGATCGAAACCATTTTGATTCTGGTTTCATGTCAAGTGCTACTAGCAAGTTGCCAATTAGCCGTTGATTTCAAGGGCAATCAACCAAACATTTCCTATCCTGTGCCAGGCACATTTTTATGGAATGGGTGTGGGGATTATGAGCTTGACAAAAGGTGATCCCAAAGGATTGGAGGATAAAATACATTATTTGGGCCGAGCAAAAGTACATAAGAACCCATGAAAGTGGAAATGATAGTCCTTTGGCCTTCATTATCCTCTGTGGGCTGCTGATTAATGGTGGTTTTAAATGTGTGGAGAAAAGCAAAACATGCTGGAAATGCTGCATCAGGTCAGGCAGCCTCAGTGGAAAGAAACATAGAAACATAGATACATAGAAAATAGGCGCAGGAGGAGGCCGTTCGGCCCTTCGAGTCAGCACCACCATTCATTACGAATCTGGCTGATCGTCCCCAATCAATAACCCGTGCCTGCTTCCTCCCCATATCCCTTAATTCCACTAGCCCCTAGAGCTCTATCTGACTCTCTCTTAAATCCATCCAGTGATTTGGCCTCCACTGCCCTCTGTGGCAATGAATTCCACAAATTCACAACTCTCTGGGTGAAAACGTTTTTTCTCGCCTCAGTCTTAAATGGCCTCCCCTTTATTCTAAGACTGTGGCCCCTGGTTCTGGACTCGCCCAACATTGGGAACATTTTTCCTGCATCTAGCTTGCCCAGTCCTTTTTATAATTTTATATGTTTCTATATTATATTAACTCCATTTCTATCAAGAAAAATTGAGTTAATATTTTATTCTAAAGTCTCAGTCGGTATTGGATAGGAATAAATGTTGTCCTGCTGAGTTACATGCTATGTTTGGGATGGTTATGGAATGGAGATGAAATGTAATCTACTAGTTTGGATTGATGCAAGCATTGATGTAGCCCATTTGCACTTGGAAATTGCTTTCAAGTTTATTTAAGTCAGAGGACACATTTATATAATTATACAGCTTCCTGCCCACAGATACACAATTGTATTTGCTCACCCATTTACAGAAATAAGTGGAGATCAAATCAGCATGTCTTGGTTATCGTAAGGTCCCCTGAATGAGAGGAAAGTTACAAGTGTCCAGTAGTTGCTTAAAATTTCTCTATGGGATGTTTTCCAAATGATTACCCAATCTGTGTTATGTTCTCGAGTGTAGAGAAGTGTGGTTGCCTCACTACAGAAAGGAAATGATTACATTAAAAAGTGGAGAGAAGACTCACCGGGATGCTGGATGGAATGGGAGGTTTCAATTATAAGAGATTGGAAAGACTAGGTTTGTTTTGTTTAGAGCTGAGGAGCTTGAGGGTGGATTTCAAGGTTTCAAGGTCAGTTTATTGTCACATGTACCAATTAAGGTATAGTGAGATTTGATTAAGGTATACAAAATTATCTACTCTGAATAGCAATGTTACAAAATTTTGACATTTAAAAAATCAAGTCTGCAATTCATCCCATCAGATAAAGCATAAAAATAAGTTTAATTTGATACCTAATTCACTTTCATATCTTCAGTATTAAAAATGTTATGGCCATTTTCATACTCGGAAATTAGCATCTTGTTCCCTATTGCTTTTCCATTGACTTATCACAAAAGCTGTGATCGAGGACAGTCAAAAGCCCATAACTTTCTTAAAAATTAAGAGAACTGAATTACATTTTCAGTTGTTATAGATTAAAGCATTCTGAAACAAATATGAAACATCTTACTTGGATGACCTGAAATTAAAGGATATAATTAGTTAGTTACCTAATTGTAGCTAATTACAAAATTGACCGTTGTGACAGAAATAGTAATAAACACCCAGACTGCCTTGAAAATTCAAAAATGTGATATTGTATTGTATTGTATTGTATTGTATATCTTTATTGTTATTTTCCTGAGTACTCACATACCCAGAGGAAACAAAAAAACGTTACTCAAACCAGTGTCCATTCAGTGTGCAGTAAAAAATAAATAGAAATAAAAATACATATATCTCAAGATCAGAACTTTAATATTATTGTATTATATGCTGTAAGTCTGTAACAAATAGGTAAATACATTACAATTTCTAGCAATAGACCAAGTCTTTATGGAGACGATCAGTTGCTAGCTGGTACATTGGCATATCATAATCAGTAGCATCATCATACTCCTCAGATTGTAACCAATAAGCAAATCTGTACACCTTGACTTTCCTCAACTTTTCAATTTTGGCATTGTAAACTACAAGTTTTTGTTTTTCAAATCAAGCATGACATGCCTTTCTGCCCACTACTTTCCCATTAAGAATGTCCTGTAGATCATCACATTTGGAGTATTCCAAATTCGGATAATCTCTGCGAATGCTGTCTGAATCAGTCTCTTTTGCTGGGCATTTGGATTGACAATTTTGCATTTCTTCTTCGGAGACATCTGTTTAAAATGTAAAGGAAAAAAAACACTGAACAGCATTAACAGAAACAAGTTATTATTTGCAGTTTTAGAAAAAAGGTAGAAATGATAAAGTTAAACGCTAAATCAAATGGTGAATACCCAACAAAAAATTCATATTCATCAGTTTCATCAAGTCAATTAAATTAATCTAATAAATCTAAATTCAATTACTAGATCTAAACATCTATCCATTTCTTAAGAAAAGGCTAATTTTTTTTAAATGGCCTAAGTATCCAAATAACAAACTAATCCCATTCACACAGGAATTCACAATATAACATGATTTTTAAATCTCACTGTCCTGAACCTATATGCCAAATGGAAGGAATTTAATGTTTAATTCCCATAAATTAATCTAGAAACATCCACTCAATATAATCAAAATTATTATTTTTTGCACAATACATGTGACTAAAACTGTTGTGGATATTTAGCATAAGAATATTGATTATGGATAGACAATTACATAAAATATAGACGATTTATGACATGATTGTCCAAAAAAAAGAGAATTTTAATCATCTTGCGAGTGGGTGTTTCTGGAATGCGATCAATTGGAACTTTGCTGTTGCTATGAATTTTAACCCCATATCGGCAGGCAAAACATGGCCAAATCGTTTGGGGACTAAATAACATTTTTGCGTCGTAATATTAGACTAAAGCCACCCCAAGAAGTAAGATTATATGTGAAATGTGCGACTTACCCTTTGTTTTGTCCTGATATTATGATCTGTCACGTTGAAGGTGTTGAGGGCGTTCGAAGTTGCATATTACTTTATTCCAAATATTAAATTGTCCAGCGATTTAAAAAAAAAACGGGAACAGAAGTCCGATCGATTTTTCTTCATCGACTAGCAGCCCGAGGAAATCCCTCTCCGACAAGCGATACAAACCTGCATTTTAATCCCCCCCCCCCTCAAAGGCGCTGTAGCCGCACACACAACCAGTGGCAGATCTGCAGCACCACTGAAGGTAGGTGTTGAAACATCGCTACTCTGAAGGTTCCACAAATACCCTCTGAATAAAGAGGTTCCTCCTCACCCCTTAATAAAAAGGCGCCCTTTAAATCTGAGGCTATAACCTCTGGCCCTAGACTCTCTTGCCAGTCTACTCCACCATTCAATCATGCCGATCTATCTCTCTCTCTCTCCTAACTCTCCTGCCTTCTCCCCATAATCTCTGACACCTGTGCTAATCAAAAATGTATCTATCGTAGGCCCCCCTCGGTCATGACTGACCAAGGGTGATGCATCCTAGTTGATGGTTGCTTGCTCCAAACCTCGACTAGGGCATCGTCGCTTGTGGCTGTCAGAGAGGCCAGTCATCAATGTCCAGTCATTCCAAGTTCCTAGTTTTAGAGCTGGTCTCTTTTGATGTGTTCTTTTGTTGTCAGGTGCGAAGGTTACGATCTGCTGTTCAGATGATTCCTAATCCCCGTGCACCCAGTGAGGATAGCAGACCGTGGCAGGACAGCACCTTATTGGCGGGGGGGCTGCCCAGCTTGAGGTGGGCAGTAGCTGTCCAGTGATATCCGAAAATTCCTCCCACCATCGGGAGCAACTTCTGAAGCCTCACTTTACGCCAATCTAGCGATGACTTATAACCGGTAACTGTTGCTCCCTGTGTTGTGTCGACACCGCAGGCGAAGCTGGAGTCTCCTCTCCAGGTTGTAGGTGTGGGTTTGCAGGTGAGTGATGTGTGGTCGGATGCAAGCCTGGGCGATGTCATATGGAGGACAGGCCCATGCAGCACGTCCCCCCTCTCCACTTCGCTGATCAATCCAAATGAACAGCAGGACCATTACAGTTTGGCACCAGCGCCGTCGCAGGAGCTGCCAGAGCGAGGTTGTAGACAAAGACAAACTGCCTTAGGGACTCCGGATTTTTCTTGATGTTTACTCCTGGAGCCATTTCCATGACTGGATATGGCCACAAGGCAGTGAAGATTTTAAATCAGAGTCTTCCCTCTCCTTGATGGGCTGCCTTCCCAGGCTGACAAGCCCCATCTGCCCGAGACTCGTGGGGGCGGGAGCGTCTACCTTCCCATGCAGGTCTATAGTACCTGCCCATGGCCCACTGCCCACTCTGCTTTAAAAATACCCACTGAAGGCCTCTACAGCCTCCTGTGGCAAATAATTCCACAGATGCACAACCCTCTGACTAAAATTCTTCCTCGTCTCCTTCTTGAAGGAATGTCCCTTAATTCTGAGGTAATGACCTCTGGTACTAGACTCTCCCACTAGTGGAAACATCCTTTCCACATCCACTCCATCTATGCCTTTCATTATTCTGTAAGTGAATCTGTGGAATTCTTTGCTACAGAAGGCAGTAGAACCCAAGTCAGTGGACATTTTTAAGGCGGAGATAGATGGATTTTTGATTCGTACAGGTGTCCGAGGTTATGGGGAAAAGGCATGAGAATGGGGTAGGGAGGGAGGGATAGATCAGCCATGATTGAATGGTGTAGATTGGATGGGCCAAATGGCCTAATTCTATTCCTATCACTGATGACCTTGATTAGTATTGGTGTCAGTAGTTATGGGAAGAAGGCAGGAGAATGAGATTAGGAGGGAGAGATAGATCAGCCATGAATGAATGGCAGAGTAGATTTCATGAGCCAAATGGCCTAATTCTGTTCCTATCACATATGAACTTATGAACTTATCAACTTAATAAGATTGTTGGAGGAAAATTATTTGCCTGCTTTTCTCCCATGTAATCTTTTATGTCTGAAAGACAATGTAGACTGGGCCTCAGTTTAATGTTGTATTTCAAAGTGATACCTCTAACTCCATGACACTCCCTCACAAATTAAAGTGGCGGCGCTGTGATACAGCTGCGGCTCGCCTGCAGTCTGTCTGTTTTTACTTTTTGTGTTGTTTTTTTTGTCTAGTTTAGTAATTTTTTTGGTTATTAGGTGGTGTTATGTGTGTGGGGGGAGGGTGAAACAGAGCTTTCTGTCTCTCCCTTCGGGGGAATGCGACTTTTTGTCGTATCCCCCTTCTCTTCCCCCGTCTGCGCTGAGGCCTAATGGCGGAGCTGGCGGCCTCCAACCTGCGACCGACCTCGAGGGTCCGGAGGTAGAGCCAGCCAGGACTCACCAACGCGAGGTTGGCTGTCTTCGAGCTGTGGCGACGTCCGGGTAGCGGCACGACTCGGCGCTCCGGTGAGGGCGGACGGCGCGGAGCTGAGCGGCACGGCTACCGGCTGGAAGGCGCTTCCGTGTGAGCAGCCCGGGGCTGAGACGCTGCCGTGTGGGCGGACCGGCTCCCGGCTGGAAGGTGCTCTCGTGGGGGCAGCCCGGTGCGGGGCTGAGACGCTGCCTTGTGGGCGGCCCGGTGCGGGGCGGAGACGGTGCTACGGCGGCTGAGGCGGCGTTCTGGCGGCGGCGACCTGGATCCGGGGCTCGGCCGCGGGCCAGTGGAGGACAATGTCGGGAGCTCGCAGGTCACAGGCTGGTGCCTGTTTTCCGGAGCACCCGTTGCAACAGCTGCGGACAGCTTCGACCACCCCCGGGGCCGCGGAGCTTGAACCGCGGGACTGATGCCATCGCCCGGTGGGGTATCGCCTCGGCGCAGAGGGAGAAGAGGAGGGAAGAGCCAGTAACTCTAAGACTTTTGCCTCCATCACAGTGAGGGGGTGTTTGGTGAACTCACTGTGGTGGATGTTAATTTGTGTTTATTGTGTTTTGTTATTATTACATGTATGGCTGCAGGCAACAGCATTTCGTTCAGACCGAAAGGTCTGAATGACAAATAAAGGATTCAATTCAATTCAATTCAATTCTAACATCTAGTGCCCATCCCAGGTGAAAAATGGAGAAGACTGTGTGGACTAAGATAAGCAGCATGTTCAGATAAACATATAGAATTACTGTGAATAGGGGCTTGAAATGAGAGCACAATCATATGAGATTCAAAGAGCAGGGCTGCCAACTCTCACGCATTGAGCGTGAGACTCACACATTTCATGAAATTCTCACGCTCTCACGCTGATCACAAATTGCTCACGCTCAAATTTTAAATAAATAAATAAATGAAGTCACGAACAATTCAATTTGCCCAAGGCTTCCAGATCTCCTCCACACTCACCAATGAGAATAATTTTCTGTTGCCGGGTTTCCCATAAAGAACAAGCAATTCAATTGTCTTAGACTCTTAAGCACACTATTTAAAATAGCAAACTGCAGTACATTTGACATTCATTAAACCAAATTCTGCAGGTGCTGGAAATTCAAAATGAAGCAAAAATTGTTTTAGAGGTGAGTAAAAACCATGAGGGGAATATATTTGGTGAATGCATAATCTTTTTCCCGGGATATGTGATTCAAGATCTAGAACTAAATTGGTTTAAATTTGGACTTTTTTAAATTGCGGACCGAGCGGAGGTGTTTGGCGAAACGATCGCCAGCCTACGCTTGGTCTCACCGATGTAGATCAGCTGACATCTAGAGCAGTGGATGTAATAGATGAGGTTGGAGGAGATGCAGGTGAACCTCTGTCGCACCTGGAACGACTGCTTGGGTCCTTGAATGGGGTCGAAGGGGGAGGTAAAGCGACAAGTGACCTCTTAACCTGATCTCCCGGTGGCTCAGCGCTTCAACTACCCCTCCCATTCCGAATCCGACCTCTCTGTCCTGGGCCTCCTCCATGGCCAGAGTGAGCACCACCATAAATTGGAGGAGCAGCACCTCATATTCCGCTTGGGCAGTCTGCACCCTAGCGGCATAAACATTGAATTTCTAAATTTCTGGTAGCCCTTGTTGTCTCCTCCCCTTCGCAGCTCTCCCTCAGCCATCGGGCTCCTCCTCTTCCTTTCTCCTTTCTTCTCGAGCCAGGAGTGGACTGGGTGAGTGGGGGCATCGGTGCCACCTCGGAGGTGTGGGGATGAATCACGGGCTAAGGCTCTGATTCCTGACCCCCGGGTCACTGAACCTCATTTCCCCCTAACCCCAGCTGGACACAGAGCACCTGGGCCGGCCTGCATTCCCGGGGGGGGGGGGGGGGGGGGGGGCGGGGGGAAGAGAGGGAAATGCTCCCCGGGCAACGCCAAGTTTCCGCTCAGTCCGGATGTTGTCGCCGCTTCGCTGACACACACTCTCACACCCAGACACTGGCACACACAAGGTTTAAGGCGATTTGGGCCAAATTAACAAGTTGGGATGATTTCCTTCGTTCCATAGATACTGCCACACCCGCTAAGTTTCTCCAGAATTTTTGTCTATCTTGGGATGAAGGGCCTGTTTCCATGCTGTAAGACTAAGACACATTGTAGAAAGGGTGCAATTGCTCTGGAGAAGATCCAGGGGGCAATTTATGAAGATGTTGGTAGGATTGGAATTTTTTTTTCACTTTGAAGAAAATTTGATAACTGGGATTGCATTCTCTGCAGCAAAAACTTAGTTGTGGTGAATAATATTATGAGAATATTACTTTCGCCTAACATAGAGTGTAGGAAGGAACTGCAGATGCGGGTTTAAAGTGCAGATAAACACAAAAGGCTGGAATAATTCAGCGGGACAAGCAGCATCTCTGGAGAGAAAGAATGGTTGATGTTCCAGGTCAAGACCTTCAGACTGAAGAGATTGAAAACCAGCCATAAAACACAATGAGATGTGTGTTATCCAACTAAGGGCAGAAATCAGAATCATCTTTTTTGATGTGACACCATAATAAATATATTACAAAAACAATAATATGGTGGCACGTTGGCGCAGAGGTAGAGTTGCTGTCTTACTGCTCCACAGACCCAGGTTTGATCCTGACTAGGATGTTGTCTGTCCAGAATTTGTACATTCTCCCAATGACCACATGGGTTTTCTCTGGATATTCCGGTTTCTCCCACATCCAATACAAGTGCAGGTTTGTAGGTTAATTGGCTTCTGTAAATTGTCCCTGGCGTGTACGATGGAACTGGTGTATGGTAGATTGCTGGTCAGTGTGAACTTTTTGGGCCGAAGGGCCTGTTTCCATATATATGTTTTACATATATATCTTAATTTCATTGAACCATATACGATATGTGGAATTATTTTCATCTTGTTTCTATAGTCAAAGGGTAAGGTTGATTGATTTATTTGTGCAGAACAGTGATGGAAGTCTTGCCTTGTTTCTCTGTTTTTTTCTCACTATATATGCATAACAGCATGAATTATAATCTGATTTCCATATATGAATATACTAAGGTCATTCATGTGCTGCACCTGTTGATCAGAGCCTG
The DNA here is from genome assembly GCF_010909765.2 of Amblyraja radiata. Classification (NCBI taxonomy): domain Eukaryota; kingdom Metazoa; phylum Chordata; class Chondrichthyes; order Rajiformes; family Rajidae; genus Amblyraja; species Amblyraja radiata. The sequence continues at coordinate 73,064,326 of NC_045961.1, forward strand.
GCTCTATTGTGGAATGTAATTAGGAATGTAATTTAACCTAACCTAACCTTATTCATACCTAATCCAATTTAAAACATAAATGTTGCATTCAAGTGTAAGTTGAAAGACTTGCTACAGTATGCACCAAACTGCGCAATTTCAAGCTGAAAAATGCAAACGCTCCCTAGCATAGGAGGGGGGTCATCTAGGAATAACTGTGCACAGTTCCCTGAAGGTGGAATCTCATGTAGATATGGTGGTAAAAAAGCTTTTGGTCTGCTGGCCTTTATAAATCAGAGCATTGAGTATAGTAGTGTTCAAGAAGGAACTGCAGATGCTGGAAAATCGAAGGTACACAAAAATGCTGGAGAAACTCAGCGGGTGCAGCAGCATCTATGGAGCGAAGGAAATAGGTAACGTTTCGGGCCGAAACGTTACCTATTTCCTTCGCTCCATAGATGTTGCTGCACCCGCTGAGTCTCACCAGCATTTTTGTGTACCCATTGAGTATAGAAGTTGGGATGTAATGTTAAAATTGTACAAGGCATTGGTGAGGCTAATTCTGGAGTATGGTGTACAATTGTGGTCGCCTAATTATAGGAAGGATGTCAACAAAATAGAGAGAGTACAGAGGAGATTTACTAGAATGTTGCCTGGGTTTCAGCAACTAAGTTACAGAGAAAGGTTGAACAAGTTAGGTCTTTATTCTTTGGAGCGCAGAAGGTTAAGGAGGGACTTGATAGAGGTCTTTAAAATGATGAGAGGGATAGACAGAGTTGACGTGGATAAGCTTTTCCCACTGAGAGTAGGGAAGATTCAAACAAGAGGACATGACTTGAGAATTAAGGGACAGAAGTTTAGGGGTAACATGAGGGGGAACTTCTTTACTCAGAGAGTGGTAGCTGTGTGGAATGAGCTTCCAGTGGAGGTGGTGGAGGCAGGTTCGATTTTACCATTTAAAAATAAATTGAAAAGTTATATGGATGGGAAAGGAATGGAGGGTTATGGTCTGAGTGCAGGAAGATGGGACTAGGGGAGAATACGTGTTCGGCACGGACTAGAAGGGCCGAGATGGCCTGTTTCCGTGCTGTAATTGTTATATGGTTATATGGTTATATGGAAATCTAGGCCGACAATCCCAGTGTTAGAGTGTTGGCGTGTCATGGAGTTGGAGGTGTCATTTCAAAATAAGACATTAAAACGAGGCCTCTGCCTTTAGGGCATAAATTATTCCATGGCACTACTTCAAATATAAGCATGGATCTGCCATGATCATAGTAAATGTTGAGCAGGTTTGAGAGGCATGGTGGCCTACTCCTGCTACTATCTTTTCCTGTGTTCTTGATGATGGATGTGGACTTCGAGGCCGAGATACCTGTTTCCATACTCTGTGACTCTTTATGGCTCCCCGATGCCAAGGAAGAGGAATAGATAAGGAACAAAGAAAGTTTATGCCCTTGGGGCATGAAGACATAATAGTGTTAAACAGCAGTAGGATCTATTGGAAGGATTAATGTATCATATTAGGAGTAACAGAAAGATAATTAATGTTCTGGACCTGTCCAAAGTGTGCAGGTTATGGGGGAGGAAACTACACTTGCTGTTTTCAAACACGTAAATTAACACAAATAAATAGTCCTGCCATTCAAGCTGATAGTTTCCTTCTTTGATTCCAGCACTCTGCTGTGTGAGACATTGCTTCAAGCCTTGTATTTTAATGGAAACAATCTTTAAACAGATTGAATCCGTTCGTTGATGTTGAAAGTTAAGTAGTGAATCAAATGAAACAAAATGAAATAAAACAAAATGATGAAGTGCAACCAAGAAAATGAAAGATCAGAATTTGAAAAAGATGAATTAGCTGGCATGCTAGATGTATAATCTGCCCTGCTGCAGTCAGTACTGCATTTGTTCCATTATTCTTCGAAATAATTATTTCACATCGCTTTTCACCAGCAGATTGTGAATATATATATATATATTAATTTTGCAAGGTAATATTTTGCAACAGTTCAAAGCGATTAGCCTGCCTATTAGACTGGTTTATTCTCACCTATGGCCAATAGTTCTGTGATGAAGTATGCACACTTTTTTGGCCTGACTCCTAAGAACGTGTATTTTATAGTGCACATTTTTGTAACCTCTGTTCAAGGAAAGGGTGTATTTAGGTTTGATTATTTGCTTGCAAATGAGAACTTATGCCCCTGTCCCACTTAGGAAACCTGAACGGAAACCTCTGGTGACCTTGAGTTGCCAGAGGTTTTGGTCACTCGCCTGGAAAGCCTCCACCAAAGCGTGAGCTGCATCTACTGACCATTGCTACCGACCGCACACACACACACACATCGCAAAGGTGGGGGCCAGGGACAGTGGAGGAGCACTGTCTGCGCGATGAAGAGGAAGGTAAACGGCTGCCACAGAGCACGGTAAGTCCTTTAGAGAGCACGGGATGGAGGGAGAGAAGGGGAAAGGGGAGAGAAGGGGAGAGAGAAGGGGAGAGAGAAGGGGAGAGAAGGGGAGAGAAGGGGAGAGAGAGAAGCGGAGAGAGAAGCAGTGAGAGAATGGGAGAGAGAGGGGAGAGAAGGGGGAGAAGGGGAGAGAAGAGGGGGAGAAGGGGAGGGAAGGGGGGGAGAAGGAGTCGAGACAGTTTTAAGAAGTTTAATAAGGTTAGTGGGCATTTTACATTCCGGTGGATCTTCTAGGTCCTGAAAACCAAAGATCCTATAGGATCTTCGCTGAAAACTCCAATGAGCCAATCAAAATGGCTGGTCAGCGAAGGAGATTGCCTTCGACTGCCTGTAAGTAATTAGCGACCCCACTCCACTGGCTTCGACCAACCGACAACCTATTTTTAGTCGAGGCCGGTTTTGAATTTGTTGAAATAATCGCAGGAGCATAGAAGAAGCCTCGGCTACGTGAAAACCACTTTCGACCATTAGGGAGAGTGACCAAAACCTCCGGGAACCTCAAGGAAACCTTGGGTGGGGCGCAAGGTCACCAGAGGTTTCCGTTCAGGTTTCCTAAGTGGGACAGGGGCTTTAGAAACTACATTTAAAAGGGCTTAAGGGCCTGTCCCACTTAGTCTATTTTTAGGAGATTGCCGGCAACTGTCATAGTCGTAGCAGGTCGCTGAAAAAAAAGGCGATTGGACCCCCCCTTCGACATAACATTTGAAATTGAATCTTTACTTTAATGACAAAAAAAAAGGAAGTCAGCACCGGTGACAACCTACGTAACGTGGCGACAACCTACGTTAACCTGGTGCCAACCTACGTTAACCTGCCGACAATTACGACAGCACCTACGTCAGGAGAAGTCAAGCTATGCTCATTGGCGTCAAACCCACTGTCGCCGACTGTCTCCAAAAAATTTTCAACATGTTGAAAATCCAGTGGCGACCAGAAAGACGCTACAACTCTTTGGGCGACTGAGGAGACTACACACGACCATACAGGCGACACACCGGTGACCATGTGGCGACAGCCTAGTCGCTTGTAGTCACCTAAAAAATAGCCTAAGTGGGACAGGCCCTTTATAGACAATAGACAATAGGTGCAGGAGTAGGCCATTTGGCTCTTCGAGCCAGCACCGCCATTCAATGTGATTATGGCTGATCATCCCCAATCAGTACCCCGTTCCTGCCTTCTCCTCATATCCCCCGACTCCGCTATTTTTAAGAGCCCTATCTAGCTCTCTCTTGAAAGCATCCAGAGAACCTGCCTCCACCCTCTGAGGCAGAGAATTCCACACTCACCACTCTCTGTGAGAAAAAGTGTTTCCTCGTCTCCGTTCTAAATGACTAACTCCTTATTCTTAAACTGTGGCCCCTGGTTCTGGACTCCCCGAACATCGGGAACATGTTTCCTGCCTCTAGTGTGTCCAAGCCCTTAACAATCTTATATATTTCAATGAAATTTGCAGAAATAAAATCCCAAACTTCAAAATCAACACTAACTCCCGGGATGTGGAAAGTGACCATTTTTTCCAAAAGAGAGTCCACGGTAAAATGAATATTTGCTTTACATGATAGATCCTCTAGGCCTAGCCTTCCTGAGAATTCATTTTATTAAATCGCAGATAAATTTCATGGCATCGATATATCTATTGCACAATGGCTTAAGTAAAATTAATTTAAATAATTTAAATAATGTAGCACATAAAATTCTACTGATTGACCCAGCTTTTACCTCTGTGTTAAGATAGGTAACATATATTCAATGTCAGGAGCTTAAAGGATTCCTGAGAATTATCAGGAAGGATGGAGGATCTTCCATATACCAACTACAGTCTTTAAGTTTGACACTGTTTATTCTGACTCCAGCTGTCTCCGAGGCCCCCAATTACCTCCAACCCTCTCACATTTTAAGCTCAGTTGAGTATTTCTCCATGAAACACTTACATTTTTGGAATTATGCTGTGTCCCATTACCGGCTTCAAGCAGAACAGCAAAATTATGCTTTGTGAAATTTAGTTCTTCATTTCACAATGAAATATAAAGGACATAGAAAAGAACATAGAAAACTAAAACATTTTTGCCGACAGAAGGGTATTTCAGTTTTGATTTCACAAGGGTTTTGATTTCACAAGTGTTTTGAAGAGTTTCGTCATTAAAAGCTCAAAGATATATGTTATTCTTGAAGAGAGATAAAGGTGCTCACAGCATCTCTGCAATTTATGCAGAATGAGCTCCATATTTTTTTTGAGGGTGTGTGTGGTAGTCAATTAATTAATTAATTGATAACTAATTAAGAATAATTAATATCCTGTCGAAGGAGGGTCCTAATCAGAAAGGTCACCTATCCATGTTCGCCAGAGATGCTGCCTGACCCGCTGAGTTACTGCAGCATTTTGTGTCTTTCATTCATATCCAGTATTTGTCTATTTTACTTCGGAGTCACGTGAGTGACTACGTGAAGAACCCCGCCAGGACGCATGCGTGTCATATCGCTACACGCATTGCAACGAGTCACAGCAGGGGGAACGACGTTCCCTTAGCGGCAAAATTTGAAAGCTGGGAACAGCAGGTAAGGAGACTCTGCGTTCCAGAATTTGAAAGTTGGGAACAGCAGGTAAGAAGACTCTGCGTTCCTTCCACTTACCTTTCAGGTGGAGACATGGACCAGATCCACGAAGGCTGCGGAAAAGCTGGCGGGGGAGAACCGCGGAGTTGCGGGCAGCCGGCAGCAGCAGCCAAAGGCACGCCAATCTCCCGTAATGGGAACAGCTGTGCCCGACTTCGCTCCCGACTTCGCTCCACAACCGGCCAAGCCCGGCGGGAGAGCGAAGCAAAAACTAACAGGGTCGTTGACTCCGAGGAGTCCGACTCTGAATAGCCGCGAGCAGCCAGTGCCCGTGCGCATTGGGGCCGGTTGGAGAGGCTTTAGGAGCAGCCGCGAGCGGCCAGTGCCCGTGCGCGTTGGAGCCGGTTTGAGCGGCTGGGAGCAGGGAACAAAGCAGCCGTGACGGCCAGTGCCCGTGAGCATTGGAGCCAGTTGGAGTGGCTGCAGGAGGAGCAGCTTCAAGCAGCCGCGACGGCCAGTGCCCATGAGCATTAGAGCCGGTTGGAGCGGCTGCAGGAGGACCAGCTTCAAGCAGCCGCGAGTGGCCTATGCCCGTGAGCATAAGAGCCAGTTGGAGCGGCTGCTGGAGGAAATACCCCAAAGTGGCAGGCTCCGGGAGATGGAGGCTAGCCACAGTGGGCAGTTAGTAAGCCCCACAGCAGTACCTCTTGTAGGGCTGCACAGTGTTTCTCCCTCATCAGAGGGGAACACCGAGGGTCAATCCTGGGCTGGCTGCAGGAGCTGGAGCAGGAGCGGCTTCAGGAGCAGCCGCGATGGCCAGTGCCCGTGAGCATTGGAGCCGGGTGGAGTGACTGCAGAAACTGGAGCAGGAGCGGCCTCAGGAGTAGCGGCTTCAGGAGCAGCCGCGACGGCCAGTGACCATGTGCATTGGAGCCGGTTGGGTGCCCGAGAGCATCGGAGCCAGCTGGAGCGGCTGTTGGAGCAGGTAAGTGGCAGGCTCCGGGAGATGGAGACTAGTCACAGGGGGCAGCTAGTAAGTCCTACAGCAGTATCTCTTGTAGGGCTGCACAGTGTTCTCCTTCATCAGAGGGGAGTATAGGTAGGTATGTTGCAAAGCCTACCTGAAGCGTCCTTGAAAATCTTCCGTTGCGGGTGTGCGCGATTTTGGCGCCGTTTAGAGGGGGCGGGTTTAAAACGCGATTTTCTCTAAGCTGTTCCAATCGAAAATGTTCAGCCTAGTTAATTATTAACGAAAAATCGCTGGAAGACCCCGTCGCAAAAGCTATTATTAGGTTTAAAGGCCTTGAATAATAGTTATAGTAGTTTAAAAATCAATCTTTAAACCCGCGACCGTCAGCAACCGCAGAGTCTCATAAAGCAGATAGCAGAAGTTAGGTTGTATATTTTTACATTAAAAAGGGCTTCTAAAGATCCCTTTATACAAAGTTTACTATTGCGAGTAGCTCAATTTGGCCCCATTATATCGCGCAGTATTTTTCTCGGCATTTGGGGCACAAATCTACCGCAATGTGAACGTTCTAAACCAGCGCGTTCCACAGAGACCCACTGGAAAGCTGATTTAAATGGGCATTTATTTACAGCAATTAAACACTAAATTCCTTCCATTTGGCCTATAAATTAATGTAAATGAGATTTAAAAATCATGTTTTATTGTGAATTATTTGTGAATATTATTTGGACATTTAGGCTATTTAAAAATGTTAATCATTTATTAAGAAATGGATAGATGTTTAGATCTAGTAATTGAAGTCTGAAATTAGCTACAATTAGGTAACTAACTAATTATATGCTTTAATTTCAGGTCATCCAAGTAAGATTATTTTATATTTGTTTCAGAATGCTTCAATCTATGATAACTGAAAATTTCATTCAGTTCTCTTAATTTTTAAGAAAGTTATGGGCTTTTGACTGTTCACGATCACAGCTTTTTTGTTATGTCCATAGAAAATCAATAGGGAACAAGATGCTCATTTCCCAGTATGAAAATGGCCATAACTTTTTAAATACTTGAGATATGAAAGTGAATTAGGTGTCAAATTAAACTTATTTTTATGCTTTATCTGATGGGATAAATTACAGACTTGATTTTTAAAATCTCAAAATTTTGTAACATTGCTAGTATAGGGGGTCAATTCTGGGCTGAACCTGAACAGGGGTGCAGAACATACCCCTAGTGCACATGGGGTGCAGAAAACCTATTGGAAGACACTTACCATCAGGGAACTGCAAAACACTGAATGTTCCCAGTATCAACCAGTGTATTTGAAAACATGGCAGGGCAGGGACTTGAAACGAAAGAAAGTTCCAAAAGTCCTAACAGCGGGTATTACGGGTTTCGCCCGCACTATAAACAAAAAAGACATGACACTAGATCACCAGGTTGCACTGGCCTTATTTTGCAAACTACCAATACGAGTAAACAGCATTAGGAAGAAGTACCATCCAACCGGCTTTAGACCCTAATTTGCAGGCCTATGCAAACCTGGAACCTCCATACCACCAATATTAAAATTTGGAGGCAACTTATCTAAACAGGTAAAGACCTTGACATAGAGGGAAACCCTGGGGCTCATTAAAGCAACGTCTAAAAACTACTTCCTGGGGAATGCGCTAACCCTCAACACAGACTCAACTACAGATCCAGACACCGGCACCTCAACGTCCATGGAGGATGCCGAAAAAGTAACAAACCTACTAATAGTAACCATGGAGGAAGAAGTATAGGGTTATATCATAGAATTATTCAAAACATAATCCTCCAGTTCAGCATGTACCGAACTGAATGTTCATGCTTACAGGCAAAGAAATAATCAAAAGCGCATACTGAACTACAGTGCCCAAATAAAAAAGGAGTAATGGAGGACATCCAACACGAATCACAGGAATTCGTATCCAAAAATCTTTATCATAAAATAGATGGTGGTTGCCACATCATCATAGATTTGACTAATTTGAATACTTTCGTACTTTATATTCATTACTAGATGGGAACCTTTGTTACTGCAAAGGTATTGATCCTAGGTTACTACATGGCAAGCATCGTATTAAAAAATGCTTACTATACAGTACCCATTAGAGGTGACCACAGATGTATTTAACACAATGGATCATCTGCGGTTTCACTCTTAACTCAGCTCACATGTCAGTGACTTTGCCGTAAGAAAAGGTTACAGCCTTAATGGAGGCTTGCAGTAAACTAAACCATCCATCAGACTGGTAGTAGAATAATTGGCATTATAGTGGCTGTGTTCCAGCCACATAAATCGGACCTTTACATTATCAAATTACTGAGCGCAAACATGCGTGCACTCAAAAAATTATGAGGGTCATTCTGACAGACCTAAGAAGCTACCAACAGAGGCCACAATGGTACTAAAATGGTGGAAACATAACATTAGGCATTGTTCCTATCCAAACATTAACAGCTACCCGTCTATGGAACTACATACTGATGGGCACTTGGATGGGATGCTACCAATTCCATCTCCGGCTGTGGGGGAGATGGAATGCACAGGAGGCATCATTACAAACGCTGGGCATAAATACCTGGGAAAGTTGAGTGCATTCCATGGCTTTAAGTCATATTGTTCTGGGTTATATCACCAGTATGTTAGACTACTAATTGACTACACCACCGTGGTAGCATATGTCAACCATATGGGTGGAAACATATCGACAACATGTGACTATCTGGCCAACACAATTTGGCAATAGTGTATCCAGAAAGATATTAGGATATCAGCTACCAACTTACTAGGTAAACTGAATTTAGTGGCAGACAACAGGTCACGCTAAGTCTATGAAAACACTATATGGATGTTGGATAAAAAATGTATTGCTGGAATTACAGCACGGTATGGAACACCAGATAACGACCTATTCACATCCATGCTCTCACCAGTTATCGAATTAGGTTCTTGGGAACCAGAACCTGGGGCAGTGGCTACAGATGCATTTTCGCTGCATTGGGGATTATTTATGCATTCCCTCCTTCTGCCTCATCAGTCGGGTATTTAGGAATAAACAGTAGACTCCGCGTCTGGTATTTTGATAGTACCCGATTGGCCTACTCAACCATCGGTCCCGGTGATATCGACATGGTTTTAGAACCATGCATCACCATCCATCATAGACCTAATTTACTGGTTCTTCCCGCAACAAGGGGAGTTACCCATGTCATAATTATATAAACCTATTAATTTATAGAGTTGAAAGCACCTCTACTACACCTGGGACTGACGGACCGAACAGTGGAATTATTTCAGCGGGCCACAGACAGTCCACCAAAAAATCAGTACTTGGTGTCATCAAGAAATGGGAAGTACTGTCACAACAATAAACATCACCCACAGATCTATGAACATCCCGTCTGTTCTGGAATTCCTGGCAAGCCTCCATTACGATGAGAGGCTCAGTCATAGTGCCATCAACTGCGCCAGAAGTGCTCTGTCAACATACCTGGCGCAAGGAACAGAGCGGCATTCTGTTGGGACACACCCTGGTAACCAAACTCATGAGGGGCATTTTAATATTAATCCCCCAAGAACCAGGTACTCCCAAATATGGGATGTGAGCATTGTACTGACCATGTTAAGAAACTGGTCTCCAGCTACAGCTCTGTCCCTACAGAAACTGACTATGAAAACAGTCATGCTGATGGCCTTGGTCATGGCACAAAGGGTCCAGTCACTACAGAAACAAAGGTTGGACAACATGATTATTTCATCTGGAAATTTAACTTTTCACATCAATGAAATAGTCAAACAGAACAGACAGGGGTCAGCAGGCCTAAAAACAGAGTCAGGGCCTACCCGACAGATGGTCGTCTCTGTATTGTAACACACTTACTATTATATATGGAGTATACTAAGATCATCAGAGGGAAAGAAATGTCACTTTAATCAGCTACAAACAGCCACTCAAAACAGTGACAGTCCAGACCATCTCTAGATGGCTAAAACAGGTCCTAATAAAGGCTGGAGTAGACACTAGCATTTTTAAATCTCACTCCACCAGGGCTGCAGCTACATCGGCAGCTATGAAGTTGGACGTTCCTATGGACCAAATCCTCAAGGCAGCAGGATGGTCAACGGAGGAAACTTTCCAACGACTTTATAAAAATCCAGTCATTGAACCTGGAACATTTGCAGAAACAAATTTAAGTTCTGTAATATAATTTACCCCATAAATAGGGGCAATAATTGGTGTTAATATTTTTATCGTTGGGTTTCAATATCGTATTGATGTCTATTGATGTTAACTCTATTCTCCCCATAATCAAGGCAGATGTGATGCATGGACTCGTTTCCACGGCATGAAATCACAGAGCTTTAAAATCTTCACGTAGTCACTCACGTGACTCCGAAGTAAATTAGTAAGATTAAACGAGAACTTACCAGTTTGAAGTTAGATCGTTATTTTATGAGGAGTAACGTTGAGGGAATACGTGCCCTCCGCTCCCACCCTTGATCATACACTCAACTGGTATCTCTTCTCTAATCTTACTATGTTTAGTCATTACAGTTATCTGTGATTTCACACCGCTGCTTTGAAGAATGACACGCATGCTTCCTGGCGGGGTTCTTCACATATTCCCTCAACGTTATTCCTCATAAAATAACGATCAAACTTCAAACTGGTAAGTTCTCGTTTAATCTTACTATTTCCAGTTTGTCTTTATGAAACAAAGATTTATCACCTTCCATTGTTCAAATTTTGCCTGAAAACTTGTTATGCAATAGTCCCGATTTACTGGCACTAGTAGGACAGCACAATGGCACAACTTACAGTAATATGGCTTCACAAATACAGAAATCCCAGCCTCACTGCAGTCTTTGAGGAGATGGCATGTTCTCCCTGTGGCCATGTAATGTTCTTTTCGATTCTTTGTTTTCTGCCCACATTCTAAATACCTGTTAATTTGGTTAATTGACCACTGTAAATTGTCGCCTTTATGATTTTGACGATATATAAACCCAAGAGCGTTAACTGGTGCGTTAGAATAAATCCGAAGAAAAACCTTTGGATGCCCATGCAAAGATGAATACATCAATCCAGAAGCAGTATTTTGAGGGAACCTGCTCTTTCACCAGGTGCAGCCATATATTCCTTGATAATTGTTTTAGAGCTGAAAGGAATGCAATATTGTAGACATGGGATTTTTTGCAACATGTCCCACACTGAGAATAGCAGGGAACCTTAAGGCTGGTGTGTTCAGGAAATAATGAACCTTTGATTGTTGGAGACAATTGGGAGATCTCCTTTTAAAGATTCATTTTGTAAATGTTTTAAACTTATTTTAATTTTATTTGTCTCCTCAATCTCTTTCCCTTTATCCAAATCATAATTTAAATCTATGTATATTTCTTGATTAACTTTTGTATCTTCTTCGTTACCTGTTAAATTTGTTGAAGGTTATTAGCTGTAGTGAAAGGCATCTATGGAATGAAAATAAAAGTTCAATGGACAAGGAAGTCCTATCATTAAGGAAAAGCGATGTTTTGTACAATTGAATTTCATCAGACAATATGTTGTACATTTACCATTTTTAGTAAACATATTTAAAATTTGGTGACCTCTGTACGAATCATGCACAAATGTGAGGAAGTATTTGGATTTGCACAGTGGCCTTTAATGATATATCACACACCTTGATGGCATTTTGATAGGTATGACCACATTGAACAGTATGCTCATTCATGCACAAGTCAGCCTTTATTATGAATATATGCCAAGCTTCTGATTGTTGAGTTTGATGCAGCGTATTGTTTGCAAATGGCGCCCCTTGAGCAAAAAATGTATGTCTCACTATAGCTCTCCTTCAGACCGTCTTTCATCTCCAGCTCATCTCCACATTTCAGCCTTAAACAACATCTCAACCCAACACCCAATCTTAACCTGTTAACAATTCAGCAGCTGAGTGTGACATTATCCAACGCAATGGTCCAACGCAATCACCAAGATCCTATCTTTCCCACTCCATCATTGAAGCTATGATTATACCTACCATAGGCCTGTTTTGGGTTTGGATATCTCACCAGACCAATTACCCAGAGCAGGGTTCTTTAAAATCCAAGATACATTGATAATAGTGGGGAAGTGGAGGTGGGAGGAGGACGTGAGTTTTGAAGCTAGCATCTTTCAAATGAGATATTAAATCAGGACTCCATTTGTTCACTTGGGAGATGAAAGAGACAAAGCACAGCAGAGGTATTCTGGCCTATATTTATCCCTCAACTATCACTAAAACAGATGATATCATTTTGCTGCTTGTGGTAAAATTGGACACCGTTTCCTCAATACAGCGGCGACAAGATTTCTTAGAGCCTCAGATCATCTTGAGATCGTCCTTTATAAACTGAAGTCTTTCACATGCTGAAAGAGATGGTTTTCCAACCTTGTCAGTATCTGTTAAGTTAGAGAATAGTTCTTTCCTTGATAATGATTGACTCCTTCAGGATATTGGCTAAGGTGCCTCACTCCTCCTCCTGCTTGAACGCTGTGCTTCAAGTTAGTAAAAAACACGTTGCCATGAGCTGAGTAGAGCGGAAGATCTCACCAGTGGGTCTAGCTCAGCAACCTTTCATTAAATCTATATACTTTTTGTTTACCCTTTAGGTGAGTAACAAATCGATGGAACACCTGCAGTTTTCAGATTTACTATGTTAGTATTTTTACTGCCTTATTTTTATAGTGGGAAACATGGTAGCTGTCACTAGGTTTATTTTTTTCTGCATTTTTCACAATAAAAAAACATTCCGATTGATTCAGATAAAGATTTAAACCTCAACAGCATTTACATTCATTGTTCTTTTCTGCTTTTTCTTGCCTGCGTCGATCACGTCTGCTTCAAAGGTCAAGTGGCTGACTGACCATTTCAAAGATGGTTATTTTGTCTTATTACAAATGACCTTTGATTGAATGTTTTATTTTTTCAGCTAGCTGATTGTGGTAAATAGTGGCCTGAATTCCTGAAAGAAAAACAGTATACAATTTGTTACATTATATTCCTGCCTAAAGTATCATCCAGGGAATCAGTCAAGGAAGCAAATCAATTGTTCAGAACACTAGATTCCAATGAACAACTCATTAATGTATTCCATGACATTTTGAATAAAGAGCACAGTTTTGAAAGGTTCATCAAAAATCATTAATTCCAGATTTTAAATGGGATGTACCGGGGGGTATGAACACCAGAACAAATATTAAAGGGAAGATAGACACAAAAAGCTGGAATAACTTAATGCGACAGGCAGCATCTCTGGAGAGAACGAATGGGTGATATTTCAGGTCTTGACCCTTCTTCAGACTGAAGAAGGGTCTCGACACGAAACGTCACCCATTCCTTCTCTCCAGAGATGCTGTCTGTCCCGCTGAGTTACTCCAGCGTTTTGTATCTATCTTCGGTTTAAACCAGCATCTACAGTTTCTTCCTACACAAATATTAAAGGGATCCTGTTTTTTATTTCTGTGAATTTATAACCTATGTTATGAAGTACACACGTTCTTTGGTTGCCTGTAAAACTGATGGTGCCGGAATACCAAGCTAGGGGACTTTGTTCGGTTAAGTCCCACCTTGACTCTGAAGGTTGGTGCTTGATTGCCTGAGATGGTTCAGTTGGCAGCACTCTTACCTCTGAGTTTTACAGTCATGAGATCAAATCCCTTCAGTTAGACACAAAAATCTATTCCAACACCCCAGTGCAGGACTCGGGGCACCCTCCGCAGTAGAAAATGTTCCTCTTCAGATGTCTCTATTTATCCTCATGTAAAATATCCCATCTTCTATTGTCCAGTACAAAAATCTGTCTGTTCACTCCATTTTAACAGGATTGGGCAGCATTGGATCTGAGATGCCTTTTATAATTATAGCAATTGTAAGGCAATGATTAAAGAGGTAGATGTGAAGATATTACTTTGACTTTGATGTTTCTATTTATTTATTTTTTATTTGTTAACTTTTCTTCATATTTTAAAATATTTCAGTATATTTTTTTAATGTGCTCTTCAATTTGAATAGGTTTTTAAATGTCTCTGAAAGATCATAGACTTAAAAATCATTAAAATCAATTGCAGCTTTTACTTCCGGCAAAATCCCTCTACCAGCGATGCCGTCCATCAAAGCTTGTCAGGAGTAGGTCAAAGGTTCTGAGTTCTTCCTTGAACCACCAAAGGCACCATGTTGTAAAACCGCACAGCTTGACTCCAGAATACAGACCAGGAATATTGCATGATGTTTCTTTCCCATATTGTGCAAATTAAAATTATCTTGTTTTCTCCAGAATGAAATGCTGAAGAAGGGTCCCAATTGGAAACGTCACCTATCCACGTTCCCCAAGGGTGCTGCCCGACCCTCTGATTTACTCCAGCTCTTTGTGTCTTGTATTGCCCTTTGCCTAATCTCTTCCAATCTACCTCCGAGACACCTTACACACACTTTAACTCTTTAATAACCTTCAGTTCTAGACCCCGAGTCACTAATCTTTACCAAGGATGTCCAGACATTCTATGCCTTTATCCTCCACAGGAAGCCCTCTGTATCTTCTTTGAACAGAAACTCAACCAATTTCCCCCTTCTGACACTCTTCCACCTAGCAGAATATGTCCTCACTCTCAACAACTCTTTCGACTATTCTCACTTTCTCTAAGTTAAAGGTGCAGCCATAAGCACTCACATGGGCCCCAGCGAATGCCTGCCTTTTATTGGTTACTAGACCAAGTGGGACCCGTTGGGTCCCGTCCCCTCCACGCGTGGGGGCGGCCTGCAGCATCACACACACATTAGCCAATCCCTCCCACACACACACACTAACCAGCCCCCACACATACTAACCACCCCCACTGATATTGTATTAATATTTTTCATTCACTCCTTTTACCCCATCCCCTGCCGTATCCACTCACGCATAAACCCCAACTCCCAGGCACAGCTAGAGAGGGAGGGGGGTAGAGAATGAGGGACACAGAGGCACAAAGAAGGAAACAGAGGCACAGAGAGGGACACAGTGGCACAGAGAGAGACACGAGGCACAGAGAGGGACACAGAGGAACAGAGAGGGACACAGAGGCACAGAGAAGGACACAGAGGCAAAGAGAGGGACACAGAGAGGGACACAGATGCAAAGAGAGGGACATAGAGGCACAGAGAGAAACACAGGCACAGAGAGGGACACAGAGAGGCACACAGAGGCACAGAGAGGGTCACAGAGGCACAGAGAGGGACACAGAGAGGGACACAGAGGCACAGAGAGGGACACAGAGATACAGAGAGGGACACAGAGGCACAGAGAGGCACACAGAGGCACAGAGAGGGACACAGAGGCACATGGAGGCACACAGAGGCACAGAGAGGGATACAGAGGCACAGGGAGGGACACAGAGGCACAGAAAGGGTCACGGAGGCACAGAGAGGAACACAGGCACAGAGAGGAATACAGAGCTATAGAGAGGAACACAGGCACAGTGGGACAGAGGCACAGAGAGGGACACTGAGGCACAGAGAGGGACACAGAGGCACAGAGAGGGAGGGGGGAGGGAGGGGCGAATGGGAGCGTGAGGGGGCAGTGAGGGAGCGGGAGGGGGGAGAGAGGGAGGGGATAGAGTTTGAGGGGGGGGGGGGAATCAAGTCGTCACAGGGCTGGTTCCTGAACCTCGCTCCCGGCTCCAGGCTGCAGGCATGGCCCGAATACGGGGATAGTGGTCTGGGCAGTGCGAGCAAGAAGACAGCAGGGTTTTTATCAAAGGTTTTTTGGCAGCGACGGACCGGACCCGAGAGCTCTAGTACAGGGCGTGGCTTACTCGTTCTTCACTCACAGCGTGTGCCGCAGTCTTCAGCTATGATGTTTGGTCTTCAGTCGACAGGGCGACTTTTGTATAACGGAGGTAGGAGGGAGGGGTGGGAAGTGACATCAGTCGCAGCGCGAGCAGACGGCAGGCAGATCCATTGTCACGTCATCAGCAAAAAACAGGCGTTTTGATTTCAAAGTTTGATCGGATTGGTGAAGATTTTTATTACTAGCTCAAGAAATAAAGCACAACATTTTCAGATAAGCCGATTTCGGACTCTGTGGGGTATATCTCTACCGGAATATGTAAAACATTTCCCGTTCGCACTTCGTTTTCTCGAGAAGATATGAAAACACACAAACAAATAAATACACACACACACACACACACACACACACACACACACACACACACACACACACACACACACACACACACACACACACACACACACACACATCCAAGATCAGAGTTTTACAGTTATGCGCATAAGGATGTCGAACAATCCATTTTCCAGGTGTACACAGGCCCTATTCCCCAACTCTTTCTCTGCTACACCCAATAATGGATTTGGGCTGCCTCCTGCACTTGTGCAGAACTCAAGGACTTCATTACCTTCAACACTAACTTCCAACCTGCCCTCACATTCACCTGGACTACCTCTGACACTTCTCTCCCCTTTCTTGATCGCTTTGTCTCCATCACATTGGGAGGGACAATCGAATGACATCTAATATAAACCTACTGACGCAGGCAGTTATCTTGACTACACTTTCTCCCACTGTGCCTCTTTTAAAAATGCTATCCACTACTCTCAATTTCTCTGTCAGATCTGCTTCAAAGATGAGACTTTCCATACAAGGACTTCAGAGTATTGGAGTTTTGCTCCCACTCCTCTCCCCCCCCCCCAATTCAACCCCTTTCTGCCTTCCACAGAGACTGCTGCCTCCGCGACGTCTTGCTTCACTCATTCCTTCCCACCCAAACCACCCCCTCCCCAGCTATTTTCCCCTTCAACTGCAGGAGATGTAACATCTCTCCTTATACATCCTCCCTCGACTCCATCTAGGAATCCCAGCAATCCTTCGAGGTGAGCCAGAGGTTCACATGTGCCTCCTCTAACCTCATCTATTGCATCCGGTATTCCCGATGCAGGCTCTTGTACATCAGTGAGACCAAGCGTAGATTCGGCAACCATTTTGCTGACAACATTATGCTCGTACGCTCGGTCCTCCAAGGCCTACTGGATCTCAAGCTTGCAAACCATTTTAACTCCCCTTCCCATTCCCATACTGACCTTTTAGTCCTGTCCTCCTCTATTGCCAGAATGAGGCCACACACATTTTGCCGGGGTATCTTACAACCGACCGACTTCTCCAATTTTAGGTAACTTCTATGACCACCTCACTTCCCTCTCCACTTTACACCCCTCCCCCCCCCACCCAACACACCCCCCCCTGCCTTTTTACTCCCTATACTCCTTTTCCATGAACTCTGACTGACCTTGCACCAGTTTCCCCCACTCCACTCCACCAAAATTTAGTTAATGAACTTCACAGTTCACAACTATGTAACCCTCTTGGGCTCTCACCTGCATCTATAATCTGCCTATCAAGGAACCTCCTCACCTGATGTTATCTGTTGCCAGCCATGAATTGTTCTGCCTCTTTTTGCTTCCATTTTTCCCCCTCCACCTACTACAATCAGTCTGAAGATGGGCCCCAACTCAAAACGTCATCTGTCCAATTTCTCTGGTGATTCCGCCTGACCTCCTGACTAACATCTCCAAGCTTGCGGATGACACAAAGCTGGGGTGCAGTGTTAGCTGTGAGGAGGATGCAAGGAGGCTGCAAGGCTGCAAGCTGCAAGGTGACTTGGATAGGTTGGGTTAGTGGGCAAATGCATGGCAGATGCAGTATAATGTGGATAAATGTGAGGTTATCCACTTTGGTGGCAAGAAAAGGAAAGTAGACTATTATCTAAATGGTGGCCGATTAGGAAAATGGGAGATGCAACGAGACCTGGGTGTCATGGTGCACCAGTCATTGAAAGTAGGCATGCAGGTGCAGCAGGCAGTGAAGAAAGTGAATAGTATGTTAGCATTCATAGCGAAAGGATTTGAGTATAGGAGCAGGGAGGTTCTACTGCAGTTGTACAGGGCCTTTGTGAGACCACACCTGGAGTATTGTGTACAGTTTTGGTCTCCTAATCTGAGGAAAGAAATTCTTGACATAGAGGGAGTACAGAGAAGGTTCACCAGACTGATTCCTGGGATGGCAGGACTTTCATATGAAGAACGACTGGATAGACTCGGCTTGTACCCGCTAGAATTTAGAAGATTGAGGGGGGATCTTATTGAAACTTACAAAATTCTTAAGGGGTTGGACAGGCTAGATTTAGGAAGATTGTTCCCAATGTTGGGGAGGTCCAGAACACGGGGTCACAGTTTAAGGATAAGGGGGAAGTCTTTTAGGACCGAGATGAGAAAAACATTTTTCACACAGTGGTGAATCTGTGGAATTCTCTGCCACAGAAGGTAGTTGAGGTCAGTTCATTGGCTATATTTAAGAGGGAGTTAGATGTGGCCCTTGTGGCTAAAGGGATCAGGGGGTATGGAGAGAAGGCAGGTACAGGATACTGAGTTGGATGATCATATTGAATGGCGGTGCAGGCTCGAAGGGCCAAATGGCCTACTCCTGCACCTATTTTCTATGTTTTCTATGTTACTCCACCATTTTGTGTCTTTCTTTGAGTCTTCTCTTGTAAACCAGCATCTACAGTTTGTTGTTTTTACAGTGACATTTTCAAGTTGTTTTGGGTTACAGGGCCGTATCAGGCTTCAATCTCCCATATGCCCTGATACAATTAAATTGTCGTTCCAGGCCCAACCTGGACAACCTGAAACAAACAAAATTGTTGGGCAGGTAAATTAACACCCCACCTTCATCTTAAGTGACATCCTTGTTATTGTAACAACCATCTGATGGGCCACATTTTGATCAGATATCCATGGCGTTGCAATTGCCAAAGTCCTAGCATCTGAGCCCTTGGTTTAGCATCCTGAAATCGTCACACACCCTCCTTAGCATTCAATCATTGCTGGCCATATGATACCAAAGTCCCATGACCTCGGTACAGGGTGAGTCACATATTTGTAACAAGAGGCCACAAATTGAAATGGGACATTGCTGGGGCCAACCAACAGGTCTGCACGAATGGACTAGAATTTCTCGGCAATAATATCTCTGTGTAAAATTAAGATCCTAGATTATAACAATTGGTTTAAACTGCATAAAGTTTTATATTAGTGAAACAGAGCTGTTTCATTAAGCAAATTTGCACAGTGCACCATTTTCACCATTTCATATGAAGCCCTCTATTATCAGAAGTATAATTTCTATGTTAGACACATGATTGTTGTCCAAGTCCTGTCTAAACTTAAAATATCTTCACTTGCTCGCGATGTTCTATTTGTGGAGTCATGATTTTATCAGAGTTTCAGGCTATGTAACATTGAAACCTTTATTTTTCATCCTTGTTACACAAGGGAAAATCGACACTCTGGAATAAGGTAAGTTACTTTGCTGGAAGGCACCTCTCTTGTAGTACACACTTCACATTAATGCTGGGAAAGCAAAAGAAAATCCCATATCTTATGTTTTGTGTTCAGGATTTACACAGGGCTCAAAATACCTTACCCTTGAGTGAGGATCAGATAACCTATATAGCTGGGGTCAGCTTGATGAGCTGTCTATCATGACCTAAGTATCAACTGCTCAGATTTACTTAGTTACATTGCATTGATTTTTGGTTGTAACTTGCATTTGATCCTGTTTCTATTAGCAGGCAAATCCAGGTCCAAGCCTTTAATCCCTGAAAGTATCAGTCAAGGGAGGAAGATAAAAAACTATGAAGCATCTTGGATTAGTCATCAGAGATTTCACTAAATGTGGGCACCATTCTGAAAACCTTAAGTTGTTTTATATGCTAAATGGGATAAATACTTTGTCTCCTGCATACACATGGAAGAGAAAGCAGGATGTCAGTACTGAATAGTAATCATATTATTTAATATTTTGCTTGTAGAGGGGATATATAGCCTTTTTAAATTATATTGATCGTGAAAGTTAAAATAATACATTTCTTTATCTCGAGGAGGAAGCTAGCGTGAAATCTTTTCCAGTTTAAATTAGTTAACATTTCTGTTCAAGACAGCCTCCCTTCTGTGTCATAGATTTGTATGAATTTCTATACACAATTGCAAATAAAGTAATTTTACGCAAATCCATTAAGTACCCATGTAAACTAAGGGCAAGACATTAGATATTAAAGCATGGGGTTGTCAATTGCAACTTGGGCTCACAGCCATACAGAATCCATACATCCCTGGATTTGAAATGCTTATTGAACTAAGGTCAAATTGTAAGATAGTTATGTCTACAAAAGTTTATTTTCATCCCATCATCGTAATCATGGAGAGCATGAGGAAGATGTGGCAAGTACGCTGATCATTTGGGTATAATCTATTGTACAATAATATAATGTATTAAACTAATCAGAATCAGAATCAGAATCAGAATCAGTATGCCGTTTATTGTCATTTAAACACAAGATTCAAACAAAATTACGTTAATCAGCTCATGACAGAAACTTTCTACTGGGAAAAGCATTGAATATCGACATTGTTTTTTACATCATTATTAATAAGAATTTGCAGCCAAGCCAGAGTGTAAGAAGACAAAAAAAAGATATCCAAAATGTATTTTTAAAAATATGGGAGTTTCAAATAATGAAGGACAAAAACATCACTTTGCATGGTTGTCCTTGGATTATACTTATTGAATGGATTTAAGTTGACTCTAGTCTTCTATAGTGTTGTTTAAGTATTAGGTCATTCTTTGGATTGCAATAGAATATAGGATTCGTATTTGTGTACAATTTAAGTCAGAGGACCTGCCAGAATATTTGACATGTTAATTATACATCTGACCTACAGTACTGTGCACATATTATGCATGCAATGATAGCCATCCAGCAACTCTCCTGTCGTTGAGAGAAATGTACAAATTTCTTCTACGGTTATTTGTTATTTATTATTGTCACTCTCCCTTGGTGCATGTGACAACAATAAAGGGATAGCATTATCAAGTTTATACAGCTTCTCCCACACTGGCAATGTGAAAATAATTGGACAACTTTATTTGTGTTAAAAATATCTTCAATGAGTTAATGGTTTCAAAGGCGATTGGGCTAGTGATTACATCACGGTTACAAATGTAGAGCTTAATTTAAATGTATTATTCAATTAATTTTATTTTAAAACTGTCACTCATAAAAAACAACATATTTAAACCTGACTCTTTAAGTAAGGTATTCATTTTGACATAACCATTTCTAGAATGTAGAATTGTATCTGTATAGCTTGTTCAGTTCATCAGTGCAAATGGGATAGAAATGTATCTTTGTAGAAACAACGAACTGCAGATGCTAGTTAATACACAAAAGGACACAAAGTGCTGGATTAACTCAGCAGGTCAGGCAGCTTCTCTGGAGAATATAGATACAGTAGGTGACATTTCAAGTCAAGGCCCTTCTTCAGTCTCTTATCTAAAGATCCTTATCTAAAGGGTGGAATCTGTGGAATTCTTTGCCACAGAAGGCTGTGGAGGTCCAAGTCAGTGGATATTTTAAAGACAGCGATAGATAGATTCTTGATTAGTATGGGTTCTGAGGTTATGGGGAGAAGGCAGGAGAATGGGGTTAAATAGATCAGCCATGATTGAATGGTGGAGTAGACTTGATGGGCCGAATGGCCTAATTCTTCTCCTATCACATATGACCTTATGACCCTTATTTTTGGTTGCTTGCTAAAGTTAAAGGTGTAATATAGCAGATTTTGGGCATAGTTCTTTCTTCCCCAAATTCATATCCATTGAATACAACTTTTGCAAGTGGAGTGTGTTCTACTTGTTCATATATTGCCTGTTCAGCGTAAATTACTTTAAAGATATTCCCTTCCTTCATACATCCAAATTTGTAGTTCAATTTCAAAGTACAGGAGGATCTCAACGGGAACTGATCAGTGTTCAGATAGGCCCCGACAACAAAATGTCATCTGTCCATTTTCCTCCATAAATACTACCTCACTGCTGACCTCGCTCCAAGGCTTTTGCTCAAGGTTCCAGCATCTAGGACATCCAGAAATTTTGTATCTTTTGATGTTCAATTTGCTTGTTCTGGAAGCCACCAAACATATCTACACCTACATGAGATTTCATTGCAAATGCTTACATGGATAACCATTCAGAATTGGTTTCATCTCCAGCAGATATCATTTGATCAGCATGAGTACTTCAGATTTTGTCACCAATTTTGACCAAATATCACTTGATTTCACAAAGTACTAGATCCTTCCTCTCTCTCTCGTAATCTTGACTCAGCTGTGAAGAATTAAAGAAATAAGCGCACTGTTTTCATGCAACATAATATATATAGCCCTCAGCTCAGTACGAAACAGAACACTCTTGGACTCAGTGGTGAGTCCTGATATGGAGCAAAGGGTTTCAAATGTGGCTTGGTTTGACCTCCATTTTGTTCTGTTGGCCCGAGAATGTACATCGTAGTGAATTCCCAGAAGAATGTCATCGCAATCCCAAAGTGCCAAAGTAGGCTGTAATTGGCAGTAACTGAGAAAATGTACTTACATTATCCAGCTCCTCCATTGTATAAAAGTGACCACAAAACCAACTGTGGTCTCCTCAAACCGCCAAGTAACAACCCCCCTCTGATTCTACTCTCCTCAACTCTGGTCCTGCTTCCTATAACCCTCCCTCCATCTTCCTCCACTCCCCTGATGGTTTTGGCTAGCCTCCTGATGTCCTAGCACAGTGAAGAAACAAATAGCTACTCCAGAACTTTTGCACTATTCTACTCTACCTTTCAGGGCACTGATATTTCTAGTCAGATAAGTATAATTCCTAGGGTCTTAAGAAGGGTCTGTCCTGAATCGTCATCTGTCCATTCCCTCCACTGATACTGCCTGACCCATTGAGTTCTTCCAGCACTTTGTGTTTTGCTCAAGATTCCAGCATCTACAATTTCTTATGCCTCCAAGTTGTCATCCTTATTGGAAATTATTGAACATGATTCATTAATATCATAATCTAATACTTGATTTTTGTTTTTGTTTGAGGAACTTCATGAAATTTGAGAAGCATAGCAAATTAATGCTGCATCCCTTTTGCATCATAATACGTGAACTTATTTTTAGAGACAAGATATCAGTTTCCTTTTTTGTTACTAATGCAATGCCGCTTCAGAAATAAAATAGTTAATATTCTAGTCTTGAAGAATCCTGTTCATTTCTGCAATTTCTGACACCAGCAGTTTTGCTCAGCTGGAAGCACTCAAAAGCTGCTGCAGATGCAAAAGCGAGTGAACTTTCTGGCATTCCACAATCATAATTAGAGTTGCAATGTCCTTTGGAAAAGGTCAGGAAATTAAATATGTAAGGGCAAACAAGGGACAACCAACTCTAAATGAATAGAAACTCAATAGGTCAGACATCAAACACAAACAGATGAGCAGCATTTACAATTAAATTGTTATATCTGTAATGGATACATTTCCAACCACTATTTTCTATTTAATATAAAAACAGAAATGACTGGAAACACTCAGTAAGTCAGGCAGTATCCATAGAGAGAAAAACAAATCTAATACTTCAGGTCAATGATCGTTCATTTCAATTGGGGAAAGCTGGAAATCAAACGCGTTTTGGGGGTTGGGGGTAGAATGGGGGTTGGTCGAGAGAAAGAGGGAAATGTCTATGTATATGTGGAGATCTGGAGAGAATGAATGACACAATAAGTAGTGATGCTCACTGAATGGGAATTGAAGGCTTGTTACCTGTTACTCATCCATCCAGAGGAAATTTAATCATGTGACACACAATCGAGAGAGGAAAAATAAAGCAATGGTGAAATTATGTGTTACAAAATTCTATGGTTGCTGGAAATCTGAAATAAAAGAGAATAATCAAAATACTCGGCAGATCATTTGCAAATTGCTGACTACAGGTGCTGCCGGTATGGAGTTTGTACATTCTCTCTGAGACCTGCGTGGGCCACAGTGGCTCATTGGTAGAGTTGCTACCTTATGGCGCTTGCCATGACTGCGTGGGTTTTCTCCGAGATCTTTGGCTTCCTCACACACTCCAAAGAGGTATTGTAGGTTAATTGGATTGGTATGTGTAAAATTATCCTTAGTGTGTGTAGGATGGCGTTAATGTGTGGGCATCGCTGGTTGGTGCAGACGCGGTGGGCCGAAGGGCCTGTTTCCATGCTATATCTCTAAACAAAACTAAACTAAACTAAACTAAACTAAATCAGACAACATCAGTAAAAAGGGGAAAAAAAACTGATGTGATTCCCTTTCATTAGTACAGGCCAGTTCTGATGCAAACATGTGAGGCTGGTATCCAAATTTGTTCATTGCAATGTTGAGACCTGCGGGCTGGAATGTATCAGGTCAGAATATGAGACGTCACACCTCAAACTCACTTTGGGCTTCATTGGAACAGAGCACGGGTCCAAAGACAGAGAGGTTGGAATATGTGGGGTGGAGACTTAAACTGACATTCAACTAGAATGGACAGAAGATCAAGGTCACTGTTGTGGATTGAAAGAGGTTGTACTACAAAGTTGTGACAGAAATTACCATAGAGTGGAGACAACAATATGAGCACCAAATGCAATAAACTAAAGTAGAAAAGATACATGGAAACAGCTGCTTCACATGGAAGGATTGTCTGAGTCATTAGATGGTGGAAAGGGATACAATAAAAGTGTGGCTGTTGCATCTCCTACAGGTGCATAGTAAAATGTCAGGAGAAGGGGAATTGATTGTGGGAAATAGTTCCATTTGAAGCTGATAAGGAATAGGCAGTGAAGTTGTCTTTTGTGGTAGCACCACAACAAAGATGACAAACATTACAGAGGATGATCCTTTGAATGTAGAGACTGGTGGGATGGAAGAGGGGTTGCACCTTATCTTTGCTTTGGAAGATGGGATGGGAGCAGAGTGCAGGAAATGCAACAGATCTGGAACTCATGCTGATGGGAAGCCATCTGGAGTTGTGTCTGATGTTGATATCAGAACAGACATGACTGAGCATGAGAATGGAATGGATTTTTGTTTTTCGATTTGCTATTCAAAAAAATCAAATGCATAGCCTTTGGATGGATAGAGGCTTCTATTTTTGGCAAGCAACGTCCACTGAGTGACAGAAGAAGCGAGAAAATACTGCCAGAAACACAGTTATCCACATGTGTCAGTGAAAGGTTGACTTATGCTTTCTCACATCCTGCAACAGAACAGGAGGCATTTGTGAATAGTGTATGTTTATTACTGACGATGCTTACAAATTGCCATTTGCCATGATTGCTGGCTCCCTGTACAGCTTGCTTTAGATAAATAAAAAATAACCAAGGGCTGGCTAGTTGAAAGGCGTTAGCTACAAGTCTGGGGGGAAGTCATTTTGAACATGCTGTTTACAATTTCACTTGAATTGTTTTTGGTAGGTGACCATGATTTCTGCCTGAAGCTCTAACTAATAACTTCTGTGCCACATTCACAAACACAGAGCAAGAATCAATATAGAAGGCATGCCATGCTACAACGTAGAGCATACTTCTGAAATTTGGAATAGGTTTTATTTCATTTGATCATTGTGCAGAAAGATAGCCACATATACCCCAAAATGCAGAAGCAAATATTTAGTTTAGTTTATTGTCAACATGTGTAATAAGGTAGAGTGAAAAGCTTTTATTTGCGTTCTAACCATGTTTCTAGGATGCAAGCAGAAGCCTCCACATGGCATATCTCGGGCAATGCTGATGACAGAAACTGTACCACAGTGACTGACTGAAGTAGCCAATTCTGCAACCACCGACCGTCAACTGTCACTGACCGACCTGAAAGACGTAATATAGAAGATGGCCGGACACGAGGAAGAAGAACCATGTTTCTCTTCTGATAATAACTTTTACCATTTTAGCTCTGCAATTGTAGTCATAGAATAATGAAGCATAGAAATAAACCCTTTGGCCACCTAGGCCACCTGGGCTCTGGGTACTGGTATTCCCTCCCTACATCTCCCATCTCATTGCTTTTTTCACCTCTTTCATTACACTCCCTAAAACCTATCTCCTTGATCAAACTTCATGGTCATCTATTGCAATACCTGCTGCTGTGGTTAAGTGGCAACCTTTAGTTTGATAACCTTGAGACATTTTTGCATGTTAAATATCCCAGATAAATAGAATTTGTTATTGCTTTAGGATGTAGAACATAGAACATTACAGCACAAGGACATGTCCTGCAGTCATGGTGTCTGTGCTGAACACAATACCAATTAAAACTAAGCCCAATCTGTGTGAATATGGTCTATATACATTGCCTGTGAACATCCAAATGCCTCTTTAGAATTGCTAACATATGCTTCTGCCACTTTTCCTGGCAGCGAATTCCAAGTATCTATCTATCTATCTATCTATCTATCTATCTATCTATCTATCTATCTATCTATCTATCTATCTATCTATCTATCTATCTATCTATCTATCTATCTATCTATCTATCTATCTATTTTCTCATCTTGTGTGCATGTGCGTGAATGTTTTGTATCTTCCTCAAAAAGCTATGCGATAGTGCTTAAAATGTTACATATTCTAACACATTTTTGCCATCCATGCTTTCACTTTAAGATTTCATCCTATAGTTCACGAGTTATTCATGATTATAGTTTTATAAAAGCCAAACACCGCTTCTCACAGAGAGTCTTTTTTCCAGCAGCTTCCAGTGATGATGTCTCAATGCCATCTCACAGACGTCCAATCACAATGGATCTAATTTACAAATGACATCACAATAGGATATTGCCAATGGTAACCACAGCTTCTCACACAGAGCCTTTTTCCAGCAGCTTCCAGTGAAGATGTCACAATGCCACTCACAATGCACCAATCACAATGGGCTCTCAAACTGCCAAGTGCCACAATGACATCACAATGGGATGTTGCCAACGGTAACCACAGCTTCTCACAGAGAGCTTTTCCAGCAGCTTCCAGTGATGATGCTATATTTCACGTTATTGTTGATTAAAGCTTTAAGAATGCGAACTTTAACAAGATTTTTACTGTTAAAATCCTTCCTGCCAGCTTCCAACACACTTCGATACAAAGTTGCAAGACTGGAACACTCTGAACCTTTCACCTCAATAGGATGTCACAGCAAGTGCTTCAACACAAGGGGGAGGGCAAATTGGTATTGCAATTGGGACTGCTACGGCAGGCAGGGGAAGTGCAATTGGAATTTTTTTAAAGTCCACTGCTGGGGGAGGCAGGGGAGTGCTTGAATCTTTCATTTGGGAACAGGTTGAGTTGGAGGACCACACCTCCCATGGGGGCTATGGGTTAGTGGTGCAATATTGCATTGGGGAACGGGTTGCATTGGGAGATCAGGCCTCCTGTGTGACAGAGACCCAACGGGTCCCACTTGGTCTAGTTATATATATAACCACTGGTCAGAGACCTCCAGTCAGAATAATATCCCATCACCACCATCCTCTGTTTTCTATGACCAGACAGAATTTGAATCTAAGCCACCAATTCTCCATGGCTCCCATGTGGCTTAACCTTTTGGATCACCCTACCATAAGGGATACTGTTGAATGATTTACCAAAATACCTGGAGACAATATCCACTAGTCTGCCATCGTCAATCACCTTCATCACCTCTTCAAACATCACAATCAAGTTTGTAATGCTTAACCTCTCCTATACAAAGCCACGCAGTCTATCACTAAAAGACCAGGCTTTACCAAATGCAAGTAAATAAAATCCCTTAGGTCTGATGTAAGGTTTACACCTCCTATAATTTTCTGGTTAGTTTCTATTGCCCTTCTTAAACAAACAAATAATTTTGGCTGGTAGACAAAAATGCTGGAGAAACTCAGCGGGTGCAGCAGCATCTATGGAGCGAAAGAAATAGGCAACGTTTCAGGCCAACGTTTCGCTCCATAGATGCTGCTGCACCCGCTGAGTTTCTCCAGCATTTTTGTCTACCTTCGATTTTCCAGCATCTGCAGTTCCTTCTTAAATAATTTTGGCTATTATCCCATCATTTGAGACCTTACCTGTGTGTAAAGGTCTCTGCCGGTGCCCTAGCCAGTGCCTTCTTTTTACACTCTTCAAATCCTCGGATAGATCCCATCAATCTCTGGGACTTGTTCATCAAAACACACAACATCTTCATCGTGTTATCACATGCCCTAGAATGTCAGCATAACCTTCCCTGGTCATTCTGTCCTCCATGTCATTCTAAGGATATTGTTTTTCCTCTTGGTCCATGCATAATTTCCCTCCTTTGTCCTTTTGTGGATCTGATGTCTCCTTAGCTACCCTCTTGTATTTAATGCATGTACAAAGTGCCTAGGATTTCTCTTTAGTCCTACTTGGCAAAAACATTTCATCTGTAGAAAGAGAAACAACTATAACACTTCAAGTTAGACCCTTTAATGGAGCTGGGAAAATATTCTTTACATCTTCCACATAATGAACATATTAGACTGTTAAGGGCCTGTCCCACGAGCATGCGACAAGCGCAACCTAACGTGGTCGCTTGAGCCGTACGGCCTCGCGGGGCCTGTCCCACTTTGATCGCCGGAGCCGTAAGGAGTTGTGCGGAGCTGGTCCCGACATCACGCCGAGCTTCGAAAAACTGACACTGTCCAAAAATTCTGCGCGGCAACGACCTGCCGGCCCGCAGCCACATTGAGGCCGTACGCACGGCCTCGACAGATGTGCACAGCGTCTTGACGCCGTATGCAGTGTCTTGACGCTGTACGCAGCGTCTTGACGCCGTACGTCACGAGCGAACTTCCCGCAGACTTTGCTCGAACTTCACGTCAACTCGTACGGGATCACTCGACCTCCGCGCGGCCTCCGCTTCCAGTTTGGTCGCGCTCGCCGCATGCAGTCGCATGCTGGTGGGACTGGCCCTGTACGGGGATCACTCGACCTCCGCTTGGCCCCCGCGCAGCCCCCGCTTCCGGTTTGGTCGCGCTTGCCGCATGCAGTCGCATGCTCGTGGGACAGGCCCTTAATGGTATTTCAATTTAGATTAGGGGTTCATGTAATAATTAAGGATAAAACAGCATTATGGATCAGCACAGTGGCACAGCTGGTTGAACGAGTGCTTCAGACACAGCAACCCAGGTTTAATCCTGACCTCTAGTGCTGTCTTCATGAAGTCACATGTTCTCCCTTTGCCTTTGCGGTTTCCTCCAGGTGCTCCAAATTCTTTCCACATCCCAAACACAGATTGGTTGTTAGGTTAATTGACCACTGCAATTTCCCCAGAGTAAATTTTGGAAACGTTGATGGGAATGTGAGGAGAACGAAAAGTGCTTATGTAGGATTAGTATAAATAGAAACTTGATGTTGAGCATGGATGAGAAACCAAAATGCCTGGTTCTGTACTGTATATTCTATGCCTCAAAATGAAGGATCAAACTTTTAGTGAACTCACAGATTCATATGGTAAGTTAGCATGGATGTATTTGTTGGCACGGGGCCTATAATCGCTAGAGTTTAGAAGAATGAGGGAGGACCTCATTGAAACATACAGAATAACAAAACGCTTGGATATAGTGGATGTGGAGAGGATGTTTCCATTAGTGGGAGAGTCTAGAACTAGAGAGCATAGCCTCTGAATTAAAGGACGTTATTTTAGGAAGGAGATGAGGTGAAATTTATTTAGTAAGAGGGTGGTGAATCTGTGGAATTCTTTGCCACCAAAGGCTACAGAGGCCAAGTCACTGGATATTTTTAAGGCAGAGATAGATTCTTGATTAGTACAGGGGTTAGAGGTTATGGGGAGAAGGCAGGAGAATGGAGTTAGGAGGAGAGATAGATCAACCATGATTGAATCGTGGAGTAGACTTGATGGGCCGAATGGCCTAATTATATTCCTATTCCATATCACCTTATGACTAGTCCTTCAACTCAACTTGCCCATGCCAAGGAGACTATCAAGTTGCCTACTGGAACTAGTACCATTTAACTGCATCCTCGTTATTTTATAAACCTCCATTAGATGACCCCTCAGCTTCCTTCACTCCAGGGAAGGCAGGTCCAGCCTATTCCTAGTACCAATTCTTGTCCTGCAGCCTCAGAAACATCCTGTGAATCTTCTCTGCACTTGCTCTAGCGTTATCACAGCCTTCCCATAGAATGACGACTAGAACCACACCATACTCCAGGTATGTTCTCACCAATGTCTTGCACAGCTGTAAAATGAATGGGAAGATTTGTCAAAACTTTGCATTAGCCAGTTCGAACCACTGTCAGTATTCTGTGAATTTTCAGAGCCACTAGACCAAGGGGGACCATTTGGGTCCCGTCCCCTCAACGCGCGGTTGTGGAGGGAGGGGTGGCCTGTGGCATCACACACACACACACAAACACACTAACGACTTCCACACACACACACAAACCACCCCCATTGATATTATATTAATATTATTCATTCACTCCTTTTATCCCATCCCCTGCCCTATCCACTCATGCATTGCCCCCAACTCACAGGTGCAGCTCGAGAGGGAGGGGGAGGGGTAGAGAGAGACAGACACAGAGGCACAGAGAGGGACACAGAGGCACAGAGAGGGACACAGGGGCACAGAGAGGGATACAGAGGCACAGAGAGGGACACAGAGGCACAGAGAGGGACACAGAGGCACAGACAGGGACACAGGGGCACAGAGAGGGACACAGAGGCACAAAGAGTGACAGAAGCGCAGAGAGGGTCACAGAGTGAGACACAGAGGCACAGAGTGAGACACAGAGGCACAGAGAGGGACATAAAGGGGGACACAGAGGCACAGAGAGGGACACAGAGGCACAGGGGGGGGCACAGAGGTACACAGAGGGGTACACAGAGGCACAGAGGGGTACACAGAGGCACAGAGGGGTACACAGAGGCACAGAGAGGGACACAGAGAGGGACACAGAGGCACACAGAGAGGGACACAGAGGCTTAGAGAGGGACATAGAGGCACAGAGAGGGACACAGAGGCACAGAGAGGGAGAGAGCAAGAGGGTAATGGGGAGCGGGTATGTGTCAACCAAATGACTGCGTGTTCAGCGACTTCAGTCCAGAGCCCGAAAGTTAGGGCTCATCGCAGGGGAGGGCTGGTTCGCTCGAGTGCAGAGATAGAGAGAGGGCTGCGGGCGGACATGGAACTGAGGGAGGCCGCTGCCGGGTGGGCGGTCATGGACCCAAGGACTTCGAGCGCGGGGCGGACAGCCGGCCGAGCAGGGCCGATTGCGAGCAGGTAGGTCCACGGCGAGTGGGCGGGACCAGGGCGAGCGGACGGGCGGGGCCAGGACGAGCGTGGGGGGCGACGGTGAGCGGGAGGAGATAAAAGGACTGCGAGTCGAGGGGGGGGGGGGTACATTTCTACCGGAATATGGAAAAATATTCCCGTTAGCGCGTAGTTTCTTCAAGTAGATGTGATCACACACAAACAAATAAAGACAGACACACACACACACACACACACACACGCACGCACGCACGCACGCACGCACGCACGCACGCACGCACACACACACACACACACACACACACACACACACACACACACACACACACACACACACACACACACACACACACACACACACACACCCAAGATCAGAGTTTTACAGTAATAAGGATAGGTTTGTCTAAGTAGAGAAAAGATAATATACACGAATCAAAAGTTTGGGAGAAAAATGTTTGCATGAATCAGTCGAGTTAGTTTGCCTGGATTAGTTGAAAAATGAAAAATGAATCCTACATAAGTAGCATTTTATACTCCTCAAGGGGCTGTCCCACTGCGGCGACCTAATCTGCGAGTTTAGAAGAGTTTGACCTTGACTCAAACTTGTATCATGGTCGACACATGGCCTTGGAGTTCCTATGAGGTCACTGGAACTCTCCTTCATGCTCGAGGGAAGTTCCCAAAATACTCGCGGCCTCAGCTAGGTCGCGGAAAATTGTTCAGCATGTTGAAAAATCTTCCGCGAGTAAAATTTTGTCTGCATGGTTCTTTTTAACTCGTAGTGCAGTGGAGTGGGGTCGATATTTAGTTACAGGCAGTCGAGGGCAGCCGTAGGCAATCTCCTTCGCTGACCAGGCATTTTAATTGGCTCATTGGAGTTTTCAGAACCAATGAAAACCGACCGGTAGGTAAAATGCCCGCTAAACTTTATTAAACATTGTCTGACTTCTTAAAAGTGTCTCCACTCCTTCTCCCCTCTCTCCCCCCTCTACCCCCCTCACCCCCCCTTCTCTCCCCTTCTCTCCACTTCCCTTCTCTCCACTTCCCTTCTCTCCCCTTCTCTCTCCTTCCCCCCGCGCTCTCTAAAGGACAACGTACACTGTGCAGTCGTCTTTTACTTTCCTCTTCATCACGGGTGTGAATGTCAGGCAGCGCTCCCCCGCTTTCCCTGGCCCCCACCTTTGCGATGTGTTTGTGTGTGTGTGTGTGCAGTCAGTTGATCCAGCTCGCGGTTTCATCGCTGACGGTCGATCCAGCTCCAGGTTTTCCAGGCGAATGCCCTCGTGCTTGAAGGTCGAAGACACTCTTCTGAACTCGCGGATTAGGTCGCCACAGTGGGACAGCCCCTTCACATTCCATTGTGACGTTATCAGCTCATTTATTTTCTAAGTTATTGGACATTTTTGAACATTTTCAGAAATAAGAAATAAAGCTCAACATTTTCAGGTAAGCCAATTTTTGACTCCAGGGGGTAAATCTCCACCGGAATATGTAAAACTATTCCCGTTAGCGCGTTGTTTCTTCGAGTAGATGTGATCACACACAAACAAATAAATGCACACACACACACACACGCACGCACACACACACACGCACGCACACACACACACACACACACACACACACACACACACACACACACACACACACACACACACACACACACACCCACACACACACACACACACACACAGATTACACAGTTAGTATTTTGCTGCTAACTCAGTAAATGGTGTTGCATAAGCTCACATACTACTCTGTATGCTGTGCAAACCTTTTGACAATAGTCACACAAGAACATAGAACAATACGACACAGGAACAGACCCTTTGGCCCATAATGTGTGAGCCAAATTATGCCAATATAAACTAATCTCTGCCTGCATGTGATTCATACCTCTCAATTTCCTGCATGTCCACATGCTGATTTAAAAGTTGCTTAAATGTCACCTTAAAGAAGAAATAGTAATTGCTTTTTTGCATAACTGCCAAAAGAGCAGCAATTAACTGGGGCATTTAATGTACAATTTCTATTCCTTTTAAGGTGAATGTTAAAACGACATGATGTGCAGAAATATTCAATGTCCATTGGTTGAAAAAACACAAAATATAATTTAAAGGGGAGATCTACTATGGGTTCAGTAGCTTGGCAATGGATCAATGGTGGGCAGTGGAGTAAGGGCAGGAAATGTGTAAAAATCAGGTTAACAGAAGGCCATAAAGGTTTCAAAGTTTATAATGAGCATTCTCAAAACATGCTGTAGATGAATGGGATAAATCGCTACAATCGTTTGGAAATCACGAGCCTGAGGTAAATTAAAAAATTACAAGTAGTTTGGCATAAAATGCCACAGGCCCTCTTTCATTCCCTTACTACGAGGCAACATTAAATGGATGCATTTGGTTACATGCCTGTACTGTCCTCTTAACAAAGAAAGCTTATTAGTCCACAAATGTTTAAATATTATCAGACCATTCACTGCAATAATTATGGTCATTCAATATTCTCTTTGAATTTCTATCAAATTTGTTGTACAACAGATATGGAGGACCTGGGCTTTGCTTGCACCTAAACTGTCCTCTTCCAGTTGAAGGCATTGTATCCAACTCAGACTTGTTTCTTTATATGCTAGAAGTGTGTGTAATAGGACTGATGTTTCCAATTATCATGTTGCATCATTGCCATGATAAATCTGTGCCAGATTATTGAAGATGAATGGAGGATTTATGTGGCCTAATGTGATTGATAAAAATACACCTATTGATGCTCCTGAACACATCATTAGTGATGTAACCTGCGGTCATTGGGTGTTTCGGGTTTTTCAACATCAGACACCATCACCCAGGTGACCCAGCCATGGTTGATCAGACCACGACTTGTGTTCAGGTGGCATTCGAACCTCCCCATGGACCTCCTCTCCTGATCCAGAGCCATCTCGAGGCTTTCTCCACTGCCTCTGTGGTGTTCTTGATGGCTCTTCTCCTCTCCATTCTGTTGATACCCAGTGCACTCAAGGCTTTGTAGAGTGATTGCCCTGCAAAACCTCAGCAGCCAACCACGATGGGCATACACCTTGCCTTCCAGCCCTGCTTACGTCAGTCTATGACCAGCTCTTCGTACTTGTTCTTCTTAGTATACCCTACTAAGCCTAATGAAACAGAAAGTTGTCGAATGTGGGTGAACTTCTGGAATGTGTTAATACAATCCCAGATACCACCCTCACATACTACATCGATAAATAATGCTCTAGACTGTGAATTTTGCACTGATTTAATGGATTTGCATGAGGTTAGATCAACTGACAACTGCTCTTCTGGGCATGACTTAACGTTACAGAACTTCTTGTGCACTGATTTTGTTTGTTATTTTCATCAGTTCTTGCAGAAGAGAAGTAATTTGGCCACCTTACTGTGGTGTTGCCTTGGATGAGCACTAACATGGGGCATGGTGTCTGTTATCAAAATAATTTAATGACATTGGATTGTACTGAGCCCAGGAATGAAGATGGTTTCCCGTAAAACCTGCTAAACATTATTACTATTCTTCATCATTGTGTAATTGTTAATGAGGCCTTACATATTTCTTATCCTTATAATGTGCTATCTGGCACAATCCCAATAAATATATTGTAAAAAAGGTAAACTGTACAACATAAACCAATCATTCCTGCAGCCCAATTCCCTGTGATTTAAACAGTTGCCAACACATTCCCTCAGTATTGTCTGACTTATCAGTAGTCTGTGGAGAATACACATCGGGACCTTGTTCACCTCTTCCATCAGTTTATTAAAAGATGGGGATCAGCAGTTTTATGATAACTAAATAAATCATTGATTAACTGACACACTCCAGGCAGGATTCTGTTCTGTACATTCTCTCTCCACAGTTTAACTTGAGTGTCTTACGCAGATATGGAAAGATATTGATAACATATTTTGCACTCAGCTTATAAAGCTTAAGAGGGCTTTTGCAAGTCAATGACAATACTTTATAAAGAGAGAAAAAGGATGAATTTGACAAATTCGTACAATTATTTCCATCATAGCAAGAAGCTAATATCAAGATCCATATTAAACGTTGTCTGATTTCCTTATAGATTTTATTTCAATCCATCAATGGTCAATCTTTAGATCCACATTTTGCACAAAAGGTGTTTTTCACTCAAATCTTTTGTGTGTGTGAGGAACTGAGCCAGAATATATTCTCATTAGATAGCATAGTCAATGTTAAAAAATCAATAGAATGATGTTTCCTTTGATTTACAAATGTTTGCCTCGAATAGCTAATCTCATTCCTTAAAACTTCTTAATTGTGTCGGGTTTCCTTCACAGTTCCACCAAATCTGCTGGTGCTCCTCTATTTCCGTGGCTCTGCATACTGCTTAAAGGTATTCTTTAACAAATAATTTTATGACACAAAACAGAGGGCTGGATCAGAAATCTGTTCAGTTCCTGCCCTCTCCATGAATCCAAAGGTTGATCCAAGTTCTGCTAGGGGAGCCTGGCCTTAAGTGAAGCAACCACAGTAATGCTTGTGTGTCAGGTCAGAACCAATGCGGGGGATATGATTTTAATGGTTGCTGAAAGACCATGCAGTAGGAACTATTTTTATTACAAAAATAGTTAAATTTCATGTTTTAAATTATTTATGTCTTATATTTATGTGGTTCTTGTTAACCTTTTGTGTTTTTAATTTCTTTCAAGAGTTATTAATTTCTTTCACTTGTTTTCTTTAATGTTAATATTGTTTGAAATGTCACTAACACTTTTTGCAGATATCGGAATCCTACAACCAGCTTTCAGGAATATTTCAGGGGTGGGGCATCCACATTTTGACACCTGAGACCCAGTCACCAACTAGACAATGATACTGGACTCCATGTTGTTGAAGATCTTATAGAGGTGTATAAAATCATGAGAGGAATAGATTGGGTAGATGCACAGATTCTCTTTCCCAGAGTAGGGGAATCGAAGATCAGAGGACATAGGTTTAAGATGAAGGGGAAAAGATTTAATTGGAATCTGACAGGTAACAATTTCACACAAAGATGGTGCGCGTTTGGAACAAGTTGCCAGAGGAGGTGGTTAAGGCCATCCCAATGTTTAAGAAACAGTTCAATTGGTACATGGATAGGACAGGTTTGGAGGGATATGGGCCAAATGCAGGCAGGTGGGACTAGTGTAGCTGGGACATGTTGGCAAGTTAGGCCGAAGGGCCTAATTCCATGCTGTATGACGATGACTCTAACCGCGTCATTCCTCTCCATCCAAATTAGCTAAGTGCTGATGTGTGAGGATCATGCATACAATAGTGGCCAGTTCCAGTTTAATTCACCCCTGTATATTGTCTTCCCTGCATCTCTTCACCCCTTTACTTCAAAGTTTACATCTTCATGTTACCCCCAACTTCTTTGGCAGGCAATGCTTTCCTCATAGACACACATGCCCTATACTATCTATATACTCCCATCAAAAAGATTTGCCCCTTTGCCTAAACCTACTCCCAAATAATTGGATCAAAAAACAAAGTGCTGGAGGTACTGAGTAGGTCAGGCAGAATCAATGGATTGAAAAGGACAGACAACATTTCACGTCGGGACCCTTCAGTTTGTAGAAGGGTCTCGATCTGAAACAATGTTTGTCCTTTTCCTTGCATAAATCCTGAATTGGCTTTCAGAGTTCTTCCAGCATCTTGTTTTTGCTCAAGATTAGAACATCCGCATTATCTTGCATCCCCAAATAAATAGAAACAGGAGTCCACCAGTGAAGCAATGCCTTGAATTTTCTACTTGAATGCAGTTAACAGTATAGTGATCTGGATAAAATTAACAAGTAACGATTTATTAATTTCTATCATCTTCATTTCTTGCACAATCTATGGGCATTAAACAAGCTTGATAAAAATGATAATCTACTTCTTAATATTTCTCATCTTGCTGATGGACCACACTATATGATTTGACTTCCTACAATAAATATTTCTAAATGCAGAATTGATTTAGAAAATCATGATTCTAGTGTTGAAATAATAAGCCATCCACAGGAAGTAAAGGTGGAATACAAAATAGATTATATTAAATCATCAGCATGTAAAATAAAAACATTTTGAAAATGCAAGTAATTGCCATTACCCATTAGAAAAGACCTTCATTCTTTCACTATAATGAACAATTTAGCTTCTAATTGACGAACAGATAAAAGTAACTAAATTATTAAGATCAATTCTAGCAAGTCGCCAGAGAGAAGGCGGCAGAGGTAATTTATGTATGCTCAAAGGTAAAAAATTAACTACGATAAAGACCCTTTTTTTTAAATAGAAATGGGGGAATCATACTCAATTTGTTCCATGTTAATATATAGACACAATGTGTTCCCATCAATTTTGAAGCAGAAGACAGAGGCCATGCAATGCTACTTCGAAAGTAAGGATAATTATTACCAATAATAGAGAAGAAATGCAAGAAGAATAATGATTTACAAGAAGTAGAGATAATTTCATTTTTAAAGTATATAGATGTTGCATTTCAACCATTCAATGTAAGCACATGTTAACAATCACCATTTTTAGTTGGAATTGTGGAAAGTAATTTAGTTTTCCCTATTATGTTCCATAGAACACACATGCCTTAGGTTAAGGAGCGCACTGTGTAACAATCGCCAAATTCATGGTATTTTCTCATCAGCAATGCAGCTCCACATTTTTCGTCTAACCCAATCAGAGACGGACACAATATGGCCAATAACCGGTGAAATAATAGGATACATCCAATATTTATTTTTCACATTTCGTGCCTCATTTGGAGTGAGATGGAGTATTCAGTCAGGATCACACAGGAAATATACTCTGAGTTGTTGCTGACTTGAAACAGATTATTAAAGTGAAGTTGCATTGATTTTAAGAAAATACAGCTTTTACAGTCCAAGTGCTTACACCAAATTTAGATATGTAGTGGCTTCATAAGTGTATTGAACCACAGTGTAAAGGTGTCTAAAGCAATTGTACCTCATTTGGCCAGTAGACTATTTCAACTATTTACACATTGAAGTTTTAAGCTGATTGAATGGTTGTGACAATGTTTCATTGCTAAGAAGCAAACACACCACAACACTGCCCTGTCCAATCAAGGTGTTAGGATAAACACATGCCTGGACACTACTTAAAATACACTTAGAATGGTTTGGCAAAGTATTCAACAGAAGCATGATCAGCTTATTCATCGACTCAAGTGCAAAGGTTATGATAACATTTACCATCAGTAAGTAAAGAAAGATCAGAAGCATCTTGTTCATATACAAAAACAAGTAAAGGTGTAGTTATATAGGAGATTGCAATTATTAGGCACGATACCTGAACAATTGTGTTTGTTATTGACAGAGGATATGATAACTACTAAAATTACTTTTGTTTCCCATTTCCTATACTTTCTCTTCTCCCAAAAAATAGTTAAAGGAGATGCACAGGCTAAGTTTTTTTTTCACAGAGAGTGATGGGTGCCTGGAACATGTTGCCAGGAGTGATGTCGGAGTCAGATGAAGTAGTGCCATTTGAGGCTTTTTAATAGGCACATGGGTATGTATAAAATGGAGTGATGCGGATCATATGCAGGCAGATGATTAGATAATCTTGGCATTATGTTTGGCACAGCAATTGTGTGCCGAAATGCTTATTCCTGTGCTGTACTGTTATATGTTTTATGTGAATCAGGAACTTCAAACAAAACCATTTCACTGGTGTATATTCACTTTGGTAATGTTTGCCATTGACTATTCTTCCTGTACAAAGCTTGACAGAAATATTAAAAAGCTATTAATCAAGTGGGAAAAGGATTTGTTGGTAGGTTTTATCACCCTAAATATATTTAAATGAACTTTGTTTGGCATTGGAAGAAAGAATTATGGATGATTAACATTCCTCAAACAAAGACGTACAGGGGCCAATTCTGGTGCTAATACCACTCAGCTAATTATGATCAACTATCATGGAGAGAAAAGGAATCAAACAGTGACAGTTTTTGTAAATAGTTTACACACTGCCTCTAACCATTATGTATTTGGGTTTCTAGAAGCATTGAAAACACAGGTAAACCATTCAACTTTTCATCTTTTTCAGTGAGTTCATGACTGATCTACAACTTGTCTAGTATACGCCTCTTTGTTCCTTGATACAATTTGTTAACAAACATTTGGGGTTTGAAATTGACAACTGATCCAGCATTAACTTTTTTCTGCAGGAGAAAATTCCTTTTCATGAATGACTGTTTAATTTTACTAATACAAATGTCATTGGCTATTTTTAAAGTGTAGGTAGACAGATCCTTGATTAATAAGTGTGTCAAAGGTTATGGGGAAACAGGCAGAGAATGGGGTTGAGAGAGAAAGATAGATCAGCCATGATTGAATGGCAGAGTAGACTCGATGGCCTGAATGACGTAATTCTGCTCCTGTGACTTATGAGTTTGTGATTTTTTAAAACAGAGATATATCATCATTTATTTTCGCAAAGGATAGTAAATTTCTGAAATTCTAAACGTCAGACGGTTGTGGAACTAGTTCATTACAAATAATCAAGGTAAGGGTAGATACATTTGTGAATGATTGGGGGTTTGAGAGGTATGTGGAACTGGTGCAGAAAAGGATCAGCATAGATCAGGCATGATCAGAATAAATAACAGGGCAGGCTTGAATGGTAAAGAGATTTACTTCTTCTTGCATTTTTCTGTGTTCTTGTGCTTAGTGATTGATGTCATAGAAACATAAAAAATAGGTGCAGGAGGAGGCCATTCGGCCCTTCGAGCCAGCACCGCCAGTTATTGTGATCATGGCTGATCGTCCCCTATCAATAACCCGTGCCTACCTTCTCCCCATATCCCTTGACTCCACTAGCTCCTAGAGCTCTATCTAACTCTCCCTTAAATCCATCCAGTGATTTGACCTCCACTGCCCTCTGTGGCAGGGAATTACATAAATTCACAACTCTCTGGGTGAAAAAGTTTTTTCTCACCTCAGCCTTAAATGACCTCCCCTTTATTCTAAGATGTCGATTTAGAGTCCTTGTAATAATAAAGACCTCATGCCATGTCAGGTTATACACTGTTTATTCAGGATAAACAATTACAAGTTCTCACTTAAGAGTTTACTTCAGACTGCCAATTGCAGTAGACCGCGACGCTAATAAGCTGGTGGGCATAACTACAAAAGCATGACTCATAACATGAGTCACCAATCTAAATCCCCCCTCTTAAGGATCAATAACACTGTATACCCATAACTAAGCAAAGCAAATATCACAACCGATGACAGACATATGTAAAGTAAAACATATTCCGGATTCTTCACAACAGGCCTGCAAACATGGCCGGCACGTGTATGATAGAGGCCATCTCCATTCTTTTTCTCTGGGGACAGAGTTGGTGATTTCACCAATGTGGGGGAGTGTGGCGCAGGCGAAGATGGGACAGACAGAGGAACTGTCGCAGGCATGGATTGTTGTGCTGGCAAGTGCATGCGGGGGTCACCAGATGCAGATTGAAATGAACTTGTACAATCAGGATAATAAGGAGGAAGGATTGGCTCCTTCACAGGCAGAAGATGTTGTCTGTTTCGTCGGTAGGTGCCGCCATCGGCTCTAACAATGTACGAGCGTGGCTCCGAAGCTAGACCAGAAATCACCCCAATACGGTCATGGCCTTTGTCAGTCTGTAAGCGGACCACCTGTCCTTTGGTCAATGGCGGCAGAGGCCTGCTCGTCTTGTCGAGCCATTTTATTTTAATGCCACGCTTCTGTTGTAACCTGGTTTCAATATCCTCAGGTGAAAAGACATGTGGGATTAACGTTTGTTTTGCGACGGGCAATGGGGTACGGGTCTGCCTTGATTCATTGAGCTGGGGAACCCAAGGCAGGGTCACGGGAAATGTTGCGGAAGTTGAGCAAATCCAGGAATACGTCAGATTTGGCCCTGTGAGAGCGCTCCATTTGTTTTGCACTCCGGACAGCCCGCTCAGCCAGCCCATTAGACTGTGGATACTCAGGGCTGCTGGTGATGTGGTGAATATTCCATCGTCTTGCAAACTCTCTGAATTGTTGGCTGGTGAACTGGCTGCCATTGTCAGTCAACAGCTTGCCTGGAGATCCATGGATTGAAAAATGACGAGATAATTTCAAAATCACGCTGCTGGAAGTGGGGCTGCTGAGAAAATCAATGTCGAACCACCCTGAATACAAATCCACAAGCATCAGGTACTGCTTGCCGTGCCACCCAAATAAATCAGCTGCCACTGTAGACCATGGGAGCGCAGGTACAGGATGTGGCAGAAGTGGTTGCTTTTGTTGATGAGGTGCCATGCTATTGCACACAGCACAAGCTGACACATTGTCGTTGATGTATTCAGCCATGCCAGGCTAGTAAATCATGCTTTTCGCCTTTGAAACAGTGGCTTCAGCGCCTGGGTCCCTGAATGGACAGTGTCAAAATACCAGTGATGTAGCGAAGCAGGAACCACGGCCTTGTGTACTTTTAAAACAATGCCGTCTTGCAGCACTAATTCGTCCAGAACAGGGAAGAAAGGTCGGACTGGCAAAGGAACGTTGTAGTTCTTGTCTGGCCAGCCACGCTTAATGACAGAAGTCAGGGACTGTAGGTCTTGTTGGTGGCAGTGTAGGAAACTAAATCCTCCATCCATGATGAAGGGATGAAGGATACGGACATCACGATAAAGTCATCATCCTGTGAGGTTAGATCCTCGCAGGTTTTCCGAGGTGCACGTGCACGTTTTCCGCCAGGTGCATATTCTTTCCACGTTTGTAGGTCAGGACTGAAGTTGTAGTAACATCTGTTGTAGGCGTGCTGGAGAGCTATGAATGGGTTTATTGAAAATGCTGATAAGTGGTTGGTGGTCGGTTTCAACTTAACTGTGGGACCAAAGATGAAATTGTTGAACTTTTTGCAGACAAAAACAACCGCTAGTAATTCCTTTTCGATTTGGGCGTATCATTGTTATGTGTCAGACATGGTGCGCGAGGCATAGGCAACAGGCTTATTGCCATGGCCATCATTTTGAAGGCAGGCAACGCCCACGCCATGTTGCGAGGTGTCACATGTAAGTGTAACAGGTAGTCTATGATCAAAGTACGCTAGAGTAGGGGTGGTCGACATCTTTCGTTTAAGAGTGTCAAATGCTGTCTGTTGTTGTTCATGCCAGGTCCAAGCAGTGTCTTTTTGTGAGAGCAGGGACTGACGTTTTGCTGAAATCGGGAAGGAATTTGCTCAAATAGTTCGCCATGCCAAGGAACCTCTGCAAGCTGGGCACGCCAGTGGGTGCTGGGAGTTCATTAATGGCACTGGTTTTCGCTGGATCGGTTTTCAGGCTGTCCTTGGTAAATATATGGCCTAGGTATTTTACCTCATTCACTCTGAATCTGCATTTTCTGGGGTTGAGCTTGAGATGGATGGCCTCGGCACACTTCAATACTTTTGTCAGATTGGCGTTGTGTTCCTCGATCGTTTTCCCAGTAATGAGGATATCGTCCACTACGATGGAGCAAGGTTATCCGGAAAACAACTGCTCCATGGATCGTTGAAACACTTCACTGGCTGGACTTATATCAAAGGGCATTCTCAAAAATTTATATCGTCCGGATGGTGTACCAAGTTGTCAGCTTGGAGGATTTATGTTCCAGTGGAATCTGCCAGAATGAATTCTTGGCATCTAGCACTGTGAATACAGTTGCATCGGCTATCTGTGCCGCAATCTCGTCCACTGAACGCATTGGATAACGTGGTCTCTTAATTGCTGTATTTAAATCCTTGGGGTTAATACAAATCTGTATCTCATCTTTATTCTTCTTAGTGACGGCAAGCATTGTGGAGACCCAGTCTGACGGTTCAGTTACGGGAGTAATCACACCAAGAGCCACCATTCTGTTAAGTTCACTTTGTACTCGATCCCGCTTAACATGGGGAATCCTGTGAGCTGGACGAACAACTGGGATTGCCTCAGGGTCAATAGTAATCGTGCATCTGGCAGGCAACCTGCCCAGCTCGTCGTTAAACAAGTCCTTGTTTTGTGCTAAAATGTGATGTGTAAAATCACAGTCTACAGTCAGTGGACAGACTGAAGGGCTGGAGGAAATCAAACCCATGTCATGGCATGTACCAGCACCCAGTATGGATGGTACCTTCTCGCGTACCACGTAAAAATCCAGGACGTGGTCACGCATGTTGAGACGGCAACGTAACTTTACTTGGCTGATAGGGCGCAGTGCTGCACCATTAAAAGAGATAAGCGAAGCAGTAGTCTGAGTTAGAGCTTCTGTGTTTTGTAGCTGTTGGAAGACAGCCAAGGAGATAGCATTACAGCGGGCCCCGGAATCCACCTTAAGATAGAGAGTTTTCCCGTTAATGAGCTGTTTGACCTTGGGATCGAGCTTGGACGCTGAACCAGACAAAGCATGCACATTAATCTCTGTGCTGTCATCATCTGTTTGTGGGAACTGGGAGCTTGGATATTCATCCTGGTTTAAGAAGCTGACTGTCTCGTATGAAATCTGTTGTTTCCCGATTTGCAGCATTTCGCGAAATGGTTTATTTTATTACAGAGCTTGCAGAGTTTTCCAAATGCCAGACACCGGTCACGAATTGCAGTGTGTGAACCTCCGCAATTAAAGCAATTAGTAATCTATCTTGGGCTGTTAACTGGCCTCTGAAACCGTCGAGGAGTGATTTGACTAGACACGCTGGCTGCATTGACTTCACGAGCAGCAGGAGATGTTAACGTTTTAATGTGGGCATTGGTTAACTCAGCTATGCGCCAGTGGTTTTCAACAGCTTCTAAGGTCAGGCCCACTTCACGCAACAATTCATCGCGTAGTTTATCATATGCCATGTATCAATCGATCTCTTATCAAACTAGCTTCGATTTCTCTAAAATCGCATCGACTAGAAACATGCTTCAGTGCACTGACATAGAGCTCGACTGGTTCTCCTTGTTTTTGACACATTGAGAAAAATTTATGTCGTTCAATGCTCACATTAATTTGTAACTCACATAGTTGTCGGAATTTGCGTAGGAGGCACTCAGGATCACGGATGGACTCTGCTGGAATTTGTACGTTATTATCATCTACACCAGCCGGTGCAGAGTGAAATCTTCTGGCACGCCGGGCAGCTTCAGTGCCTGCAAAGTTAAGGAGAATCGAGGCACGAAGAGCGGGTGCTGCAGCTGGATACGCTGCATCAATGTAGATTGAGAAATCTTCCTCGAACACACACGATCGTTCAGTTAGATCAGCATCAAACACCAAGACATCGGGCTTTCTGAGAGCAGCAGCCATAGTCGTAGTTTAAAAAAACTAAGATAAAAACAATTTAATCAATCGGAGGATGAGATCGTGAACTTTGAGACCATGTCGATTTAGAGTCCTTGTAATAATAAAGACCTCATGCC
Source organism: Amblyraja radiata (assembly GCF_010909765.2). Taxonomy (NCBI): domain Eukaryota; kingdom Metazoa; phylum Chordata; class Chondrichthyes; order Rajiformes; family Rajidae; genus Amblyraja; species Amblyraja radiata. The sequence continues at coordinate 73,108,959 of NC_045961.1, forward strand.
ATGTCAGGTTATACACTGTTGATTCAGGATAAACAATTACAAGTTCTCACTTGAGAGTTTACTTCAGACTGCCGAATGCAGTAGACCGCGACTCTAATAACCTAGTGGGCGCAACTACAAAAGCATGACTCATAACATGATCCACTAATCTGCATTTGACTTACTAATTTCATATGTTGGAATTCATTTGCTATGGATTTCACTGTGAGCTTAACTGAAAGATTCCCAAACCCTATTTGCCAAGGGCCACTTTAGAGAGATTATGTTTTATTTTCACCTGCTCAACCCTCATTCTCAGCTCTACTTATATACACTGAATAAAAAATATCCTTATTTATAATTGCAACTCCCTATCGTTTCTCATTATCACCACACAATTAGGAAAGCACGTCCCCAGTTTGGAGACCGAGGGAATCCAATATAAATGTGATGTTTCCTACTTACACTTCTCACAATTCAGCCCATTGAGTGTCCAGCACTTCAATGTCTATGCTTCAATTATGAAGGGCATTACCGAAGCCAAGTGTGCAGTATGTAGTACATTACTGATCTTCATATTTAAGGATGGACAAAAAACGCTTTGCACAAAGTTCAGTGCAGATTTACTACACTAATACCTGGAAATGCTGAGGTTATAACGATTGCCTTTGCTTGTATTCACTGCATTTTGGAAAGGTGAGAGGTTATGACAGGGGTACATACAGTATGAAGAGGTTATATCCTCTTGTGATAGTATCTAGAACTGATTGTTTAAAAAAAAGAAGGTAGACAAAATTGCTGGAGAAATTTAGCTGGTGGGGTGAGGCAGCCTCTATGGAGAGAAGGAATAGGCGACGTTTCGGGTTGTGACCCTTCTTCAGAAAAATAAGAGATCACATATAAAACAGATAAGGAGAAACTATTTTTGTCTCAGATGATCGCAAGTCTTCGGAAATCTTTTCCTCAAAGGATGATGAAAACAGAGGACTTGACTCTGTTGACTGTCTATGTTGACTCAGTCTATGTTGACTCTGTGTAACATTCATCACCTCCTCTCACCAACTGTCAGCTGCAAATTTCAGTTAATACATTGATCCTCAGATTATTGATTTGGGTTTACCATGAAGTCGGAATTCTTCTATGACTGGTACACATCACACAGTGGAAATGCACAGTCATGCCCATCTCTTGGTGAGATGCAGATCTCCCCGTACCTGAACCAAACACAATCACATCCACTTATCTGCACTTATCAGTTTTGTCCTTGGGAAGCAAGCTTTCCATGAAAAATACTTTAACATCTGTTCCCTTGTTTGCAACCAGTAATTCTGCAGGAAGTTGGGGGAACCCATTTCTTGCTTTCCTGAATTCCGCTGAGCTGGAGGGGAATTATTCTATCAATAATGGTTTGAAAATCATGCACAGATTTTGCAAATCTAGATATATTCCCTGCTGCTTATCTTTATGGTTACCTATGGGACCAGAAACAGTATTTGAGTTAAGTAAATACACTTTTATTATTCACTGTGTGGCACATAAGCTGAACAATAAGATTGCTTAACAATGTAAAATCATAAAGTGCATTTACAAATCTTTAATTATGTAATCAAGTAGTCCCTCATTCTGAAATCTGATGGAGTAATCTTCAAAGTAATATTCTGGCATTCAGTTTTAGTTGTTTCGTTTAGAGATACTGAATGGAGTCAATCACTTTGACCCACCGAATCCAAGCCAACCATTGATCACCAGTTCACACTAATTCTGTTAACCTACTGTCTCATTCACACGTTACACACAAGTGGCAATTTACAGTGGCCATTTAACATACAAACTCACATGTCTTTGGGATGAAGGAGAAAACTGGACCACCTGGAGGATGTGTTTGAACAAAAGATCTGATGTGTTGTATTTGAATTTAGTAAGAATCCAAAGTAGATATTCTTTAATCTTTTATTTGTTTATGAGGTAGAAATAACGTCTTAACTGTTCAGATTTGATGGCCAAAATCCATTTCTTGTATCTGTGGTGATATGGTTGTTTAATTGATTTTATTTTGCTCAGATGGTTATAATTAGTTACAGAATAGCTTCAAACTATTTGGTGCAATTTCAACAGCTACATAAGGATATTGCTAAGCATTTGATAGATTTAGGTTAATTTCTAAAAAGTTCTCTATGCACACTAGGTACATTTTATGAGCAATGTTTAGATGGGCAGGCAGCCAAGGCAATCGTGCTCCCAGTATAGTTGGTGATCATCGTACATGTGTTGGTAACTACTGTAAACTCAGTGCTCTACAGAAGTGTACACAGGAAAGAATACACATAAAGGACAAAGTAGAAATTTAGAGGATATCAACAACTATGCTAAATTGACTGCAATCTTTTGACCTTCGACTTTGATAGTACAAAATGAGAATCAAAATTATAGTCATAAGGGTGACGAGAAAGTTAAATGATCATAAGCAAGTGCTAATTTTCAATTGTTTACTATAGGAAATTTTGATGCAGAACATTCTTTGTACATCACTCTCAGATTAAAGGATATATTATTTGTATATCACTCTAGAAATAAAGGATAATTTTGTACTTTGGACTAACATTAAAATTGTATTTATAATCAAACATTTTTCCAAATAGTATTTTAAGTGAATACCAAAATATTTAAGAGCAACCATTTATAAAGTTGCAAAATATTATTATTCATGGAGAGATTAAAATTAGAAAGTGATTAAAATTATGCACAGAAATGAATAGACTAAAAACTGATTGGTAAAATGGGATGTTAACTGCTACAACTCAGTCTTCTGTAAACTTTAAAAAATGAGTACCATGGTCATCAATTCAATCTTTAAATCTCTTTAAACATTAATACAGTGTCAGAACTGACCTTTTTCCACCACTTATTAAAAGATTATTTTTCAAAGAAAATATAATCCATAGGTGAAGTATTCTTTCAGATCTCTCAATCCAAAGTGAGGGTTTGAAATGTCTAAAGCTTGAGTTATATTATCATCTCTGTCAAAGAGATGTATGATCTGCATATTGATTATACTGCTTTGACCTGAAGTTCACTAAAATTCAAACAGTTGCAGTTCAATTATATCTATAGAGATTCTACCTTGCTCAAGATTAATTTAGTTCAGCAAAATTACTCTGTAATTTTCCAAAGATCTGAGTGAAAGATTATTTTTAATGTTGATGGAATGGGCTAGTTTTAAATTAGCACATTTAAAACCTATTTAAGTGGTTTCTGAGCCATGTCAAAACAATGGCAGAGTAAATGAAATATCTATATTACTACATGTCTCATGTCACAATAGAGATAGGTGAAGGAAAAAAGGAGCAGAATACTGATAGGTAATCAATTAGGTCATTGACCTTGTGTTCAACTTGTGGAAAAAGAATGTTAATAAACTAACAATACTGAAGTGCGCCACTGTCACAATTCTCCATTCAAATAATCTATTTAAAAAGTGCCACAATGTTTGAGATGAAGTATGTGGAGAAGCTTATTTGTCTATCTAGATACCATCACTGATCTAAAACCTGACCTGCACTGGCTTTGGCCAAATATATCAGGTTCTTCTAACTCCTTCTCACTCATGTTCCTCACTGCATTAGGACGGGTGTCAGGGGTTTGGGGGAGAAGGCAGGGGAATGGGGTTGAGAGGGAAAGATAGATCAGCAATTATTTAATGGTAGAGTAAACTTGATGGGCTAAATGGCCTAATTCTGCTCCTACAACTTATGAACTCTCAACTACATATGAATCCTTTCCGTCTTTCTTCCCCTTTTACTTGGCATTGCCATTCCGATACCTTAATTTCCTGGTGTCTTTTGAACATTCCATCACCATGCCAGCCTTCTTCCATGCATTTGCATATATCTTCTATCTATCTATACATAACTAAAACTCAGATCTTGTGCTCTTCCGGTTTGCGCGTTGTTTCTATTTGCACAAAAACGGAACACGATAGCGCTACGATTTTTTTCGTCAGCTCACTCGCCGTTCTCCTGTGCTGCAAGTGCTACAAGTTTTGTTCTGATTGGTAGTATATTGTAAAAGTTAGCGAGGTTTAAAAATCATAAAAACCGCAGTCAGCGCCGCGCAGATTGATCTCTTCTGTCACTCCCCGGGACGGTCTGCCCCTTCCTACACCATCGCATCTTAACTGGAGCTGAGGGACGCAGCGGGTGGCCGGCGGAGTTCTTCAACTGGACACAATTTTTGGCGGGACCGGAAGCAGCCCGGCCCGGCGCAGAATCTGAGATGTCGCCAAACGGAAAGCGGAGAGTCTAATCCCGGTGGAGGACAGGGTCCAGCACCCGCTGTGAGTCCCAAACGCACCACCATCGCAATGCCCCACTGCTCCAACCCCTTCCCCTCTGGTCACCCTTGCTGGCTCCTGCCCCCCTCCCCCATGATACCCCCCTCTCCCCTATGGCTCTTCCCCCATCTTTTCTCCGAGCTCTCCACCCAACCCCATAACCCCGCCCACACGTGAGCGCTGCCGTAGCTGCTGGTGTTTCCGGGCCGAGCCGAGGATCTGAGGCCTGGCTCTAAGGGGGCCGACGGCTGATGCTCCTCCAGGACACGCAAGAAGGGAGAGAAGCGGCAACCTCGAGATCCTGGGGAGGTGAGGAGGGAGTGTGGGGGAGGAGAGGGGATAGATGGAGAGGAGAGGAGTAGGGAAGGGAGAGGAGTTATGGAGGGAGGGAAGGAGGGAGGGAGTGACTGAGGGTAGGGAAAAGGAGAGATGAGGGAGGGATTGGCGGAGGATAGGGGGAGAGGGAAATGAAGAGGGAGGAGGTGAGGAGGGAGAGGAGGGGGAATAGAGGGAGAGGAGGGGGAGAGTAGAGGAGGGGGGAGTGGGGAAGGTAGAGAGTGGGGCATAAAGGGAGAGGAAGGCAGTGGGGGACGTGAGGAGGGATAGTGGGGGCGATAGGGGGAGGCGAGGAGTGGGATAGGTGGGGGATAGAGGGATAGGAGGGGGTAGAGTGGGGAGAGGAGTTATGGACTGAGGGTAAGGGAAAGGAGAGGGGGAGAGGTGAGGGGGGATTGGGGGAGGGGAAGAGGAGAGGGGAAAGAAGAGGGAGGGTGAAGAGGAAGGGGAGAGAGTGCAAGGGACAAGGGGAAATGAGCTGCGCCTGTGCAGTTGGGACTATGGGTGAGTGGTGGAATATTGCTTTGGGAGACCAAGCCTCCTGTGGGACAGGGACCCAATGGGTCCCACTTAGTCTAATACTTCCTAAAACATCTAAAATTACTTTTCTTCATTTCATCCCACCATTTTCTCACCAGATATTCGTCATTCTCATTCTCAGCCTCCATTCCAGAGTTTTCTTCCTTGTCCATGCCTCTGCTATGTGCTCTGTAAATGTTATCTTCTGTCAACAATGCAAAAAGAGGCCATTCAGCCCACTAAGTCAATGCTGGCTCTCATAATTCCATCAGTTCCCACTCCTCTTTATTTCCCTGATCCACTTTGACCAATATCCTCCATATTTGCCCATTAATTTGCCCATTTGCCCCCTTTGATTCTTCTTGCCATTAACCTACTGTAGGAATCATTTAACCTTCTAGGGCAGCTTTAGAGCATTGGGGAAACATTAGCTCTTGGAATAAACACACATTGTCATAAAAACTGCAAACTCCAGGCAGACAGCATCTGAAATCAGGAACCAGTTCCTTCAAGACATGAGGTAACAGCACAAACACTTGCACACTGTGCCATTCAGGAGGAGGAGCCATCTTGGTGAACGGCTGCTAGCCAGCAGCCGTCCGTTTTAAATCCGTTTTTTTTTATAGTTTTTACTGAGTCCTGTTTTTTGTTTGTAGGGGATATGGTCTTTTTAATGTGGGGGGTAGGTGTAAACCTAATTTCTAGGTCCCTACCTGGTCGGTGAGGCAGCTTCTTCTCCGGGCTGCCCGTCGATCCGTCCTTGTGGCCTACCTGCGGGCTTGGAGCGCCGTTTCCTGGCGGGAACCGCCCAGCACCTCGGCCTCGGCGGCGGCACAGCATTGGAGCGCTGGAGCGGAGCGGAGCGGGCGATCCCTTGCCTGGGTCGCCGCGCTGGAGCGACGCGCTGGAGCTCTGGCGAGCTGGACCGCCGAGAGCAACAACTCCGGGCTGCGGGCTGCGGGCTGCGGAGCGGAGAGGAGGCGCCGACTTCAACAACGGGAGCCTGGGTGCTCCAAACCGGCGCGGCCTTGTCGGCTTCGGCAGCCGCGGGCTCCAACCAAGAAGCGGCCGTTCCAAGTGGCCCAGCCGCCGAAAGGACTCTCCCGACGCCGGGGCAAGACCACCCGGTGAGAACGGCCAGGGACATCGGGCCTCCGTAGAGGCAATTGCGGTGGCCTCAATAGGCCTGACTTTGGGGTGAACATGGGGTGGGGACTGGACATTGTGCCTTCTCCCACAGTGCTATCCACTGTGGGGGGATGATTTTTTTTGTCTAACTGTAGTCTTGTAGGTCTGTGTCCAAGATGGCTGCCGTGAAGGGAGAGTGGACGCTGGCACGAATTGGTTGCCGCTGCTCTCTCTTCACACTGTGTTTTTGATTTTCTGTTTTTGGATTGAATTCTGTTTTTAATTTGTGTCTCTGTGATGTCTTTATTATTTGTTATATTCCGATTATATGTTATTCCGATTAAATGTCTATTATTGTTATGTCTGTATTCTTTCTTTATGTGCTGCACGGAGAGGACGCTGGCGCTGTTTGTTCGCCGCTTCTCCGTTTGCTATTGTCTGTTACTATTGTAAAGCGACTTTGAGTCTTAGAAAAGCGCTATAAAAATAAAATTTATTATTATTATTATTATTCATGCTTCACTGGTACTCCTCTGTTATATAATAACACCGTCATCCATTTGCAGTTTTTCTGTACTGGTTCAATGATACAACCTTTCATCTACCTTTGCTATCACACCACCTTTATATTCCAATTAACATTTGATTCTGATTCTTTACAGAAAGCCCACATGTGGTCAACAAAGGATTTTAAAAAGAGTAGTGTGGGTTCCCTGGTGGGTCAGTAAGATTATCCAAGTGAGTAACTGGAAAAAACAAGACCCGAACGGTCAATATTTAAGCCTTTGTTCTGTGTTAAGTTAGTTATTCTCTGTCTCAGTAGGTGTTGGACCTTAGCAAAGGTCTCAATACTTTAGGTAATCTCATTGACTATCTTGTGACCTCTGCTGGAACTGATATCGTGTTCATTGGACACGTACAGACTTGAGCCTACCTGTAAGGTTTGCTCAGGCAACTATGCCAATACAGATTTATAAAAAATAAGGGTTTTAATCTTGGACCGCATCTATGTTCACCACCTGCACTAGCCTTGCAGTCATACCTGATTGTTCTCATCACATTGGCAGCATTGCTGCATGGCTCATCATGAAGTGCAGCAGCTAGCCCTGCCCATGGTGCAACCTGATGGCCTTCCGACAGCCCGTGCTGTCAAAACCCTTTCCACTGTTTCCAAAATCTTAACATTTTGGAGCACTTGGAAAGAGTTAACAGCAAATTAAATAATTAAGTAAATCAAAAAATCCTTACACCATTTAAGTACATGAAATTAGCATTCCTTAATTATAAAACATAAATATGCTTTGAAATTTGTGCTGCATTGGCGTGGTGCGGTGGTGAAGTTGGAAGAACTGTTGCCTCACAGCACCTTGGATTCAGTCCTAATCTCTGTTGCTGTCGGTGCAAAGTCTGCCTGTGTATGTATGGGTTTCCTCTGTGTGGCCTGATTTCCTCCCACATCCCAAAGATCGGCGGGTGGGTAGATTAATTGACCACTGTAAACTGAACACAGTGTGCAATTGAGAAGGGGGATGAGAATGTGGGGAAAATGTAATGGGATTAGTATAACTGGATGTTTGGAGTCACAAGGTACTACAGATGCTGGAATCTTGAGCAAAAAACAAACTGCTGTATGAACTCAATAGCGCAGCAACGTCTTCGGAGAAAAATGAACCGTCTGATGAAGGTTCCCAACCAGAAACACTACCTGTTCATGTCCCTCCTCATGCTGCCTGACACACTGAGTTCCTTCAGCAGTTTTCTTTTTACACCTGACTTGGCTGTTTGGTTGTCTTGATGGTTGGCTTGAGCTCGATGGACAAACATGGCCTCTTTATTTACTGTAAGATTCTGACTAAATTAAAACAAAATTCTACTTAGACTTTCATTTTAAATAATTGGCGACCCATTTAAATGAATTGTGCTGCACTGAATCTGCCAGCCACGCATCCCCAACTATTGCACACGATTGCATAGGCACAGCATTGGGGGCACACTGCCATAAACATTGTGACTACCAAATAATTATCTATTGACCCGCCAATGACTATCTCTGGATCTCAGCACATTGGCTGGTTGGGTAAAATTCCACAACACACTCTCTACACCAAAGAGAGACACAAATTGCTGGTGTAACTCAGCGGGTCAGGCAGCAACTCTGGAAATAAAGGAAGTGTGATGATTCAGATTGGGACCCTTCTTCACACTGAAAGTAGAGGGGAGGTAACAAGAGGTAAGAAAAGGTCAGAACAATGTAGGACTGGCAACAGATGACCAAGGAAGGGTGGAGCCTGTAATGGCCCATTGTTGGCTAGGGAAGAGGTGATAATGAAGGGATACAAGGATGCCTAAAGTGGAACTAGTGTGGAGGAGGGTGGGGGTGGACGGGGGGAGGAAAAGAATGCGAGGGTTACTTGAAATTAGAGAAATCAATGTTCATACCACTTTAAGCTGTAAACTGTAAGCTGCCCAAGCGAAATATGAGGTGTTCTTCCTCCAATTTGTGTGTGGCCTCACTCTGACAGTGGTGGAGACCCAGGACCACAATAGTAGTATGGGAATGTGAAGGGGAGTTAAAATGTTTGCCAACCAGAAGATCGCATAGGCCAAGGCAGACTGAGTGTCAGTGTTCGGCGAAACGATTGCTCAGTCTGTGCTTGGTCTCACCGATATATAGGAGCCCACACCAGTCCTGCTTTATTTTGGCCTTTTCTTATCTCCAATTTCCTCTGCTCTACTTTCAGTCTGAAGAAGGGTCCCGACCCGAAATGTCACCCATCCTTTTTCTCCAGAGATGCTGCCTGACTCGCTGAGTTATTCCAGCACTATGTGCCTATTTTGGGTATACTGTATACCAGCCTGCATCCTTTCTACACACTCTATACCATATCCTTTCAAGAAAGCAAGAGGTCTGAGAGAGGTACGTGACTTTAAATTGGGGGAAAATAACCCATCGTAGGTTATATTTAAAATTCAGAGGAATTGATGAATAAGATGCCAATCTAAATTTGTCTCTAATCCTAGAATTTAGGCTTTTACTGTTCATTGCATAACATCATTAATAAATATCTATATTTGTAATATTATCTGTTATTATTTATGAATTCATCAATGCCAGTCCAAAATTGTCAATAATTATTCAAATTGAACATATATGTGAGATAGATTCCCCAAAGGTTAAAATGTTCCAGATGAAATTACACATCTGCCTTATATTTATTTACAGGAAAAAAAAGACCTGCATTCATATGCTGCATCCGTCATGTCTCTTTCAAAGAGCTTTGCAGCCAATAATGTTATTTTGTAGTCAAGAATCTGTTGCAATGGAGAAAATGGACAACTAAGTTATGAGCAATAGTTTGCGTGAGCTATTGTATGGTGATGATCAGATGACCTATTTTTGTGTATTTGGCTAATTTTGATGAAGATTATTGTCTTGATAAAGGTTAGTTAATTTTGAGCCACTGCCTTACAGTGGCAGAGATCTGGGTTTCATCTTGACTCTGGGTCTCCTTCTGGCCATTTGGTTTTTCTTTGGGTGATCTAGTTTTCTCGCTCATCCCAAGACATGCAGGTTTATATGTTAATTAAGCTGTGGAGAAGAATGGGAGAATCTTCTTGATTAGTACAGGTATCAGAGGTTATCACACAGCAATGATTTGGATGAAGGGATACAAAGTAACATTAGCAAATCTGCAGATGACACAAAGCTGGGTGGCAGTGTGAACTGTGAGAAGGATGCTATGAGAATGCAGGGTGACTTGGACAGGTTGGGTGAGTGGGCAGATGCATGGCAGATGAAGTTTAATGCAGATGAATGTGAGGTTATCCACTTTGGTAGCAAAAACAGGAAGGCAGATTACTATCCAAATGGCATCAAGGGAAAAGGGGAAGCACAACGGGATCTGGGGGTCCTTGTACATCAGTCTATGAAAGTAAGCATGCAGGTACAGCAGGCAGTCAAGAAAGCGAATGGCATGTTGGCCTTTATAACAAGAGGAATCGAATATAGGATCAAAGAGGTCCTTCTGCAGTTGTACAGAGCCCTAGTGAGACCACACCTGGACTATTGTGTGCAGTTTTGGGCCCCTAATTTGAGGAAGGACCTTCTTGCTATTGAGGGAGTGCAGCATAGGTTTACAAGGTTAATTCCCGGGATGGCGGGACTGTCATATGCTGAGAGAATGGAGCAGTTGGGCTTGTACACTCTGGAGTTTAGAAGGATGAGAGGATATCTCATTGAAACATATAAGGGTTATTAAGGTTTGGTACACTCTGGCGTTTAGAAGGATGAGAGGTTATCTCATTGAAACATATAAGGGTTATTAAGGGTTTGGACACGCTAGAGGCAGGAAACATGTTCCCGATGTTGGGGGAGTCTAGAACCAGGGGCCACAGTTTAAGAATAAGGAGTAAGCCATTTAGAACAGAGACGAGGAAATACTTTTTCTCACAGACAGTGGTGAGTCTGTGGAATTCTCTGCCTCAGAGGGCGGTGGAGGCAGGTTCTCTTGATGCTTTCAAGAGAGAGCTGGATAGGGCTCTTAAAAATAGCGGAGTCAGTGGATATGGGGAGAAGGCAGGAATGGGGTACTGATTGGGGATGATCAGCCATGATCACATTGAATGGCGGTGCTGGCTCGTAGGGCCAAATAGCCTACTCCTGCACCTATTGTCTGTTGTCTACTGTCTAAATGGCTTGATTGTAATAATGTATTGTCTTTCCTCTGACTGATTAACACACAACAAAAGCTTTTCAATGTACCTCGGTACACGTGACGATAAACTAAACTAAATTGAACTGAGTATTTAGCAAGTTCCAACCAAATGTGTTTGTCAATTTGTTGTTTAAAGTCTAAGAATGTCGAGAGCAGCAAAAGGCACCATTTGTGATGTTGGTCAACTGCGTTGTATTTCCATCTGTTACGTGGCTAATCAAAGTTTAATTGATTTCAGCAAATTCCGATTGGAAGCAATGGAAATGAAGATACTCTAAATAATTGTGTTCAAAAGGGAACTGCAGATGCTGGAATATCTAAATAATGTACTGCTTTATACAGAATGTCAATTTGAATGGATGTTGCGCCTCTTAGTGGCAGCTATGGAGCACAGACATGTCTTAAATCCATCATGGATACTATTCATATGTGATCTATCTTCATTACCAGGAATACATTGAATGGAATAGTAGATTTAAATCAAGGTTTCAAGGTCAGTTTATTGTCACATGTACCAATTAAGGTACAGTGAAATTTGAATTACCATACAGCCATACTAAAAAAAAGCAACACGACACACAACTACATAAAAGTAAACATAAATATCCACCACAGTGGATTCCCCACATTCCTCACTGGGATGGAAGGCAATAAAGTCTAATTATCTTCCTCTTTATTCTCCCGCGGTCAGGGCAGTTGAACCATCCGCAGTCGGGGCAATCGAAGCTCCCACAGCCGGCGGTCAAAGGTCCCACGTTGGAGCGATCGAAACTCCCGCGTCGGGGCGGTCGAAGCTCTTGTTGCTTGGAGTTCCCGAAGTCAGTCTCTAACCAGAGACTGCAAGCTCCACGATGTTAAAGTCCGCAGGCCCCTGCGATTGGAGCTAAGAGGTCGATCCCTGACAAAGGGATCACAAACTTCCCGATGGTAAGTCCGCAGGCTCCTGAGGTGGAGCTCTTGAAGTCAGTCTCCAGCAGAGGCCGCCAACTCCTCGATGTTAGGCCGCAATGAGGATGGAGATACGATATGGAGAAAAATTGCATCTCTGTCGAGGTAAGAGATTAGAAAACGTTTCCCACAACCCCCACCCCCCACATAAAACAAGCTAAAGATAACTAAAAACATACATTTAACACATACAAACAAACAACAAAGAATGAAGGGACAGGCAGACTGTTGGCGAGGCAGCCAAAGCTGGCGCCATCTGGTGGTTACGTCAGGGAAGAAATTTAAAAGTACAATGTCCTTGCCTTTGGACTAATTAAAACAATTATTAAGCAGTGTCTTCCGAAGAAATATTTTGTTGACTATCTCGAGTAATTAAAATGATTCTGCTGTACATCTGGTAGTTTCCTGGAACGTTAGTTGCAGTGCACTTTCTGGCTTTAGACTAACATGTGGTAGGTTTATCATTCAATTATACGTGTAATTAATGAGTCTTGCTTTGTTTCCATTGGTGGGAAATGGCAAAGAAATGGATCGGATACTTGATCGGACTTTGCTGGCTTTACCTTGCACTGAACGTTATTCCCTTATCATTTATCTATACACTGTAAATGGCTCGATTGTAATCATGAATTGTCTTTCTGCTGACTGGATAGCACGCAACCAAAGCTTTTCACTATACCGCGCTACATGTGACAATAAACGCAACTAAACTAGATTCTTAGAGTGCCCTGGTAGCTTAGAGTAACATTTGTGTCCTAAAAATATAATGTTCTATCTGGCAAGAATTCAGCAAATCAAAGTGACATTACCAGCTGCTGGGATCTTTTCAAATCCACCCACAACCTGTCTTACATGTCAATGAGTCACCAGATAAAATGTAACTAAAAGATGCTTGAATGATTTTATATGGGGAACCTTTTGAAGGAGGATATGTGCAAAAAATGTTTCTATTGTAAATTGTGGTTTGATGATATACTTTGTAGTTAGCAACGAAAAATGCTGTTCTGTTCAGTTTTGAGATGGACCAAATGTAGCACTGGCTGACAAATTAACACTGTAAATCAGAGTCACTCATGCTATCCACATGGCATTTTTTAACATTATAATTGACTCATTTAAGTATTTTTTCATATTTTGTTTCCCTGAATCGTAACCATTTAAGCACTTGACAACACATTTGGATGGAACATGATGTTTCAATAGATGTTGTTAGCTGAAAAAGTCTCTAGATAATTTTGGGCACATATCTCTTGACAACTTCCTTAAGGTGTGACATCTTTAACATCTATAAACAGTGTGTCCAGCATTGCTACTACAGTTAAGTATATTCCAATGTGATATTTGTCAAACATTTCATTCAGTAATTTTGGTTAAGGAAACCCAATGGGCATCTTGTTCTTAGGATTGTTTATATCATCCTGAATGCAGCATCTCCAGCAGTGTAGCAATCACATAGTCCCATGCTGGTGTTCTCAACTTTATCTTCAGTCTCTTGATGGTATTCTAATTCTAAGTTATTAAACATGCTTTGAATCCAAAATATCAATATGTGATTGCAGAGAATGCATGCCCTGTTAATTAAACATTACACCAAGATGCCTGTTACACTTGAATCTGACAAAATTGCACAGCATCATTATCTATACGTAAGCTGATCGTGGCACCAAAAAAGGCCATTCAGTCCCTCACATTCATCAGACTCAATTTGTTTCATTTTGCCACTTTAACCTACAGTATAAGGTAATTTGCAGCAACCAATGAACATTCCAGCACATCTTAGGGCTATGGGAGAAGCCAATGCGTCGTCGAGGAATTAAAATTCAAACTCAGCATGGGTAGTGGAGGTCGGGGTAACCCATTATCTGCAATAGGAAGGAACTGCAGATGCTGATTTATAACAAAGAGAATTTCACAGTACTTGGGTCCCTGGATCGGTGAGGCAGCAGCATTAACTACTACAGCATCATGACACCTTGCTGCACCACTGTGTCACACAACAATGTCATAAAGTCATTAGGCAGGAGAATGGGGTTGAGAGGGAAAGATGGATCAGCCATGATTGAATGGCAAAATAGCCTAATTCTGTCCTACAACTTATTAACTTATGAAAACTCCCTTTTTATTTCTGTGATCAGAGATGGCAGAAGGTAGTTTATCTTCAATGGTAATGTGCTATTGCAGGGTTAAGAGCAACTGAATGAGCTCTTATATCCTGTCGAGCAGGGAGGAAGACTGGTCAGCAGAGAAAATTACCTCTTAGCTGAGTTTTTCGTGGGAAGGAACAAAGGAGGAGCCGGCATGAGGGGACCGCAGTGAGGGAGGGGGATAGAGGAAGAACAAAGATAGACCTGCCGCAGGATACTTTGTAACTTTGTAATCGCTCTTTATGTGGTGACAATTGCATAACTTGGCAATGCACGCAAATAATTTCACTGTGACAATAAAGTATTCATTCATTCATTATATGATCTACTGATTTAAGAGCCTGAATCTTTCAAAATATACACCAATTATATTAAATTGTAGGAAGTGGAATTTACATTTTCTTAATATCCCATTATTTAACAAAAAACATATTGTGCTTTTATATAAAACAGATAGTGCTGGATATACTTAATAGGCCTGGTGACGTCTGTGAAGAGAAAAACAGTTAATATTTCCGGTTGAAGCTTCTGATAAATGTTTACAACCAGAAACATTAACTCACTTGCTGTTTGCATAGATTTTGCCTTCACTGCATATTTCCAGTATTTTCTAATTTATTTCAAACTACAAAATGTTGGTTCTTGTATTTGTACACCATTTCATAAATGTAAAATACTCTAAACCTACTTATAGTCAATCAGATATTATTATAATGGATTTTGTAATGCAGGAAATTCAACATCTAATTTACATGCAACAGGATTTCACAAAGACAAAATCATGAATGGATAACCCTTTTTTTCTGAAGCTGTTAATTTAATGGATATCTTTTCACAAGGCTACTGGTGATAATTCCTTAAGTGCAACATATTCCTTTTGTAGTACTATCAAAGCAATATTTAATATACCGTACATGTCCTAAGAGACACTTCAGTTCAGTCCGGAAGCGGTACGAGACTTCACAGTTATACTGTACACCTGCAGTTAACATTGTTGCAGGTGCTGTTGTAATATTCCTTCTTGAATATCTTTAATCTTAAGCATTCAGAAGAGAGGTAAGATTCTAGTTTTTGATATAGAGGGGGCGACCATGCTAACAATTGAGCCCAGGTGTCAGGATAAAGTTCAGTATAATATTGTAATTAAAAGGACTTTGTCTTGAATCTCCATACAACAAGTGATGAGTGATGGGATGATGAACTCCATATTACCATCTGCAACAGAAAGGTGGTTACCAGATTTTTTTTTCATAATTCCTAAAGCTACAGGATAAATACACACATGTGTGTCTGTGTGTGTATATCTATATATCCATTGCTTGGTTTAAGTGATGGGAAAGGATTTTATATATCAGTTTTAGTTTGCTGATAAATATCAGATACCATGCACATACCACTTCACAATTGACTGCTGGCAGTTAAAAGGACCTAAGGCAATTATTTCTTCAATACATTTTACCAACTGTCTTCAGGTGTGTATACATTGACTTGAAGAATTATATAGTGTTACATTTGAAAATGTTCAATGCATCTGCAATCCATCACACAAGTACAGTGGCTTGCAAAAGTATTCATACCCTTTGAACTTTTCCACATTTTGTCACGTTACAACCACAAACGTAAATGTATTTTATTGGGATTTTATGTGATAGACCAACACAAAGTGGCGCATAATTGTGAAGTGGAAGGAAAATGATACATGGTTTTCAAATTTTTTTACAAATAAAAAACTGAAAAGTGTGGCGTGCAAAAGTATTCAGCCCCCTTTACTCTGATACCCCTAAATAAAATCCAGTGCAACCAATTGCCTTCAGAAGTCACGTAATTAGTAAATAGAGTCCACTTGTGTGTAATCTAATCTCAGTATAAATACAGCTGTTCTGTGAAGGCCTCAGAGGTTTGTTAGAGAACATTAGTGAACAAACAGCATCATGAAGCCCAAGGAACACATCAGACAGGTCAGGGATAAAAGTTGTGGAGAAGTTTAAAGCACGGTTAGGTTATAAAAAAATATCCCAAGCTTTGAACATCTCACGGAGCACTGTTCAATCCATCATCCGAAAATGGAAAGAGTATGGCACAACTGCAAACCTACCAAGACATGGCCGTCCACCTAAACTGACAGGTCGGGCAAGGAGAGCATTGATCAGGGAAGCAGCCATGGTAACTCTGGAGGAGCTGCAGAGATCCACAGCTCAGGTGGGAGAATCTGTCCACAGGACAACTATTAGTCGTGCACTCCACAAATCGGGCCTTTATGGAAGAGTGGCAAGAAGAAAGCCATTGTTGAAAAAAAGCCATAAGAAGTCCCGTTTGCAGTTTGCCACAAGACATGTGGGGGACACAGCAAACATGTGGAGGAAGGTGCTCTGGTCAGATGAGACCAAAATTGAAGTGTTTGGCCTAAATGCAAAATGCTATGTGTGGCGGAAAACTAACACTGCACATCACCCTGAATACACCATCCCCCCTGTGAAACATGGTGGTGGCAGCATCATGCTGTGGGGATGCTTTTCTTCAGCAGGGACAGGGAAGCTGGTCAGAGTTGATGGGAAGATGGATGCAGCCAAATACAGGGTAATCTTGGAAGAAAACCTGTTAGAGTCTGCAAAAGACGAGATTGGGGCAGAGCTTCACCTTCCAGCAGGACAACGACCCTAAACATACAGCCAGAGCTACAATGGAATGGTTTAGATCAAAGCATATTCATGTGTTAGAATGGCCCAGTCAAAGTCCAGACCTAAATCCAATTGAGAATCTCTGGCAAGACATGAAAATTGCTATTCGCAGACGCTCTCCATCCAATCTGACTGAGCTTGAGTTATTTTGCAAAGAAGAATGGGCAAGAATTTCAGTCTCTAGATGTGCAAAGCTGGTAGAGACATACCCCCAAAAGACTTGCAGCTGTAATTGCAGCGAAAGGTGGTTCTACAAAGTATTGACTCAGGGGGGCTGAATACTTTTGCACGCCACACTTTTCAGTTTTTTATTTGTAAAAAAATTTGTAAACCATGTATCATTTTCCTTCCACTTCACAATTATGCACCACTTTGTGTTGGTCTATCACATAAAATCCCAATAAGATACATTTACGTTTATGGTTGTAACGTGACAAAATGTGGAAAAGTTCAAGGGGTATGAAAACGTTTGCAAGCCATTGTATATACCCAGTATGTAGAAAATGTTATATTCACCCAGACAGTGCACGTTCTTTTACTTTGTGACAATGTTTCATAAGTCTAAGGAATGTTATGTATTATTTATACAAAACGTAACTTCTATAGAGTCTGAAGAAGGGTTTTGGCCCGAAACATTGCCTATTTCCTTCGCTCCATAGATGCTGCTGCACCCGCTGAGTTTCTCCAGCATTTTTGTGTACCTTCGATTTTCCAGCATCTGCAGTTCCTTCTTAAATACTGTATTAGATTGCCTGATTGTAATTATAACAACCTTTTTAGGATTCAAATAACTGGCTGTGAAATTATCACTTTAATATGAGTTGTATTAAAATCATGTGTCCTTTGTTGAGTGTTCCATTCAGATTAGTGCATCCAAACACAATAGAGGCTGATTGCAGATTAATGTGCTGCATTTGTTTGGATGGAACCATGAACAAAATAGTTGTTGGCAGTAATAGGTTCATTTATTTGGCAAAGGTGAAGATATTCTAGTCAGAATAATGTCTACATATGGGAGTGATGAAAAGCCATGAGATTTGATAATTTCACTCCTTCTTTGCAGTTGTAATTATGATTTCTGAGGGGACGTGTCTTTCGAGAACTAATTTGAATAGCAATTCTAAGGATAACTTCAATTTGAACTAAATGGTGCCTGTGGTTGCCATTGGAATTTGTGATTAAGAAATGTCAATGGGCAGTTTTCCTGCTGATATGAAAGTTAATTGGCCCTTAACAATTCTTGGGTGTTGGGTTGATCGTTAATACAGAATTAAGAAGCTACTTTGTTATCATTGCTAACAATGAATTATTCACCTCAATTTCATTTCCACTCCATGCCCATGTGTTAACTTCAACCTTTCAAACTTGTCAATAGGAAAATGGGGTGGAAGATTGCAACCTTCACGTGGTCCGCCCTGTTCCGACTAATGCAATTAACTCGACGTGCACAAACGGAAGATCAAATAGAACAAGTTGTCCAGCAACTTTAGGCTGTGCACGCCACACGAAAGAAGAACAATAGGAAAATCTGGATGGAATACTGAGTGCAATAGTGTTATGCTGAGGTGGAAAGATAAGGAATTGGAAAGGTGCAATTCAAAGCTCTCTGGGAGTGGTCATGCTTTTCAATTTGCATTTTAATCACTTCAAGGCTCAAAATGCTACTTTACGACGAAAGCTAACACTTAACACTTACCTCCAACAAAAACTGACAACATATTTTTTCTCTATGGTTTAAGTTCATTTTGATCTGGTTTATTTGCTGAAACTGTTTGAAAATTAGCATTATATGTGAATTGTTAATCATGAAAATTAGCATTATATGTGAATCATGAAAATGTCCTGTTTACCTTGTACCTTGTATTTTGAGGGCGAGAGAGGGGGGGTAGGGAGAGAGAGGAGGGGGGGGAGAGGGGGGGGGGAGGGGGAGGGGGGAGGGGAAGGGAGGGGGGGGGAGAGGGGGAGGGAGAGGGGGAGGGAAAGGGGGGGGGGAGAGAGGGGAGAGTGAGAGAGGGGGAGAGAGGGGAAGAGAGGGGGAGAGAGGGGGAGAGAGGGGGAGAGAGGGGGAGAGAGGGGGGAGAGAGGATAATATATATATGGGGCGGCAGCCCGAGCAAGGCACGGAGCGATCTGAGGATGGTGAAAAGCAGCGGGGAGACCAGCCGATCGTGGCTTCCGCCAGTGTGACAGAGCCGGGCCAATGTTTGATCTCACCGATGTACACATCGGGAACAGCACAGGCAGTAGTTAAGGTTGGAAGGGATGTTCATGAACATTTGTCTCATCTGAAAGGACTGTTGGTGCTGGATTGAGTCAAGGGAAGAGGTATGAGGACAGATAGTACATCCCCTACGATTGCAAGGGAGGTTACCTGGGAAGGGATGGTTTGGGTGGGAAGAGGTGAGTGAACCAAGGATTTGCCGAAAGAGTGGTCTCTGTGGAAGAAGGAAAGGGATGGAGATGTGAAGATGTGACTAATATTGGGATCAGATTGAATGTGATAGAAATGTCCGAGGATGATGTGTTGGATGTGGAGGCTAGTGGGGCGAAAGGTGAGGGCCAGGGGAAACTCTTTTCTTGTTGTGTCTGGGGGAAGATAGAGTGAGGGCAGAACTCCAGGACACAGAAAAGATGAAGGTGAGGGATCCATCTATGACTGGGGGAGGAAGGAAGATGTGAAAGAAGTAGTAGTCTACATACAGATTTTGAATTGCATGTTTGAATTCTGCTGTGGAATTTAAATTAAAGTAACATACTAAATCTAAAACATAACATTAACTAGTTCTGGTAATGGCGAGCCAAAATAACTAAGGGTGGAAATTTGCCACCTTTAAAGTAGCAATGTTACAAAATTTTGAGATTTTTAAAATCAAGTCTGCAATTTATCCCATCAGATAAAGCATAAAAAGAAGTTTAATTTGACACCTAATTCACCTTCATATCTTCAGTATTAAAACAATTATGGCCATTTTCATACTCGGAAATTAGCATCTTGTTCCCTATTGATTTTGCATTGACTTAAAACAAAAGCTGTGATCGAGGACAGTCTAAAGCCCATAACTTTATTAAAAATTAAGAGAACTGGAAGAAATTTTCCGTTATTATGGATTGAAGTATTCTGAAACAAATATTGAACAATCTTACTTGGATATCCTGAAATTAAAGCATATAATTAGTTAGTTACCCAATTGTAGCTAATTCCAAAATTCAATTACTAGAACTAAACATCTATCCATTTCTTAAGGAAAGATTAAAATTTTTAAATAGCCTAAGTGTCCAAAGAACATTCAGACAAGAATTCACAATAAAACATGATTTTTAAATCTCATTGACATTAATTTATATGCCAAATGGAAGGAATTTAGTGTTCAATTGCTGTAAATTAATGGCCATTTAAATCAGCTTTCGAGTGGGATTGTGAGGAACGCGATGGTTTGGAACATTCCCATTGCGGTGAATTTGTACCCCATATGCCCAGAAAAATACTGCAGGATTTAATGGGCCCCCAAATCAGCTACTCGCAACATAAAATTTTGTATAAAGGGATCTTAAGAAGCGCTCTTTAATGTAAAAATAAACAGCCTACCTTGCGTTGTCCCCTACATGAGATCCATCCCGTTGGCAGCGGTCGCGGGTTTAGAGGATGATTTTTAACCTACTATAACAATTAAATAAACCAATATAGTTTAAAAATAGCTGCAGCGAACTAATGTTGCAGCGATTTTTCATCAGCAACTAAGTAGACTGAACAAATATTTGAATAGCCGAGAGAAAAGCGCGTTATAAACCCGCCCCCCTCTCAAAGGCGCCAAAATCGCGCACACGGGCAGTGACAGACCTGCTGCGACGCTGAAGGTAAGTTTTCCAACATACCTATTTAAAGGTCTGTTCTAAAAATGCCTTCAGACCCACCATTGTTCATTTTACTTTTCAATTTAGACACAATGAGGATTGAACAATAAATGTCAGCTTTACCAGCCCATATTCTATTAAATAAAATTAAAAGGAATATCTCCTGGTTGACCCGTGGCATTCCCTGGGGTATGAATTTGAGCTCATTCAAAACCCTGCTGTTCGAGTTGAAATCTACAAACTTCCATTGACCCTTCATTTCGGTGTCCACTGGCCTATATTGGCTCCTAGTCAGAGAACAACATTGAGGTGATGATGCTATGTAACAACTTTTATCAGTTGTTACAGGGAACAATCGATGACATTCATGCAAGGCTTGAGGCTCTGATGGTCAATTTTGCATCAGTTGCAAAGAATTGTGGTGGACAGTTCACATGGTATTGTACAGAAAGACCCTTGTTCTTCCATCTCTTGCCATTAGTGTTAAGATCATGTATATGGGTTGCAATTGCGGGTGTGATCAGTGGGGAAGATGGGTTGGTGAGACAGGACTATGAATCTTGAGGAGATGGTGATAATTATTGGCAAAGACTGGTTGTGGAGATATTTGTGAGGGGTTGCTGAGGCAATAATCAGTTGGGTGAGCAGTTACGCAAAGAAAGGTTTTGAGAAGAAACTTGAGTGGACATGAGGGGATGTAATCCACATTTGCAAAATTGTATTTCACAATAGTGATATCAGTCAAGCATTATGATCTGACTGGTATTGTTACACAGACTGTATCCTTCTTCCACATGCTAATTGTGCATATAATGGGCCCTAATCAACATGGGTACTGTAGTGCTGCTCTAATGCAATACATGTATTCTTAACAAACCTAGTGTTATAGAAAAAGTGTCATAAAGACAATATGTCAATGGAAAAAGGAGGTTAGGGGCTAAAGTGTTTTGGACTAATAACAATGTTTTTTCCTCAGCATTTTCAGAATTACATTTCTTTTATTAAATATTAAACATCATTTTTAATAGCAATTAATTTAGTTATTAATTTAATTTATCAATTTCAAATTGCAACCCACATTCAAAGTAACATAGAAACATAGAACATAGAAACATAGAAAATAGGTGCAGGAGTAGGCCGTTCGGCCTTTCGAGCCTGCACCGCCATTCAATATGATCATGGCTGATCATCCAACTCAGTTTCCTGTACTTGCCTTCTCTCCATACCCCCTGATCCCTTTAGCCACAAGGGCCACATCTAATCCCTCTTAAATATAGCCAATTAACTGGCCTCAACTACCTTCTGTGGCAGAGAATTCCAGAGATTCACCACTCTGTGTGTGAAAAATGTTTTACTCATCTCGGTCCTAAAAGACTTCCCCCTTATCCTTAAACTGTGAACTCTTGTTCTGGACTTCCCCAACATCGGGAACAATCTTCCTGCATCTAGCCTGTCCAACCCCTTAAGAATTTTGTAAGTTTCTATAAGATCCCCCCTCAATCTTCTAAATTCTAGTGAGTAACAGTTGTGTTCTTAAGAGACTGATTACTGTGGGGAGGTAACATGGGGAAAAAACCCTCAATACTGTTTAAATCCACAACAGCATTTTTTCTCCATGTTAATTTCTAAAGTAACTATTAAGTGGTTCTCCAGCTTCCAATTTAAATTGCATTATAATCAATTCAGCACATAATGCAAAAAGTGTTTTCTGATTCATATTATATCCAATTCATGTTATGGAAACCTGAGTTATAGCAGAACTCACCCTATTAGCAAATACACCGAGTGACTAATCCGGTTTAAGATAAAATTCATTTGTGCACAAAAAATATTTTGCAAGATGTGAGGACATTTTGATGCTACACTGGTAATGTGAGTGCAGGAGAGAGGAAGAGGAACTCGAGTGAGTGGTGGGGTTGTAGATATCATAAATAAGACTTCTGCTCTGGGGAAAATGGCCTTGACTCAAAAGGGACCAGACAAATCATTGCTTTTTTACATGTATGTTCCTGCCAGCAAATTGGACTACTGCGCAAAATTAAAGATGTTATATCAGCATCTTTACCTGTCTGACCATCGTCAATGTATTTCCATTGATTTTTTTTGTTATTCTCAAAATATATCAATTTCCTTTCTTCGTAGTTTTCATTGAACATATTAATTTAACAATAATCTCGTTATCATTCTGGAAAGCACTTTTTGCTTTCTTAATTTACCATCTTGTTTTATTTTCCACAACATTACCACAAATAGAATTCAAAAACGTATTCCCCAATTGTGCAGTATTTTCTGGAGCACGTGTCTGTGGTTTCACAGGCCAGTACTTAATATTGTAGTTGGGTGAAAATATGTTTTACCATTGAGCTAATAAATCTTTCCTATTTTGTGGAACAGTGCTGCTATCTACTGTTTGGCCTTGGTTTGGCATTCTTTTATATATTCTTTTATATATTTGTGGTTTACCATTAAATGCTTAATGTCCAGAAAATTTCTAACAATGGCTAAGTCAATAAAATTCAAGTAATACGGCACAAATTACATTAGTGCGTGTGGTAGAGAAGTGGTGGATGGGGGCAATCCAAGTTTTTTTTCAAAACCAACAGACAACCGTGCTGATTCCTCGCAAGCACTAAAATCTACAGATTAGCTCTGCTGGCATACAACAGAAATAATTGACCTATGAGCTCTTTTCTCAAGGTCACCCTTCACATCATAAGATGCACTAACAAATTTAAACAGCATAGACTGCAATTAAGATGAGTACTGAAGTTTGTGTATTCAGGCCGATATCCAATTTTCTCTAATACTAAATTAATCAAGTGCACAAGAAAAGAAGATAAATATTGCTAAATCAAGTGAAGGAAACCGTCTCGCTTTCATCTTAATAAAGCAGTGTTTGGGTTATATTGCTGTGAAGAGTTTTTTCCCTTGGCCTAAGGTTATCTAATTTAAGGAGTGGGAGATTGCAACCTTCACATGGTCCGCTCTGTTTCGACGAATGCAATCAACCTGGCGTGCACAATCAAATAAGATCAAATAGAACAAGTTGTCCTACAACTTTAGGCTGTGCACGCCATACGCAAGAAAAAGAAGATATAATTTAAGGCTTTTGATACATAATTCTAAAGACATGGATCACCTTTCATTAGATAACCATAAATGAGTATGTTACGTGTAATTATTTGACTATTCAAAGGGGATTCACAGCAAACTTTCATCATGGTATCATTTGCTCCCTGTAATGTAAGATGTAACACAAACAGGTATCATTTGAAAGTGTCTAAAATGACAAGGGTGGCTGCTTCTAAATGTTTCATAATCCAATGTCAATAAATTCAATTCTAGTAACTATTGTCACGTTTGTGAGATTGTTCAACTTTCCAGAGGGCAAAATTTGAAGACAGCAGGATTGATGGTAAATGCTAATCCGGTGGCGCCATGCTGGACTAGCAGTCGCACCATTTAGCTCCGCTGCTGAAAATTCGCGATTTTTCACGTTAAAATCGTGTCTGGAGGTCGGGACCGATTCAAAAACTTACCGGAGCCCCTGGACGTCGCGCTGATGACGTCATCAGTAAGCACTGTGAATTAAATGGAGGATAAGGGCTTTTAAATTAAAAAAACGTCTCCAGCTCAGAGCCCTCAGAGAACAGCCTCAAAACACCTGCTGAAATGCCAGAAACCTGAAGAACTGACCTCTGAAGTGGTGTCTGTAATGGCTACAAGATCCAAGACTGAGATGGCTACTAAGGAGAAAAATGAACTTGAGGAGATAAAGAATTCGGTAAGAGAACTGAGAAAGGATATTGAGGCTGGAAATTTAAAAATGATGGAAAATATGAATGCAAAAATGATGGAAAATATGTCGAACATCAATGCTGGCAATCAAAAAGTTATTGATTGCATTGGCATTTAAAAAAAAACGAATTGATGATGTGCAAGAAGAGCTAACGGGGAGAATTGATAAAGTGGAAGAAGATTCCACGAAGAAGTTTGAGGCTGTGCATGAAACTGTTTCTTCATATGTAACTGCAATGAAAGACATGGAAACAGCTGTTGCACAAATGTCTGAAGATATGTAGGGAAATATGTAGTCATCTGGCGAAAGTCTCGGATAAATGCCTCATCTCGAAGCTCGCTCAAGACGCCAAAATTTAAGAGTACTGGGAGTAACAGAGGGAGCAGAGGGAAACAACCCCCGTGAGTTTACTGCCAACTTAATCAAACATGTACTCAATTTACCTGTGGAACCGAAAATTGAAGTGGCACACCGAGTACCCAGATTTAAGCCAAGATCACAAGTAGATCCAGCCCACCCACGACAGATCATAGTCAAACTTCGGGACATTTCAGCACTGGAAGAGCTGATGAAAAAAATCAAATACGGAGTGAAGATGACGTTTGGAAACGACTCTATCAAACTTTTCCGGGATTATCCCTATGAGATCGTACAAAAGAGAAAACAGTTCTCACAGACAAGACAGATTCTCCAAGGAGTTCAAGATGTCAGATATGGCGTTTTTTATCCAGCCAGGATGCGAATTACTTTCAAGGGAAAGGAGAAATCATTCACTAATCCGGACTCACCGTTTAAATATGCCCAAGAGATTGTGGCAGAAAGAGAGGATTAATGAATGCAGCGGGACGGTATGGACAAATCATCTCTCTTTATTAGTTCACAGAGAATGCCCGAAGATAAGGGAAGAAACACCATTTTCTAAAAGTCTAAAATGGAGGAGTATCTCCACGTGCGCTGGTCTAGACACCTTATCTCCCTCGGACGCTTTGGAATTTAACTCAAGGACACTCTTTGTTCAAAATGAAGGAAAGACTGATTAACAACGGAGAGACGAACAGGAGAGCCGAACGTGGAAAACATCACAAGTACAAATGGCGGTTTAAGATCTTAAAATAGTTTCACAAAACATAGATAATTAACAATAATTAACAACACTAATATAGAAATAGAAATGAAAACTAACCTGAACTATATAATGGGCAAAATGTAATAATGTTTTAAAAAGACAGACTATCCCATATATAGAGCGAGACAGTTAAGCAGGGATAAAGAAATAACAAATAACAAATTTTAGAACTAACGTAGATAATATCACAAGTTTTAGTGCTATGTACTTCGTGTGAGGAAGGGAGGAGACTCTTATCCGATATAGCAAATATTAGCGAAAACACTAGCTAGAAGACTAAGTAAATATGTTAGTAAATTAATAAACGAGGATCAAACGGGATTTATACCCAAGAGACACTCATTTAATAACCTGAGACGTCTGCTTAACATAATGCATTCACACAAACCTCAAGAAAAAGAGTTATCAATCATTTCATTGGACGCAGAAAAAGCATTTGATCAAGTAGAATTGGATTATATGATTAAAGTATTGCAAAAATTTCAAATGGGAGAGAACTTCATCGCATGGATAAAATTATTATATAACAAACCTACAGCTGGAATATTAACTAATAATATACTATCTACGAAATTCCAATTATCAAGGGGCAATAGACAAGGATGTTCATTATCACCGCTGTTATTTGCTCTGTTAATTGAACCTTTAGCTGAAAGAATCCGAACACCCGGATATTTACGGTTATAATACAAAATATTCAAATAACATAATATCTTTATATGCAGACGATGTACTACTGTACATCACAAAACCCCAAATTAGTATACCAAACATACTAAATCTAATTGAGGACTTTGGATCTTTCTCAGGATACAGAATAAACTGGAACAAAAGTGAAATTATGTCGATAAAACCGAAAGACTCAACACATCTCTTAAAATTCCCCTTTAAAATAGCCACAGAAAAATTTAAATATTTGGGAATTGAAATTACTAGAAACTATCATGCTATGTTTAATGCCAATTATAGTCCCTTAAGAAACTAAATAGTCTAATCAAATTCTGTAAAATGCTCCCGATGTCTTTAATAGGTCGAATAAATGCTATAAAAGTGATCTTTCTACCACAAATCCTATATCTATTTCAATCAATACCTATATATCTTCCAAAAAAGTTTTTCAAAAAACTGGACTCAGACATTACAAATTTTATATGGGACTATAAATCCCACAGAATACAAAGAACACACCTTAGTAAACCCAAAGAGCTGGGTGGTCTAGCGCTCCCTAACTTTATGTACTATAATTGGGCAGTAAATATTAAAAATATGATTCACCTGCTGGACAATTCTGCCCAGCAGGTGGACTGGATTGTAATGGAGAGAGAGGACTGCTCTCCGTTTAATATAGGAGCGACTCTCCTTTCACCAATGAATCTGAATAACAACAATTACAATAGAAATCCAATTATACATAGCGCAATTAGAACTTGGAAACAAATAAAACAGAATCTAAAATTAAGAAATCTATCTCTTTTAATGCCAATAGTCAATAATCCGTCATTTAAACCTTCTACTGTAGATAAATCATTTACACAATGGGAAAGAATAGGAATCAAAACGCTCGGAGGCTTGTATGAATTCGGAAAATTATTATCATTTCAACAATTACAACTGAAATATAATTTGAGAAATAATCAATATTTTAAATATCTTCAATTGTGTGACTATCTGAAAAAATACACAAAAGACTATCATAACATGCCTCCAGACTTACTGGATGAAGCAATGAAGACAAAGGCCGAATCAGCAAACCTAATATCATACTTATACAACACTATTTTAAATATAGAAATACCTACAACTGATGGTATTAGAAGAGACTGGGAACAAGAACTAGCTATAAAAATTTCAAAAGAGAGCTGGGATAAACACTTACTATATGTGCATAAATGCTCGATCAACGTACGACATACTCTAATTCAATTCAAAACATGACATAGACTATACTATTCAAAAACAAAAATAAATAAACTTTTCCCTAACGTCTCACCCATTTGTGATAAATGTAAGTCTCATGAAGCTACCATAGCGCACTCTTTTGTTTTTTGTATAAAAATCCAAAAATTATGGAACGAAATATTTGAAATCTTCACAAAACTATTTAAAATAAAACTCATACCAAAAGCAGAATGGATTCTTTTTGGAATAACGGAAGGTAGCCCTGAACTAAACGCGTTTCAAAAGAATTTACTTAATTACGGGCTAATAATGGGAAAAAAGCTTATACTCAAATTCTGGAAAAATGCTCCTATACCAACAATAAAAATGTGGATTTCAAACATGTTCGAAACATTACATCTGGAAGAGATGAGACTCCTCCTAGCAGGCAAAGCAGACCACTTCCAAAAGACGTGGTCTGCATTTATGGACTTATTACAAGCATAAGGTGCAATAGTAATTTAAAAAATAAATGGTGCCAGGATCTGGTAACGGGGGGTGAAAAATACGGTTGGTATATCCCTTTTAGCGGAGTTTTCTTATTTTTATAATAGAGCGATTGTTACTCTTTCTTTCTTTCTTTTCTAGGGTCTATTTCTTAACTTTCTTCTCTAACTCCTTTTCTAATGGGCTTTCTTTTCCCAACACTTTCCTGCACCTTCACGACTCTTTCTCAATTCCTTACTTCTTTTATTTCTATCTTTTTTAAAGTTCAAAAAATGAAGGGGTACAACAAATGTAATGAGATATATGTGGTGTGTATTACTGCAACTTATTGTACTTCTAATAAAAATAAAATAAAAAATAAAATAAAAAAGCTAATTCCCCCCCCCCCCCCAGTGTATTTCCGCTGCGAATATTTAAATTGTTAAACCTGATGAACACTCTGATGATAATCCCAGAAGAAATGTAGAGTAATTACAAAAAAAACTGCATTCAGTTTATCATCAACTGCTTTTGCTTCACAGAATACAATCTCATAAAGGGTGTAGATTGATGATGCATGTGAACCAATCACACGTAAGCCAGCATCACTAACTCCACCCCACTATAACACTTACACTAACACTCGTTTCCGGCACTGCCAGTCTGAGCAGCTAGGATGTACTGACAACCTATCATCCTTAACGCTGTCAGGTTTCAGTGCTGATTAAAGATGTGTTTAAATCATACACTGTCTCTGGTGCTTGTTTACAAAGGGGAAAATGAATTTTTGTTTTAAGTATGGTATGTTCAATAATTGTCGAAGGTCAACATTTATCTTAAAGCTATCACCTTCCCCTTTCACAGAACCATAGTTATTCCCTTATTCATGACATGTGTTTAAGAAATAGCTACATTCTGGGTCAAGGAAAAGTTTCCAAATAAAAAAGGTGTTTCTAATTAATTTTGACATACTGTAAGCAATAAACAATCTGCTGGAGGAACTTTGTGTAGGAAGGAGCTGCAGAGGCTGGTTTACACCAATGATCAGGGCCGGTTTTAAGCCGATTTGACCGATTGCTCCCAATTGGGCCCCGCGCCTAGGGGGGCCCCGCACTAATGTTCCGTACTTCGTATGGAAATACGAATTCTCTTTGTTAACTAAAGTTTTTTTTAATTCGCCATCCGGATTTTTTTTTTAAACGAACATGTATAACCAAAGATCTTCTAGCAGAGCTCCACTATAGGATCTTTGTGTATAACAACCGCTGCACGGCCATCAGACACAAACGATGTGTTAACTAGTACTGTTAGCACTTCTTATCAGCAAGTACTTAACTCGTTGTTATACAATCATGTCATCAATGCATCCATCCGCCTTCCTCAGTAAATGTTATTGTGTTTTGAACAAGTATTAATAACGTCGTGTTCCTTTGAATAAAATTCACGCGGCGTTATTAATACTTGTTTAAAACACAATTACATGTAGATGTAATGTAGGTCGATGACACGTTGAGAATTTCTTTAAACTCACCATCATGAGTGATGGCCCCGGAGCGCGAGAAGGGGCTTCTTCCTGGTGTGCAGGTTAGTCATTCACCTACCGACCCACGTTGTGTCTCTTTGTGTTTTGCTCTCTCCCTCCCTCTCTCCCTCTCCCGCTCCCCATCTCGTCTCTCTCTAGCTCTCTCACACTGTCGCCTCGGCATTCCCGGAATCATTGACGTTTTGCGGTAGACAAAAATGCTGGAGAAACCCAGCGGGTGAGGCAGTCGCCTGGCCCGCTGAGTTCCTCCAGCACTCTGTGTTTTTTGTTTGGCTCTGAAGTTGAAGGTGGCTCAACGGGACGCGCAAGGGCTCTGGGGAGAGGGTTGCGTTTCTGGTCGAGACCTTTCTTCAGACAATCACAACTAATCTCACCGACGAGAGTTCAGTTTAGTCTGAAGAAGGGTCTTCTCTCTAAAGTCGCTGCGCTGCCTGTCCTGCAGAGTTACTCCAGCTTTATGTCTATCTTCAATTTCAGAGAAATACAATTTCTCACGGGGGGCTTATAACGTCTCTAAACCCCTCTGGGACCCTCTGAACACCTCTAAAACTCCTCTAGCCCCCCTATTTCCCTCTATTCCCCTCTAAACAATTGTAAACACACCTGAACCCATCTGAAGCCCTCTAAACATCTCTAAACCGTTTAAACCCCTCTAAACTAGGAGGCTGCAAGGTTACTTGGATAGGCTGGGTGAGTGGGCAAATGCATGGGAGATGCAGTATAATGTGGATAAATGTGAGGTTATCCACTTTGGTGGCAAAAACAGGAAAGTAGACTATTATCTGAATTGTGGCCGATTAGGAAAAGGGGAGATGCAACGAGATGCAACGAAAAATGCTCACGGCAGACCAAACGTGTTAAACAGAAATTGGTCAGATATTGAGCTTTACACAGTGAGAAATCATGTGAAATAATCACTGAATTTAATTTTAAATGAATGTACCTGCATGTTATACTGTTTAGTTTGGAGATACCACCAGATAGTCTGGTTGATACAACCAGATTAGTTTGGAGATACAACCAGATTAGTTTGGAGATACAACCAGATTAGTTTGGAGATACAACCAGATTAGTTTGGAGATACAACCAGATAGTCCACTGAGTTCGCACCGACCAGCGATTTTTGTTACAGATTTGACAAATTTATTTGGCGGCCAATCAAACGCTGTCTCTAAGGGGGTTGCATCCAATCACCAACCAGCTTGCCTTAAAATTCCCGAAACTACACGAAATATAAACATACATAAATTTTTACTTTTCTAGAGTAGGGGCCCCGCCATCAGTTTTCTAATTGGGGCCCGCAATTCCTAGCACCGGCCCTGCCAATGATAGACAAAAAATGCTGAAGTAACTCTGCGGGACAGGCAACATCTTTGGAGAGAAGTAATGGGTGACATTTCTGGGTGAGACCCTTCTTCAGACTCTCAAGCTGAAACATCACTATTTTTTTCTCTCCAGAGATGCTGCTTTTTAAAATTTCTTTATTTATATAGCACATTTTTAGTCAACTTGCATTGACCCCAAAGTGCTTCACATAATTACATCCACACACACAGGCAAAGGTGGGTGAAGTGTCTTGCCCAAGGAAACACACAGGCAAAGGTGGGTGAAGTGTCTTGCCCAAGGACACAACGACAGTATGCACTCCAAGCGGGATTCGAACCAGCTACCTTCCGGTTGCCAGCCGAACACTTAGCCCATTGTGCCATCTGCTTGTTCCGATCTAGTTTGCAATTGCATTACCATTGCTATTACTAGGACTATGCTCACCCCATTCAAACTTCGCCAGTCTCCTAATTCCTCAGTACAACTCACCCTGAAGCCAGGCTTTGAATAATGCACGTGAGACAAAATACACCTGCTTGGGTGGCATGGACTTGGCATTGGCGCGACAAAATGACCAAAACAATTAGAACGAGTGGAATTATGCTAGAACCCGCGGGCAAGGCAAGAAACAGTAAAGCACTTTGAATATTTGGCCTGAAGAATCCTTGATGATTTTGTATGTAGGAGATCGTGTGTCTCAGGAATCTGATTGTGTTTTTTTTTGAAGATGTAACAAAAACATTCAGGGCAGGGTGTAGATGTTGTACATTTAGCTTTCAGCAAGGCAGTCAATAAGATTCAACATGGTAGGCTGCTCTGGAAAGTTTGATCACCTGGGATCCAAGGAGAGGTAGATGACTGGATAGAAACTTGGCTTCATGGAGGGAAGTAGAAGGTTGTTTATCAGACTGAAGGCCTGTGACTAGTGACGTGCTTCAGGGGTCATGGCTGGGCACATTGGTGAGGTGAGAATTGGGAGGTTATGTTACAGCTTTACAAGACTTGGTGAGGCCTTATTTGGAGTGTAGTGTTCAGTTTTGGTCAAGCTGTTGGAAAGATGTTAAGCTGAAAAGGGTGCAGAGAATATTTACAAGGATGTTCCCAGGACGAGGGCCTGGGTTATAGGGAGAGGTTGAGCAGGCTAGGACTTTATTCCTTGGAGCGCAGGAGGATGAAGGGTGAACTTACAAAGGTATATAAGATCATGAACGGAATAGATAGGGTAAATGCACAGTGTTTTCTGCCCAGAGAAGGGGAATCGAGAACCAAGATGGCACATAGAAACATAGAAAATAGGTGCAGGAGTAGCCTTCGAGCCTGCACCACCATTCAATATGATCATGGCTGATCATCCAACTCAGTATCCTGTACCTGCCTTCTCTCCATACCCCCTGATCCCTTTAACCACAAGGGCCACATCTAACTCCCTCTTAAAAATAGCCAATGAACTGGCCTCAACTACCTTCTGTGGCAGAGAATTCCAGAGATTCACCACTCTCTGTGTGAAATTTTTTTTTCTCATCTCGGTTATAAAAGGTTTCCCCCTTATCCTTAAACTGAGACCCTTGTTCTGGACTTCCCCAACATCGGGAACAATCTTCCTGCATCTAGCCTGTCCAACCCCTTAAGAATTTTGTAAGTTTCTATGAGATCCCTCCTCAAACTTCTAAATTCTAGCGAGTACAAGCCGAGTCTATCCAGTCTTTCTTCATATGAAAGTCCTGACATCCCAGGAATCAGTTTGGTGAACCTTCTCTGTACTCCTTTTATGGCAAGAATGTCTTTCCTCAGATTAGGAGACCAAAACTGTATGCAATACTCTAGGTGTGGTCTCAGGCTTGAAGAGCTGTGGTCTGACAAACCCTGGCAATAAGGTGAGCAGAAGACAAACACTATAACATCAATGATGTCAACATGAAGTGCTGGCCAAAATGTATTATTTGATGAGATTCGCATGCATCTAACCACAAAGACTAAAAACAGTTTTAAATCAAGGACACATATCCTAAAGAGTAAATGGCATAGTAACAATTCACAAGTCAAATGCTTAGAAGTCAAGGAATATATGTACCTCGTATAACAAGGACAATAAATTCATACATGAAATCCTACCCTTTCAATTATTCCCCTTGCTGTTATGGGCTCTTGTCTTCCTCATGCCATCTGTTGGGCACAAACCTTCTGCTCTCCTCCTGAATTCTGGAGAGATTATTTTCCTCCTCCCCATGCTATTTCTGTTGGGGTGTCTTAATGGAGGAAACAATCCTCTGTTGTCAGAACTGAACATGTTAACAAATGAAGACAAGGAAACCTTTGAGATTTTTTTTCTCTGACAGGAAGTTGGTGCTGAATATTTATCGTATGATTTTGATGGAGTATAGATGTATCTGCAATGTATTCCTAATAGAAGTTTATTTTCAATAGCTAAATGTTAGCCAATGGCCTACAGTTTCTCCACTATGAGAATATCTTTTGCTTACTTAAGACCACAAAAACTAATTTTGTATAGACAATAGGTGCATGAATAGGCCATTCGGCCCTTCGAGCCAGCGACGCCTTTCACTGTGATCATGGCTGAACATCCACAATCAGTACCCCGTTCCTGCCTTCTCCCCATATCCCTTCACTATCTTTAAGAGCTCTATCTAACTCTCTCTTGAAAGCATCCAGAGAATTGGCCTCCACTGCCCTTTGAGGTAGAGAATTCCATAGATTCACAACTCTCTGGGTGAAGAAGGTTTTCCTCATCTCCGTTCTAAATGGCCCACCATTTATTGTTAAATTGTTGCCCCTGGTTCTGGACTCCCCCAACATTTGGAACATGTTTCCTGCCTCTAGCGTGTCCAATCCCTTAATAATCTTATATGTTTCAATAAGATACCCTCTCATCCTTCTAAATTCCAGTGTAAGCCCAGTCGCTCCATTCTATCAACTGTGAATTCTGAGATTTTAAGCAGGTCAAGCAAGGGGTCACAGTTTAAGAATAAGGAGTAAGAGGGGCCATAGTTTAAGAATCTATATTACTAAAAGTCTGTTCTTGACCGGTTTTGGCCATCTGTGCTGCGATTTTCAAGAGAATGCCACCACCTACGGCTGTCATTTTTGGCCATCTTGCTCAGAGCCACCCTCTGCCGCATGTGTGCCGAGGGTTTTTCCAGTCGATTAAAAATGACAGAGATATTAATGTTTTTACACAATTCCCCATTCTCTCTGCTGCCCCCGCTGGCGGCAGGGGGAGGGACTATAAAACCAGGAAGTGGTGTGCCACACAGTCTCTTCAAGATGGAGGAAGGCAGAGGGTCACGTTTCTCTGAGCTGTGAATAACACTGAACAAATTTCTACTCAAATGTAAGTGCCCTTAGTGGTTCTAAAATGCTTGCAGAATGTGTCTATTGGTTCTAAAGCTTGCAAAAAGTGTCTCTATTGGTTCTAAAGCTTGCAAAACAATGTCTATTGGTTCTAAAGCTTGCAAAAAATGTCTATTGGTTCTAAAGCTTGCAAAAAATGTCTATTGGTTCTAAAGCTTGCAAAAAAATGTCTATTGGTTCTAAAGCTTGCAAAAAATGTCTATTGGCTCTAAAGCTTGCAAAAAATGTCTGTTGGTTCTAAAGTTTGCAAATAAATGTCTATTGGTTCTAAAGCTTGCAAAAAAATGTCTATTAGTTCTAAAGCTTGCAAAAAAATGTCTATTGGCTCTAAAGCTTGCAAAAAATGTCTCTATTGGTTCTAAATCTTGCAAAAAAAAGTCTTTATTGGTTCTAAAGCTTGCAAAATTTGTCTATTGCTTCTAAAGCTTGCAAAAAAATGTCTCGGTTCTAAAGCTTGCAAAAATAGTGTCTCTATTGGTTCTAAAGCTTGCAAAAAAAATGTCTATTGGTTCTAAAATGGTTCATACTAGCGCTCCAGAAACGCCTCCCCCCTCCCCCTCCCCTGGCTTGGCTTGGGTGTGTCTTGAAATTGAAAGGCACTACTTACTGCAAATGGTGGCATGAAGTTGAAAGGCACTACCTACTGCAAATGATGGCTTGGTTGCTTTGGCTTGAAGTTGAAAGGCACTACTTACTGCAAATGGTGGCTTGGGTGTGGATTGAAGTTAAAAGACGCCACTTACTGCAAATGGTGGCTTGGGAGCTTTGGCTTGAAGTTGAAAGGCACTATTACTGCAAATTGTGGCTTGAAGTTGAAAGGCACTATTACTGCAAATGGTGGCTTGGGAGCTTTGACTTGAAGTTGAAAGGCACTACTTCCTGCAAATGATGGCTTGGGTGTGGCTTGAAGTTGAAAGACGCCACTTACTGCAAATGGTGGCATGAAGTTGAAAGGCACAACGTACTGCAAATGGTGGATTGGTTGCTTTGGCTTGAAGTTGAAAGGCACTACTTACTGCAAATGGTGGCTTGAGAGCTTTGACTTGAAGTTAAAAGACATTACTTCCTGCAAATGATGGGTTGGGTGTGGCTTGAAGTTGAAAGACACTACTTACTGCAAATGGTGGCTTGGGAGCTTTGGTTTGAAGTTGAAAGGCACTATTACTGCAAATGGTGGCTTGGTTGCTTGGCTTGAAGTTGAAAGGCACTATTACTGCAAATGGTGGCTTGGTTGCTTTGGCTTGAAGTTAAAAGGCACTATTACTGCAAATGGTGGCTTGGTTGCTTTGGCTTGAAGTTGAAAGGGACTATTACTGCAAATGGTGGCTTGGTTGCTTTGGCTTGAAGTTGAAAGGCACTACACTGCAAATGGTGGCTTGGGTGTGGCTTGAAGTTGAAAGACACCACTTACTGCAAATGGTGGCTTGGGAGCTTTGAAGTTGAAAGGCACTACTTACTGCAAATGATGGCTTGGGTGTGGCTTGAAGTTGAAAGACACCACTTACGGCAAATGATGGCTTGGGTGTGGCTTGGGTGTGGCTTGAAGTTGAAAGACACCACTTACTGCAAATGGTAGCATGAAGTTGAAAGGCACTACTTACTGCAAATGGTGGCTTGGGATCTTTGGCTTGAAGTAGAAAAGGCACTACTTACTGCAAATGGTGGCTTGGGTGCTTTGGCTTGAAGTTGAAAGGCACTATTTACTGCAAATGGTGGCTTGGGAGCTTTGACTTGAAGTTGAAAGGCACCACTTACTGCTAATGGTGGCTTCGGTGTGGCTTGGGTGTAGTTTGAAGTTGAAAGGCACTACTTACTGCAAATGGTGGCTTGGATGCAATTGCTTGAAGTTAAAAGGCATTACTTACTGCAAATGGTGGTGTGGGTGCTTTGGCTTGAAGTTAAAAGGCACTACTGTAAATGCACTTACTTCCTGTTTGCACTGTATATTGATTTTAGATAAAACGCCACCACTTACGGCTGTGATTTTTGGCCATCTTACTCAGTCCCCATCCGCTGAGCAGATGCAGAGAATTCTTCCCATCAATGAAAAATAAAAGTGTTATTAGTTTTTTTTTAAATGTTGAGAATCTCTCTCCTGTCAATCACTCCATGAAAGCCACACCTTTTCCGGTGGGGGGGGGGGGGGGGGGAGGGGTTATAAAACCCGGAAATGTGGGTGTCGCTCAGTCTCTGCAAGATGGAGGAGGGAGAGGTCACGACTCGCTGTCTTTAGTGGCTTTGCACCCTACTTCAAATGGTATGAAACTGCACTTGAATTTGGTGGCCTTGCACCCTGCTTGAAATAGAATTTCAAGGATTAGCCATGAGTCAACTACCAGCCCACCAACCGTGAGTGAGTGAGTTGCCAGCACAACAGGCTTGATTGACTGAGACGCCAGCCCAAGAATCCATTTGGCGCACAATTTGCATACTAGCCCTCTGGAAACCAGTCCCTTCAGCCCACAACACCCATACTAGCGCTCCAGAAAGCCCCCCCCCCTCCCCCCAACTGGCCACCAATATTAGAATTGGTGGAGAGGTGGAATATTGCGTACGATGACCAGCCCTCCTGTGTGATGTTGGGACCCAACGGGTCCCACTTAGTCTAGTAACTAATAAAAGGGGCCACAGTTTAAGAATAAGGTGTAAGCCATTTAGAACGGAGACGAGGAAACACTTTTTCTCACAGAGAGTGGTGAGTGTAGAATTCTCTGCCTCGGAGGGTGGTGGAGGCAGGTTCTCTAGATGCTTTCAAGAGAGAGCTAGATTGGGCTCTTAAAAATAGCAAGTCAGGGGATATGGGGAGGACTCAGGAACGGGGTGCTGATTGGGGATGATCAGCCATGATCACATTGAATGGCGGTGCTGGCTCGAAGAGCCAAATGGCCGACTCCTGCACCTATTGTCTATTGTCTATTGTCAAGGGGAGCATAATTTCCATCATTTACAAAAGTTTCAAATTAACTTGTAGCTATACAGAAGACCATTCAGCTGATTGGATTATTGTAAGCACCTGGAGAACAATCCTACTCCATCTGGTTCCATCTTCTCAATATCCCCTGCCCATCTGATTCTATCTCCCACCCAATCCTTTCCCACCCACCATCCATTTCCCCCATCTTGTTCCACCTGACTTCTCGAGCCAATTTCCAACCCCCTTTGCACTGCAATATCCTGGCAATCTATTTCCTTCCCCCATCAGTCCTGATGTAGAGTCCCAAACATAAATATTTTGTCTCTGTTGCTTGACCCTCTGAGTTCTGTTTTGAACTGAACAGTTGTTCTGCAAAGTATCCCACTCTTCCCACAACAATCCTCGGTAAATTAAGCACTAATATAAATACAGGGGTGTAAATTTGGAATGTTTGTCTTTGAGGTCAGCTTGGGCATAAAATTAGAATCCAACCTGACCACAACCACTCTGAAGCTGACTCCAGTCCAAGGACTTCAGTGCTTTTGCTACACTTGACTT
The DNA here is from genome assembly GCF_010909765.2 of Amblyraja radiata. Taxonomy (NCBI): domain Eukaryota; kingdom Metazoa; phylum Chordata; class Chondrichthyes; order Rajiformes; family Rajidae; genus Amblyraja; species Amblyraja radiata. Next base: position 73,146,587 of record NC_045961.1, read on the forward strand.
GACCTGACCACAACTTTAAATATAAGTCTCATTCTTTTGATCTGTTTGAGGATGAAATGTCAAGATTAGAGGACACATGCAGCAAGATTAACCATTTAATCTGAACTGGATAATACCCTGATCCAGTCCAGAACTAGTGTCCAACAGGAATGTTTTATCAGAGTATACACCTAACTGAACTCCAAAACATATCTGGTTTATGCTGGACTGTGTTGGGTCAGGCTTAAACCTATGGGGAAGCCAGGAAGCCAGAAAAAATATATAATGGGTGATGCATTCAGGGTAAGTAGGCTTTTAACATTATATTTGCAAGTAATCATTCTGCCCTGATACTTTTTTTAATTTTCACTCCAGCTGCAACATATTACTCACTTTTTCTTAATCCAGTCTCTCTACTCGGGTCCTTATTTTGCTTTGTGCAACTGATTTAAATCTAATCATATTTCCACCAGGGTTTAGTTTCTCCAAGGTAGGAATTTATCCTCAGCTACTTGCATTAAACACACAATGTAGCAAGTCCTTCTGGAATTCAAGAGAACCACTAGAGACTGCTGAGGCTGGAAGCTGGAGTCCCAAATGATCTGCTGGAGGAACTCAGTGGGTTGAGAAGAATCTGTGAGCTGTGTAGGGAAAGGAATTACAAAAAACCTGATGTGTGACTTGAAACATCATATTCCTTTCCTCTTGAAGGAAGGTGCTAATCGACCTACTGAGTTCCTCCAGCGGATTGATTGTTGCTTCAAAATTCAATTCCAAAACAAAGTGATTTTGGAAACTGAATGCTATGATCAACTGTTACAATACTTCTTAAAAAGCACCTGTTAATCAGTTAATTTTGAATGCCCATCAAGGATTCTTCAGGCCAAATATTCAAAGTGCTTTTCTGTTTCTTGCCTTGCCCACGGGTTCTAGCATAATTCCACTCGAAACCTGATACAAACGTTCTAATTGTTTTGGTCATTTTGTCGCACCAATGCCAAGTCCATGCGCCTTGAGTATTAGAAAGGCGCTATATAAATCCCATCCATTATTATTATTATGCCACCCAAGCAGGTATATTTAGTCTCACGTGCATTATTCAAAGCCTGGCTTCAGGATGAGTTGTACTGAGGAATTAAGAGACTGGCGAAGTTGGAATGGGGTGAGTATAGCCCTGGTAATAGCAATGCTAATGCAATTGCGAACTAGATCGAGATGCGATGGATGTCAGAGCTTGGCACTCAGCCCATTGCAGAAGCAATTGTAGATCAGGACTGAAAAGAGAGGGAACAACATTAGGAGGTGGACATTTTCATTCTAGCATACGGTGAGGTGGTCAGGGTGGAAGTAAAGGACCAACTTTGCAGGGGTTTGTACTGTCCTGAGAAGACCAAGTTACCTAGGCGTGTCTGACAATGGTTACTCTTGTGATTTGACTTCTCACTCAGTGCTTTAAATGGAACATCATAGGCGACATTCCCTTTTCATCGGATGCAGAAGTAATGTTGAGGATACAAAGTTGACTCATGGCTGGAAGTGCCCAGTTCAGTTTTTAGAGTAAAGTGAAATAACCTGGAAATTTTAAGATCTCATTTCAGGGGGAAAATATGATTTTCAGTTGTACAACAGGTTAATGGCACAGCATCATGGAAGTGAATATCTCTGCATCTTTTTGAACTCTTATCAAACTTCAGTACCCACAATTTGTGACTAGGTGGCAGTGTTCTCTGTCGATTTAAACTACTTATGTGTAGGAAAGAACTGCAGATGTTGGTTTAAACCAAAGATAGACACAAAAAGCTGGAGTAACTCAGCGGGACAGGCAGCATCTCTGGAGAGAAGGAATGGGTGATGTTTCGGGTAATGACCCTTCAGATTTAAACTACATGATGCCTCCTATTTACCTTCAGCTTTAACACAAAAGGTGACTGAAGGAAGAATTCTCACCTTCTGCTTTGAGGTAGGTAGTAAACAAATGTGCCTTTACAAAATGACTAGTGTTAGCAGCCAACCAAAAGACAGATGTGTGAATGTCATAAAATAGTGGCACACACACTATTTGGCCCATTGACTGTGCAGGAACATAACAGAATAATCCTATTTTTCACATTTCGTTCTTCATAGGCTTAAATTATTGTCTCCCAAATGCTCATTAAATTTCCTCTTAAAATGGCTGATTGAGAGTGTTTCCATCACCTTTACAGTCCCTAGGTTCCAGATCATAACCATTTTCTGTGCAAGGGGGGGGGAAGAAATGTCTCTTCCTATCCCATTCTTCACCCAAAATGTTATAATATGCCTTTCGTTCTTTGTGAATTCCAGATTCACAATCTTCTTCATTCTCAGAAGTAGCTGAAAGGTCATCTCTTCATGCATCACAGAAGGGGAATTCCTGTCTACAAATGAGGTACAAGTGTGTCAATTGAATATCATGCAATCCAAGGGGAATATCATGTAAAGTGAATGTGGCTAATGGAATGGCTAGCACTGTGTGCTTGTTTAGTCTGAGATTTGCTGTGTGAGGATACACCAGAGCATTTGAAGTATTAGGTATGAGCCCTGGTTGAATGGTGGTCAGAATGGTGAGTTAAATAGTGCCTAAGGCTAGGGGTATAATTAGCACTCAAGTTCAGCTCAAGCTATATTCTCAAACAACCTGCTTGTGTCAATGTGTGCCACTTCTTGTGCAACTGCTCAAAGCTTTGCCGCTTGTGTTGACCTCCAGAGCTATCTACATTCTCTGCATGCGACCAGAGGGAGCCATGGCATCATGCAGATATGGGGTACCTCTTCAAATTTCCACTAGAGTGAGCTCAAATCTCAGAACATGCCCTGTCCTGTTTTGTGCTTAGATCCCATTCAAATGCTAAATGGTTGGAGCAATAGTTGGAGCTGAAAATACACATTGTAGCAGCCTGGACAAGGTCAGGAAAAGGCGAGACGTCAGGCTGGTTCAACACTAGTTTTTAATGTCACAGCGAGAACACACACACCCCCGAGCAGGACCTCGGGAAATCCCATGGCAGAACAACGCCCCTGTCCCTCAATAGCCGAGGGGGATGACCCAAGGAGTTGCCTAACCCCCAGGGACCACCACAGGACCACCCCCCCCGCAAGAACCCGAGGCACGAAATGGACAGGAGGGCGTACACGGCGGCCAGCCCTGGTGCACACCATGCCTGGCACAGGAACAGGCAACTGACCAACATGTGCAGGGGACGTAGTAGCCAGTGGAGGAGGTACCCTAGAAGGAGAGCGCCCTCGCTTATGGGGCCGCGCTACCAGCATCGGCCGATCAATGTCAATATGTGCCGGCTTCAGCCATGCAACCGAAAGTCTCATGCCGACCCCCCATGACCAGGACGAATGTAGATGAGCCATGCTCTAGGACTCGGAAGGGACCCTCGTACGGCCGCTGGAGGGGTGTCCGATGAGCATCCCTGCGCAGGAAGACGAACCGCAGTTCTCCAGAGCAGAGGGAAATTGCGGACGGAAGGACCCATGATGTGCCAGCTTGCCCACCATCTGCCGAAGACGTTGCAGGGCATCCGAAGGCTGCTCCACCTGGCCACGTGCTGGCGGGATGAACTCCCCGGGCACCGTCAACGGAGAGCCATACACTAACTCGGCGGTGGATGAGGCCAAGTTCTCCTTGGGTGCAGTGTGAATCCCCAGCAAAACCCACGGGAGAGCGCCCACCCAGTCCGGATCATTGAGCCGTGCCTTCAGAGCATCCTTGATTGGCGGTGAAACCGCTCCACCAGTCCGTTCGCCTGCGGATGATACGCCATTGTGTGGTGCAGGCGAACCCCCAGGAGGCATGCCATGGCTGACCACAGTTCCGACGTGGACTGAGGTCCCCGGTCGGATGTTATGTCCAGTGGCACACTGAACTGGGCGATCCAGTGCGCCACCAAGGCTCGAGCACAAGTGGCCTTGAGGAATCGGGTAGTGGAATGGCTTCAGGCCACCGCGTGAAGTGGTCCACGACGGTGAAGCGATAGGTCATGCCCCTGGACGGCTGCAGTGGCCCCACAATATCCACATGAATGTAGTCGAACCGCTGAGGGATGGTGAACGCAGGTGCAGGTGCGTGCCCAATGTCCCACCTCCTTCCACAGCCCGTGCCACATGAAGCGGGAGGCTACCAGGGCCGTTGTTGCCCTGATGGAGGGATGGGCAAGTCCATGGAGCACCTCAAACACCCTGCACCGCCTGGCGATGGGGACGATGGGTCGCGGAAATCCAGTGGAAACATCGCACAGCAGCGTTGCGCCCCCAGGACCACAGACAGCGTTCTCCAACTGCAGGCCCGAAACTGCCGTACGATAGGCAGCCATCTCCTCGTCGAGCACTTGTGCGGCTGCCAGGCTGCAGGTCGCGATAAGTCGTCGGCCACCCTGTTGTACTTGCTCTCGACGAAACAGATGGAGGTGGTGTACTCGGACACATACGCCAACTGCCTCTGCTGCCGGGCAGACCACGGGTCTGAAACCTTGGCGAACGCGAAGGTTAGTGGCTTGTGATCCGTAAATGCAGTAAAATGCCTGCCCTCCAGGAAGTAGCGGAAATGGCGTACGGCGAGATACAGGGCAAGGAGCTCACTGTTGAAAGCGCTGTAACGGCGCTGAGCACCACTGAGATGCCTGCTGAAGAAGGCGATTGGCTGCCAGCATCCGTCAACGAGCTGCTCCAACATCGCCCCAACCGCAACCTCAGAAGCATCCACCGTCAGGGCGGTCGGGGCATCCTCTCGTGGGTGGACAAACATCGTGGCCCCAGCCAGTGCCTCCTTAGCCCTCTCGAATGCCGCTGTTGCTTCGTCGGACCACACAACCTCCCCACGATGACCAGCAATCAGGTGGAAAAACGGATGCATAATTGTGGCCGCTGCTGGCAAGAAACGGTGATAAAAGGTGACCATCCCCACGAATTTCTGTAGGCCCTTAACTGTGGTCAGACGGGGGAACCTGCGGACAGCATCCACCCTGGCCGGCAGAGGCAACACCCCTGTGGGGTTACACGGTGGCCGAGGAAATTGATGGCCGTCACCCCAAAACGGCACTTGGCATGTTGATGGACAAACCAAAATCGCGGAGGCGCTGACAAAGGTGAATGCTGTGTTCCTGCCACAAGCAACTGACCACGCGTATGTCATCCAAGTACATGAATACGAAGTCCAGGCCGCGGCACACACAGTCCGCAAAGAGTAGGAGTAAACGGGTCCTTTTCACAATGGCAGGCAGTGACTAGTGGGGTACCGCAAGGCTCAGTGCTGGGACCCCAGCTATTTACAATATATATTAATGATTTGGACGAGGGAATTGAAATCAACATCTCCAAGTTTGCGGATGACACGAAGCTGAGTGGCAGTGTTTAGCTGTGAGGAGGATGCTAGGAGGCTGTAAGGTGACTTGGATAGGCTGGGTGAGTGGGCAAATGCATGGCAGATGCAGTATAATGTGGATAAATGTGAGGTTATCCACTTTGGTGGCAAAACCAGGAAAGTAGACTATTATCTGAATGGTGGCCGATTAGGAAAAGGAGAGATGCAACGAGACCTGGGTGTCATGGTACACCAGTCATTGAAAATAGGCATGCAGTTGCAGCAGGCAGTAAAGAAAGCGAATGATATGTTAGCATTCATAGCAAAAGGATTTGAGTATAGGAGCAGGGACTGCAGTTGTACAGGGTCTTGGTGAGACCACACCTGGGGTATTGCGTACAGTTTTGGTCTCCTAATCTGAGGAAGGACATTCTTTCCATAGAGGGAGTACAGAGAAGGTTCACCAGACTGATTCCTGGGATGGCAGGACTTTCATATGAAGAAAGACTGGATAGACTCAGCTTGTACTCGCTAGAATTTAGAAGATTGAGGGGGGATCTTATAGAAACTTACAAAATTCTTAAGGGGTTGGACAGGCTAGATGCAGGAAGATTGTTCCCAATGTTGGGGAAGTCCAGAACAAGGGGTCACAGTTTAAGTATAAGGGGGAAATCTTTTAGGACCGAGATGAGAAAAACATTTTTCACACAGAGAGCGGTGAACCTCTGGAATTCTCTGCCACATAAAGTAGTTGAGGCCAGTTCATTGGCTATATTTAAGAGGGAGTTAGATGTAGCCCTTGTGGCTAAAGGGATCAGGGGGTATACAGGATACTGAGTTGGATGATCAGCCATGATGATTATAGTGAATGGTGGTGCAGGCTCAAAGGGCCGAATGGCCTACTCCTGCATCGATTTTATATGTTTCTATGTTTCTATACGCCGCTGAGGCTCAAATGACAATAAAATTGTATTGTATTGTATTGTATTGAAAGGCCTGCGCAGCGTTCTTCAAACCAAACGGCATCCGCACAAATTCAAACAGTCCAAATGGCATTATAATGGTTGTCTTAGTGATATCATCGGGGTGGACCGGAATTTGGTTGTACCCTCGCACAAGGTCCACTTTGGAGAACACCGATGCTCCGGCCAGATGGGCATTGAAGTCCTGAATGAGCGGGACCGGGTACCTGTCGGCGACAGTCGCATCATTCAGGTGATGGTAATTCCCACATGGGCGCCAGCCCCCTCCAGCTTTAGGGACCATGTGGCGCCGTGACACCATGGGCTATTGGAGGAGCGCACGATGCCCATCGCCTCCATCAGTCGGAATTCCTCCTGAGCCAGTCGAAGCTTGTCTGGCGCTAGACGACGCACCCAGGCATGCACAGGCGGGCCGGTAGTATGAATGTGGTGCTCCACCCTGTGCTTGGGGGTGGAGGAGCAGAAGTGGGGTTAGAGGATGTCCGGAAAATCCACCAGGATGCGCTCGAAAGTCGCATCCATGGACGATAGAGGGCCATCAGGGCGTGATACGGGATCACCAATGCGGAGGAAGACCAGCTCCAGCGTGACGGAGTTCACCAGGCGCCGCCGCTTGACATCCATGAGCTGTGAATGGGCTTGAAGGAAGTCGGCATCCAGCAGCGGCTGGGAAACGTCAGTGATGCCGAACTGCCACGAAAAACAGCTGCGGCCAAAGTTGAGGGAGATGGTGCGAACCCCGTAGGTGAGAATAACACTCCCGTTCGCTGCGTTAGATCCAAGTGGATCTAACCTCAAGACGCCTAGCAGTGCCTACAGGCAATAAACAGCAGGGTTGGTCCTGGCTGCAAGGTGCCATTATGTGAATGAGCTGACAGCAGAAATCTGGCAAGATACATGCATTCCACACAATGAAACCCAGTTAATCAAACATCACAATCCCATTGCACTATTTGGGACTGTATTTTGGATACTGACAATGGTTTACTAAAGAATGCTTAATGCTGGAGCAAGGATGCTCCTATTCAGTCCTATTACTAAATAAAGAAATAGTTTTGGTTAATATTGCAGCATTCACATCAACAGCTTTAAAGTACAGAAAGTACCTTGCAAGTTAAAATTGCTATTGTGATAAAAGAAACTGAACAGCAAGGTCTCAGAAACAGCACTGAGATAATAACCAGATTATCTGTTATGATATTAATATGGGGACAAAATAATGACCAGACAATTGAAGACCTCCCATACTTTTTCTCAGACACATGTGTTTATTTCAATCTTCTTGAGAGGGGAAAGTAGATCTTGTGGTATGATTAGCTGCGGTGTTTTGCTCCAAGACTACCTTATGCAGCGAAAGCTGCATAATCATTATAATCATAATCATACTTTATTAGCCAAGTATGTTTTGCAACATACCAGGAATTTGATTTGCCTTACAGTCATACCAATAATAAGCAACAGAACACACAAAACACATTTTAACATAAACATCCACCACAGTGACTGCTCCACATTCCTCACTGTGATGGAAGGCGAAATAAAGTTCAATCTCTCCGTTCTTTGTCCTCCAGCGGTCAGGGTCCTCTAACCTCCCATTGACGGGACGATCCGTAGCCGGAGGCAGGCCTCGTCGGGGTGATCAAGCTCCTGCATTAGGGTAGAATCCCAGCATCCCCTACTCCAGGTCGGGGCTTGGCGAATGTTTTGCGGCTTTTGGAGCTTCCCAACGTCGGTCTCAACCCAAGACTGTGAGCTCTTGATGTTAAAGTCCGCAGGTCGAGGTTGGCAAGGAATCGGCTCCGATGGTCAGTCCACGCCCCGCAGTGGGGCTCAAACTCAGTCCCGTTCAAGGCCTCCAGCTCCACGATGTTAGGCCGCAGAGTGACCGGAGATATGATCCGGAAAACAATCGCATCTCCGGCAAGGTAAGAGATTGAAAAAATGTTTGCCCCAACCTCCCCCCCCCACCCCTCACATAAAACAAACCAGAGAACATTAACACAAACTTTTTAAACACACTAAAAATAACAAAAAAAAGATGAAAAGGACCGACAGACTGTAAGAGGGGCTGCCATTGAAGCGCCAAACGGTTACAGAGGTTGAGTCAAGTCCCTCCTGTTATCACCACAGGCTGTTGTACCTTTCTGTTAGTTTTAGACCAGTTGGATGTTTAATCCTTTATTTATACAGCGAGTAAATTGGTGCGACCTCCACAAAATATTTTAACTGATTCAGATGGGAATGTTAAAGAGCAGATGCCAAAAAATTGGGTTTTGCCATTTACTAAACTATGCTAAACTAGTGTTGTATAAAACACTGAAATCCATATGGTTTATTTGCAAAAACATTGAAAACATCTCTGAAGTTTCCAAAGGTGCAGTCTCTTTGCAGATGGGCATGACCTTGGCCCACATCTCTCCAAACCTTTCCTCTCCATGTACCTGTCAAGTGTCCTTTAGATGTCATAATTGCATCCACCTCTACTTCTTCTGACAACTCATTCCAAATATACATAGCAGTCTCTATATGGAAAAAGATGGCTCTCAAGACCCTTTAAAATCTTTCTTCTCTCACCTTAAATCAAAGCCCACTAGTTTTCCGTCTCCCCTACCTTGGCGGGATAATCATCTATGATCCTCGTAATTTTCAAAATCTCTATAATGCTGCAGGGGAAAAAAATATACCCAGATGCATCCTATTATAACACAAACCTTCCAGACCTGGTGACACCTAATGATTTATTTTGTGACGTTTTTCAGTCCAATCACATTCTTTCCATAACATGGCGACCAGAACAGTACACAGTACTCCAAATTTGTCATAGAACATAACAACACAAGAACAGGTCCTTGGGCCCACAAGGCCTGTTCTTGTGCTGTTATATTCTCTGCCAAATTTAGAGTACTGTGTACCGTTCTGGTCGCCATGTTATAGAAATAATGTTATTGGACTGAAAAAGGTCACAAAATAAATCACAAGGTGTCACCAGGTCTACCCTATCTATAACTCTCATAATTTTATATACATCTATCATGTCTTCCCACAACGTAGAGTATTCCAGCAAAAACAATCCAATTCTGTCCAACCTTTCCCGAAAGCTAATACCCCCAAATCCAGGCATTATTCTGGTAAACCTCCTCTGCGCCCTTTCCAAAGCCTCCTCATCCTTCTAGTAATGGGGTGACCTGAATTGCGCACAATACTCCAAATACCCTTACCAATGAAGGCAAGTTTGCCAAATGCCATCTTCACTGCCCTATATACCTGTATCACCACTTTCATGGAAATAATACCAGCAGCCCAAGGTCTATCTCTTCCACAACATACCCCAGGGTCCCAACATTTACTATGCAAGTGCCACGTGGTTTGTCTTACAAAAATTGTGATTGTGAATAGTTCGGGTCCAAACACGTTTCTGTGGTTACCCACTAGTAAGAGGAAGGTACCATTATCTGTATTATTCCCTGATCCATTCTTCTATCAACACCAACTACTCATCTTCTCGAGTGGGCAGCATATTGGCTCAGCAGTGGGGTTGCTGCCTTACAGCCACAGAGACTCGTGTTTGATTCTGGCTACGGGGCTATCTGTATAGAGTTTGCACATTCTCCCTGTGATCATGTGGGTTTTCTCTGGATTCTTCGGTCTCCTCCCACATTCCAAACACATGTAGGTTAATTGGCTTCTGAAAATTGTCCCTAGTGTGTATGATAAAACTAGTGTATGGGTGATTGTTGGTTGGCGTGGACTCATTGGATGATGGACCTGCTTCCATGCTGTATCTCTAAACTATACTAGTCTCCACCTATCAACCTGAGATAAATATGTTTATCGTATTCTTTGCTTTATATCTCATCCCTTCTGCACAGCCAGAAAATGTATAGGGCTTCCCCACTCTCACCTTGCAGCTGTATCCATTCATTGGATCATCCATCAGAAGTTCTGCCATCTTTAAAATGATCCACAATCAGACACATGCCTTGCCTTCTCAGTGTTCTGAAGGATCCATCATCTCTGTTAATCCCTGCTCCACTCTTCGATCAACACCAATCACTCTCCTTCTCAAGCAACCACAGAAGATGTTCTTTTACATTTTTTCACCGTCTAAGGAGTCAAACAGTCATTCCAGGTGAAGCGGCAATTCATATGCATCGCCCCAGTTTATGGTACTACCCTCAATGGATTGGGTAATCACTGCACCTCACCTCTAATTCACAATGACTTTCAGCCACCTATGACTTTAATTGTCTGTTTCTCGCCCATTCTGACTTTTTCTTTTTGCAGAAAGAACAGCACATCGCCTTTCATCTGGATATCAGGTCTTAATGTTGAATTTAACTCATTCTGTCCCTCTGTTTCTCTCTCGAACAGCAATTTACAAGTTCGGCCTATCCCCTCTTACAACCAACCATTTCTACAATTTCAAGCATTGTCGACTTCTCGTGTTTCCGGTTCTGTCTAAAAAAATCAAATATATTTCTGTCCCCACTGCTGGGAGTTTCAAGCATTTTCTCTTTTTGTTTTGAATTTCCAGCATCTGTAGTTTTGTGTTTCAATCTCCATTAAAGTATTTGCCATAGTATTCTATGTTTGGTTTGAGAACCCCGGTTTCAGATTGAAATACATCACTTTTGAACTTAATATATTTTATGGTCACTCTTTCCTATGAGATCCTTTACAACAACAAGATTATTATCTTTTTTTTCTCAAGGTACAATAGCAGGCTAAAAGCAGCCTATTCCCTAATTGGATCCTTGCCAAAATAGAAATCCATATTTTAAACATTCTAAGAATTAATCCTTTACACTGTTAGTATTAATTTGATTTGTATAACCTCAATGGAAAATCTCTAAACTAAACTATGGCATACATTAATATTGCTATTTGGAGGCCGATAAATATTTCTCACCACTGCTGCTTTTTAGCTCCACATAAACTGATCTAATTCCACATCATAATTTACCAACATCTTTCTAAACTACAGATGTAATTCCTTTTCAAACAACGTGACCCCACCTACTCTTCCTGTTGGCAGTGAATAGTGCTTTTTGAGTGAACAAGTCAATTAAGAAAAAATGGTTGTGCAGTAAAGTAAAATGTTAGTAATATGCCTTATGCTTTGTTACTCTGTTGTGCCAACCATATGCTGCCTTGTTAATTATGTGCAGCTTGTGTTTTGTTCTTTCTTGCACTGATCCCAAGAGATAAATTTTCCGTATTACAACAAAATATACTTAATCGGTCTCCGAAGCTTGTGCAAAAGGAACCAAACTTGTCCCTAAAAATAAACAGCCAAATAAAAAGTTGAAAAGTTCACTTTTGACGGAGGTTTTCAAACAGAATTTTGATATAGAGCAATTTGTTGTTCAGGGCACAGGAAATGAACAGGTCAGGACAAATTGTCCGACACAATTGTCTGTCCTCCACACACCACTTGGATGTGGTTGCATTGTGCACCACTCTGATCATCTGTGAGTCTGCTGAACGTCTGGCTGAGTCTGACAGGCTGAACTTGTGGTAAATTCCTCACTAATGAATGATTCTTGGTATGGTGGATGGAGGGGTATAGCTCATTTGACTGACCCTTGCACACAGTGATGACCCAAGACTCCAAACCTCACCGGTTTTTTTTTCCACCAAATCCTTCACCACTTCAACAAATATCAGACCTATTAGACCAGATTAAAGAAAATGGACTGACCCATTTTTATTGAGTGATGTGCGTGTTCTTACAAGTCTCTATGTGGACATAGGACGTCGCAGAGATTAGGATAGAATGGCTGAAAGTTGCTTCGGTAGAATTGTACCATTCACAACAGCATGAAGAACCACTGCATTCATGTACATTTCTTCATCAGTTCAGGAAAAAATCTCAGATTGAGAATAAGCTTTCTACACAAGTATGTACATTCTCACTGCTTATGTGACATCTGGATTGGGTAAACCTCTGTCTATCCAAGAGATATTTTGTGACCTTTTTCATGTCAATACTCTGGCAGTGAAACTTCATTTTAACACCAATAAGACCAATAACCTCAGATACTGCAGACTGGGAATTTGCTGAAACACTTAAGATCATAATACAGTGGTGTCTCTGTTTATTTCCCACAAATTATAAATTCAGAAGGGATATTTTGGAGATTTACCCCTCGTAGTAGTCAAGGCTTATTTGGTCAACACTTTGTTTGAACTAGTTCTACCACAACCACTCCCATTCCTCACTCTAAGCCCAAGAGTCAGACACCATATTAATTCCTGGGGTTTCACTTGACCATAGTCCTCCCAACAGTCAATGGCTTGCGAACAAAAAAAAGCTTGATCAATCCTGACTTAATGCTAGAGAAAGCCACCAGCTGGTGCAAGGGCTAGGACATTCAGCAAGGGTAAGGAACCACAAAGGATTTGCTTCAGCAAGGAGACTACGAATCAGAAGTCAATGGTTTCTGAAGTATTCCACAAGCTTACTACCTGTTGGCATGAAATTGCATTTGATTCTGGCCTGTATATATGTTGGATTCCCTGACTCCCCCTGGTACTTTTGGAAATCACTGTTGACCCATAATTTTGCTCTGAATCTGGACTTCATGTAGTGAAACAGCTCTGCGTTCCTGCTGTCCTTTTGATGTAATGTTAAGCCAACCCACCAGGAGGGCATCAAAGCACACTTCTTTGATGATTTTTAAATAATAGCTATTCTTCCAGCATGCTGACTGATGGTCATTCCACTGTCTGAACATGGAAATAGATTATCTGATCATTATCACATTACTGTTATGAGATCTTGCACGCTGGAAAATTTACAGCCACATTTCTTCAATACAACAACCTGCGCATTTCAAAAAATGCTGCTTTGACTAGGTATGTTGCAAAGCCTACCTGAAGCGTCGTTGAAAATCTGCCGCTGCGGTGTGCGCGATTTTGGCGCCGTTTAGAGGGGGGCGGGTTTAAAACGCGATTTTCTCTAGGCTGTTCAAATCGAAGATGTTCAGCCTAGTTAATTATTAACGAAAAATCGCTGGAAGACCCCGTCGCAAAAGCTATTATTAGTTTTAAAGGCCTCGTATAATAGTTATAGTAGTTTAAAAATCAATCTCTAAACCCGCGACCGCCAGCAACCACAGGGTCTCATAAAGCAAATATCTGAAGTTAGGCTGTATATTTTTACATTAAAAAGGGCTTCTAAAGAACCCTTTATACAAAGTTTAATATTGCGAGTAGCTCATTTTGGCCCCATTATATCCCGCAGTATTTTTCTCGGCATTTGGGGCACAAATCTACCGCAATGTGAACGTTCTAAACCAGCGCGTTCCACAGGGACCCACTGGAAAGCTGATTTAAATCGGCATTTATTTACAGCAATTGAACACTAAATTCCTTCCATTTGGTCTATAAATTAATGTAAATGAGATTTAAAAATCATGTTTTATTGTGAATTATTTGTGAATATTATTTGGACATTTAGGCTATTTAAAAATGTTAATCATTTATTAAGAAATGGATAGATGTTTAGATCTAGTAATTGAAGTCTGAAATTAGCTACAATTAGGTAACTAACTAATTATATGCTTTAATTTCAGGTCATCCAAGTAAGATTATTTTATATTTGTTTCAGAATGCTTCAATCTATGATAACTGAAAATTTCATTCAGTTCTCTTAATTTTCAAGAAAGTTATGGGCTTTTGACTGTTCACGATCACAGCTTTTTTGTTATGTCCATAGAAAATCAATAGGGAACAAGATGCTCATTTCCGAGTATGAAAATGGCCATAACTTTTTAAATACTTGAGATATGAAAGTGAATTAGGTGTCAAATTAAACTTATTTTTATGCTTTATCTGATGGGATAAATTACAGACTTGATTTTTAAAATCTCAAAATTTTGTAACATTGCTACTTTGACTGTCATTTGTTTTGGAATATCTTGAGATTAAGATCATGATGAATAAAATACATTGACTCCATCTACACTTTATGTTTCCATTTTATTTTATTTCATAATTACAGAAATTTGGTTTGACATCAGTCACCATTTCTGTCTTTTGCATATTTGATATCTTACCATTTCCTCAAATGTTGGCCATGCCTCACCTTTCCATTGATTTGGATCCGTGGGGTATGCTTTAGCACTACGGTCAGTGAATATCTGTTAATGGTTGGCTCCATCCAGAAAAGCAAGTTAATTAGCCATTTTGGAGCAGGCCACCAATTACTGTCATAGTCGGGTCCTTTGCTGCAGAGACAACAACCTGGCTGCCTTTATATTTCAGGTTATAAATGTATTACTTCCAAGAAATATGGATAGATAAAATAATCTCTTATCTTAATGTTTTTACTCACTTTTTACTTCATTTGTTGCTGTATTTCTGCATGGACCCCATTATTTTCTCTCACATAGATATCATTTGAATAATCCATGTTTTCCAAATTACTCTCCCTTTTCCTATAAGTCTCTGCCCTCTTACTCCTGTGCATGAGAATAGCTAACAGTTTACGTGAACATTTGCAAATTTTAGTTTGCTTCCTGTACCGCCTCTTATAATATTACTCAGCAGGAATATCCATGTTAATTCTAGGTTTCAGATTTATGTCTCCTCATCGTGCTAGCTCCTCATTGCCAGATCACATTAATTGGGAGGAAGTATTCTTTCCATCACTGATCTTGGTAAAGCTCCTTTATCAAACAACAATCTATACCCTGTATGTCAGATTCATAAAATGGGATTATTCTATTTGTTAGATATCACTCTAATTTTTCACTTGTGAGAACAGGATTCATAACCTTTTAAGTCCTTCCAGTGTTTTTGTATTCTTAAGCATGCTATTAATTCTTGACTTGTTATTTTATTCTTTTGACAGAGCTTCCACTGAGGGTTAAAGTTAAATTGTTATCGGCAGATTTGAACACTCCAATTATGGCTGAATAATCACCTGAGGATTGACTTCTCAGCATTAATTAAAAGTGAACATTGGTTAGGAACTGAATGCTCTATATATGTAATTTGACTTAGCAGTAGTTAAAGAAGGTACGGGAGCCTGAGACCACTAGGAGTGCCGCATGATGGCAGCCTCTGCCTACAGTCTGTCTGTTTTTTCATCTTTTTGTTATTTTTAGTCTATTTAAAAAGTATGTTTTGGAGGTTTCTTAGTCTTTTTATCTGGGAGAGGTTGGGAGGGTAAGGGGGAAATTGTTTCTCAGTCATTTCCTGGCGAGGATGTGACTATTTTCCGAGTCGCGCCTTTGCCCCCCCCTCACAGCCTACCATCTGGATTGGCGCGGCCTTTCCTGCCGGAGACCGACCGAAGCTTCAGCAGCAGTGCAGCACTGATTTGCCATCGCGGAGCGGGCGATGCCTTACCGGGGATCACTTGTTGAAGCTCCGGAGTGTTGGGCCTGCTGGTTTATCATCATGGAGCTGTGGTTGCGGAGCTTCCAGCCATGGGCGCCGCTGACTTCAACATCGCGGAGTCTTGGTGATCCCTTTGCCGAGGGCCTGTTCTTTCTGTGACTGCATGTATTTCCTCTGAGTGCTTGTGCTTCCTCCCACATCCCCAAGTCATGCAGGATGTACATGACTTGGCCGGTAGATTCTTGGTGGACTTGATGCACATGTAGGGAGAATGAAATGGGATGAGTGTAGGATTAGCGGAAATGGATGATTGATGGTTGGCACAGAATAAATGGGATAAGGGGCCTGTGTTCATGCTGTAGGATGTTACAACAGCAGGGCAGTTTATTAGTGGCTGAAAATATGTGGGGTTACAATGTTGCCTTGGTTAGTTCCATTGAGATATTTCAGTTCAGATTATAAAGTAATTAATTGTTTTGGGGCTATTTTTGACTGTTAATGATTAATGTTTACTTTGTTAATTATCCTTCCCACACTTTCCAATAAAGCACTTATTAGATCTATAGTAATTAAATTATGTGGCTACTCTGGAAGATCTGAAAAACTTTCACTTTTACAATAACTTTGCTATAGCATGGTGCAAATGATTAAGTAAGCTATATGTTTGCTTCAGTTTCAATCGTATTAGATTCACTGCATGTTTTTAATTCGAATAAATCTAGCAAAATCTTTAACTATTCAGTAACAGATCTCTGCCTCCACAGAGCTGAAAATCCCAGTTTCCTATCATTTTGAATGAGATCTAAAAACATGGATCAGTTTCTAATTAACTCAGAAAAAATGTACTGTAAAGTTTTCTTTAAACTTTGTTGTATGGTCTGAAAGTTTTGGTGTAGGAGGGGGTAAGAGTGATAGAGTTAAAGGCATTTGGGGATACGGCACAAATTTTGATCAGAAGTTGTAAGGTGTATGCCAACAACTTCTCCATTAAGTTGTTGGCATACCAAAAGCTGTGAGTCTGCACAATTGAGAAGATTTTTTAAATACAAGTGCATAGAAATCCATTTTAATAGCAATGTTTTAATCAATATAGAATTGAAATTTTTTTTTTTTTTTTTTTTTTAATATATATTTTTATTAGCAGTGTACAAAAGTATAAACCGCGGCATTTTGTTTTTAATAATTTTGAGAACATTTCAAAGATTTCATTCCAAAAGTTATGGAGTTTTATGCAAGAGGCAAAGGAGTGTGTTAGAGTTGTTTCTTGAGAGAGACATTTGTCGCAAATAGGAGATACATTTGAAAAAAAATTAATCAGTTTAGTTTTTGAGTAGTAGAGTCTGTAGAGTATTTTGAATTGGATTAAAATGTGTCTAACATTAATCGAACAATTATGTATATATAAGAGATTTTTTCCCATCTATCTTTGGACATTTTTAGGTCTAATTCCTCTTCCCATTCTCTTCTAATTACGTCTGACGATGGGATTTTTATATTTAGAAGGATATTGTACAAGTATGATATTAGATTGTTTGTGTCAGAGTTTCTATTCATACCTTCGTCTAATATATCTGGCAGCAGAGTTTGATAATCGTGGGTATATGTTTTCAAATAATCTCGAATTTGAAGATATCTAAAGTATTGATTACCTTTCAGATTGTATTTCAACTGTAATTTGTGGAATGACAGGAGGTTTCCCATCTCGTACAAATTTCCAACCTTTTTAATTCCTAGTCTTTCCCACTAAATAAACGTTTTATCTATAATAGATGGCTTGAACGACGGGTTATTAGCTATTGGTGAAAGAAGAGATCGATTTATTAGTTTAAAAGTAGATTTTACTTGTCTCCAAATTCGTAAAGTGCTGTGAATAATCGGATTTTTCTCATATACTGTGTTCTTCAACTTTATTGGGGAGAGAAGGATCGCGCCTATATTAAAACGCGAACAATCCTCTCCATTACTAACCAGTCTACCTGTTGGCATGCGTTATCCAATCAGTAAATTACATTTTTAATATTCGCTGCCCAATAGTAGTATAAGAAATTGGGGAGCGCCAATCCGCCCATTTCTTTGGGTTTACATAGATGCCGTTTATGAATTCTATGTGATTTATAATCCCAAATAAAGTTTGTAATCCGTGAATCAAGATTAAAATAAAAATTTTAGGTAGATATATCGGTATTGATTGAAATAGAGAATTTGTGGGAGGAAAATCATTTTTATGACATTTATTCTGCCTATTAGAGACATCGGAATTGAATTTTCCAGAATTGAATAAGAGCGTTTAATTTAGTAACTAGAGGCGGAAAATTTGCATTGAATAAATAATTATATTTTCTGGTTACTTGGATACCCAGATATTTAAATTTTTCTGTAGCAATTCTAAAAGGGAACTTTAAAAGGTGTGTCGGCTCTTGTGGTTTTATTGCCATAATTTCACTTTTGATCCAGTTTATTCTATATCCTGAGAAGGAACCGAATTCCTCTATAAGATTTAATATATTTGGAATACTAACTTGAGAATTGGTGATGTATAATAATGCATCATCTGCATATAATGATATTTTATTATTGGAATATTTAGTATTATAGCCGTGAATGTTCGGATGTATTCTTATACTTTCCGCAAAGGGATCAATCACAAGGGCAATTAACGGGGTGATAATGCACAACCCTGTCTATTGTCCCTGGATAGTTGAAATTTCGGAGAAAGTATGTGGTTGGTCAGTATTCTGGCAGCCGGCCTATGATATAGTAATTTTATCCATGAAATAAAATTCTCTCCCATCTGAAATTTTTGCAGTACTGTGAAAAGGTATTTCCATTCTACTTGGTCAAATGCTTTTTCTGCATCTAATGCAATATTTGATAAGTCTTCTTCAATTTTGTGTGAGTACATTATATTAAAAAGACGTCTCAAATTATTAAATGAATGTCTCTTAGGTATGAACCCCGTTTGATCCGAATGCATTAATTTATTAAGATATTTACTTAATCTTCTTGCCAAAGTTTTCGCTAATATTTTCTGATCTGTATTTAGCAGGGCAATTGTTCTATATGAACCTGGATCGTCTAGAACTTTATCTTTTTTGGGTATAAGTGTGATAGTTGATTCAGCTAGTGTTTGTGGTAATGTCTGTTCTTTAAATGCATATGTATAAAGCTTGTGTAAACGTGGTGAAATTACCTCGTGAAATCTTTTATAAAATTCATTACTGAACCTGACTGGTCCCGGTGTTTTACCGTTCTTCAGTGAATTTATTGTCTCTTCTATTTCTTTGATTGAAACCTGTGCTCCTAATTCCTCTTGTTCCAGCGGGTTAAGTGTTGGGAGATTACAGTTGTCCAGAAAATTTGTAATTTTACTGCTTTCTGTTGATGTTTTGGATGTATATAAATTTTGATAAAATTGGGCAAATCTTTCGTTAATGTCTTTGGGCAGCATTAACAATTCGCCTTGATCTGATTTAATTTTTAGAATAGTCTGATCCTTTTCAACTTATTTCAGCTGACGTGCCAAAAGTTTGTGTGGCTTGTCGCCAAATTCGAAATTTTCCTGTTTTGTAATCTGAAATAATCTAATAACTCTTGCAGATAAAATTTAGTTTAGTTTAAATTTCAATATTGCTATCTTGTGTTTATCAACTGTTGTGTTATAGTTGGATCTTTCGCGTTTCCTAAATAAAGTTGTCTATTCTGTTCTTCTAGTTGCAATTGTTCCGTCCTATTCTTTTTATTTAGAAAAGCTTGGTATGAAATAATAGAACCTCTAATAAAAGCCTTAAAAGATTCCCATAATAGGGAGGGTGGGATATCTGGGGTATCATTGGTCTCAAAGAAAAGTTCCATCTGTTGTTTTAAATATTTACAACCATATTGTTTAATATTTGAGGATTAAACCTCCAAAACTATTTTTTATTGAACATACCTAGTTTTAGGGAGAAGGTTAACAGAGAATGATCAGAGATGACACTATTATGGTATTTAGGGTTAGTTGTAAAGGGGATTAATTTTGTGTCCACTAGGAAATAGTCAATACGTGTATAGGTTTTATTTTCAAGAGCAATTTTACCTCACTTGAAATATTTGACTGGTCTGAATGATTCTCATGACCATGGCATAATTTCTGTGTCAGCCATGTATATAAATCATGTCATTCCTTGTGCAATTCTCTTTTTACATCATTTTAGGGAAACTTGGAGCATGCTATCCTGGGGATTTTATCTATTGTTGTTCAATCCTGGGAAAATATGGTCTTCCCTGCATACAGCCATTGTAGGGTGACATCGGATGAATTTCTTGCCATTCTGCCTTTTGGGCACCCTCCCACATGCTGCCACTGACCCATCCCTCCTGACCTCCAGCACAATATCGCCACCCCCATTGAAACTACCATTTACTTACTTCCTTCCCTCTCTAATCCTAGTTCCTGTTCCTCCAATCCCCAGCTGCCTTGACGACTTAGTCCATGCCTCCCTTTCCCAGTTTTCCTCTGACTTGCTTGACCGATGCTCTCACCTCATTAAACCACACACAGCACAAGTCTGATCCTGGCATCTCAAAGGAATACCAACAATTGTGGGATAACAAATGATGTGAGGTTGGATTATTTTCCCACCATTTGGGCATTAAACTAAAATAAAATTGTTGTTGATTTTAGATGTAAAACTGATATATTAATGCTCTGATCAATATTAAATAATGATAAACAATCTCTCGAGACCTGAAAAAATAATTAGATAGAATTTAATTGAAGTATAAAAAGTATCATGTTTAGTACATATATTGTAAGCTATAGGTATACTGCACCGTTCTATGTTCTATAAAACAGTTTATTTTCTCTCCGTCTCTTTCATCTTTCCCTCTTAAACCCATCTGTTTTACTCTGTTTAGTTTTAGTACATAATTTGTCTATTTCTTTCTATGTATTCTATGTGCTTCAATGAGGATTTGTCAGTCAGATTGCAGGCCATGAATTCTCTATTGAGATCATTAAGATCAAAAGCAGTATCTACACAACAACCCACAAAATCTTTGTGACCAGTGCTCAAAGGTAAATCTTGCATTATTTGCTGATTATTGAGGAGATTGACTAAATTATGCCGGAGAAGCAATTAAATGGTTCAGCATTTCAGTCGTTTTATTATGTGGAGGACTGAACACAGGATTAACACAGTATATTTTCAATAATAACTTCATATTCAGCATTTTTTAATAAAACGGAACCAGAAAAGTTTTTTAGTGGGGAAAAAAAGAGAAACAATTGTATGTTGCTCATCTGCATTGGTGCATGGCATCTTTTATGTAAGCAAAGAAGCAAATCTATTTTATCAAAAGATTGAACTGTAACCAAGGCAATTTAAATTACAATTTGGATGTCATTTTGCACCTGAACTGAAATTCAAATTATCTGCGGCTTTGGTTGTATGAAGGATTGTTTTTGTATGCATAAAGATATATTTAAAGAACAGAGAGCAAACAATTTGATCTTCTGAAAGTAATGATATTCTAGGGTGATAGAAAGATTTGCATTCATATGGTGACTTTCTTGGGTCTGGCAATTCGTATCCACATGAAGTGCATTGGAAGTCCAGCTATTAAGGATTATATTGTGGCTCACCTTCAGAATGGCACATGTGATCCTTTATTGTTGTAAGATCTGAAGGCAGCCAAAGTGTACATAGCAAGTTCTCACAAATAGCAGTAGAAGAATAACCAGTTATTCCACTTTTGTTTTTTCTGGTTTTGACAAAAATATTGACCAAGATGGGTCCTCATTGAAGCACACACAATGCATAGATGGAAATAGACAAATGATGTACTGAAATTAAACCAGATAAAGTAGATGGGTTTAAGAATGGAATATTAAGTTATTGCTCTTCAGAATGGCAAATTGATTCTCTACTGTGATAAGACCCATGTGGACTGCAATTGGATCTGAAAGATGGCACATCCCACAACCTAGTAATCTAACTAACGCAATTATCAAAAAAGCTCATCAGCGCCTCTACTTCCTGAGAAGATTACGGAGAGTCGGATTGTCAAGGAAGACTCTCTCTAACTTCTACAGGTGCACAGTCGAGAGCATACTGACCGGTTGCATCGTGGCTTGGTTCGGCAATTTGAGCGCCCTGGAGAGGAAAAGACTACAAAAAGTAGTAAACACTGCCCAGTCCATCATCGGCTCTGACCTTCCTTCCATTGAGGGGATTTATCGCAGTCGCTGCCTCAAAAAGGCTGGCAGTATCATCAAAGACCCACACCATCCTGGCCACACACTCATCTCCCTGCTACCTTCAGGTAGAAGGTACAGGAGCCTGAAGACTGCAACAACCAGGTTCAGGAATAGCTACTTCCCCACAGCCATCAGGCTATTAAACCTGGCTCGGACAAAACTCTGATTATTAATAACCACTTTCTGTTATTTGCACTTTACCAGTTTATTTATTCATGTGTGTATATATTTATATCATGGTATATGGACACATTTATCTGTTTTGTAGTAAATGCCTACTATTTTCTGTGTGCTTAAGCAAAGCAAGAATTTAATTGTCCTATACAGGGACACATGACAATAAACTCACTTGAACTTGAACTTGAACTTATTGAGCTTTTAGTTTTTTTTAGTTTTAGAGATACAGAGAAGACCTGATGGGACAATGTAGTGCACGGATAGTTGTATTTGAAAAGGATGCAGTCCCAATCTCGGTAAGGCATTTGTGAGGAAAGGTTGCCTAGTCTCCTATGAAGATGTTGGAAACAGACCTTTCAGCCCACCGAGTCCACATCGACCAACGACCCCCGCACAATAACACATTAGGGACAATTTACACTTATACCAAGCCAATGAACCTACAAACCTGTACGTCTTTGGAATGTGGGTGAAAACTGGAATCTCGTAAAAAACCCACGCAGATCACGGGGAGAGTGTACAAATTCTGGCGCTGCAAGCGCTGTAAGGGAGCAACACTACTGCTGCGCCCTTGTGAAACATCATCCTTGATATTGTTGTGTTCAGATCTCTGGAGGAACCTTCAATTTCGGAGGCAAGAGTGATACTGGGCAAACTGCATCTGAAAAAATATGGCACATGTGCTCTTATTAATAGAGCATAATTCATTATGACTTTATCAGCACTTTGACAATCAATTTGTTGATATGATGATATTTTCAGATTTCAAATTCAGTCTTTGAATCTATGCTGGCTCTCATAGTATCACTCAGATTGTCCTACCACCCAACTATATCATTGGTAATTTACTGAAACCATAAACCTACCAAAAAAACACATCTTGAGAATTGGGTGGCAACTAGGCCATTAGGGACGAACCTCTATGGCTACGGGAGAAAGTGTAAATTCCACACCAATAGTACCCAAGGTTACCATTGAACCTGTATCACTCATGCTGTGAGCCAACAATTCTTACGGTGCTCTATTTTGTCAATTTATCATAATCTTTGTTGACAGAACATTTTTTAAAAGCCCGAAGCAAGTGCCATTAAAACCTAATTTCCCCCAATTGCAATTTTTATAGCACCCATTTACAACAAGGATAATTTACAGGAGCAAATTTCACAAACTCAGGAGGTCAAAATCAAACCCTGACAGCACCACTGTGGTACCTTGATATTTGGAGAACCAGACATGAGGTTCTTAGGCCACAGCAAGGAACATGTCTTCATGCACTTTTGTAACTGCTGAGGAAAACATTTAATGGTACTCATCTGTTATTACCTGAAATTACTGGCAGATTCATCCATTGGAAGCCCAGCTCCCAACAGACCATCAAGATTTTTTGCAGCATATGGGGCATCTATCTTTACTGAAGAGCTGGTGAGAACTCACCACCAAGTCCCCAGCTGACAAAGCTGTCAACATTCTTGAAATTTGATGTGTGTCTTTGGTATTAACAAATATTCATCAATATCTGGGATAAATTAAAAACATTCTCAGTCTTAGACAATAAACAATAGACAATAGGTGCAGGAGTAGGCCATCCGGCCCTTCGAGCCATTCAATGTGATCATGGCTGATCATCCCCAATCAGTACCCCATTCCTGCCTTCTCCCCATATCCCCTGACTTGCTCTCTCTTGAAAGTCTCCAGAGAACCGGCCTCCAATGCCCTCTGAGGCAGAAAATTCCACACTCACAAATCTCTGTGAGAAAAAGTGTATCCTTGTCTCTGTTCTAAATGGCTTACCCCTTATTCTTAAACTGTGGCCCCTGGTCTGGAATCCCCCAGCATCGGGAACATGTTTCCTGCCTCTAGCGTGTCCAAACCCTTAACAATCTTATATGTTTCAATAATATATCCTCTCATCCTTCTAAATTCCAGAGTGTACAAGCCCAGCCGCTCCATTCTCTCAGCATATGACAGTCCCGCCATCCTGGGAATTAATCGTGTAGACCTACTCTGCACTCCGTCAATAGCAAGAATGTCCTTCCTCAAATTAGGGGACCAAAACTGCACACAATACTCCAGGTGTGGTCTCACTAGGGCTCTGTACAACTGCAGAAGGACCTCTTTGCTCCTATACGCAACTCCTCTTGTTATAAAGTCCAAAATGCCATTCGCTTTCTTAACTGCCTGCTATACCTGCATGCTTACTTACATAGACTGATGAACAAGGACCCCCAGATCCCGTTGTACTTCCCCTTTTCCGAATTTTACACCATTTAGATAGTAATCTGCCTTCCTGTTTTTGCTACCAAAGTGGATAACCTCACATTTTTCCACATTAAACTTCATCTGCCATGCAACTGCCCACTCCCCAACCTGTCCAAGTCACTCTGCATTCTCGTAGCCAGGACCTTGAAATAGTAAATAAAAAGACATGAACTAAAAAAGGAAATAACTTGATTCAATAGTAAAATTAAATCCACTTCCCCTTCTCCCAGCTGCTGACGTCTCCCATTCTTTTCAATGGGACTGCCATGCTGACATAAGCTCAGAGGGCAGATTTCCTCGCATGAGAACTGAAAAGCCTGTGTAACTTTGCCCTGTTGAACTCCATGGAGAAGTCCACCCTTTTTGGCACATGAGCAGCTGGCATTGGAGGAGGCTTTGGGTGGAGCCTACCACCAGCTTAAGCCTAGGCCATTCTCAAAGCCAGGACCTCTGCCAGGAAATGCAGTCAGTCTGGTCATTGGTGTTAGTGTGGGAATAGAAGACTTGGGTCAATGTCACAACTGCCTTGGGGTTTATACTAACCAGACCTCCAATGCTCTTGCACATTGTAATCTCTGAGTATGAGATTTGTGATCTCTGGCGCCACAACCGTGCTTCCAGCTTTTTGTCTTCCCGGCAATTGCACATTGGAACACATTGGGAATTAAGATTTTTCTAATCATGAGGATTATTGGATAATGACCAGACGCTTATGACCTGCCTCAAGACCTGGAAATTATTTTTACTTTGTAAACTGTTTCCTGGCTTTCTGACCTTTTAAAATTAACAAAGCCAAAAGAAAAGGTTAAAATAAACCCTATCATAGAGAGATTGTTAAAAACAATTAGAAGGATTACCTAGTGTCATGACCTACTGTAGGCTTTACTAGTTTCAAACAAAGAGGGACATGGGAGTGATCTTGAGCACTATCCCCCTGCCTGGCCTCTCGTCAAGGCATTCTCTGTAAAAACCTTCCAGCTTAGAACAATAGGAAGCCTGCATGCAAGCATTTCTACGTCAAATTCATTGCTCTCTGTTAATATTGGTCGTCATGTTGTACAGAGCTGCCCACTCTATTTACTTGCTGTGTTTATTGCCTAGCAAAGTACACATCCAACAAGTGTGTTACAAACGCCAATGCATTGTCACGGAGCATCGCCTCACTGAAGACATGGACAATAAGTGTCTGCAAGCCTTTCAATAGCAGGCCACCAGTCTGAAGAAGGGTCCCATCCCAAAAGGTCACCTGTGGATATTCTCCATGGATGCTGCCTGATCTGCTGAGTTACTGTTTTTGTAAACAAGCATCTGCAGTTCCTTGTTTCTACATATTGGCCACCAATTGTAGTCAGGTGTGCCTTTTCTTTAAAGATCTATTTATCTCCAGATGACTATTTGCTTGGAAGAGGCTCATAAGGCAGTGGGGGGAGAAGGTATGGGGAGGCTCTAAAAGCAAGGGAAGATGTGTCTAAACGAAACTAAAAGAGCAAAGACAATGTTTGAACATCATGATTAGTTATCAAATGGACTCAGCACAGGGAGACAATAACAAAATGTAGGGAAGCATCTGTTTTAGCCCCTGATTCTAGGGAATCTGTTGTCAAATGAATAAAATAAAAAATGGAAGCAAAATATCTACATGAAGACATTAAAACTGCAAAATCAAATTCTGGACTGAGGTTAATCTAGTGGGATTCCTCAAATGTCATTGAATATGAGGTGGAAATGAGTTCAACTTTATAGTGGGAACCCATCAATGTGTATATAAAATGGTTATTTTTACTTTTGTGCTCATTAGAGTATACCAAGGCATTAGTGAATGTGATACTCAGAAAAGATTAACTGACTAAAAATATTTGAGTTTGTTCAAAAATCAATGCAATTCCTGTCACTTTACCTAATTAATGATGACAGTTCTGTGTTATAATAAAAGGGGACAATTAAATCACATCCATCTAAGAACCCCAGCTGTCCTGCCAGAGGTCCATGTGCATCTCCTCTAACCTCCTCGACTGCATCCGGTATTCCGGATATAGCCTCCTTCATATCGGCAAGACCAAGCATCGACTCGGCGACTATTTCGCCGAACACTTGCACTCGATCTGCCAAATGTAATGGATCTCCCAGTTGCTAACTATTTTAACTCCCCTTTCCATTCGCATAGTAACCTTTGTGTCCTCGGCCACCTTCGTTGTCAGAATGAAGCCTCACTCATATTCTGCTTGAGTAGCTTACAACCTAATGGTATGAACATTGAATTTTCCAATTTTAAGGTGCCAACCTCAGAACTCACTAAACCTCTTTCCCCATCTCCCACTTCCCCTCTTTTCCCCAGTGCCCCACCTGGAAGCTCACCCATTTCTCCACTCCCCTCTCCTTCAACCTATATTTCTTCCTCTGTCTTATAATTCACACCTATCCTATCTCACCAATTGTCCTTTCATCTCTGGCCTTTGTCAAACCATCTATACCATATCAAAATCCCCTTCACCTGTATCCACCTATAACTCACCAGTCTTTATCTTGTCCCTCTACCTTTTTAGCTTTCTTTCCCCTCCCCTCCCATCCACCATAGTCAGTCTGAGGAAGGGTCCTGACCTAAATCATTACCTATTGATATTCTCCAGTGATGCTGCCTGACCCGCTGAGTTACTCCAGCACTTGGCGTAATTTTTTTTTGTAAACCAGCATCTGCTGTTCCTTGCTTACACTTTCTACATTCTTGTCCAAAATGGAAGAATCAGGATATATAACGGTCCGTGACTAGCTTTGGTTTGACTAAGAAGTCAGAGACTTAGAACCTAGTGGGCGGCATGATGGCACAGCGGTAGAGTTGCTGCCTTACAGCGCCGCAGACCCGGGTTCGATCCTGACTACGAGTGCTGGCTGTACGGAGTTTGTACATTCTCCCCATGATCGCATGGGTTTTCTCCGAGATCTTTGGTTTCCTCCCACACTCCAAAGATGTACAGGTATGTACGTTAATTGGCTTGGTAAATGTAAAAGTTGTCCCTAGTGTGTGTAGGATAGTGTTAATATGTGGGGATCGCTGGTCGGCATAGATGCGGTGGGCAGAAGGGCCTGTTTCCGCACTGTATTTCTAAACTAAGAACTGAAATCTTAGCTGTTGCTGTGGTGCGGTGCTACTGGTATCGTCTTTTGGATGATATGTTAAACTGGGGACCACATCCTCCCTCGGGTGAAATACATACTTATGCACTTAGCAGCCTTGATGTCCTTGAGAATCCTTGTGTCAGCCCTCACCACTTAAAAGGACCAAGACATGTGACATCTTCAGAGGTTTACCATGGGGACACTTTTACCAAGTATTAATAAATCTGTCTTTCATCTAAAATGTGTTGGGAGCCACTGTTCTTGATAAACAATGCTGTCCACTTAGTGATTAATATTTGTTTCTGCAGTAGAAGCTGGTACAATGGCGATGTTTAAAAACCATTGGTACAATGGTAAAGGTTTATCGCAGTGCTTTTTTGTAGCCTAAGGTCGCAAAAATACATTGTTTGGTGGAATATTGGCCAAAATGTAGGCAAATAGGATTATTTCAGTTATAAAACCTGGTCAGTATGGAATAGTTGGGCTGAGCACCTGTTTCCATCTTGTATAACATTATGACTTTATATGAATGAATGAATGAATGAATGAATGAATAAGTTTATTGGTCAAGTATTCTCCGCCTGCAAGTGAGAACATGACATACAGTGACAGTTAGGATTTGACACATAAAACATTAAACATTAGTAATAAAACATTATCGATTAAACATGTGAATTAAATAAAATACCAGAGCAAAAGGAGGCTACAGATTTTTGGTTATTGAGTAGAGCTACATCATAGAGCTCACAGTTCCATGGGAGAACTCTGTTGAGGAGGCCTATGAGCGTAAGAAGCTGCGCTACGCAGAGCTTGCAGCAGAGGCAACGCAGCGTGGCTGGAACACCAAAGTCTATCCA
Source organism: Amblyraja radiata (assembly GCF_010909765.2). Taxonomy (NCBI): domain Eukaryota; kingdom Metazoa; phylum Chordata; class Chondrichthyes; order Rajiformes; family Rajidae; genus Amblyraja; species Amblyraja radiata. The sequence continues at coordinate 73,174,868 of NC_045961.1, forward strand.
GTTGAAGTGGGATGCAGAGGGTTTGTTGCGTCATCTACCATCAGACTGCTGAAGGAGCTTGGAATCCATGGTCAGGCTATGCGGAAGACCATAAGATCACTCTCAGAGGCGGCTGAAAGAAGCAGCCGGTGGATTTGGCTCAAGCGAAAAGACCCATGCTGGGCCCCAAGTACGTCAGGGTGAATCTTTGGGACGGTTTGACACGGGACACGCGCTGAGGGCTGATCATCCTGCAGTGGGCCGCCCTTGTGGAGGGTGTATAGTGTTAAAAGGCCGAAACACCCAGTGATGCAAGGGCACACTACTGATGATGTGTCCTGTGCCCAACTGTCCTGAACGTTACCCAGGCCAAGATATGCGTATTCCCCCCCGCCCCCCACCGATGTTGAGCTTCTACCACTCTCAACAATCAACGAATGTCGTGAAAATGCTCCCCACCTATTGGCACAAGGGACTTCTTAACATCTTGTCCTGTGTACTTGATTCTTTGTGGGAAAAAAAGCTGTTTTTATATCTGGCTGAGGCAGCTTTGACAGTCCGGAGTCACTTTCCTGAGAAAAGTGATTCAAAGAGTTTGTGGCAAGGGTCAGAGATGATCTTACCCACTCGCTTCCTGGCCCTTGCAGTGTACAGTTCGTCAATGGAGGGAAGGTTACAGCCAATAACTTTCTCAGCTGATCGGACAATTCGCTGCAGCCTCCAGGTGTCATGCTTGGTGGCTGAGCCAAACCAGACCATGATGGAGAAGGTGAGGACAGACTCTACGAAGGACGTATAGAATTGGACCATCATTGCCTGTGGCAGATCGTGCTTCCTCAGCTGCTGCAGGAAGTACATCCTCTGTTGTGCCTTTTTGACTGTGGAGTCGATGGTGGCCCCCCATTTAAGATCCTTGGAGATGATGGTTCCCAGGAACTTAAAAGACTGGGAGTCTGACTTTAATATATAAAGTAAGCAGTTGGTCATATGGTGTAACTGTTAAAGTAGTACAAATCCTATAATCTTGGCAACCCCACACTATGCTCCCACATTCCCCCACCTCTCCATTCCACCACATCAAGGAAGTACCATAAACTAATGGGAGCCATTGATCTGATAAATATGACATGTTAAATCTATGAAAACCTTTTTTAAATCTTTGAAATTCGGTATTGTTTAACCTTAAAATTACAATAGCAAATTTAATGTATCCTTGTTTGTTTAAAAGCTCTGAACATATTTCAGAAAGTCCTTACATATTACATTAACCAGGCTAATCGATCGATGTAAAGCAAGGCAAAATTACTTTTGTGGGAGATGAAAATCTGTGAAGATTCAGCAGTGATCAGGGTTGATGAGACCTAAATCTACTGCAAGCTAAGCTACTCTTGATTCACTGATAATACTGATTAATCACATCAGATCAGACAGTTACTACACGGTTTGTCCCTTCAGATGACTGCTTCAAAGGGTACAGTCAGCTCTGTTCCCGCATGAACTAACCAATGTACAGGTAGTAAGGGCAAGGGCAAAGTGAAAATATGTTTCTGAAGATGTAACTGTGCTCACACAGATATTTACTCCCCATGGATCAGTAGATGGAGGAGATGTTGCCAGGTCCACTGTTTCCAAAAGACTGCCAGTGTTGCAATCCCTGCAGTTGGTGACTTGGTGTTGCGTGTTGCCAAAGATCAGAGTCTTTAGTAACGGGTGAGCCTAGGTGTAACAGGGGATTCGTTTTAGGAGAAATCAGAGTCTTCTTGCGTGAGGGGAGAAAATCGGGAGCATTGTTGGGAAATTGTGGGTGGATGGTAAAATATGAAAGAGAAAATAAAAACAGGGAACATAAGAAAGAATCATGGAGGTTCAACCTGGATCAGGTTCCCGAAGCTGTTTGAACCTGTCCGTTTGGTTAGCTTTAACTAGGGTTGGCTTAGAAGGAGCAGTGCTATAAATACATGTTCCAGAGTTGCCCAGTGACTGGTGTTCTTTAGCAGAAGGAAACTTAACTTCCAGTCAAATGGTCCAGGTGAAACTTGCACAGGTGACATTATAATTTGTACAATTGAGCTGTAGCTTGCCTCAGATAAACAAGGGCAATTTGCAACCACGAACTGTGATATTCCAGCTGGTGATTCAGCAACATTTGGACACATTGCTCTGAAGAAAATATTTTTGCATATCCAAGACATCAGAGTGCTTCAAATCTTCCTCATATAATGGGATTCTGGCTTTTGTGGAAGTTACATTTGTAACATTTGATCTTCAGTCATTATTTTAATATTAATTCTTTGTTTTAAGTAGTGGGAGAATCTATGATTAGAAAAGGCACATTCTCAGACAATTCTGCTCCTTTGTGTTTTATCCAATGGAAAAATAACTGCAATAGAAGTGCTATATAAATTCAGAATCTTGTAGGTAAGGATTCAGTTCTCCGAAATCAATACAAATTGCGCAAATTGAGAATCAAACAGAGATTCAAAGTTATTAAATAACAACAAAAATATTTTAAAATATGAAATAAAACCAGATGCTGGAAGTAGGCAGCATATCATGTGGCATCAATGGATGGAGCCACACAGTTCATATTTTAGGTTAATGACATGTCAATACGAATGGGAAAAATTATGAAATTAATATTTCTAGTTCCAGAGAAGGAGTGGAGAGAATGAAGGGAATTGCTGTGATCCCTGCATTCTCTCCCATTACCTGTTTAATTGCATGGTTTGTTTTGTAGCTGACACACTTTAACATCTGTCTCTCGGTGCTGGAGGTAATGGATGCTTCCAATGGTGGATTGCACACCAATAAGTAAGGTGCTTTGATCCAAAAAGAGTTGATTTTGAGTTATCTTGATAAATTTGGAAGATTCAATTACCTCTGATTACTGTCTCAGAAACAGTGGAAAAGCTTTGGGGTATCAAAAAGTGATTTTGTAAACAAAGACAACCATTAAATTAACACTGTAAAACAGCAGGTTTGAGTTGGTTCCTCACAGCTCCAGTGACCTGAGTTTGATCCTGATCTTGGGTGCTGCCTGCGTGACATATCATAGAAATTAGGTGCAGGAGTAGGCCATTCGGCCCTTCGAGTCAATATATTCCCTGTGACTGTAAGGTTTCTCCTTGCATTTTCCACCATCTCCTTGCATCCCAAACACAAGCTGATTATTTTTTTTCTGTAAATAACTAATCTATTGTTGGGTGGTAGGATAGTCAGAATGGAATGGATATTGGGGAAATGGAATTCTTCTGAGAGCCAGCATAGACACGATGGACTGAATAGTCATCTCCTTTAAATTGTTAGATATGGAAATAATATTCTATGATGGACCAGTTGTCACTGGTGTTTGTTGCAAGGTTTACTATAATTATTAATTTTGGTGCCCTCATCAATTCAATGATTCCCATTTTCAATTGGCAAGATGTGGTGTCCACTCCCATCTCCAAACAGGCAATCTAAAATAATTAAATTCTGATGTAGGGTCTTGATCCAAAATGTCAAATATTTCTTTGCCTCCAAAGATGCTGCTTGATCCCCTGAGTTCCTTCAGGAGTTTTTTTTTAGATACCAGCATATGCAGTCTTTTGTGCCTTCAATCCAATTTAAGTTTTAACCAAATGTTTCCCATTACTTAAAGTCGGCATTCCCATCGAAAAAATGAATATTAGTAAATACACCATGCCCTGGTGTAAAGCAAGTGACTAATTTTCTCTTTTTCCTTTCATAATGTTGTATAATTTGCTCGAATACTATCAATTGAATGAATAATTATATAAATTCGACTAGACTAAGTGCGATCCGTTGGGTCCCATGTTCACACGAGAGGGCTGGTCCCCCGACGCAATATTCCACATCTCCACCAATTCCAATATTGGTGGCCAGTGGGGGGGGGGGCTTTCTGGAGCGCTGGATGGGTGTTGATGGCTGCAGGGACTATTGGTCTCCAGAGGGCTAGTATGGACTGTGGGTCAAATGGATTCTTGGGGTGGCAGCTCAGTCCCTCAAGCCTGATGTGCTGGCAGCTCACTCATGGCTGGTGGGCTGGCAGTTGACTCATGGCTATTCCTTGAAATTCCATTTCAAGCAGAGTGCAAGGCCACCAAATTCAAATCCATTTTCCTACCATTTCAAGCAGGGTGCAAGGCCACAAAATTCAAGTGCAGTTTCATACTACTTCAAGCAGGGTGCAAGGCCACCAAATTCAGGTTCAGTTTCCTACCACTTCAAGCAGGGTGCAAGGCCACCAAATTCAAGTGCAGTTTCCAACCATTCTAAGCAGGGTGCAAGGCCACCAAATTCAAGTGCAGTTTCATACCACTTCAAGCAGGGTGCAAGGTCCACCAAATTCAAGTGTAGTTTCTTACCATTTCAAGGAGGGAGCAATTCCACCAAATTCAAATGCAGTTTCATACTATTTCATGCAGGGTGCAACGACACCACATTCAAATGCAGTTTCATACCATTTTATGCAAGGCCACCACATACAAATGCAGTTTCATACTACTTCAAGCAGGGTGAAACCACCATAAAAACCACCATAAAACCACACAAAACACCACACTCACAGTTCAGTAGACATTCAGTGTGTTCAGTTGATTCACAGCTCAGACAGAGTCATGACCTCTCCCTCCCCCATCATGCAGAGACTGAGCCACACCCACACTTCCGGGTTTCATAATCCCTCCCCCTCCCACCGGAAAAGGTGTGGCCTTAATGGCGTGATTGACAGGAGAGAGATTCCCAACTTATTTTAAACACTAATAACATTGATGGGAAGAATCCTCTGCACCTGATGAGCAAAGGGGGACTGAGAGAGATGGCCAAAAATCACAGCCGTAAGTGGTAGCATTTTATCTAAAATCAATATAGTGCAAACAGGAAGTTGTCAAATTTAGACAAACAACAATTTGCATGCAGTGCCTTTTCACTTCAACCCAAACACCCCAAACAGCCATTTGCTTCCAGTGCCTTTTCACTTCAACCCTTACCCCCCAAACAACCATTTGCATGCAGTGCCTTTTCACTTCAACCCAAAACTCCTAAACAACCATTTGCATGCAGTGCCTTTTTACTTCAACCTAAACCCTCCAAACAACCATTTGCATGCAGTGCCTTTTTACTTCAACCCAAACCACTCAAACAACCATTTGCATGCAATGCCTTTTCACTTCAACCCAAACCCCCCAAACAATCATTTGCATGCAGTGCCTTTTCACTTCAACCCAAACCCCCCAAACAGCCATTTACATGCAGTGCCTTTTCACTTCAACCCAAACCCCCCAAACAGCCATTTACATGCAGTGCCTTTTCACTTCAACCCAAACCCCCCAAACAACCATTTGCATGCAGTGCCTTTTATTTCAATGCAATCCCCCCAAACAACCATTTGCATGCAGTGCCTTTTTACTTCAACCCAAACCCTCCAAACAACCATTTGCATGCAGTGCCTTTTTACCTTTTCAAACCACATTAAGGGCACTCACAGTTGAGTAGACATGTGTTCAGTGTTATTCAGAGCTCAGAGACACGTGACCCTCTGGCTTCCTCCATCTTGCAGAGACTGAGTGAGGCACACCACTTCCGGGTTTTATAGTCCCTCCCCCCTCCCACCAGCAGGGGCAGCAGAGAGAATGGCAATTTAAAAAAAAAACATTAACATACTTCTGATTTTTCATCGATGGGAAAAATCCTCTGGTCCAGGAAGGCAGAGGGGGGCTCTGAGCGAGGTGGCCAAAAATGACAGCCGTAGGGGCGCCGTTCTCTCGAAAATCACAGCAAAGTGAGCCAAAAGCGGTCAAGATCAGACTTTTAGTAATATAGATATACATATGTGATATATATAATGTAGATTCTAGAAATTGTTTGAAGGATTATATCAGGTGAAATAGGAAGTAAGTTTCAACTAGGATGGTCAGAAACTGAAATGGTGGTGGAAGGAGATTTAATGGTAACATTCAAATATTTTTTGCATAAGAACTTGAAGGCAAAGGTTTTGTGGAGTATTGGGGTAAAAACAGAGCTGTGAGACTGATTGGTAAGGTAAGAGACATATGTTTGATGGATTCAATGGCTTCCTTCTAAGCTTTAGAGTTTTTATCATGGCCACTGTCCTTCTCGGAGGAATTGAGGACTATGAATAGAATTTAAAGTTGGGAAATTCTTAAAAGTAGTTAATTAAAAACTATAGGCAGATGTAGACTACTCAATGGCAATGTGTAACCAGCAGCCATCAAGAGATTGTTGCAGTAATGGACCTCATCTGCAACTAATGCATTCCTGGCCCACCAAATTGCCTGTGTTGCAAAGAAAGGCATCAAGTGGTGAGTTGGCAATGTTATTGTTGTTGCATGGCAGTGTTGGCTTCTTTGGTGGTCTTTCCTGAGACATGGGGTAAATAACCAGGAAATCCCATTCAAATTTTCAATAGAATGTCCCCATAATATTAAATAAGAGACAGAGAGTTCAATAAATCTGCATCGCCTTCTCTCACCCCAAACCAAGAATTTCAGGTTCTTCAGCCCTCATCTCAGCATCGTTCAATGCTACAGAATAAAGTTGTGTTTTCTGATAAACAAAGAAAGGTTTCAACTCACTGAACTGAAGCAATGAATGGAGGGAATGATAATCCCTTACATCACCTACATCTGGCAGGACTTCCTGATCTTATTTATGATAAAACATGTTTCTGAAATTTTCATTGGGTAAATCATACTTGTGTATTAACAAAGGTGATAGCTTGGTTTGTATCTACAAGTGGATATAGTTGTCAATGTAAACATTTACATAACTTTCATTAATATTTAATCTACTGGGAAGTTATTATCATAGAAATATATTTTCATCTACTTTTGATATTTTCCAGGCTTATGTTAATGCACAGATATTTACAAATCCTGTCAATATTTTTCATATGTAACAGGATGAGAATCATAGTTTCAAAAGCAAACTGTTGTGCAAATGGAGCAGTAACCTGTTTGGAGAAAGATAAACATTTTGCTTTTAAGTGCATGTAATCCTTCAAGTCTAGAAATTTCATTGGCCAAATTAATGTTTTAATGCAAGAGAATTTTATCAAAAACGCGAATGGGTACTTTGTGCAGTCTTATGTATTTTAGAATGGTTCTCAACTGAATGAACGCATGCTCACAACAACAAATAAAATAAGACTGCAACCATTTCGCTGAAATTTATGCTCGGCTTGCTGCATCTCCTGGTTGCTCTCCATTTTACCTCCTCTTTCCATTCCCATACTGACCTTTCTGTCCTGTGCCTCCTCCACTGCCTAAGTGAGACCACATGCAAACTGGAGGAACAACACCACATATTCTGCTTGGGTAGTTTACAACCCAACAGTACGAACATTGAATTATTTCATTTGAGGTAACTACTTAACCCTCTCCTCTCCCTTCTTCCTCCATATAATTGCTCCTTCTTTCTCCTCTCTGCTGTGCCCCACCTGGACTCACATCTATTTCTTCCCTCCCCCACTCCTTCCATCTAACCTAAAGGGGCAGTCCCACTGCGGCGACCTAATTCGAGAGTTTAGAAGAGTTAAGGAGAGTTTGAAAAAAAAGTCATGTTGAAGACCTCCTTTGACAATGTAGAAGACCTCCTTCGACCTCCTTTGACCTCCTTCGACTATTTTGAAGACTAGCTTCGACTAGCTTCGGGAAAATTGGATGCCGAATAGTGGAGAATGAAGACATAGAAACATAGAAACATAGAAATTAGGTGCAGGAGTAGACCATTCGGCCCTTCGAGCCTGCACCGCCATTCAATATGATCATGGCTGATCATCCAACTCAGTATCCCGTACCTGCCTTCTCTCCATACCCTCTGATCCCCTTAGCCACAAGGGCCACATCTAACTCCCTCTTAAATATAGCCAATGAACTGGCCTCGACTACCCTCTGTGGCAGAGAGTTCCAGAGATTCACCACTCTCTGTGTGAAAAAAGTTCTTCTCATCTCGGTTTTAAAGGATTTCCCCCTTATCCTTAAGCTGTGACCCCTTGTCCTGGACTTCCCCAACGTCGGGAGAAATCTTCCTGCATCTAGCCTGTCCAAACCCTTAAGGATTTTATCGAAGACGACCTCCTTCGACCTCCTTCGACCTCCCTTCGACCTCCCTTCAACTATGTTGAAGACTATCCATGACTACCTTCGATTACCTTCGACTATCTTCAATTACCTACGAATAACATGCCGACCAACTACGACCTACTTCGACTAAACCTACGAGTAAAAAAACCTACGAGTATCGATTTTTTCCATGGCGACCTTTTTTTACTCGTGGGCATTTTTAAACATGTTGAAAAATACGCCGCGACCTAGCTGAGTCCTCGAGTACGCGGGGACTACTCGCGAGCATGAAGGAGAGTTACAAAGACCTCCTAGGACCTCGTGTCGACCATGCTGCGAGTATGAAGCGAGGGCAAACTCGTCAGAACTCGTGGATTAGGTTGCCGCAGTGGGACAGCCCCTTTACTCTAGCTTCACAATTCTCAATTCATCAATCACATCTTCTTTCTTTACATCTCTGGCCTTTGTCCAACCATCTGCCTACCAAATAACCTTCCACACCTGCAACAACCTATTACTTGCTGTGTCTTGTTCTACCTCTCCACTCTTCCATCTTTCTTAACCTCCCCTACCCCACAATAAGTCTGAAGAAGGGTCCCATCCCATCATTTATCCATGTCCTCCAGAGACTCTGCCTGACTCGCTGAGTTACTTCAGCACTTTGCGTCTTAACAAATAAAATGTTATTTTTGCATATTTTTGTTACAATGAGAGGATGCAAATAATGCAACTACCTAGTTGTTGAAATAATGGACTTTCAAATCAATAGTAATGCAAAAGGGACACACATCAATTATATCAGAACAGCAGACTGTTCAAACTAGCCATGTTGATACTAATATTTTGGCTTAAACACAAGAGCTGAGGTATGCTTTCACTCGCAGATGGACCTAATCCAATTGGAGCCATTACCAGAATGTTTTCCTAAGAACTATTGACTGCTATATCAAAGAGCAACCTGTATGAGAACACATGGATACTACGCTGGCAGTGAGGATGGCATATTGGTGCTAAGGACATAAAAAGGTGGCAACCAAATACAGTGGAAAAGATAGGAAGGGGTTCCCTAGATAGAGATGGAAATGGTAGATGTATTGGTGAGCCAAGAATGTATGAGGAGTCATTTACCTGCTATTTAGGGGTCGAAATGCTACTGAGCCCAAATGACATTGTTAAGATTCATGGACATAGTTCAACAAATGTGCAATCAGAATATTGCCAGTAGGTAGGGTGAAAAGATGCAAAAAGTTTTTAATCGCACCATTATCCAAGGACAAGTTATTTAATGATCATTTTGTGAGGATTTTGATAGGGCATTTAATCCAGTGCCTAAAGAAAATTTCATATGTTCATTGTATGAATCTGAGAACAAGAGGCCGTTCAGATGATTTTAGTTTGGGCACCACAGAGTCATTTGGTTTGCAAGCAAATTAATTCATGTATAACAGTCTGGTATGCTTGAACTAATGCTTGAAGAAGAATCCATTATTACGGAAAGGATTTTTGGCAAACAAGAAACAGTTTTATTCATGTTGAATCCAGAAAGTCCACCTCACATAGTATACAAACTTAAAGCACATGGTATAGTATACAAACTTAAAGCACATGGTATTGGGGCTTCAGTATTGATGTGGATAGAGAACTGGCTGGCAGACAGGAAGCAAAGAGTAGGAGTAAATGGGTCCTTTTCAGAATGGCAGGCAGTGACTAGTGGGGTACCGCAAGGCTCAGTGCTGGGACCCCAGCTATTTACAATATATATTAATGATCTGGATGAGGGAATTGGATGCAACATCTCTAAATTTGCAGATGACACGAAGCTGGGGGGCAGTGTTAGCTGTGAGGAGGATGCTAGGAGGCTGCAAGGTGACTTGGATAGGTTGGGTGAGTGGGAAAATGCATGACAGATGCAGTATAATGTGGATAAATGTGAGGTTATCCACTTTGGTGGCAAAAACAGGAAAGTAGACTATTATCTAAATGGTGGCCGAATAGGAAAAGGGGAGATGCAACGAGACCTGGGTGTCATGGTACACCAGTCATTGAAAGTAGGAATGCATGTGCAGCAGGCAGTGAAGAAAGCAATTGGTATGTTAGCATTCATAGCAAAAGGATTTGAGTATAAGAGCAGGGAGGTTCTACTGCAGTTGTACAGGGTCTTGGTGAGACCACACCTGGAGTATTGCGTACAGTTTTGGTCTCCTAATCTGAGGAAAGACATTCTTGCCATAGAGGGAGTACAGAGAAGGTTCACCAGACTGATTCCTGGGATGGCAGGACTTTCATATGAAGAAAGACTGGATAGACTCGGCTTGTACACGCTAGAATTCAGAAGATTGAGGGGGGATCTTATAGAAACTTACAAAATTCTTAAGGGGTTGGACAGGCTAGATGCAGGGACATTATTCCCGATGTTGGGGAAGTCCAGAACTAGGGGTCACAGTTTAAGGATAAATGGGAAGTCTTTTAGGACCGAGATGAGAAAATCATTTTTTACACAGAGAGTGGTGAATCTGTGGAATTCTCTGCCACAGAAGGTAGCTGAGGCCAGTTCATTGGCTATATTTAAGAGGGAGTTAGATGTGGCCCTTGTGGCTAAAGGGATCAGGGGGTATGGAGAGAAGGCAGGGATGGGATACTGAGTTGGATGATCAGCCATGATCATATCGAATGGCGGTGCAGGCTCGAAGGGCCGAATGGCCTACTCCTGCACCTATTTTCTATGTTTCTATGTTTCTACAGCTAGTCACATAGATTATTTGAATATTTTTGGTGAATAAAAAGTAGGTGACATGATTGATAGAGATGGAAAGGCAGTGAATTTTGTGGGTAAAATGAGCAAAAGACCTTGCTATGAATTGTCAGCCAGCGACCTGTCCTAAGAATACCCATTCAGGGCAGCCCTGTGTTTTGCTGCATTGGATAGGGATACTGCATGGGTATGAGATCTCTTCAGAAGGCAACTACTGGCTAGAACAGTAATCTATTTATGTGTTTAATGAAAAGGAGCAATGACATGGAACATTCCCAAAGCTGGACCACCCAAAAAGATGGAATCAGTTATCCTTAAAACGGAATCAGCTGTTTATCTGCAGTTACCAATTATATCAATGGCCTCCTTATTGATGGAAAACATCATGATCAGCATACATTATGATGTTTTTGCATCTCAAGTATTTTCCAATGTGGCAATTTGGTATTAAGCAATGATGTGGAATAACTTCCTAGTTAACAACTGTCTTGCATATTAACTGATCAAAATCATGTAAAACGCACTAAAAAAAAACAAGATTTCTCCACACTATCCTAAATCCTCTGGATACCAACATTTTCCAATTAAGTTATCCATATATTCAGCACTCGAATTTTGTTAAATAATCCCATGTGTATCACATTATGGAAGGTCTTCTTAAATACAGATGTGGAACAAGGCCATTTGGATTGCCAGATGTGATGGCTATGGTGGAGGATGCAGCACAGATGCCGGAAAGGTTCACAGTGTCTGCTGTGAAGTGACCTGACCCATGCTCGGATTGAGCTTAGTCCCTTACCATGTATGCTGGAAGCTATCTAAAGATGAAAAGTCAGCATTCATCCCCTTTAAGAATGATAAAAACCAGAATAAAACAGAATAGGATCTTGAGAGGGTACAATCTGCAATATTCTGTGGGGAGAAAAATCAGGAAATGAGGCTGACAAGATTTCCCTTCTCGGGGGTGGTCTGGAATCCCTTTACGTCTTATGCACCTGAAGAGTTCCTTGCAACGTCTCGATACATTAAAGCCTCTTTATAAACTAAAGTTGTTTTTTGAAGCAGGTAAAATCTCTCTGGATAGTCTGTCAAATGCTTTCTATTCCCTAGTAATCTTATCTGGACTACACAAAAGCTATAGAAGCTTAATCCTCCCACAGCTCAGTTTTCTGAGGAGTCTTTGAGCAAATTTGCAGATATATCTTACAATATGAACAACAGGCCTACAAACATCCCCTAAATAACTTCCCCTGCAAAGAAAAACATTACTGCTCTTAGTGGCAAACTGCTGGTTTCCTGTTTACCTTAATCTATTTTAAAACCTGATTACGCACAAGAAGGTCAGCAGAAACAGCAATACATCATTGGATGATTCTTAAATTATCATTTCCCCAGGAACATGTAGAGAACTCAAGCACTTGAACATTTAAATTCTTACAGATAACGTACAGTCTTGTAGGATCATGGGAAAGTTGCATCAATGCAGCAATAACATTGCAATATTAGGAAAAAAGTGGCCACATCAAGATATCATCAGAATGCATCAATTAGTAACGTAACCAGATCTCATCATTTATAATGACAAATTATATTTTCCACATTAAATATTGTTCGTTCAAAACCTAGTCTGTGCGTTTTATTTTTAGAGATACAGAGCGGACACAGGCCCTTTGGCCCACCGAGTCCGAATCGACCAGCAATCCCCGCACATTAACACTATCCTACTCACACTAGGGACAATTTACACTTACACCAACCAATAAACCTACAAACTTACACCAACTAATTAACCTACAAACCTGTTATATCTTTGGAGTGTGGAAGGAAACCGAACATCTCGGAGAAAACCCACGCAGGTCACGGGGAGAATATACAAACTCCATACAGACAGCACCCGTAGTCAGGATCAAATCCAGGTCTCCAATGCTGCAAGAGCCGTAAGGCAGCAACTCTACCGCTGCGCTACCGTGTCACCCTTTTCTTTACATTTTCTGATCTTCACTTGCAGGTTTTGGGTGTTGCTAATATAGCTGGTATATATTGCCAATCTATAATTGCCCTGATAAAGTGGTGAAGAGAAACCCTCTTGGAGGTTTACAGCCTCTGTGCTAAAGACATTCTGATAATGTTTCTGGCATCAGGATTCATAAATGTAATATGATTACTGCAATTTCTTACGTTCTATCTATGAACCGGCCAAAAGCATGATGGTTTGGATTTGGCCTGGGGGCAAGTTCCTTGTGGGTGGCAGAGAATAGACCGAGTGTTGCACTGAGATCAGGAAACCTCATGTAAGGAGTTTTCCAGATCCACAACCATATTTAGCTGTACATTTCCTTTAAATGGAAAAAAGAACTGCAGATGCTGGTTTATACCAAAAATAGACACAAAGTGCTGGAGTAACTCAGCTGGTCAGGCAGCATCTCTGAGTCTGAAGAAGGGTCCCGACCCGAAATGTCACCCATCCCTTTCCTCCAGGGATGTTGCCTGTCCTGCTGAGTTAATTAAGCACGTTGTATCTCTCTTTAAGTGGAGTTGTCTTTGTCAACCAGTCTTATTAACTGGCTGGGGATCTTGAGTGGGGAGCTGACTTTACAAAGCTAAATCCCACGAGTGATGATGGTGAGGGAAGAAGTGGAAAACTGGGTGGTGGGGAGCAGGAAATATGCCCAAATGTTGCTCGGGGTGTCTTTTTTTTGGGGGGGGGGATATCTACATAATTGAGAGAAGGCCTATTCCTGGGAGGCTGGTCCAATTTGTGGGAGGGATTCTAATATTGCTCAGTTGTTGCTAGGATGTGCTGAGGTGTTGTGGAGAAATAAAAAATGTAGGTTACCGGTGTTCTTGGTCAATTGTTATGTCTGTTAAAAAACATTTCCGTTCCTTATGAGCAGGATTTAAATATATTTACCTCATGGATTCAGATCTTCTCACCTGCAGCTGATGGGTTACTGAGGCTTGTGCGCTCTAATCCTCTCTGATTACAAATAGAATGATCATTAAGATGAGGGCAAGCAGCTCTATTGAGAAGCTTAAATGAATAATGATGCGCACCAAGCTGACCAACAAATACCATTGCACCAGATCTCTCCTTGCAGTAAGATAAACTGCTAATCACGGATTGGGTGGGTTGAAGCCATTGTCCTGCATAAAGTTACTCCTGTGCTACAAGACACTGAAGTGCGATAACATTGGAATCTGATAGATTGGTAACCTGGATAGGTTTAATCAAATTAGGGATGGAATTTAGCGCTTGGTTCTTGTCAGGTGAATGTAATAGGAGCTGAAAGATAACCCTCTGATTAAAAGGAAAATTAATCTTGCAGGGTGTGGTCAGTGCTGGCAAAGCCAGGCAGTGATGAGCCTTCTTGAAAATTGCAGATTGTCTGCTGAACGTGCTCCCAGAGGACGACTGAGGAAGGAGTTTCAGTATTTACACCCAGCAACAAGGAGATACCATTTGCCTCACTTGAAGTGGAAACTAATGCCATGTTTGCCAACATCACATCTTGCAATTCCCTCCATGAAGCCTGCATTTATTACTTCTGACTGAGGTATTCTGATTGGAAATATATAACTCTCACAAATTTTATTTGGCTTTGTTAATTGAAGGATGCTCTTCACTTTAAAACTAACCATTACTTTCATCAAGGAGGTACGTTAGAAAACCTGTAAATAAGTGCGATATGCTGTTTTCAGTAAAGGTCTGTGGGAACCTTTTCATTTCTGCTGATGGTAAGAATTTTAATAGGTTTGCAAGTGTTTTGACAACGCCTCTACATTCTGCAAATGCCACAAGTAGTCCAAATTTATTGCCTGCTTGACTATAAAATATAGTTAGCAAAAAGCTTTCTGTTGCCAGTGATTTTTTTAAAGAGTTAGCAAACCATCTCGAGTTCCATTAACCACCAAGTCAGATAACTTTATTCAACCACCTGGAAAACCTAGGGAAGAAATTGAAACTGCAAATCATCTGCAAATAGGCTTCAATTTTGTCCAGAATGTTTCACTTCGAACAATAGCCATGAAAGTGAGAAGATTTAAATGCCACACTACAAAACACTTGCTGAACTAAGTACACAATTAGTACAAGTGTCCGTTTTTGGGTATATGAAAACACAATTTCAATATTCTTTTGACTGAACATTTTCAGTAGTGTTCCATTTGAATTGTTATCATACTTCATATTACCATACAACATAGATGGATGCTATTTTACCTCTGTGTGGATTTCTAGTCCTGTACTAATTTTTCCACACTAGCCATACATAAAACCGCTCACACGCACACCAATATGCACACACATGCATGCACACACGCATGCGCTCACCTGAGCTTAGGCTGCAAACTGAATATGACATCAGTGATATCAATGAATCCAAAGGAATACATTTTGTCCATATATCCCAGTTGGTAGACCCTTTGCTTCACTAAATTGTCAAGCATACAGCTCAGTTCAAAACCAAATGTTTTTTTCTCTTCTGGATACAACAATTTATTTTGCTTTATAGCAGCAAGGTAGGATTTTGTATTCTCTAGTGTGCTTGTGCTCTGTTTGCTTTCTTTGAGTATTTTAGTAAAATAAAAATAATGTTGAAACGCTTTTGGAAAGATTTATAGTTCTGCACGACAGCTCATTCTTGCCTGGTTGAAACAAACTTTATAGGGTGAATTTTGTTTGGAGCATTGAAGGGTATAAACTAGAAATATTGCACTAGGGAGGGTTTAAACAAGATTGGCAGAGGGATATGATCCAACGTAGTAATGAGGCAGGTGGGAGGCTGGTTGGTGATAAAGAAGTAAATGCCAGCAAGTTCAGTAGATAAGACAAGCAGGAGCATGAAAAGGAGCAAGGAAAGACAGTTGGATTAAATGACATTTATTTCAATGCAAGAGGCCTGACAGATAAGGCAACTGAACACAGAGGGTGGATAGACACGTGAGATGGGACATTGCAGATATTACGGAAATCTGGCCAGAGAGCGATAGGATTGGTAGCTTAATGTTCCGGGGTACAGGTGCTATGGACGAGATAGCGGGTGGGGGTAAAAGAGGAGGGGGAGTTGTTTTATTGATTGAGGAGAACATCACGGTAGTTGCCTGAAATTACCTTAAAGAAGGATAGAGCAATGCTATACTGGTGGAGTTGAGAAATAGAAAAGGGATGATCACCTTGTTGTGATTGCCTTCCAGCCCCCAAAATAGTGAATAGGAATTAGAAAAACAAATGCTCAGAGGCTATAGACAGCTGCAAGGCTAACAGAGTTGTTATTGTAAGAGATTTTAACTTTCCAAATATAGACGGGAATTGTTACGGTACCACCTATTTAAAGGAGTGGAATTTATCAACAGTGTTCAGGAAAGTTTCCTCAGGCTATGTGGAGGGGCCTACAAGTGGAGGTCATGGTTTGACCTACTCTCATGGAATTGGGGAAGTGTTAAGATGTCAGTGAGTGAGCACTTTGGGACTTGCAAGGACAGGTCTGGTCCACACATTAAAGTTCTAAATTGGGGAAAGGTCAAATATGATGGTTTAGACCAGAGGTTGCAAAGGTTAATTGGTATAGGATGATTGTGGATAAAGGGATGTCCGGAAAGTGGGATGTTTTTAAAGGTGTGATATTGTAACAACGTTCCAGTTAGAGTGAAGGGCAAGGCAAGTGGAAGGAACTCTGGAGCACAAGACAAATTGACGGTATGGGTCAGGTGTAGGAAGTTGGGATCAAGTGTATCCCCGAAGGAGTATCGGGGATTGAGGATCATACTTAAGGAGGAAATAACAAGGGCAAAAAGGTAACATGAGATACTGTAGCTCTGGCAGGTAAGATTGAGAATCCAAAGACATTGTATGCATATTAAGGGGAAAAAAGTAACTAAAGAGTGTGTTGGGCTCAGAAACCAAAGTGGCCATCTATTTGTGAAGCAATGACTGTTTATCCTCTGAAAATAATAATGAATGAAAAAAAAAGAAAAGGGATTTATTTATCACATCGCCATGTTTGAGACTTTCTTTTGCAGTAAAAATGTAATGTTATATTATATTTTTATTTTGGCTTTGCTGTCATAAACTGTTAAATCTGTTAGTGCAGAACAACCAAAAAGGCCATTTTACATTTTATGAATGTCTATAAACTGAAATATGATTGTTAAAAGAGGAATCATTGGTCACAAGCAGAGACGATCAGCAATTTATTCTCCATTGTCCTAAAAGAAGGATATTCTCTGCAGCCATAAAGACCATAATAAGGCTTAGTAGCAAACTTCCCCATTGTTTGCATTCTGTCTCTCATTTAGGAAAGCTCTTCATCGTAGTACTAATAGATTACACCTTACTGCTGACACCCTGTTTAAAATTGGAATCCAATGTTTACTAGTCAGCTAGCTCCCTGTTTAAATTGTAATTTCCACACAATGTTTCCTGAATCTTGGGTGAAGCTCCATGCTTACTGGGAAGAATGCGAACAAACTAAATCTGAGGCTGTGCACAAAGAGAAATGCTGGAGGAACT
The DNA here is from genome assembly GCF_010909765.2 of Amblyraja radiata. Lineage (NCBI taxonomy): Eukaryota > Metazoa > Chordata > Chondrichthyes > Rajiformes > Rajidae > Amblyraja > Amblyraja radiata. The sequence goes on from NC_045961.1 coordinate 73,192,191, forward strand.
CAGCAGGCTAGACTGCATCTGTGACATGAAATGATAGTCAATGGTTCACGTTGGGACACTTTGTCAGTCTCTGGAAGAGATACAAGTTAATCTCTGACTCACCTGGAGGTCGCTGAATTGAAATTACAGAGAAAATGCAAGGATATCTCCTGCATTAGCAGGGGAATGTGCCTTGGGAAGGGAAGGGTTGGGTGGGAAGTGACGAGTGAACCAAGGAGTCGTGGAGAGATCTCCTCAGAAAAGCAGAAAGGGGTGGGGATGGGTCAACGTGACTAGTAGTGGAATCACATTGCAGGTGGCAGAAATGTTGGAGAGTGAAAGGCCTATCCCACTTGGGCGCCATTTGCGCGTCATTTAAGCCTAAAAATAGGTTGGCGCGCGCGTGACTGGCGGTGAGGCATGGTGACGCATGCAGTGATGCGCGGTAACGCGCGGTGCTTCCCTGTCGCCCCAGGATTTTAGAATGTTCAAAATCCTGGGGCGACATTTGAGTGCCTCATCATGTCGTGCGCCCTGTCACAAGCTGACAAATGCTGTCCTACGGGTGACTCCCGGTTAGGGTTAGGGTTGGGGCTAGGGACCACAGATTGGCTGTAAAATATTCTTCCTTCAATGCAGGAATTTTAAACATTAATATATTAAATGAAAAGATGTCTGAGTCGTTCCGTTTTGTTTATAGATGTATTGGTCCGCTTCCAGATCCGATCACCGTCTCTTTTCACAGGGATGGATTCAGTGAGTGTAGACTGAACTCCCCTCTCCCCTCATCCCCCCTCCCACCACCATCCCTCCTTCACTTCTCCCATTCTCCACACCCCCCTCACTTTCCCCGACGCCCCCCCATTTGTGGACCCAGCCTGCGACGAGCGATCCCCCGCACACTATCCCATACACTGCGGACAATTTATACAAACCTGTGCGGCTTTGGAGTACAGGAGGAAACCCAAACCCAAACCCTAACCTTAACTCTAACCCTAACCCTAACCCTAGCCCTAACCTTAGCTTCTGCCTGATCCTCATGGGAACTAAACTGTTGGCCACGAGTTGTTAGTGGATCGAGCTGTCACAGGCTGGGTCCACAAATGGGGGGGGGGGGTGTCCCCCTCGCCTCCCTTATCCCCGCTCCACTCTTCTTCCCCTTACCCACTACTCCTTCCCCTCACATCCCCTTCTCCCCCTCTCCCTCCCTTCTCCCATTCTCCAACCACCCCCCCCCCCACCCCCCCACTTTCCCCGACGCCCGCCATTTGTGGACCCAGCCTGTGACAGCTAGATCCCATGAATAGTACTGCACAAAGGCCACATCATCTGTTTTAGTAACATTGACTACGGGATAAATGCAGACTTTGGGAACAACAGTTAGGGTCATGGTCACGGTTAGGGTTAGGGTTAGTGCTAGGGTTAGGGTTAGACCTAGGGCTGGGGTTAGGGTTTGGGTTAGGGTTAGGGCTAGGGTTAGGGTTAGTGCTAGGGTTAGGGTTAGGGTTTGGGTTTCCTCCCGCACTCCAAAAGCGCACAGGTTTGTATAAATTGTCACTAACATGTAGGGGATAGTGTGCGGGGTATCGCTGGTCGCAGGCTGTGTCCACAAATGGGGGGCATCGGGGATGGGTGGTGAATGGGAGAAGGGAGGGAGAAGGGGATGTGAGGGGAGGGGGTAGTGGATAAGGGGGAGAAGAGTGGAGCGTGGAGAAGGGGGGGAAGGGAAGAAGGGGGGGAGAGGGGAGGGGAGAAGGGTAGGGGGGAGTGTAGAAGGAGGGATGGGGCGGGAAGGGACGAGAGGGGAGAGGGGAGATCAGTCTACACTCACTGAATCCATCCCTGGTGATCAGATCTGGAAGCGGACCAATACATCTATAAATAAAACGGAACGGCTCAGACATCTTTTTCATTTGCACAATTGATTTTATTGTATTAAATTTAATATATTCATATTTAAAATCCATGCAATGAAGGAAGAATATTTGACAGCCTCAACCCTTACTGGGCGTCACCCACATGACAACATATACGTCAGCGTGTATGTCGTGCAACTTGACGGTTTTACGGGTGTCAGTCACTGATGCTCCGCAGTTGCCCAAATGTCACCCAAGTGGGACAGACCCTTTATGTATTGGATACAGAGGTTGGTTGGGTGAAACCTGAGCTTCAGGAGAACTCTATCCTTGTTCAGTCTGGGTGAGGGCAGTCTGAAGTAGAGTCCTGACCTGAAACGTTGTCTTCCATTTCCCTCAACAGATGCTGCCTGGCCTGCTGAGATCTTCCAGCACTTGTTTTTTGGTGCAAGATTCCGGCATCTCCAGTCTTTTGATGTTGTATTGGTATGATGAAAATCAAATGTAATCATTTCAGTATTTTTGCTTAATAATATCATAATGGACCATGTAACTACATCCAGATAATATTATAAAATCTGGCTCAATGATAGAGTGGATACTTCATAAAACCTGTGCTGCTATGAGAAATGTTGGATGTTATCTATAATATTTATTTATGCTTTGCTGAAAGACATCCAAGGCCTTGTGTGTTTATATATTTGGCCATGAGCAGAGAGAACACTTGCAAGTATTAGTCACCGTGCAATTAAGTTTAAGATTTGTGCAGAAAGGAAGAAAGTTAGCTGAAATAAACTGAGAAGGCATGTTTTAAAAACTGGAGAGCAGCTGAGATAATGCAGAGGAAGAGATTTAAAAATTGAAAGAATTAAAAGAAAGCAGATGAAAAATAACAGAAATATAGATTAGCATTTAAGTAATAATCATAATGTCAAATATTAGCATAATAGAATGCATAGAAATAGTACAGTCCATTAAAAGAAATAAATCAGAAATTTGCAAATGATGCGTTAAAAACTCCATCCTATCTTTCATTTTAAGTGTAGGGCTGTTAATTCCTACCCCTCACCTGATTACTTCATTGTTCTTTGGGGTTTAATGAGAAAGCAGGACCCATTGGTGCAGAAACCACAAAACTACTTCACTGAATGAAGGAATTCTAACATGGCTTATAGTCATTGCTGTTTCTCCCCTCCTCCTTTTCACTGTAAGGAATGCAGCTGTAAGAGCGAGCATCAAACAGTAACATTTAATGTTACTGGATAAACCATCATATGAATGGTTGTGTGAACCAACACTGTGTATGTATTACATGCTCTGAACACCAACATAAATCACTAATTTTCTGACCACACATATTACGTGAAACTGATGTAACACACTAGCTGCCACACCCACAATAATGCTCCATCTTATGTATACATTTTGTTAATTAAGAGCAAGCAATGGCTCCCTCGCCAACAGTCCCTTTCCTCATTGTTTTGTTAGTATGAAAAATGTTTTTAGTGTTCTTTAGCTTGTTTTATGTGGGGTGGGGGAGGGGGTTGTGGGAAACTTTTTCTAATCTCTTACCTCGAGGGAGATGCGATTTTTTTCATATCGTATCTCCGTCCGCACTGCGGCCTAACATGGAGAAGTTGGCAGCCTTTGCTGGAGACCAACTTCGAGAGCTCCACCGTGGTTGCCTGCGGACTTACCAATCATGGAGCTCACGATCCCTTTGCCAGGGATTGACCTCTGAGCTCTACCACGGATCTTGCGGACTTTAACATCGTGGAGTTCGTGGTATCTGGTTCGAGACTGACATCGGGATCTCCAAGCCGCAGGAGCTTCGACCGCCCCTGCTGCGGGAGCTTCGATTGCCCCGACAGATGGTTCGACTGCCCCGACTGCAGGAGAAAAATGATGGAAGAAGATTAGACTTTATTGCCTTCCATCACAGTGAGGAATGTGGGCAATCTGCTGTGGCGGATGTTTATATTCACTTTTATGTAGTTTTGTGTCTTGTTGCTTTTTTAGTATGGATGTATGGTAATTCGCATATCACTATACCTTATTTGGTACCCGTGACAATAAAAGACCTTTGAAACCTTTGAAAATTTGCAACAATTAAAAACCTTAGCTCAGCATTTGTGTTCTGTTGAGAACCACTGTTTGTAATATGATAAACACTATTTACTATTGCTTGCCTAATTTATTTCATACTTACAATACTTATATAGTACTTATCTGTATTTTCAAATAAATCGAGTATAACAAATATTGATTCTTATAGCAATTCAACAATACGTTAAGCCCCCTTGTACCATATCAGTGTTAAATATGAATAAAACACAAAGGGCTGGAGTAACTCAACTGGTCAGGCAGGACCTGTGGAGGGAATGGATCGGTGACGTTTCAGTTCAGGAATCTTCTCCAGTTTGGAGAACTCCAGGATTCTAGTGTCAGCAGTGATAAATATGATAAGGCAATCATTCCAATGATAATTTATCAACAATTGCTCAAAATATTCCATGTACATGTTGGATTATTTCTGTGACTGTAATCTTTGATTCCTACATTCAGTTATCAGTCCACAGGTTTGTTACAGTATTTCCAAAAGTAAAGTGCTGCAGATGTTCATAGTCTGCTATAAAATAGAAAGATTAAAAGAGAACTTACCATTTCAAGTTTGATCTTTATTTTATGAGAAGTTGAAATGAGGGATTACGTGAAGAGCCCGCCAGCCCACATGCGCGTCAATCTTCAGAGCAACTGTATGAACCACAGACCACTTGCACAAACTTAAACTATAGAAAGATTAATAACCGTAGAGTTACCAAATTATCTTTATGAGATTCAGGGTTGGGAGTGGAGGCCACGTAATCCCTCACTTCAATTTCTCATAAAATAAAGATCAAACTTCAAATGGTAAGTTCTCGTTTAATCTTTCCATTTTATTTCGAAGTCACGTGAGTGACTACGTGAAGCCTTCAAAGCTCTGTGGTTTCATGCAGTAACCCAATCTGTGTGTGAAACACTTAAACAGATAAACCATAAATGGTAGAAAAAACATGGGTTATTAACACCATGATGCTAACTTGCATACATGGCCATTGCTCTTAATCGGACCACAGTCCCAATTGGCTTTGAGTTAGACAATAACTCATGCAACACTGTTCAGAATTCTATCTGCAAACATCCAGGCATATTCAACCAAATTTTATAACTTCTGAAAGCACACTATGTAAACCTCCTGCTGTTGCAAGAAGATGATCAAATGGGAATATCCATTTTATTGGCTGCTAATGAGCCATCAGCAATCTCTTGAGAAAATTATTAAATAACAATGAAGAAACGATCCTTCGTCTCATAAGTACTAGCAAGCTCAGTGTACCTGTATACATAATAACGCCCGCAATCTCCGATCTGGTGGGTATGCTGTCAACTCCAAATTGTACGCAATCATGCCCGTTTTGCGTTATGTGATCATTCCCATAATAAGCTACCCTCATGTCAGTTATGACCCAGAGACCGGGCCAGAGATTGAGTAAAGACTGTGTTCATTGTGCTGAAATCAGTTGCTAAAAGCATAATCAACTTAAAAGATACTGCTCCCATTAGGAATACAGTAGATGAATACCTGCATAAGAATTTACTGATATACATTCCACACTACTATGAGTCTAGGCTTTTAGCGCGGTCATATAAAAGACACCTTGCATAACGTTAGTCAACAGCGGGTGAACAACCAATCATTTATTGTCCCACTTATGGGACTATAGAGAATGATAAAGCAGCACAACCAGTGTCAATTGTGCTGTAACATAATCGCTTCTCTAAGCCCAAACTGAAAGAAACACAAAGATCTGCTACTTCCGTTTAAAAGTAGCTCACATGTCTTGTTCACAAACTTCCCATACAATCGTGCAGAGCTAGCTGCCCGAGAAAAAGGCTGCACCAGCCATCACTCGTGACTTCGAGTAAATAGGAGCTTCTTTCAGCCACCTTTGCCATGGACACCCTGAATGAATAGGCAAAGTTGACACTATTAAATTTTATGTTGCCTCATCCTTAATATCGTAAGAGAAATCTACTGATAAAACCCCTGAGTCTTATCAGCTACAAATTTTGCATGTCATCTACAAACTCCATGACACAATGCCCTTTTGATCTGAGTAGGGTAGTATTAGCTTTAGAATCTTTGTAAATAGCCTAGACCTGAAGACAACCCCTAGGTAGAGCCTAAACATTCCACTGGCTTTGTTATCAAAACACCAGATATATCTTCAAGATCGATTGAGGCCCTAATTCTCTGAATCAGCTAAATTGCTGAAAGCCAATCATCCATCTTAAACTGGGTAACCAAACACATGATCAGACTAGCCAAATCCTAACCTGATTTGGCATGCTGCACGTTTCTGCAATGTTGAAAAATATCAGAAATATACCCCTCTAGCTCTTGGGCAGACTACTCATCCTTTGTGAGACATCTCTGATTCCACTTGGAGAACCATTGTATATCCTCTAATGACCGTACGGACGGGAAATTTTGGCTTCTCTAGCCGTGGAAGATGCATTTATATATTTATTTATTTAATTTGCTCATAACATATAATCGGATCCCTATGACTAGAGCTGAAACACAGCATCCACATGATGTGGGAATACGAGTTCCCTGTCAACTCTTGACTGTCAGAGTCACCACGAATCCTCAGCATTCTTCCTCAGAGTGGAAAATAGCATAATGCAACCCTGAACCAGGAATTGCTCCGCAGCCCTCTGACTGAAACCACCTGTCTCAGTCGCCAGTGTGCGCAACACATTCTCTTTGACCAGCCACTCAATCAGTAATACTGGTATTGAGAGCCTACAGATTATTATATATATTTTTTTTTATTCACAACATGAACCTGCAGGTCAGATAAAAAATGCTACATGATAAAAAAATGCTACACTAGATAGCCCAGCTGGAGCTCTGCAGACCGCGGCTTCAGGCTGCCGTGGATCAGCGAACGCGCCGGCGAGGGCTCGCCCGCTCCACGACGAGAGTCCACGCTGCGCCCGCAGCTGAAGCCCCGGGCGCTTCTTCGGGAAAGGCTTGCAGCGCTCCCACCTCTACCCCTCATTATCTGTTTAAATGATTGTCTTGCTAATCCATTCCACGACCAATCACATTAAGTGTCACATACAGACTAAACAAGGCACGGATAACAATAGTGAATCTGTTTTTGTTATAATGACAATCCAATAGTTATATGGTCACCATTTTCAATTATTCTTTACAATCACAATTTATTTAGTTATTTGAATTTCTATTTCCTTGCTTCCATCATAAGATTTGAATGCAGATGAATAATCCAAGTTTCTGTGTCCCAGTACAATGCTTTGTTGTCACCTTCTCCTAGTTAACAATGATTCCACATTTTCCTTGATCAACATCTTTTCGATATCTCATTTTTACACCTCACCTTCCCCTGAAGGGTCTTGACCCGAAATGTCACCCATTTCTTCTATCCAGAGATGCTGCCTGTCCCATTGCGTTACTCCAGAAGTGTGTGTCTATCTACTGTTATAAAACCATTATAATATAATACCTGATTAGAATGGTGCCAAACCAGTAGAATCATTTTGTGTGCTCAACATTTAGGTTTGGTTATTCCACTGGGTAAAGGATGGTTGACAGAATGGCACAGCCTTGGAACTATTACTAAAGCTGGGAAAGGTATTGGGTGAAGAATATACCATGGGTCACCATAAAATCAAATGGGAGAGGAAGAATTGTAATCGTAAATCAAGCATGAATTATATCAGTATGTTCTCTCCCTCTCTTGCAGTCTGGAAAATGCACATCTGACAAAATTGTACTGCACTTTGACAAGACGTCATCAATGAATTTGATGACTATGTTCATGGAAGTGCGTTTTCATTTGAAACAAAGCATATTTATATGATATGGCTTCTTGCCCAAGGTTACTAAGTTCCCAGGAAATGCAGCTGCATCCGAGTGAGTGTTTATTTAAGCACAATTGCATTTAATATGCCAAAATGAAACTTTCAAAGAATAGGAAAAAGAATTACCAGTGATGTAGGGTGGTTTTGCTGTACTCCAACTTTCATTTGTTACTTTATTCAAATAGACTTTAGGTAGAGTTGTATGATGATATCTGAATCAAATATAGTTGATAAAATTGCTTTATTTTATTTGGATGAGTTTACGTTCAGTGTTACCCAATTCCTATTTAATTTGATGGAAAAGTGCCTCAGGGTTCTGGAGATGGGAGATAAGAGCATGCAACTCTAAAATGATACAAGCTACTTTGAACATAAATTAAATGTCTGTGTTAAAAGGCCTTTCAGTGCAGTTGAAACTACATATAAACTGCACAATCAAAATTAACAATACAAATACAATAACGGGGCTCCTTATCGGAAAATATAAAAAAGTTGTTCTATTCTGAGTTCAGGATTTGGAATTCATAATTAGGGCACATGGTATTGGGGGTAGAGTGCTGACATGGATAAAAAAATGGTTGGCAGACAAGAAACAAAGAGAAGGGATTAACAGGTCCCGTTCAGAATGGCAGGCAGTGACTTGTAGGTTACCACAAGGCTCGGTGCTGGGACCGCAGCTATTTACAATATAAATTAATGATTTAGATGATGGGATTACAAGAAACATTAGCAAATTTGCAGATGACACAAAGCTGGGTGGCAGTGTGAACTGATTGGAGGATGCTATGAGAATGCAAGGTGACTTGGACAGGTTGGGTGAGTGGGCAGATGCATGGCAGATGCAGTTTAATATGGATAAATGTGAGGTTATCCACTTTGGTAGCAAAACAGGAAGGCAGATTATTATCTAAATGGTGTCAAGTTGGGAAAAGGGGAGTACAACGGGATCTGGGGGTCCTTGTTCATCAATCATTGAAAGTAAGCTTGCAGGAACAGCAGGCAGTGAAGAAAGCGAATGGCATGTTGGCCTTCATAACAAGATGAGTTGAGTATAGGAGCAAAGAGGTCCTTCTGTAGTTGTACAGGGCCCTAGTGAGACCACATCTGGAGTATTGTGTGCAGTTTTGGTCTCCAAATTTGACGAACGACATTCTTACTATTGAGGGAGTGCAGCATAGGTTCACAAGGTTAATTCCCGGGATGACGGAACTGTCATATTCTGAGAGAATGGAGCGGCTGGGCTTGTATTCTCTGGATTTTAGAAGGATGAGAGGATATCTTATTGAAATATATAAAATTATTAAGGGTTTGGACACGCTAGGGGCAGGAAACATGTTTCTGATGTTGGGGGAGTCCAGAACAAGGGACCACAGTTTAAGAATAAGGGGTAAGCCATTTAGAACGGAGATGAGGAAACACTTTTTCACACAGAGAGTTGTGTGCCTGTGAAATTCTCTGGGCGGTGGAGGCCGGTTCTCTGGATACTTTCAAGAGAGAGCTAGATAGGGCTCTTAAAGATAGTGTAGTCAGGGGATATTGGGAGAAGGCAGGAACAGGGTACTGATTGTAGATGATCAGCCATGATCACATTGAATGGTGGTGCTGGCTCGAAGGGCCGGATGGCCTACTCCCGCACCTATTGTCTATTGGCTATTGAAACCTGCTTGATTCAGCTGACTGATGATCAAGAATGATCAGAAAACAGTGCTATGGATATTGTCCAAATGGTGTTGTCTTTATAATGAACTGTGCACACGGATTTTAGAAGTTAGCAGCATTGAATCAATCTGATGCTGGTTATTCTGAACATTAATATTCTAGTGCAAAATGTATAATGCATTCCCATTTCGAAGCCTATTTTGTTTTGCTATAGCCTCAAAGGACTACCTCCATAGCTCTACAGTTTCATGCAATAAAACATAGATATTTCACCTGGCCATAGACTTTAACTCAAAGCTTAGTACAGTAAAGATATGTTTGACATCGACATAACACTACATTAATTTAATTTAATGTCTCCATCTGTTTTAAACATCATGATACAAAACTGGCAAACCTTAGTTATGCTAAAATATGTAACCCACCTCCATAATCAGGTCACTGTGATTAACGGAGTGCTTTTTGACAAGATTGTCATTCATTGGATCTCATGGGTTTATGCATTTTCAGAACCTGTCTGAAGGATCAACATCACATCTTTCGTCAGATAATAAAATAACTTTTTTTTTCAAATTGAAGCCTTTGGCTGGTTTGGATATTTTTTTGAGGTATTTGTACTTGACGGAATGAGTTAAGCTGGGACGGGGGAGGTTATACAAGTATTGTTCTTGAACAAACTTTCATTCTGTTGTGGATGAAAAAGAAAACGCTCAAATTATTCAGCATTTCAAGTAGCTTCCTTGGAGAGCAACATTTTAGGTTGATGATATTTCATCCAATCCCCTGAATGAGACCAAGTGTCCGCATTTGAAGCAAATGGGTCATTCATACAAATTGGAAAAAGAGATTCGAGAGAATTTTATTTCTTAAGGAGCATTAGACAGATACCCAGACATAGGGATATCCATCAAGCATGACATCCTCACCTATTTTTCTCTAATGTTGGAAGTTTTGAGACTGTCAAGATCAATTGGCAAGACAAGCATTAATTTGTTTGTCTCCACCATCGTCACAAGGTTGAAAGATTTCAGCCTGTTGCTTTGTTCATTATGATTGCTGGCAGTATCCCACACCCCCAACACCTACCCAGTAGAAGGCGCAAGAATTCAACGCAAGATCAAATCCAGTATTTGGCATGTTTTACCGAATACACTACAGGTGTACGATAGAGAGTATATTGATTGCATGCATCACGGCTGGTTCAGTAAGTCGAATGCCCAAGAATGAAAGAACTTGCAGAAAATGGTGGACATTGCCTGATCCATCATGGGTATTAAGCACCCACCATCGAAGGGATCTTCAAGAAGCACTGCTTCAAAGACGCAGTTTATATAATTAAAGACCCCACCACCCTGGCCACGTTTTTTGTCTAGCTGCTATCGTAAGGCAGAAGGTACAGGAGCCTGGGAACCCTTATCCCCAGGGTCAAGAATAGCTCCTCCCAATCAACTTGAAAGGCTCTTTAATGACACTGCACAAACCTAACCACATCCCTATCTCAGCAATGAACTACAATGGACTTTGCACAGGTTTCACTAGATACTTTGGCTTGCACTGTTATGTTCCAGTTTAGTTTTAGTTTTAGTTTTAGAGATATAGCACGGAAACAGGCCCTTCGGCCCACCGAGTCCGTACTGACCAGCAATCCCCACACATTAACACAAGCGTACACGTACTTGGGACAATTTACACTGACAGCAAGCCGTTTAATCTTTTCCCTGTGCGGGGACCCGACTTTTTCCCTGTCGGGTCTCCGGTGTCATTGGGCCTAACATCGTTGAGCCGGCGGCAGCCTCCAACCGGATCCAACCTGTGGGCTCCAGTCGCAGAGCCTGCGGACTCGCCATCTGAGGAGCAGGGAGACCAGTGGTGGCGCGCCGTTGCAATCCGACTTCGGAGCTTCAGAGGCTCCGGCCGCAGGCCCGGTGGACAGAAACATCGGGAGCTCGCAGGTCCCTGCTGGGAGACCGCTTTTCGGAGCACCCGCAACGGCAACTTCTCCCGCCAGAATCGCAGGGTTTAAATGACTCGAAGCGGGGCCTAGCATCACCTGGCACGGCATAAATGGCCACAGGACTTACCATCGCCCACCGGGGGCTTTAACAACGTAAGCCCCAGTCACCTCAATGCTGCAGTAGTACCGCTGGGCCGCGGGTGAAGAACAAAGGGAAGAGATAAGACTTTTGCCTTCCATCACAGTGAGGAGGTATTGGAGATTCACTGTGATGAATGTTTGTGTAAATTGTGTTAAGTGTGTGTCTTGGTTTTTTTGTAATTTCATTGGAATGAAGGAATGCACGAATGAAATTTTGTTCAAACCTAGTCTGCTTGAATGACAATAAAAGGCATTCTATTCTATTCTATTCGATTCACATCTTCTCGAAAAACCGACGTGCTAACGGTGATATTTTTACATATTCTGGTAGAGTTTTACCTCATGAAGTCAAAAATCCCCTTATCTGAAAATGTGATTGACTATTTCCCGAGTTATATCTTCAAATTCGTCACAACCTGATATATATTTTTTATATCTCACGAGCTGAAATGAGCTGATGACGTCACAATGGCTCTGCTCCTCGTGGCCAGCTGTGCAGCGCAACCTGCTGTGCACTGTTTTCCACGAGCTGCGAGTTACATGGCCCAGCCACCCTCCCGCCCTCCCCAAGGCTCTTGATTGAAGCCATTGAACAAGTGCTCAGGGCGTGCTGTGCGCTCCGCTAGGCTCCTTGAAGTTCTACAACATGGTAGCGGCGGTCGTTAACGCAGCATGGGCGTGGGGAAGCGCGGTGGAAAAGTGGCCATGGCAGATGTCACAGGGGATGACCTCCTCTCCGTCTCCCCCACCCGATCGTCTGTCACGCTGGTGGGTGGGCTTCCCCTCGCAGAAGCCACAAATAAAACTGATTGTGATTGTTTGTGATTGTGATCGGCCAGCCCTCCGCTGCTTTTGACAGTGTTCAGATAACTCCGGGCCTCACTCGGGCCCGGCACCTGGTGGGGACGCTGCGGCCCCCCCACGAGCTGCAGCCCCGTTCCCTCCACTCTCTCTCTCCCCCCTCCTCTCTCTCTCCCCCCCCCTCCTCTCTCTCTCTCCCCCCTCCTCCGCTCCCCCCTTCTCTCTCTCCCCTCTCCACTCTCTCTCTCTCCCCTCTCCTCTCTCTCTGTCCCCTCTCTCTCTCACTCTCTCACCCCCCCCTCTCTCTCTTTCTCCCCCCTCCTCTCTCTCTCTCTCTCTCTCTCTCTCTCTCTCTCTCCCTCTCTCTCTCTCTCTCTCTCTCTCTCTCTCTCTCTCTCTCTCTCCCCCCCTCACTCTCTCTCCCCCTCCTCTCTCTCTCCCCCTCCCTCCCTCTCTCTCTCCCCCTCCTCTCTCTGTTCCCCTCCTTTCCCCCCTCTACCACCCTCCCACCAGGCCCTCCCCCACCCTCCCTCCCCTAAACCCCCTCCCCAACCCCCTCACCCCCCTACCCCTGCCATCCCCTCCCCTCCACCCCTTCCCCCCTCCCTCCCCTCAACCCCCTCCACCCCCTCCCCCTTCCCCCTCCCCCCACTGGTGCATGTGGCACTAAATGTGAATTTGATCTTGAACTTTAACTACTTTCAGCGAGCCATGAACTTGGACACCAAGTACCCTCTTAACATCAATGCTGTTAAGTATCTTGCCATTAACTCTATACTCTTCCCTTAAATTCATCCTCCCAGTGTAACACCTCACATTTGCTAAGATTATTTATTGTTTATTATATATTTATTGTGCTGTTGCAATAATGTGCCTGTAAAGCTGTAAGGAGTAAGAGTTCCATTGTTCCATTCCTGGTTCATGACAATTAACACTTGACTCTTGACTTTTATTTCCTAATGGCTATTGTAGGGGAAAATCAACTCCTTGCTAATTACCTGCTGGTTTCAGATCCCATTTGGGCAGAGCATGGATGAACTGATTAAGGTCTTTGAATTTGAGGTGAAGAGAAAAATAGGACAAAACCTTTCCTTTTAGCATCTCTGGATTGTTTGCACGAGATGTTTGCAGTTGGCAAATGTGGCTTCCACTCAACTTCAGTGACTACGTGACTTAACAGTGTGTTTATTCACAAAGAGAAATCCTCTCACATCACGAGGGATAGGCAGTGCTCTGACTGACTTGTGCTAAATGAAGCAGCGTCAATTTGATTTGGCTTGTTAAAGTCTGACTGCTTCATTATTCCAAGGCCACTGTTGTAAACATACGGACACTGTCGCCATTGTCAGACGCTGATGGATTCTGCATCACAGTCTTTTTAAGCACGTGACTCCTGGAACTTCTTGGAAGAGCTGTAGAAAGTGAGCTTAGCCAACAAGGAGTTGGGGATTTTTGATTTGGCATTTCCAGTCATGCCAATAAACTATAGTGTTGAACTGTAGAACGAACACTGGTTGACATAATTCATAATCGTGCATCCTTTAAAGTTGCCAGGAGAAGCTGGCTCATACGTTTCCACTTCAAACAGTCCATTAGTCCCTTTTGGGGAAGCTTGTTTTAATGCTGCACCATAGTCAAAGTCAAAGTCAAAGTCAAAAGTCAAAAGCCAAAGTCGAAGTCAAAGTCAAATTTATTTGTCACATGCTCCCGAAGGTGCTGTGAGATGAATTTGAAGCAGCGATACACTTAAAAGCAGAACACACAATACACAATAGAATTTAACACAAACATCCACCACAGCATTCTTCACTGTGGTGGAAGGCAACAAAGTTCAGCCAGTCCTCCTTTGTTCAGCCGTGGTCGGGGCCATAAATCATCGGTAGTTGCCGCTACGGTCGGCCCGATGCACAGGGCCCATCGTCAGGATGATCTAAACTCTGACATTGGGACGGTCGAACACACTCCACGGTTTGGAGCGCCCGAATCGGCATTTCCTACCGGAGACCGCAGCTTCAGGATGTTATAGGCCGCAGGCCGGCAGGCGGAGCTCTTCTCCGGTGATCCCCGGCAAGGGACCCAGGCTCCGAATGGTGTCCATGCCACGCCCATGGCTAGAAGCTCCGCAGACTCGGCCCCACTATACCAATCACTGCAGCAGTGCTATTCAAAGGATCCGTCACACCATCACTCTTCTGCACACTGATGTAGAGGAAGTGGGAAGCTGATTGCTGACAGAGAAGACTGACGACATTGATCGCAAACAGGTGAGCTGTCATCTCTGCACTTTTTGGTTCCTTTCTCTGAGTGCTTTGCAGCTGGACCTTTGTTGCATGAACTTTGTCTGCAGGTTAGGATATGCCTAGGACAGGGATGAGGAGCTCATGGTTGCTGATACTGTCTCCAGGTATCATCAGTGTGTATGTCTTTTACCTCCAGCTCTCCCAACGTTATTGCATTTGGGGGTTAAGGAGTTCCAAGTCAGAGGTAACTGAGAACTGTGATTTCAGTGGGCAAAGCTTCAGCCATGCATTTGTGCCTGTCACAAGAACAGGAGCAGGAATAGTCTTGACCTGAAATGTCACCTATTCCTTTTCTCCACACCTGTCTGAACCACTGTGTTACTCTAGCTTTTTGTGTCTATCTTTAGCAGGAATAAGCCTCTTAACTTGCCGAGCTATTCAGTATGATCATGGCTGATTTATATTAGACTCAACTCCTCTTCTGTATCATTTCCCATCACCTTCAATCTTTCCATCTTTTCAAATATATACCTATCAACACCTTAACTATATATAAATACTAGACTAAGTGGGACCCGTCGGGCCCCAGCATCACATGGAAGGGTTGGTCCCCTATCGCAATATTCAACCTCTCCACCAATTCCAATATTGGTGGCCAGTGGGTGGGGAGGGGGCTTTCTGGAGCGCTAGTATGGGTGTTGTGGGCTGAAAGGATTGGTTTCCAGAGGGCTAGAATGGACATTGTGGGCCAAATTGATTCTTCGGCTGGCGGCTCAGTCACTCAAGCCTGTTGTGCTGGCAGCTCATTCACTCACGGCTGGTGTGCTGGCAGTTGACTCACGGTTATTCCTTGAAATTCCATTTCAAGCAAGGTGCAAGGCCACCAAATTCAAGTGCAGTTTCTCACCACTTTAAGCAGGGTGCAAGGCCACCAAATTCAAATGCAGTTTCATACCACTTCAAGCAGGTTGCAAGGCCACCAAATTCAAGTGCAGTTTCATACCATTTCAAGCAGGGTGCAAGACCACTAAAGACAGTGAGTCGTGACCTCTCCCTCCTCCATCTTGCAGAGACTGAGCCAGGCCCACACTTCTAGGTTTTATAGTCCCTCCCCCTCCCCCCAGAAGGGGCGTGGCCTTCATGGCGTGATTGACAGGAGAGTGAATCTCAACATTTTTAAAACACTAATAACTCTTTTATTTTTCATCGATGGGAAAAATCCTCTTGTCCTGCACAGCGGTAGGTGATTCTGAGTAAGATGGCCAAAAATCACAGCCGTACGTGGTAGCATTTTTTCTAAAATCAATATACAGAACAACAGGAAGTGGTCAAGATCAGACTTTTAGTAATATATAGATATCATCTACTAGCAGACAATTCAAGAGAATCACCATCATCTCAGCCCAGAGTGGTCACCATGAACTTCCTAACAGCTAAAACTTTCCAGAAGCAGTGAAAAACCTGTGCCATATTTTGCAGTTTACTCCTTGTCAGAACAATAGAAAAGTCAATGATGTTTAATTTAAAGGGTACGGGACTTAGATTCACAGAGTCATAGAGGGATACAGTGTGGAAACAGGCCCTTCGGCCCAACTCGCACACACAATGTCTCTACTACACTAGTCCCACTTGCCTGCACCTGGTCCATATCCCTCCAAACCTGTCAAGAGCAGTTTAAGATAAGAGGGGGGGAAATGATAGGAACTTGAGGGGCAATGTTTTCACACAGAGGATGGAGGTAAATAGAATAAGCTGCCATATTAAATAGTTGAGGCAGGTACAATAACAACATTTATAATAATTTGGACAGGTACATGGATAGGAAGGGTTTAGAGGGATATACGACAAATATGGCTAATTGGTCTAGCGTAGATGGGGCATCTTATTCAGCATGGACGAATTGAGCCATAATGCCTGCTTCCGCACTGTATGATTCTATGAATGATTCCATGTTTTATGCAGAGGAATCTTTGAATCAATCAATTAATTGGTTCAGGATCCTTACAGAAATCTGCTGAGACAGTTGTGTCCATACCTGAGAAATCATTAACATTGACCCTGTTGCAGAGGCTGGAAGGCTATAATTTTATGGGTCACAGCCTGTTGTAATGAGGGACCAGTCAGCCATGAGTAGATGTAAAGCTGTGGTGAGAGAGAATTATGTGAGATTTGTTTTGCACTGCTTCAACAAAAAGCTGGCACAACACAGTGAGTCAGATGCCTCCTTCGGAGCAGTAAGCTAATGTGGTTCATACAGTCGATGCTGATGTGCAGCCAGACCCAATGGAGATAACATTTAATTTGGCACATACCTGGAAAGAATGATTAAGCATTGGCAGGAAAAGCCCATTAGATTGTGTCTCATGATTGTGACAGTCTAAGTGCTTTTTCAACAGGCTTCTTTATGTTTAGCCTTGCCTCATTCAGTTTGAGTTGCCTTATTGTGGTGGGTTTTATAAAATGGGAGTCAGGAAATTGGGAACTTACTGCAAATTTAACTGATGGGGAAACTGCTGTGACATTCATTACCAGATGAACATGATTTGAAGAGATGTCAGATGTATATGTAAAAAAAATATTTCAAATATTTAGATCGAAATTTATTTCAAAAAATCATTTTGCATGGATTAGCTAAAGGGATAGTTTGGACAGACTTGGATTGTTTTCTCTGGAACTTCGGAAGTTAAGAGGATATCTGATATAAGTATATAAAATTGTGAGAAGCATAAATAGGGTAGACAGTCGGAACCTTTCTTCCCAGGATGAAATACTATGAAAGCATGGCTTTAAGGCCAAAGGGGCAAAGTGTAAAGGAGATGTGCGGGGCAAGTGCCTGGAACTCACTACCAGGGGCGGTGGTGAAGGCTGGTACAATAGTGGTATTTAAAAAACTTTTCGATAGGCACATGAATATGTCAGGAATGGAGGGATATGGGTTATGTGCAGGTAGATAGGAGTTGGTCTAATATTATGTTCTGTACTGATATTGTGGGCTAAGAGGCATGTTCCTGAGCTGTACTGTTCTAATGTTCTTTGTTAATTAACAAATAA
The DNA here is from genome assembly GCF_010909765.2 of Amblyraja radiata. Classification (NCBI taxonomy): domain Eukaryota; kingdom Metazoa; phylum Chordata; class Chondrichthyes; order Rajiformes; family Rajidae; genus Amblyraja; species Amblyraja radiata. The sequence continues at coordinate 73,209,806 of NC_045961.1, forward strand.
TAGCTGATGCTGAAAATCTGAAATAGAAATCATTGAGCACTGGAAATAGTCACAGCAGGTCAGGAAGCATCTGTAGAGAGAGTTAAGGTTTCATGTCAGAAAACATCCATCAAATTTAATTGAACTTCTTTGTGGAGTCATAAGAAATAGACATTTGCCTCAAGACTTGACAAGCAAAGCAGAAGTTTCCTTATTGTCAAGTCTTCTAATATTTTTGCAGTTTCCCCGCTTGAAAGGGATTTGATTTATCTACCCCGAAATGATGAACTGGATTCACTCAGACCAAACACTTCTTTTCCACCTTCTATTTTCTCCTTCTTTTATTTTGGCAGATTAGTTTTTTATCAGTTTAGGTCTTTATCAGTTTTGGTCTTTAACAGTTTTGGTCTTTAACAGGTGAAAAACCGGCTGCCAATCGGGTCTGTAGAAAAATCAGTCCTGCTTGCCTTTTCTGGCTCTCGCGGCAGTCTTTTCGGACAGTCTTTTTGATTTACTGCTGGATTCACTGCTCGCAAGTTTCTTGTCTCTCCTCCACTGGCTTCTGGTGCTCTGTGCCCTTTTGACCCCCAGGCAGAACTCGGCAGGCTGGGGTGCCGCCCACTTTAATCACTGTCTCGTGATTTCAATTGTAGCATTTCTCTGCTCGCAAGTTTCTTGCATTTCAGTTTGACTTGACACCTCCCACTCGATCTTCCAATGGAACCACTTGGGAGATCGACGCTTTAAAGTCAAACTTTGAATGGGGGTTTGAACTTAGTCACCTGATGCATTTTTGTCTTGTTCTTCTACTGGAAGTAAGACAACTCCCCAGACTTTGAGTTTTACCCTCTTCTTGACGTCATCGTGTACGTGGTAGGGTCCAAAGAGGTCTACTGTTGTAAACTCAAAAGGAGCAGCAGGTTCAGTTCTTTCAGGCGGCAGATCACTCATTACTTGTTGACATTTCTTTGCTTTTGCTTTCTTGCAGATTATGCAGTGATCAACAACTTTTTGAGCAATTCTCCTTCCTTTTATGACCCAAGCCTTTTTTCTCATTTTAAGCAAGGTCCCAGCCACTCCGTCATGACTCTCCCTGTGAGCCTCCCGAGCTAGCAGCATGGACACCCAGGCATCAACGGGTAGGATGGGAACAGCAACTTTATCCTCTTCAAAGCTCTGCACTCTGCCACCACAAACCATCAGCCCAGAATCTTGGTCTTTATAGGCTACCAGTCGATCTGTTTTGGTGCTTGGGAAAGTTGTGCCCAATTGCGCAGCACAAAAAATGTCTTTTAGAGCATTTTCTCGTTCTCTTACTGTAATGACTCCTGTCAAAGAGATGGCCTCCCACTTTGGATTGTTTAGGGCTTTCCACAAGATGATACCACTTCTCCACTTGAATTTGACTGTGTAGCTCAAATACTTCTTTAAGCGTGAGGCGAACACTGCTCCGCACATCTCTGCTTTAACAGCGTCTCCTCTGTGGTCCAAGGGAGTTAACTTGGCCTTGGATTCCACAAGTCTGACAATTGGGCCATGGTCTGAATCCCATCTCAGGTACATCACTGCCCCGTAGGTGTGCTCACTTCCGTCAGAAAAGGTGATTCCCAAGGGTTCAGTTGCGGAGCAAGAGGGAGTCAGTGCCCTGACGAACTTGACTTTTCCAAGTTGTTCGTTCTCTTCAAAGAGCTTAATTTCATCCTCCCTGAGTCCATCTGAGAGTGCCATGTCCCATGTGTCTCTGACTGAACAGCTTCCCTCTTTTGCTTCTTGGAAAGCTCTGCGTACTAGAATCTCTCCCTTTTGCTTAACAGGAGCCACTATGCCGATGGGGTCATATAGCCCTGCTACCTGGCTGAGAAGCTCTCTTCTTGTTAGGGGATTTGGCGTCTGAGTTTTGATTTGCTTTTGTAGAAGGCTTTGACCAAGCCGCATCTTTTTCTTTCTCTTGGAGAAATTGATTCCCACCATAACGTGGAGCATGTCCTCTTCAACAATGTAGCCCAGACCAAGTGCCTTGTTATCATCATCATGCATTTGGTTTGGTAGGATCATGCTTTTTGTTTTGCTTTTCTTTAAAGCATCATTGTCCTCCTTCCTCCCACTTTGGCCAGACAGAACCCAAGGCTTGAGCTCAAACCCACCAGCTTTTAGGATTCGTTCCACATTTGCTGTGATGATTCTCAACTGGTCGAGGCTGTTGTGAGATGTGAGGATGTCGTCAACATAGCTGTCTTTCTGGAGTACTTGCTGCTCATCCTTGAGGTGGGTAAAAGAAGGAAGATTAGCAGTCTCACGCATTGCCAACTGTGCAATGCACCCCGCAGGTTTGTCTCCGATGTTCACTCTTGTGATAGCATACTCTCCCAGCTCCTCGTCCTCGGAATCTCGCCAGAGGAATCTGTGTAAGTGTACTTCACGGTCCTCCAACCAGACTGAGTTATACATCTTCTTTATGTCTCCCAGAGCAGCATAGATTCCGCCTCTGAATCTGAGGAGGACGGCGCAAATTTGGTTGAGGACGTCTGGACCTTTCATCAGCAAATCATTTAAGCTGACACCATTGCACTTTTGGCTGCTGTTCCACACTAGTCTCACTGGGGTTGTGACAGAGTGGGGGTTTGGAGCAATAAGGTGACTCACATACCACACTGGTCCCTTCCAGTTTGCAATCATGTCTTCGGACAATTTGATTGCAGCCTTTCGGTCCACCATGTCGTGCACCTGAGCTGTGTAGGCACTTTTCCATTCAGGTTCTCTGGATAGCTGCCTCTCCGTCCTGAGAAATGTGGCTTCCACTGTCCTTTTATTATTTGGTAGAGAAGCTGGGTCTTCCAACCAATGATAGCTAGCATGCCAATGTGGGTCTTTACTGTGACGGTCTCCTGTTACGTAGGTGAGGCCTTCCCTTACCACTTCGAGCTCTCTCTCTTCAGCAAGAGTCATTTCTTTTCCGCCTGGCTGGCAGTTTCCACAACGGCAACCCCCGCACTTTGGCTCGCATGCTGCTCCAATGCTATCCCACTTCCACCAATCCAAGAAGTCCCGATTGGCGGTTGATGTGCGTGACTTCTGAACTTTGACGGCGACCTGTCCATTTGGTGAAAGTTCCTCAGGGACTGGGGCAGTGAGCTCCTCATACTTTAAAGCAGCTGCTCTCATTGATCTTGCGAAGTGTGTTTTGGACATGTGGGCTGACATGGTAAGCTTCTCAAACAGCTCAGGATGACAACCTCCAACAGTCTTTCCCAGTGGTCCATCCCACAGAATGAGATCTCCAACAGTTCTAATCCTCTGAGGCGCTAGCTGACCTTCTCTATGGCTTATGAGCAAATGTATCTCTTTTGGTCTCACAAGTTCCTCAAGTGGGACGTCTGGAAAGAACTTTTGCAGCTGCTGTGGTGTCACATGTTTGTGAACATCTGCGATGCTGTCCAACCCATAACAAACTAACTGGTGCGACTTGAGTGTGCCCTTGGGAGTCTTCACTCGGATCTTTAGAAGGTAGCGCATTGTCTCTACGTGGACCTTCATCCCCCCAACTCCATGGACGATAAGCGTGATGTCTTCACTCCTAAGGTTCAGTCTACTCGCAGCCTTGTGAGTTATGTAGTTGGTATCTGAAGCCAAGTCAATTAATGTCCCAACCTTTTGTCCAGCATTTGCTATGACCTCCAGAAGCATCATAATCACTGGATGCTCTTGCAGTCCACCTTCCTTTAGGAGGCTTGGCTGATGCTTTGCAGTGTTGAAGGCTCTTGATGCAGTGTTGGAGAACACATCTCGGCATTGTTTTGCCAACTCTGGTGGAAGTTTGCTGAAAAACTCCTCTTGGTGCACTGTATATTTCTTTTTGCCTTTATCTTCCTCTGGACCAAATTTACTCCTTCTCTGATCCACACTGCTTTTCCTCATCTCATAATTGGGGCACAGATAAAAATGATGCTCAGGATTTTGTTCATCCTTGCAGATTAGATTTTTACACAGATATGCAGGTTTGCAGTATGAACCATCATCATGGACTTCAAGACACTCTTTGCATGCTCCCAACTTCTTTACTGCAGCTCTTTTCTCTGTCAGCTTTAGCCCTCGAAACTGCTTGCAGAAGTACAGCTTCCTTTTATGCTTTATGTCACCACAGACTACACAACTTGTGTGGTCATTTTCTGACTTGGTAGACTTGGTTCTGGCATGTCTTGGTTCAGTCCGAGTTTCCTTTCTACTCGGCTCCTCGTCCCTCAGTTGCTCGAGCTGTTCGTATATGCTCTCTTGCTCTTTGAGAAATGACAAGAGACTGTCAAACCGTTTCTCTGGTGCCACACCATTCCTCTTGTCAGCTACATAAACCAGCCATTCCTTCTTAAGGGTTTCTGGAAGCTTTGTTTCAATTGATTTTGTCATCAGTGGATTTTTAATAGCGCCTGTGTCTCCGAGATCGCTCAAGTCATTAAGCGCCTTTTCCACAGCTTGAATTAATTCCACTATTTTACGTGGCTGATGTCCTCTGACAGGTGGGATTCTCTGAAGCTCCTCCACTATCTCAATAGCAATAGCTGTTTGATTTCCAAACCGGTTCTCTAGGACATGAAAGATATCATCTGCAGTGTTATAACTTGTGAGGCGGAGGTCTCTTGTAATTTTGTCCTCCAGACTGTCCAGCAATTGAACCTTCTTCACCTCATTTGATCCAGTGGGTTCACCTTGCTTTTGCAGTGCTTCCCAATCCTTCCTCCATCTATAAAAGTCACGCTTGTTTCCAGTAAACTTAGGAAGGGCCGTGGGTCTCAGTCTGATGGCTGGTGAAGGATAATTGAAAGCTTTCGCCGCTTGTGCTAATCCTTCAGCGTCCTTCTTTATTCTTGCCTGTATGAAGTCAGCCTTCCTGGAAACCAGTTTGGGGACGAGAAGCTCGAGTGTTCTTAGGTGTTTCTGGAAGCTCTCTTGCTCATCCAGAGGGACCCAACGTTTCCACCGACTGTACGTCTCCTTTGCAGTCTCTACCAGTTTCTGCAGGTGGTTAAGCATGAATTCATATGCTTCTTGGTTGCTATTTGATGGTGCGGTGGCAGCAGCAAGTTCACATGCACCATCTGCTGTCTGTAGTGAGGTGGATAACTCAACATTTCCAAAGTTTGCCCATAGAGTGTCCTGGATGAGCCCTTTGACCTCTTTTAGTTTCGACTTACACTCCTTTGCAGTCTTTGCCAGGTCGGCATTTTGCTGTTCAGTTAACACAGTTTCTTCATCTGCGTCCAGCTCCGCCTCCAGCTCTGCAATGAGTCCAGCCTCCACATCGTCATTGGCTTCCATTACTTTATCGGCCTCCTGCATGAGTTTGTTGAAATTGTTCCTGAGCTCCTCTTCAGACATTTCTTCATGGTTCCTAATGATGCTGTTAACAAGGCGAGAGAATGCCCGTTTTGCTGTTGTCCTCTTCAGCTTGAGCTGCTCAGCTGACTTTCCAGCAACTTCATCAGCCATGATTTATCTTGACTTAACTGTCTTTTTTCCAGGTTTCCAGATCTCCTGGCCCCGCCCGGTTTTTCACTGTTAAGTCTTCTACTGTTTCCAGATCTCCTGGTCACAGCGGTTTTTCACTGTCAAGTCTTCTAATATTTTTGCAGTTTCCCCGCTTGAAAGGGATTTGATTTATCTACCCCGAAATGATGAACTGGATTCACTCAGACCAAACACTTCTTTTCCACCTTCTATTTTCTCCTTCTTTTATTTTGGCAGATTAGTTTTTTTATCAGTTTAGGTCTTTATCAGTTTTGGTCTTTAACAGTTTTGGTCTTTAACAGGTGAAAAACCGGCTGCCAATCGGGTCTGTAGAAAAATCAGTCCTGCTTGCCTTTTCTGGCTCTCGCGGCAGTCTTTTCGGACAGTCTTTTTGATTTACTGCTGGATTCACTGCTCGCAAGTTTCTTGTCTCTCCTCCACTGACTTCTGGTGCTCTGTGCCCTTTTGACCCCCAGGCAGAACTCGGCAGGCTGGGGTTCCGCCCACTTTAATCACTGTCTCGTGATTTCAATTGTAGCATTTCTCTGCTCGCAAGTTTCTTGCATTTCAGTTTGACTTGACACTTATTGTAAATTCCACCCATCCTGATCATGAGAACTTTTTGAGAGGACCCATACAAACAGCACCATATCTTATCTGGTGTCATATGGCTGACACCCAGGTATTTCAAGCTTCCAACACCTACTGCCGAGCATTTAAAGCAAGAGACCACAAGTGTGGATACTTCTGGCCCCATTTCTAGGGTAGCACATGTAATTAATCTTGGTAGACACAAACTGCTGGAGTAAAGAGCCTGTCCCACGAGCATGCGACTCCATGCGGCATGCGCGACTGAAGGGGCCGGTCCCACCAGCATGCGCCTGCATGCGGCAAGCGCGACCTAACGTGGTCGCTTGAGCCATACGGCCTCGCGGGGCCGGTCCCACTTCGATCGCCGGAGCCATATGGAGTTGTGCAGAGCTGGTCCCGACATCGCGCGGGGCTCCGAAAAACTGACCGTGTTTAAAAATTCCGCGCAGCAACAGCCTGCCGGCCTGCAGCCGCCTCGACGCCGTGTTACTCACTCGACCTCCGTGCTGGTGGGACCGGCCCTTTAGGTCGCGCTTGCCGCATGCAGGTCGCATGCTCATGGGACAGGCCCTTTACTCAGCGGGACAGGCAGCATTTCTGGAGAGATGGAATGAGTGAATTTCGGGTCCAGACCCTTCTACAGTCACTTCTCTCCAGTGATGCTGCCTGTCCCGCTGAGTTCCTCCAGCATTTTGTGTCTACCTTCGATTTAAACTAGCATCTGCAGTTCTTTCCTACATAATTCATCTTCATTTATATATTTTTTTTAATTTTTATTAAATCAAAAATATTTATTCAAACATTAAAATAGTATTTACAACACAATAAAACAAAACAGAACCCACTACCATAGTACATGACAAAACAAATATACCAAGTAAACTACTAAACAACTATATTACAATCCTTGTCCTGGATACACTCAACCCCCCTCGGTGCCCAACGGTCCCGGAAATCCCCCAGGGTGCCCGTGGACAGCGCGTAGTCCCTCTCCAGTACCACCCGGGTGCGGACATAACCCCGGAAAAGGGGCAGGCAGCTGGCTCGGGCAGAACCAACATAATTCATCTTGATGCTTATCAGACTGAAGTTAACATTAGGGCCCCACAGGTAGTGTGTTACGGTAACCTAACTCAGCAGATGAAAACTGTAAATTGTTTGAAGGAAGGAATTTAGTGAACTACATGCATAAGTCATGATCAGCAGCTCTGGCACCTGGGTTCATTGGTCCCACGACATTACTGGTAACAGAGGCATGATCACCTAAGTTTATTGTTATGTTCAAGCAGCTATCCAGAGGTTCAAGTAAAGGCCTGCTGCGTGTTCTTGTAAAAAAAAAGATAATTTATACTATTAATGAAGAACTAAAGCAACTGTTCAGACCACATGTACTTTGCAATCAGTTAACTAGTCAACATATCTATTGCTGAGGTTTGATTATTACTTTTCAGATTTGATATATCTTTGCATCATTTTTTTAACAATATTTGTTCAAAGTGATTTTCCAGTGAATAATGACAATAATTTTACATCCTCAGTATGGTTCAGATAGAAACGCTAAGGAAAATCAGGGAATGGGAAGCTCTGCACCCATTTTAGCATGTAAAATAAGTTCCCTTAGTTCAACAGGCCAAATGCTTGCAGTGCCATTTTCTTTTTTTGAGAATTTTTAAAAGCAGGCCACAGTGGCTCAGTAACCAAACCTGCAACCTTGCACCTTCAATGACAACTAGGGTTCAATCCTCACCCCAGTGCTGACCATGTGAGGTTTGCGTGTGCGGCTGTGACTGTGTAGAATAGAGATGCTCTCGTTTCCACCTACTTCCCATAGACTTGCATGGGAAGTAAGGCTATTGGTAGGTTAATCGGTGATTGAAAATTACATGACAAAATGTCAGTGGGTGATTGGATTTGGGCGGTGCTGAAGGGAAAGTTGAGAAAATGAAATGGGATTAATGTAGGGGTAATGTAAATTAATATGGACTTGGTGGGACAACTTGCTGACCCTTGGTACCACCAGTCTGCTCCATGAAAATCCAAGGAGTGTATCACGGAGCATGCAAGCAGATTTAAATACTAAATACTAAAATCCTGTACTTGTAACAATAATAACATTGAAAAGACACTTGGACAGGTACATGAATTGGAAAGGTTTAAAGGTATATGGGCAAAATGCGGACAAATAGGACAAGCTTAGATTTGGCATCTGGTCACAATGTATGAGTTGGGCGAAAGAGCCTCTTTCCATGCTGTATGACTCCAGACCTTACGTAAAACATTTTTGAGCGATTGGCCTGTACTATAGGTTGGTAGGTCAGATGATAAACACATCCTGTAAACCATGCTGCAGTGAGCCAGTATAGCTATCTATCCATTTCTTACAAGTTAATTGATATTTTGTGTTCTTGCTCCTCAAGTTGATACCCAGTTCTTATTTTGGCATTCTTTTGAATTGCATAAGAGTGGTCTGATTTTTGAGAACAACAAGCAGCTTATTCTCTACAGGGGTGATCTGCCTAGGGCTGCCTTATGCTGGAAGTGAAGGGAAAAGAGCATCTAAAATGGGCTGAAACAACTGCCGCTGAGCATTGAAATTGGGGTAAAGGTTACTGTACAGCAAGCCACATGCAGTGTCCATCATAAGGAAGGACTCACATCTCAGCTTTCCGCAGCAGGGATCTGTTAGAACTTCATCAAGGAGGCATCATTGAAGTATGTCACTTACCGCAGCTCGTGGTTGACAAGGTCAGTAAGGCACCTAACGTTCATATCTAACTGGCTCCAAGAGGTGACATTGGCAGGATCACTGAATTACTGCATAAAGAAGTGATTGAGGTATTCTATGCCAACAGCAACACATAGCTCGCTCTCCCACATGGACAGAACAAAGCAAGTTTGGAGTGAGCATTCCAGAGCCTGCAGCCTTGGAATGGTTACCAATGGTAGACCAATTAAATTTGATTATGCTCAAGAGGCCAGAGGAGCAGACATTTCAGCAGAAAATGGATCTGGAAAAGGAATGGGCCGAGACAATAGACGCGCCAAACAGAATCTGTCAAAAAACTTACATTATCTAGAAATGGGCACAATACACAAATGTTATTTGAAAAGGAAACTTGGCGGTGAAAACTCATGATATGGGACACAAGATTAGAATATTGTTACATAATTCTTAAATTAATGCATAACACCTATATACATTTGGATTATTTCAACCAACTGAGTTCTCTTTCCATCCAATGTTTTCTCTCTTTTTTGTATGGCTTTGTAAATATTTGATTAGTGTATAAATGTAAATAATTTGGTGTATATATAGCTACTTGTGTACATATGATGTACATATAGCTGCTAAATTTGTATAAGATAATTATAAGCAGTTGAATAAGGGGTGGGAATTAATAAGCTTTGGCTTCTTCCTGCTCCTTTTCGGACACATATGATTTCATTTATTTATAGATATTGTTTATGACACTTTATAAATATTCTTGTTTTGTTTTTTGTATGCTGTTTCTCACTTGTTTTTTATTCTTTTATTCTGTTCGAAATAAAGAATCAAATAAATAAATAAATAAAGAAATAAATAGGTAAATAAATAAATAAATGTGGTTTGTTAATACTGAATAGCTTAATGTAACTACTTTCATACGGTGATGCAGCAGTAGAGTTGCTGCCTGTCAACACTTGCAGCACCAGAGATGCGGGCTCGATCCCGACTATGAGTGTTGTCTGTACGGAGTTTGTACGTTCTCCCTCCCCATGACTGCATGGTTTTCCTCCGAGATCTTCAGTTTCCTCCCACACTACAAAGACTTGTAAGTTAATAAGGGAGTTCGGTATTCTGAAAAACGCAAGGAATCATGGGATTTGTCAAAGGTCATTCAAGAAAAAGAAGCAAACGGGGGTGCCAGGTAGCAAGAGAGCGGAGTGTAACAGTGAGAGAGAGGTGGCAGATGCGAGAGGAAGACAGGGAGAGAGACTGGACCGGTGGAGAGATGGTGAGAGGTGGGGGAGAGAAAAGGGGGGGGGGGGGGGGGGGGGGGAAAGACATGCGTGTTTGTGTTTTGCTCACAGATATGTTAGTTTAACATTTCACTGGGAGTGCCGGGGTTTGCACGTTGGTTGCCGAGGCGGGCAATGTCCCCCAGTCCCTCCCTCCAGTCCGGAGCAGTGGGATGGGGGGGGGGGGGGGGGGTGGGGGGATTTTCCTAGCGCCGGGGAGTTCTTGCAGAGGTGGGGTGCCCCGGACCTGCAGTGAAGCCGCGATAGCGTGTTCCTCTCTTCCCATCCCTCTCCACATCTCTCCCCATCCTTCTCCCCATCTCTCCCCATCGCTCTTCCCACCTCTCACCCCATCTCTCTCCCCACCACCTCTCCCTCTATCCCCCAGACCCTACCTCCCCCACTCCCCCCTCCTCTCCGTCTGTCCCCCCTCCTCCCCCATTGTCCCTCCTCACATCCCCCACTTTCCCCTCCCTCTCCCTCCCTACCCCCTCCTCTCCCTCAATCCCCCCCACTCCCTCCTCACCTCTCCAGGATCTCAATGTAAACCACTGCCGGCCCCGTTTTCCCCACCACATCGACGATGAAGTTGTACTTGAGGCGGGGGCTGTCGGGTAGGACAGGCCGAGTGGCCTGGAGTCAGGGAAGGGGAGGGAGATGCCGAGGCTGCGGCCTAGTCCTTGCCCCGGGTCCTGCTCCTCTCACTCCCCGTGGCCCCCAGACCCAGCCCCAGCCTCGCCTTTACCTGCGGACAGGTGTCGCTCTGTAGGAATGAACTGCGGATGCTGGTTTACAGCGAAGGTAGACACAGCGTGCTAGAGTAACTCAGCGGGACAGGCATCATCTTTGTTGAAAAGGAATATGTGGTGTTTTGGGTCGTGACCCTTCTCCAGAGATGTTGCCTGCTGCTGAGTTATTGCAGCATTTTGTGTGTATCCCCATTGATGACTGGGGTGGAAGATTGCAACCTTCATGTGGTCCACTCTGTTTCGATGAATGCAATCAACCCAGCGTGCACAATCAAATAAGATCAAATAGAACAAGTTGTCCTACAACTTTAGGCTGTGCACGCCATATGCAAGAAGACTGGTGTTCTGCTTTCGCCGGCACCGAGGGGGTTGACGGACAGCCATTGGATAAAGCGAGAGGTGCAGCTGATGGTCCCAGGCCCATCGGTGAACAGGTTCCTCGGGAGTTGGAGCTGATTTGAGCTGGAGTTAGCGCTTCTTCTCCGCACTGGCTGTAAACCTGGGGCCACCACTGCTCCGGACCGGTGTTCCGTCACGCTGGACATCTCTGGACGCCCCCAGACAGGGATGGGACACTCAGGAGGGGACGGGGATGGTAGTGAGACTCTGCTCACAAATCTGCCTCCTGGGATTATGCAGGAGAGGGGTGCGTGGTTTGCCCCTGTATAATAACCGACAGCCACTGGATAAGGCGAGAGGTGCGGTTGACGATCCCCGGCCCGTCGGGGAACGGGTTCCTCAGGAGTTGGAGCGGAGTTGAGCTGGAGTTAACGCTTCTTCTCCGCACTGGCTCTAAGCCTGGGTCCGCCACTGCTCCAGGCTGGTGGCCTGGGACCCCAGACATCTCCGGCCGCCCCCCGGACAGGGATGGGACACGCGGGAGGCGACGGGAACGTTAGTGAGATCACCTGTTTGCACTCATTCTACATTATCTATCTCCAGTAGCAATTCAACAGCGCTTGCAGCACCGGAGACCCGGGTTCGATCCTGACTACGGATGAAACGCAGGTCTGTATACACGCAGTAGCACAGCTGCCAAGAGTGTTTATCGCGAATGACCTATGACCTGGGCATGATCAATCGGAATACCAAACTCGCTTATTGGTTTGGTATAAGTGTAAATTGTCCCTCGTGTGTGTAGGATAGTGTTAATATGCGGGGATCGTTGATCGGTACAGACTCAGTGGCTGAAGAGCCTGCTTCCACTCTGTATCTCTATACAAAACCAAACTAAATAATGATTGATTTATTAAACTGAGAATAACAATTTTGGAGCATTTTTTCCGATTTAATTCATGTAACTTATTTAACTTTGTTTTGTTTTTAATTTTGCTTAGAAGCAATCAAAACACGTTGAATATGTGACCAACTGTTCTGGGATCACAAGGCATGTCATAGCTGCAAGACAATCTTTGCCATTCCCATTGTGGTGGAGAGGCCCTTTCATTTTGTGGAGCTGCACCAACAGGTACTCATCCCAATGGTTTCTGGAGGTCCTCACTGAATGGATTATAAGAGATGACATTTTCTTAGAAGACTGGAACTGTGGTGACATGCTACTGGACAAAAGAGAGTTTCATAGCTCTGCATTAAGAGTTGTAGAACTGCAGTGGGAAACTAGAGTTAGTACACAGAACAAACATGAATGGTAGGCCAGGATTAAGGAGCAGATTGACCTAAACCTATTTCGATGTTGTCATCAAAATCAACACCAACACCAACAAGGTTACAAATTGTTTCTGTTGGACATCTGTATTATCCTTTTTTGAGATCGTATGGACACACTGATCTGTTTTGTAGTAAATGCCTACTATGTTATGTGTGCTGAGCAAAGCAAGAATTTCATTGTCCTATCAGAAACATGACAATAAACTCACTTGAACTTGAACTTGAACTATAGCAAGATTATAGTGATAGTGATAAACATTTGTTGTTAAATGCAGCTCTGCAATTTTCATCCCAGGAGCATGAGGGATGGGGGAGGGAGGGAAGGAGATGAAAATTATCCCTGGCTATTCCACATCGCTGTTGACATCTGACTTAGAAACTGGATCCATCTCATTCTCCAGATAAAAAAGCAGAGGGTTCATGAGTCTGAAGGAAGGATCACCAACGAAGAACAAGAGGGTCTTGAAAAGAAAGACCTGGACCAGAAGGAGCACAGATGTGAATGGGACAGGAAAGAACAGCTGTAAAGAAATGGGCCATTATCAAGTTAAATGAGGGAATTGGGGCACGCATATGCATATTCTGGAATAGCTCCAAAAACCGACAAGCAAGACCCCCATAAACCACCAGTCCAATTTCCACACATCTGCTTCAATATTTTTTTAGAATTATTCTGACAGGTAATATGGTTATTATATTATTCATGCCAAAGCATTGTGTGCACTGATCTGTATTCCCTGAATATTTTTTACGGTAAACAGTTTAACATTGTGACCACTTAATACTAAACGTCTCAAAATGCTTTACTTTAATTGACTCAGGGAAATACTCAATCAGGCACTTTTTATGTTAATATTATGTTATGTTTTATTGCCATTCTCCCAGTTTCTGAATAATTTCAGTGTTTTGTCTCAGTGGTTGCCGTGAATGAATGGATAAGCGCGCTGTCATTGACATCATTGTCTGCCCATTATCCTGTTCGTCCCACAGGAATTTTTAAATAATCTTTCAAGGTCCTGTTATACTCTGTTCATCTACTGAACTACAGAGCTTGGCATATAAACTGGATCAATGAAGCCTCAGGTAGAATGTTGTCAGTGCCCAACTGATGTCACTAGCATTTCCAGATAACAGGTGACACTGCCACTTGTAGAAATCAATTACAAAATCATAGAAGCATGCAGCACAAAAGCTGCCCATTTAACCTATTGTATCTGCCAGGTTCCTTTACAGATATATACAATTAGACACTGGTGATTGCCCCTAATGTGTAGGTGACAGGTAAAACTTTGGAGAGTTGAGAATGTGGGGGGTGAACAAAATGGAACGAGTGTAAATGAGTGCCTGAGTCAAAATGCCAAAAAATCTTTCCTTACTGTATACTTGTATAATTATACCTGTATAATTCTGGAAGAAAGGATAATAATAATAATAATAATAATAATAATAATAATAATAATAATAATAATAATAATAATAATAATAATAATAATAATAATAATAATAATAATAATAATAATAATAATAATAATAATAATAATAATGAAAATGATAATCATCATCATCATCATCATAATAATGTAATAATAAATAATAAGGAAGGGGTCGGAAGGAGGGTCCTGACACAAAACCATTCTGAAGAAGTGTCCCGACCCAAAACGTCACCTATCCATGTTCTCCAGAAATGCTGCCTGATCCATTGAGTTCAACCCATGTCTCACGGTGCGAGTCGACTCACGAGTGACCCCGACTTTAAAACAAATTAAACTTGTAATAATCACGTACAATTAACGTAGCGGGAACGTCGGAACTCATGGACGCATCTTAGCGACTCGTGTCGCTAACGGCAGGTACCCGGGAAACTTGCCAACTCTTGAAAATGTTTAAACATGTTTAAAGATTTACAATAGTCAAATTTACTCTTGAAGTTAAAATTTGAAACATTTAAACTCGTTGTAAGAACGAAGTGGCCCGTGAATTTACCATAGTGACTCTTGAGTCTACCGTGGGTTTGGCCTGAGTGCCAGAAGTGAAATGTTGAAGATAAGTCAGATCTTAATGGAAAATGAATGAATGGATGGATGGATAAGGGTCTGAAATTAACTTGGATACTTTAGATGGGAGAGAGCCGACGATGAAGCTGAAGGTACAGAGCGAAGATGGGGGCTCAAGCATTGATGAGAAGAGTTAACACCGGGCGGGACGCGTGAAAAGTGACCATACTGAGGGAATTCCCACGTATATGAAGCAGAGAGAAACGTGAGTTCTATATAGACTATGTTTGAGCCAGCGAGGAGACATTTCTTCAGATAATGATTTTACAATGTGAGGTGACATTATAAGCCATGGGATATAGACACAAAATGCTGGAGTAACTCAGCGGGGCAGACAACATCTCTGGAGAAATGGAATTGGTGATGTTTCGGGTCGAGACCCTTCTTCAGGCTGGTTTTGTGCTGTGCTGTTGCCATATCTCTGGAGAGAAGTAATGGGTCTCGACCCGAAACGTCACCCATTCTTTCTCTCCAGAGATGCTGCCTGTCCCGCTGAGTTACTCCAGCATTCTGTGTCCATCTTCGCTGGCGAGGAACCGTGCCTGCCCTTTGCAAGTTTTCGCTCTCGGACACAGAAAGCAGCGGATTATTAGGGGAAAAAACTCGCGTTCGTGCTGTACGACGTGTTTGACCACCTGCCCCCGCTTGTGCTGAGCGGTAACCAGCTGTGGAGCTTCAACTGGGACAGGCTTTACCTGCTAGGCTGGTTGGAGCTGCTGGACCTCGGTAGCAACCTGTTGACCACGGTGCCTCGCATGCTGTCCAACTGTACCCAGGCCCTGCGTCTTCAACCTCACCCGCAATCAGATCTCCAAGCTGACCAAGGACTTCCTGCAGGACGTGATCTTCCTGCGGTACCTGGATCTCAGCTACAACAACCTGAAGACCATCCAGGCCTCCAGTTTCCCGGACAGCGCCATCAAACACCTTCGGGAGCTGCGACTAAGCAGCAACCACTTTCTCTGCACCTGCAATGCCAGGTGGTTCGTGTGGTGGATCAATCAGGCCACGGTCTACAACCCTCGCCTGATCACCGATGTCACCTGCACCTCCCCCAAAGCCCACCACAGCCACGGTGTCGTCATGGTGGACCTGCACTCCTGCGAGTTGTACTACCTGGGCATTGGTCTCTACACTTTCTCTGCCTTGATAAACTTCTTGCTCCTCTATTTGATACTTAAAACAGGCCTTCATTCACGGTGATGCAGTTGCCTGACTGTGAATGCAGCGTCGTCGGCCCGGGTTCGATCCCGACTACGGGTGCTGTCTGTACTGAGTTTGTAAGTTCTCCCCATGACCTGCGTGGGTTTTCTCCGAGATCCCCCCCACACTCCAAAGACGTACAGGTTTGTATGTTTATTGGCTTGGTGAATGTAAAAATATCCATAGTGGGTGTAGGATGATGTTAGTGTGCGGGGATCGCTGGTCGGCGCGGACCCGATGGTCCGAAGGGCCTGTTTCCTCTCTGTATCTCTAAACTAAACTAACAGGGAGAACACTGGACCTTCTTGGTCAGTTTATTATTTTACACTTATATACATTACACAGATCACGGAGTGTGAAATAAAGCTGGCAAGCCGAGGTCATGCAAGAAACGGCGGAAAACGGGAGACGATTTTATTCAGCAACTCCGTTCTGGCAGAACATCTATCCTGTGTTAAGAAACCTAACTTTCAGGGGATTTAAATCTTGAGTTCAACTTCTACCTGAATTTAATCGATTTACAAAAGCTTTGAAGTTCTCCCTGCAGTCCGTTTCTTAAACACCTTTGCATTTTGCGCTTTTTTTGACAGCTAAGTACTTTAAATGCCATTTATTGCATTGTAGCAATGGTAGACAATGATTACATGACAAGAGAAGCATGCAGCTACATAAGAGACACGGAGAAGCTGGTCATCGGGGCAGTTCTGTCCATGGTCATGGGAGGCTTTTTATAGTTTCAAAAAACTGCATGACATTTTTATCCATGTGATGACTTTTCCACACGTCAGTAGTCGTTGTTGGCTCAAGAGTAACTCGGGAAAGGAACTTGGTACATCGCAGAAATGAGAAGTATTCTGCAAACTTAGACATACACGTGGAAACTCGTTTAAACTCGTGAACATAAACTTGGAATCTCGTAGACAACCACGAGTTTGATTTTTTCTTTCACACGGGATCACTCGTGGGTGGACTCGCACCGTGAGACAGGGGCTTTATTCCAGCATTTTATGTCTTCTTTTGTATACCTCTGGAATTGGACCCAGGCACCGGCACTTTCCAAAGCCCTGCAATTTCTTCTTACCACAATGTCAAAACGTACCCCCATTTCTTGAAAAAATGACCCTGCAGTAAACGTCACAGCAAAATCTGAGACTGGAGCGCATGGGAACATTGAACAACTACTAACTACCAAAGAATAGCTCTTCTCTTTTTTATCCAATGGGGAAAGTGGACTATTGAGAAAATAGCATAACATATGGTTCATGATTGAGGGAAGATTTTCAGAGAATTAATACTTTTCAAATAAATATTCACGAAATACAAATATAGTGTGGGCAGCTGTGGAAAAGCACTGACTAAAGGGCTTGTCCCACTTGGTAATTTTCTCGGGGACTGCTGGCATCATTGACTGATGTATCAGGTCACCAAAAAATTTGCGGTGTGATGAGTGTGATGCGGCGTGACGCGGCATGACGCGGCGTGATGACATTTGATGCGTGGTGTTTTTTCATGTGTCGCAAGATTTTTTTGTCACCGCTGGATTTTGAAATATGACACCGGCAGTCACCAAAAAAATCGCCAAGTGGGACAGGTCCTTAAGATGGAAAATCAACCTAATTGTGGAACTAATGATACAATCATGGCCTGGTGTCAAGGCCTATGACTTTACAGCTATTGAGAAAAATAAGCTCTCAGATCCAGAACTATCCTCCAGTTCCATTATTATTTGATTAAGAGAAACAATTACATTTCTGTTTGTGGGAGTATCTGCACTCATCTTAAACTATACTGTAAATGCATTGCTATTATTAGGCCATTCGTCACCATTCACATTTCAGCTTTTAGAGCACTTTTGATTAAATGAATCTCTAAATCACTCACTGTGTCAGTCACCTGATAAGATTGAAATGCATGTAATCTTTAACCATAGCACTTTAAATAAATTATTTGTTCTTACATCAATGTGTTGTCATATCATTTCATGCCTCTGCTAGTTTGGAAGCCTTACCAGCATATGAACTAAATTTTGCCGAGCAGCTGTTATTATTACCAGCCTATTTCCCACAGTTAAGAAATATTACAATCTAAGATAGACACAAAATTGCTGGAGTAACAGTGGGACAGGAAGCATCTCTGGAGAGAAGGAATGTGTGATGTTTTGGGTAGAGCTCCTTCCTCAAACTGAGTGTCAGAAGAGTGGGAAACTATGGAAAGATACAAAGAGCATGAGCAAAGAGCATGAAAGGTGTGAAAAGGGCAGTTCAAAGCAGATGATGAAGTTCAAAGGGAATGTACAATGGTTTATTGTTGGCTGAGGGGAAGGTGACAACGAGGCATACAAACAGTAAAATTAATCAGGAGGACAGTGAAACTAGTAGGAGAACTAGGGTGGGGGAGGGACGGAGAGAGATGGAGAGTTATGCCCCTGTCCCACTTAGGACACCTGAACGGAAACCTCAGGAGACTTTGCGTCCCACCCAAGGTTTCCGTGCGGTTCCCGGAGGGTTTTGTCAGTCTCCCTACCTGCTTCCACTACCTGCAATCTCCGGCAACCACCTGCAACCTCCGGTAACCGCACGGAAACCTTGGGTGGGGCGCAAAGTCTCCAGAGGTTTCCTTAATGCCCCTGTCCCACTTAGGAAACCTGAACGGAAACCTCTGGGGACCTTGCACCCCACCCAAGGTTTCCGTGAGGTTCCCAAAGGTTCCCGAAGGTTCTGGTCACTCTCCCTATTGGCGGAAAGTGGTTTCCGCGTAGTCGCGGCTTCTTCTATGTTCCTGTGATTATTTAAAAAAAAAAAAAAACAGCCTCGACTAAAAATAGGTTGGCATTTTGTCGAAGCCAGTGGAGTGGGGTCGCTATTTACTTACAGGCAGTCGAAGGCAATCTCCTTCGCTGACTGGCCATTTTGGTTGGCTCATTGGCGTTTTCAGCAAAGATCCTGTCGGATCTTTGCTTTTCAGGGCCTAGAAGATCCGCCGGATGGTAAAAATGCCCGCTAACTTTATTAAACTTCTTAAAACTGTCTCCACTCCTTCTCCCCCCCATTCTCCCCCCTTCTCTCCCCTTCTCTCCCCTTCTCTCTCCCCTTCTCTCCCCCCTTCTCTCCCGTTCTCTCTCCCCTTCTCTCCACTTCTCCCCCCTTCTCTCTCCCCTTCTCTTCCCCTTCTCTCTCCCTTTCTCTGCCTTTCTCTCCCCTTCTTTCCCCTTCTCTCCCTCCCTCCCGCGCTCTCTAAAGGACTTACCGTGCTCTGTAGCAGCCGTTTACCTTTGTCTTCATCGTGCAGACAGCGCTCCTCCACTGTCCCTAGCCCCCACCTTCGCGATGTGTTTGTGTGTGTGTGTGTGTGTGTGTGTGTGTGTGTGTGTGTGTGTGTGTGTGTGTGTGTGTGTGTGTGTGTGTGTGTGTGTGTGTGTGTGTGTGTGTGTGTGTGTGTGTGTGTGTGTGTGTGTGTGTGTGTGTGTGTGCGTGTGTGTGTGTGTGCGTGCGGTCGGCAGCAAAGATCCTATAGGATCTTTGATCAGTAGATGAAGCTCATGCTTCAGTCGAGGCTTTCCAGGCAAGTGACCAAAACCTCTGGTGACTCAGGCAGAGTGACTGGAACCTCCGGGAACCTCACAGAAACCTTGGGTGGGGCGCAAGGTCTCCAGAGGTTTCCGTTCAGGTTTCCTAAGTGGGACAGGGGCATTAGGGTTACTTGAAGTTAGAGAAATCAATATTCATACCACAGGGTTGTAAACTGCTCAAGTGAAATGTGAGGTGCTGTTCCTCCAATTTGCATTTGGCCTCCCTCTGATAGTGGAGGAGGCCCAGGACAGAAAGGTCTGTATGGGAATGACAGGGGGAGTTAAAGTGCTTAGCAACTGGGAAATTGCATAGGCCTCAGGAGGACTGAGTGAAGGTGTTCAGCGAAAAGATCGCCCACTCTGCACCTGGTCTCGCAGATAGATGGGTCCACACCAAGAACAGTAGATATATTAGATGAGGTTGGAGGAGGTGCAAGTGAACTGCCTCACCTGAAAGGACAGTTGAGGCCTTGGATGGAAACGGGGGAGGAGATATAGGGACATCTCCTGTGGTTGCAGGGTAAAGTACCTGGGGTGAGGCAGGTTTGGTTGGGAAGGGATGAGTTAACCAGAGGGTTGCGGGCAGGTGTAGCATCTCATGCAGTTGCAGGGGAATCCTTTGCTCCCCCCCCTTCTGTCTGTCCCTCGACCCAAAATGTCACCCATTCCTTCTTTCCAGAGATGCTGCCTGTCCTGCTGAGTTATTCCAGCATTTTGTGTCTATCGTCAGTGTAAACCAGCATCTGCAGTTCCTTCCAAAACATTATTATCTAATTGTTAACGTAAAAAAAAAACTCTATAGCTCTAAATCTTTATACCTGTCTCTCTCTCTTTGTGAACTGGCACTATGTATGTTAACTAGATTTTGTGAACTGGCACGTACAGTACATGTTAACTAGATCCATACTGTGAAATCTGATGACTAATTTCACATTGGTTACACAACACCAACAAAGGCAATATTGTAAACTGTAGCTTATTTTTGGCTAGAATTTCCATTGCATTCCTTCAAACAGTTTTTTTTCATTGAGAGATATTTTCTCATATTCCTCTCCTAAAAGTTCTGAGCCATTTTGAAGTGTATTATATGGATGACTGCTATCGTCTGGAACAACTCAAGGAGCTGTTTAACTGTGAGCCTTGTCCAAATATCATTACTGGGCTACATGGTGCAATCTTCACCTCACAGCCTGAGATGATAGTTGGTGTTTGTGGATGGCATTTAGGACTTTTGAAATATGCTGACTGTCTTTCTCCTCCCTTAACAAGGTCATCAAACAGCAAATTCAAGTGGTCCAGGTTGGGATCAGCTGTCTCACTGTAGAGTGAGCTATGATCGTGGAACCTTTTCTCATAGACCAAGAAAAGGGTGCATCCTCTACATCATTCAATTAATTGAATAATGGGCAGATATTGCTATTTTACAGTATATATGACGAGTTTCTATGTCCACCATTTGTTCTATTTTTCGGAAACTTTAATTCTTCTGAAAAAGTTCTTTTGGTCATTTAAAAAAATTTCCAGGTATTCATCTCTAATAATTTCTGTGAAATGTGCCTTGTTGGATGAGTAGAGTAGAAAAAAATAATGTGTAATACAACAACAAATCAGAACACAGGGAATGGAGGAATCCAAAAGAAATATACTAATTCACGAGTAGTACCAATATGAATTCAAGAAGATGAGGATGGATAAATAAGGGGGATGACTATAATAATAATAATAAGCTAAAAGAAAGGAATCAGGTGTACAGATGGAACGTATGAACACACCTTGATGAAGATGGTCTCGAAATGGTGCAAATGAAGATGTGTGGAACGTGTGTGATGAAATGGTAATAAAAGAAAGATGACTGCAAAACAAGTGGCTGAAAATACAAAGCATTAAGCAAAACCTATAACATTCAAAATAAATAAGGCAACATAGCAACCTTACACCAGCATTGCGTTAATATTGCATCACCCAGCCCATTGTGTTATCATCATTTGAGAAGAACTCATCCAGCAATTCATAAAATGTATATCTCACTCCAAGGAGGTGAGCAAAGATCATGTTCTTGCATCAAAATTGCTCAAAGTCACAGCAAGAGATGGCATTGTTGGTAGTGGTAAGCCAAGCAACTGTAATCAGAATTGTCAATTAACGGACTGAAACTGGATTACTATCGCCCAAGATGACGCACAGGTGTGGGCACAAAAGGATGACGCCCCAAGAGATGAGACCTTGCTGATTCAAGAAAGTAAGAAGAATCCGAGAAGCCAAGTAATGCCCTGACATAAGATTTGGAGGCAGTAGGAGTCACAATACGCTCAAGCATCATGCACAGACACCTCATTGAAGTCAGTCGCATAGCCAAAATACCTTTGAAATACAACTTCTAACTACTGCGGTGGGGAAGAAACAATACCAAAGGGCCTTACAATATTTAGATTGGACATGTGAGGACTGAAGAAAGGTGTTATTCAGAGACAAATGCAATTTCCTGATTCAGGGCCAATGAAGCCAACATGTTTGGAGATCAGTCGGAGAGCCAGTGATAAAATGCTACATCAGCCAGTTCATGAATAACCCTGAAAATACGAAGATGTTGCGGGGTTGTTTCAGCTACTGTGGCATTGGTCCGCTGCTCCCAGTTGACATAATGATGAGATCGCTGCAATATATCGATTTATTGCCAAAGATGTCAAAAAAAAAATTCCAGACAGATCTGTGACATTGCAGCAAGACCTTGTACCATGCCGCACATCAACAAAGGCGACCCAATTTTTCCAGCAGAAGTGGATTTGTGTTGTGGACTGACTCGTAACTGACCTGAATCTAATTGAGAATTTGTGGTTAATTATCAAGGAGAGGCTGAAAGGAAAGGACTGCACCACGAGACAGACGCTCATTGAGGCTGTGGTACAGAGATGAAAAATATCCTCGGAGACTGTCAAAATCTGGTTTATTCCATGCCAAATTGTGTCAAAGATTTGATAAATAAACGATGTGGACATATAATGATAAGGACATGGTGCAATGATAATGAATAAAAGATAGCCTTGCGACATGCATATTGACATGTTATATCCAAGTGTATCTTTAATACAGTTATTTTACACAAAGATGTATGATAATGCTTTATCCCATATGCTTTAAAGAGAAATTGTACTTTTTGCCTGCCTAAACAACTAGCTAAAATTAGGATGAAAAGTCTGTGCTTGTTTTTGGTGGAACCAATCAATTAAATAAAATATGTAGGAAAGAACTGCAGATGCTGGTTTAAATCGAAGGTAGACACAAAATGCTGGAGTAACTCAGCAGGACAGGCAGCATCTCTGGAGAGAAGGAATGGGTGACGTTTCGGGTCGAGACCCTTCTTCAGACTCTGCAGCCTTCTCTTAAGCTTTTTAAAACTTCAGATCTATGGCAGAGACACTTCTGGAAAGTATCAAATAGGGAAGTCTGCACATATTATTTTGCCAAAGAGCCTTTCATAAGTAAAATTTCAACAGGTTTCTGTCTCTTCCGTGGTGCACCGGTTTGGAACACCAGATGGAAATTTTGTAATTATTTGGATTCTGTTGTAAATCCAAAATTAGAGCTTTCAGCATCTTCCTTGGGTGGTGTCTGGGAACAGTTCAATTGATAAAATGTGCACAGAACGTCGCTCTTCATATCCTGTTCTCACACTTTTTGTTTCAAGTGCGTTTCCTTCTCAGTGAAGCAGACAATGTGTTCTGATAAGATGTAGATGAAATGTCAGTTAAAGATTGAATTAAAAGGAATAGATTATAATTGGAGACAGAGGGTGGTGGTGAATGGGTGTTTTTTCTGACCAGCACTCTGTAACAGTTGCTGTACTGTGAGGATCTGTGCTGGGACCTATATTGTTTTGGATTACTTGGATTCAGATTAATTTATTGTTATGTGCACCAGGGTGCAAAGACATTCCTTGTTCACATGAAGCTTACATAGTAAACAGTATACATACTGTCATGATCATTCAAATAATAAATACAATATGTCTGCAGAACAGCAGGATGGTGCAAGAATGTAGTGCAATAAAAGTAGCATAAAATAATGTTAAAGTACAATAATTGAATAACCAAAACAAGGCAGAGTTAGAAGTAAGAATTTGGCACAGTGGGTGGTGATGATCTGGAACAAGCTGCCAGAGGAGGTAGTTAAGGCAGATGCTATTACAATGTTCGAATTGCTTTGGAAGTGTACTTAAATAGGAAAGACACAGGTGGACAGAGGCCTAATGCACTCAAATGGGATTAGCATAGAAATTCATCATGATTAGCATGGACAAATTGGGCTGAAAGGGCTGCTTTCTGTACTGGATGATTTTATGAATCTATAAAAAGAGTGTCCCCATCTTTGTGCTTCTACTGCAACCTCCTGCAATGAACTATGCCTAATCATGGGCTCAAAGGGTCAATGACATTAATGCAAACAAGCTCAGCGATGGGAATGGCTTTGAAGTAGTCTTGTTATGTTCAGTAACACATTTTCTGTGTATAAGAGCCCCTGTACTCAGGTGGTATATGGTTTCAAGATGCTTAGATTTCACTATTTGCAAGAAACAAAATGGAATGATTTTTAATTCTCTTTGTCACTGGTTGTTTATTTATTTTTTCTTCAATGCAATTTATCCCCTGTATATTTTGAGTAACGAACATCTGGTCTTTCTGCTGCCTGCAGGCATAACCAATACTTCCATTGCTTTGACTGCCAAGAAGCACAAGCTACAAATCAGCCAGCATATCATCCATGTGTTTGGCTGTCTCCTTTCCAACCAAGCACCCCATCCCTATTCTCCTCGGGGTGACCCCTTGCTATTTTTACCTCTTCCTTTCCAAGCACAACAATTATGGCCCAACACTGTCTATGGTGATAGCTGGGACTGAACCTGCAACTTTCTTCTCCATAGTGCCAGCAGGTGATGTCCCAGTACTTCGCATGTCTGTGTTGAGACAGTTGCCTATGCCTTTTGCTCATATCTAACAATATCATGTTTGATTGCCATTTTCTTGCATTAAGGGTACTTTCAATGCTAACATACATTTGGTAATAGTTTTAAAGCCTCATTGGAACCAGTTATGAAGTACAGGCATATAGTGGATTCCTGTTGAACCATATTGTGCCTCTCTAGCTCAAGGATGATTTGTTTTTTTTAGACATGCCTCAGGAAGAAAGGATTGATTTCAGCAATTGCAATCTTCCATGTGATTCACGCATAAAAACAAAGCAGTCTGTCCTAATTCTGGCTTGTTATCTGTGATGCAGTTTATATTCATTCTTGATATATTAATCAGAATTCAAGATTCCGACATCAGACTTAATTTTTAGTGCGTGAAAGAATCTTATTTATAATTGGCATCATTAATAGATTGCAATACCCTGTGGCATTGTACATGTTTTTAAATAATCCTCTCTCTTCCTGTAACTGTCTCTTTACTTATCTCTATATCTGTCCGACTTTGTTCTTGTTTGTCTTCTGCACTGTCCCCCTGGGGCTAAATATTTAACGTTCTGGACTGCAAATCTTGCTGTAATTCTAGCATGAGCCTGAACTTCCATTTGTTTCAAAACAACCTAAAATCAAGTGGGTTTAATTACACATGTGGTCAGGAGCTGTGCCTGGATGGTAAAATTTGCATCCTTCATTACATAAGGAATGGGGATTTGGAGCTGGTATCACTGGATGGAAGTTCATGAGGCACGTTAACGTTAAGGTATCTGGTAGAACGCATGTGAAGCTGATGGAGTTGTTAAAGGGATTGGACTGTGTCACCCATTATGATGGAGATGGGACTGAAAGAAAGATTTGCAATCTTAGTGATCCACTCAGGAGTTCCCAAAGTGAATTATAACTCATGAATTAACTTTTCAATACAGTCACTGTTAAAGTGGACTGGATCATCTAATAGTCGCAAAGTGCCGGAGTAACTCAGCGGGCCAGGCAGCATCTCTGGAAAAAAGGAATAGGTAACATTTTGGGTCGAGACCCTTCTTCAGACAGAGAGTCGGGGGAGAAAGAAACTTTTCATACCTTTTCATACCTCTAGCTTCCCATTATGGTAAACTAAATGGCATCATTGCATACTAACCCTATACCCTCTCCCTACCCCTCCCCCCCACTTCCACTTCCATTTCTTGCTCACATGACAACTGTCAAAGTTGTAGCCCCTGTTAGGCTTGCTGATAAAGCTGAAGGATTTGTACATCTTTTCATTCCCTTTCACATTTGGAATCCTAAAAAAAAAAAAAATTTAAAGCAAAAAATATTAAAAATAAATAAAATTATCAAAAAACATGTAAAATAACTTTTAAATGATTAGTAGCATGAAACAAATAAGTAAAACCTGTCCTCCGATATACCCCTTCTGATGTAACCTGATAAGCCCCTTTGAAATCAGTAGGGTACCAAATCGTGCAAATCCTGTACTGGTTATTGCCCGCATTTGTTTTGCATAATCATTGGATTCTTGTTTCTACAGAGTAACAGAGTCATAGTCATAGAGATATACAATGAGAAAAACAGGTCCTTAAGCCCAACACCAATTTTATGTAAGCTCTAACTAATCCCCTCCCCCCCCCCCCCCCCCCCCCCCCCTCACAAATCCCTCTCCCCCCCACACATCCCCTGCCTTTCCCTGCCCTGCGCTCCACCTGGACTCCCACCTATTTCTCCCTTCCCCTGCTACTTTCTTCCCTCCAGCTTCACAATCCACAACTCCTCTAACTTGTCTCACATCTGTTCTTATCTCCGGCCTTTGTTCCAACCATCTCCCTATCAAAAAAAACCCTCACCTACGTTGACCTGCTTCTCCTCCTGAATCAGCCTGAAGAAGGGTATTGGCCTGAAACGCCACCTACCCATGTTCTTCAGAGAAGCTGGCTGACCTACTGAGTTAATCCAGCACTTTCTGTGCTTTTGTGTATTAACCAGCATCTGCAGTTCTTTGTTTCTGCAATCTGTAACCAACCCTTTACCCCATACCTAGAACAATTGTCTTCAGCAGGTGAAATTTCTAAATTTCTAACATCCTCTCCTTGGCACCTCCACAGACCTGCCGTTAATTGTTTGATAATATCCCTTAATCCTAAAGTCTCCAACCAGCAGAAAAAAATTCTCTCTATCCTATCTGTTCTTTTTCAAGCATGTTATAAATGAGCCTCAATATTAGACAATAGACAATAGACAATAGGTGCAAGAGTAGGCCATTCGGCCCTTCGAGCTAGCACCGCATTCAATGTGATCATGGCTGATCATCCCCAATCAGTACCCCATTCCTGCCTTCTCCCCATATCCCCTGACTCCGCTATTTTTAAGAGCCCTATCTAGCTCTCTTGAAAGCATCCAGAGAACCTGCCTCCACCGCCCTCTGCAGCAGAGAATTCACAGACTCGCCACTCTCTGTGAGAAAAAGTGTTTCCTCGTCTCCGTTCTAAATGGCTTACTCCTTATTCTTAAACTGTGGCCCCTGGTTCTGGACTCCCCCAACATCGGGAACATGTTTCCTGCCTCTAGCGTGTCCAAACCCTCAACAATCTTTTATGTTTCAATGAGATGCACTCTCATCCTTCTAAACTCCAGGATGTACAAGCCCAGCTGTTCCATTCACGCAGCATATGACAGTTCCGCCATCCCAGGAATTAACCTTGTAAACCTACGCTGCACTCCCTCAATAGCAAGAATGTCCTTCCTCCAATATAGGACGAAAACTGCACACAATACTCCAGGTGTGGTCTCACTAGGGCTCTGTACGACTGCAGAAGGACCTCTTTGCTCCTATACTTGATTCCTCTTGTTATAAAGGCCAACATGCCATTCGCTTTCTTCACTGCCTGCTGGACCTGCATGCATACTTTCATAGACAGATGTGCAATGGTGAATTCAACCTGTTTACACTACTGTATATGTTATCTCCTTAGACCTTAACCCTTAGAATTC
Organism: Amblyraja radiata; assembly: GCF_010909765.2. Taxonomy (NCBI): domain Eukaryota; kingdom Metazoa; phylum Chordata; class Chondrichthyes; order Rajiformes; family Rajidae; genus Amblyraja; species Amblyraja radiata. The sequence goes on from NC_045961.1 coordinate 73,237,061, forward strand.
AGGAATAATTCTGATAAATCTAGATTTGTCTCTATCCAAAGTATCTTTCAGAATAGTGTCCAGAATTACACAAATTTCCCTACTTAAAGTCAAACTTGGGCTTGTGGTATAATTTCATATCGTACGTTCGGTAGAAATAAACCATGAACATATATGGATTTTTGTATTTGTGGCCTTTTTTCAGTCTTTTTATCACAATGGAACAATGAGGTTTGCTGCAAAATGAAAAATGGGGAAAATCAGAAATATGAGGAGGAAGAACACTGTGTGATTGTGAATGACTTGTACATGAATGACAAACCCATCATTCTTTTCTTGTGAAATTTTACAGCCAGTAATAATCCATTCAGCAACTGGAATTGTCCTGTTTTTCTCTTATATATGGTTGTTGTTCTAATGTTATATATCTTCAAATTTAGGAAAGATATTGTAAAATAATTCAGCTTTCAATTAATTTTTGTATCAATTTAGGTAGAATGCATAAAGTCTTATAAAAGATGCCACAAATATACTGATGGCATATTGTAAGTTACCCTTTAACTTCACTCCATTCCCACTGGGCATCCTGTTCTTTCAGCTAGCAAAATGATGGCTAGCTGGCCGATCCACCACTTCTCATGAAAAGTTCCTTGGAGTAAATATCACCTGCAACTTGGCCTGGATCACCCATATCTAAGCAACAGCCAAGAAAGCACACCAACACCTCTACTTCCTTAGAAGGCTTAGGAAGTCTGGCATGTCCCCAACAGCTCTCACCAACATCTACAGATGCGTCATAGAAAGCATTTTATCAGGATGCCTCACAGTATGGATTGGGAAGAGTATTATCCAAGACCGCAAGAAATTCCAGAGAAATGTAGACGCAGCCCAGACTATCACACAAACTAACTTCCCTTCCATTAACTCCATCTACACTTCATGCTACCTCGGCAAACACACCAGTATAATCAAGGATGAGTCTCACCCCAATCACTCCCTCTACTCCACTCTCCCATCAAGCAAGCGGTACAAAAGTGTAAAAACGCACACCTCCAGATTCAGGGATAATTTCTTCCCATCTGTTATCCGGCATTCCATTCAACAACTAGAGAATGGTCCAGAGCTACTATCACCTTCATTGGAAAGCCTCGGTTTATCTTTAATCGGATTTTACTGGACTTTACGTTGCACTATACATTATTTCCTATACATGCAGCTGTACAATGGCTCAATTGTAATCATGTATAGTCTTCCTGCTGAATGTTTGGCATGCAACTAAAGCTTTTCACTCTAACTCGGCACATGTGACAATAAACTAAACTAAACTAAACTAAAATATAAGGGTCATCAAGATCCACAAAGAAGAACCTAACCCTAACCCTCAGGCATGCAAACAATGTGGTCTGCCCAATAGGACTGACTGAACATCATTTGGACCTCAATGCTGGGTATTTTGGTGAGAGGATGATGATATGGTACCTCCCATACTCTTCACTTTGACCAAACTCCTTTAGTAGATGATGCTCATTCTCTAGCTTGACTTGATCATGTGAAGAATGGTGTAGAAAGTGCGTTTCTATCACAATGTCTGGATATCTTCGTCAAAACTGAACATGAACCTACAGGTTGAAGGGTGAATTCATTATTGAGCTGCCGTGATGTCAAGGGGAGATTGTTAAGGGCCTGTCACACTGCGAGGACCTAATTTGCGAGTTTAGAAGAGTTTAGGAGAGTTTATAAAAGTGTCATGGTCGTGTTGTTTCGCCGAAGTAGAACACCTCCTGCGACCTCCTTCGACTATGGAGAGAACCTCCTACGAATATGTAGGACCTCCTTCGATTATGTAGAAGACCTCCTTCGATCTCCTTCGATCTCCTTCGACTAGAAGGAGATCGAAGAATATATAGCCAAGAATATAAAGCAGGATAGTAAATGCTTCTTTAGGTATGTGAAGAGGAAAAAATAAGTTAAGACCAAAGTTGGACCCTTGAAGATCGAAAAAGGTGAATTTATTATGGGGAACAAGGAAATGGCAGATGAGTTGAACAGGTACTTTGGATCTGTCTTCGCTAAGGAGGACACAAACAATCTTCCTGATATAGTAGTGGCCGGAGGATCTGGGGTGACAGAGGAACTGAAGGAAATCCACATTAGGCAGGAAATGGTGTTGGATAGACTGATGGGACTGAAGGCTGATCAATCCCCAAGGCCTGATGTACTTAATCCCAGGGTACTTAAGGAAGTGGCACTAGAAATTGTGGCTGCAATGTTCTATAGACTCAGGATAAGTTCCTGTGGATTGGAGGGTAGCTAATTTTATCCAACTTTTTAAGAAAGGCGGGAGAGAGAAAACGGGGAATTATAGACCAGTTAGCCTGACATCGGTGGTGGGGAAGTTGCTGGAGTCAATTATAAAAGATGAGATAGCCGCACATTTGGATAGCAGTAACAGGATCGGTCCGAGTCAGCATGGATTTACGAAGGGGAAATCATGCTTGACTAATCTTCTGGAATTTTTTGAAGTTGTAACTAGAAAAATGGACAAGGGAGAGCCAGTGAATGTAGTGTACCTAGACTTTCAGAAAGCATTTGATAAGGTCCCACATAGGAGATTAGTGGGCAAAATTAGGGCACATGGTATTGGGGGTAGAGTGCTGACTTGGATAGAGAAGTGGTTGGCAGACAGGAAACAAAGAGTAGGGATTAATGAGTCCCTTTCAGAATGGCAGGCAGTGACAAGTGGGGTACCGCAAGGCTCGGTGCTGAGACTGCAGCTATTTAAAACATACATCAATGATTTGGATGAAGGGATTCAAAGTAACATTAGCAAATTTGCAGATGACACAAAGCTGGGTGGCAGTGTGAACTGTGAGGAGGATGCTGTGAGAATGCAGGGTGACTTGGACAGGTTGGGGGAGTGGGTAGATGCATGGCAGATGAAGTTTAATGTGGATAAATGTGAGGTTTTCCACTTTGGTAGCAAAAACAGGAAGGCAGATTACTATCTAAATGGCGTCAAGTTGGGAAAAGGGGAAGTAAAACGGGATCTGGGGGTCCTTGTACATCAGTCTATGAAAGTAAGCATGCAGGTACAGCAGACAGTGAAGAAAGCGAATGGCATGTTGGCCTTTTTAACACGAGGAATCGAATAATGGAGCAAAGTGGTCCTTCTGCATTTGTACAGAGCCCTAGTGAGACCACACCTGGAGTATTGTGTGCAGTTTTGGTCTCCTAATTTGAGGAAGGACATTCTCGCTATTGAGGGAGCGCAGCATAGGTTTACAAGGTTAATTCCTGGGATGGCGGGACTGTCATATGCTGAGAGAATGGTGCAGCTGGGCTTGTACACTCTGGAATTTAGAAGGATGAGAGGGTATCTCATTGAAACATATAAGATTGTTAAGGGTTTGGACACGCTAGAGGCAGGAAACATGTTCCCGATGTTGGGGGAGTCCAGAACCAGGAACCACAGTTTAAGAATAAGGAGTAAGCCATTTAGAATGGAAATGAGGAAACACATTTTCTCACAGAGAGTGGTGAGTCTGTGGAATTCTCTCCCTCAGAGGGCGATAGAGGCAGATTCTCTGGATGCTTTCAAGAGAGAGCTAGACAGGGCTCTTAAAAATAGTCAGGGGATATGGGGAGAAGGCATGAACGGGATACTGATTGGGGATGATCAGCCATGATCACATTGAATGGCTCGAAGGGCCATATGGCCTACTCCTGCACCTATTGTCTATTGTCTATTGACTATGTTGAAGACCACCTTCGACTACCTTCAACGATACTAACACTATCTATGGCTATCTTCGACTTCCTTCGATCACCTTCGACTACCCTCGATTCTCTTCGATTGCCTTAGATTACCTATGAAATACATGCCGACCTGCTACGACCTACTTCGACCAAACATTTTTTCCATGCCGACCTTTTTTTACTCGCGGACAATTTTTAGCATGCTAAAAAAACGCCTCGACCAAACTGAGGCCTCGAGTATGCGGCGACTACTCTCGAGCATGAAGGAGAGTTACATAGACCTCCTAGGACCACGGGTCGACCATGCTGCGAGTATGAGTCGAGGGCAAACTCTTCTAAACTCGCAAATTAGGTCCCCACACCAGGCAATGACCTCAAATAGCTTCAACAATTTCACCATGGCTTCAATCAGCATGCTGCTCAGAAGAAACCGAAATAAACATACTATAATTTACTTAAAGCTATTAAAAACTTTTCTTGTAGTTACATATTACAAATGAGTTCTGTTGTAAATTTCTGGTGTTGACAGTTGCACCCTCAAGCAATTTAAGTTTAATGTAGTTGGCTTATGTTGCCTTATCTTTACACATAGTTCATCATAACTCGGAGATTAAAATAGTTTTTTTTCTGATGATCAGGAACAGATAACCATCTCTTTAACATCTGTATTTCTTCAGTCTCCCTGAGGTCAGACCATTTTGACAGTGGCTCAGCCCAAGCTTGTTTGAAGTATAGTGTTGCTTTAGCAAAAATACAAAACAGGTACAGGTAGCTCTGCTACAACATGATAGTTGTGTTCCTCACAACATTCATGGTGTACAAAATTGCATTCTTAAAAATAACTGTGAAAGAGAGTTGGAGGCAAAAGAGCTTCAGATTCTCAATAATAAAGTTATTTTTCCCAGCAAGATTTTCATTTTACGATTTTACAATTGCTTTAATTTTTTTTTGTTTCAGCAATTTTCAAGTGTTTTTAAATGCCTGAGCTACCATCTACCTCATTGGAGACATTCAGACTATCTTTAATCAGACTTCACTGTACTTTATCTTGCACTATACCCTTTTCCCTTCATCCTGAATCAGCACATTGTGGACAGCTCAATTATAATCATGTATAGTCTTTCCGCTGACTGAATAACATGCAACAAAAAGCTTTTCACTGTGCCTCGGTATATGTGACAATAAACTAAACTAAAAGAATTTAAACTAAAGTAAACTAAACTGGTTTCCCATTACTAGCAGTTAATCATATCTTACCAATAACATTCCTGAAACTGGGTGGAGGAGCAATAATAAACTAACATTGTCGAAGTAAAACCATATTGCTGTAAATATAAAGAATTTTGTTAAAACAATTGCAACAGCAGAGTATTTTGTTATGTTGTGCTTGTGATTTATATACAGACCCTATTTACTTCAGGTGAGATGGGAACATGTTCATTTGTAAAATTAATATAATCTGTTATTTGCAATTGTCATATTTGTTTTGATTACGAAATTATTTAGGTTGAAAATTAATTCAAGTATTATCTGAAAAACCAAGAGTAACCATATAACCATATAACCATATAACAATTACAGCACGGAAACAGGCCATCTCGACCCTTCTAGTCCGTGCCGAACACATAATCTCCCCTAGTCCCATATACCTGTGCTCAGACCATAACCCTCCATTCCTTTCCCATCCATATAACTATCCAATTTATTTTTAAATGATAAAAACGAACCTGCCTCCACCACCTTCACTGGAAGCTCATTCCACACAGCTACCACTCTCTGAGTAAAGAAGTACCCCCTCATGTTACCCCTAAACTTCAGTCCCTTAATTCTCAAGTCAACGTTGCAGATTTGGGTAAATCACAGCTCCAGGTAACTCCTCCTCTCACCAACGGCTCCCCGGGCCTCTGTAGAAGCAAACCCCGCGCTGTATTTATACTCACAGCTCCAGGTAAGTCCTCCTCTCACCAACGGCTCCCCAGGCCTCTGTAGAAGCAAACCCCGCGCTGTATTTATACTCACAGCTCCAGGTAAGTCCTCCTCTCACCAACGGCTCCCCGGGCCTCTGTAGAAGCAAACCCCGTGCTGTATTTATACTCACAGCTCCAGGTAAGTCCTCCTCTCACCAACGGCTCCCCGGGCCTCTCTTTCTGACCATTTTGAGCGACTTTTTTTTTTAAATCAAAAAATTCATTCAATTATTAAAAAATAATATTGACACTACAATAAAACAAGCCAGAACCCGCCACCATAATACAATACAAATATATATCCATAATAACCTACTATACAACTATGATACAATCCTTATTGAGGATTTGAATAACTTTAAAAGGTTTAGCAGAACAGCAAGGACATTAACTAAATGGGTAGAAGAGAAGGAGATTTTTGCATGCCTTGATTACAGTATAAAAGCACAAAGTAACAAAATGAAGAAGCAGTTGACTGTTAAAACCTGCATGTCTGCTCTCTCATTCAATGGGATCACGACTGGTTTCTCACCGTCCCACTTTTAGTTCAATTTAAGTCCCAATTAAGCCCCACTTTCCTGCTTTAGTCCCAAACTTGGATTATTTTCTCTGGGTCATTTGAGGTCAAGGGGATAGGTGATGGAAATATACTAATTTATAATAAGCATAGATAGAGTAGACAGGAAGAACCTTTTTTTCCAGGATGAAAATGCTAAAGACCAGGAGGCACAGCTTTTGGGTCAGAGAGGGAAAGTTTAAATGAAATGTGCAGGCAACCTTTTTACACAGAGTGGTGGTTGCTTGGAATGTGCTGCGAGGGGTGGTGGCAGAAGGAAATATGATGGTGGCCTTTAAGAGGCTTTTCGATAGGCACATGACATGCCGGGAATGAAGGGATATGGATCACTTGTAAGCAGAGGGGATTAATTTAGGTTCAGCACAGACATTGTGGGACGAAGGTCATTTTTCCCTAGTCTCCATTACAACCCAGATGTATCAGAGAAACAGTGACAGACAAGAAACAGTGCTAATGGCAGTCTAGGTTACCAGGTTCTTTAGCAGTCATAGCCTTTGTTAATCTTCATTAACTGAACCACTACAGTTGCATGCTTTTGTCAACTAGACTGGGCATCAGAGCGCTGAACATTGACTATTATAGGTAAACGACTATCCAAGAGAGTCAAAAGACATATTACCAAACGGGACAATGATATTCTTACTCACAGCAGCATAACAAGTCTGTAAACACAGTATTCAATAGATAACGTTAAAATAAAAATGAGTCTCTTCCTGATTATTTACATTTTAGCCGACAGTTTCACACAGATTGTGCACAGTTTTATCAAATCACTTGACTGTACCGTGACTAAGAAAAGGAATTCAATATCATGATGCAAATAGACAGTAATGCTTCATATTTGTCACGGTGTATTTTCGAAATGCTTGGCACATTATCTGTTCAAGTCCCTGAGCAACAAATAATTGCCAAATGTATGCATTTGTTTGGCCTCCATTCATGCTGTGGAACATTTCTTTGGAAGTTCAATGACTTGTTAACATTTAAATTGATCATTACTTTCATCACAATCCGTTGTACGTTAACTATTTTATACATGTACATTGTTTGAGCAAAAGCACAGAAATATGCATAAACGATTTGCCTATTTGGGGAAAACCATTCAGCTGCAAAATCTGCAATTATAATTAAACTGACAAAGTCCCTTAACTCTGCTCTAGAGGATTTGCAATCACTTTCTGACCATTTTGAGCGACTTTTTTTTTTAAATCAAAAAATTCATTCAATTATTAAAAAATAATATTTACACTACAATAAAACAAGCCAGAACCCACCACCATAATACAATACAAATATATATCCATAATAACCTACTATACAACTATGATACAATCCTTATTGAGGATACATTCAACACCCTGCGGAGCCCAGCGGTCCCGGAACTCCCTCAGTGTGCCCGTGGACAGGGCGTATTCCCTTTCTAACAGCACCCGGGCACGGACGTATCCCCGGAAAAGGGGCAGGCAGCCAGCTTGGGTAGAGCCTTCCACCGCCTGGCGCCTTGACTTGCGGATGGCCAGCTTGGCCAGGCCCAGGAGCAACGCAACCAGGACATCTTCAGCCCTACCCTCTCCCCTACGCACAGGGTGTCCAAAGATGAGGATGGTGGGTGATAAATGCAGCCAGAAGGCAAGGAGCAGCCCTTTTAGGTATTGAAACAGTGGCTGCAGCCTCACACACTCCATGTACACGTGGTACACAGACTCTTCCAGCCCGCAAAAGTGGCAGGTGGCTGGCGAGTCTGTGAACTGCGAGAGAAACAGGTTGCAGGGAACACCTCGGTGCAATACCCTCCACCCCAGGTCCCCAATGTAGAGGGGGAAAATCCCTGCATAGAGGGTCCCCCACCGGGGGCTCCCCTCGCGACCGGAAGGCAACACCGACCACCACTTGGTGTCTGGATGGTGGACCAGGGCGAGGAAGTGCAGGGTGTGGAGGAGGAGCCTGTACAGGACACGCCTCCCTGTGTCTCGGAGGGAGATGAAGGGTGTCGAGGAAAGCCGGCTCAAATTGTGTGGGACCGGCTCCCGGGATGGATTACGACGCCTGGGTCCGAGGAATACTTCCGATTGAGCGGGGGTTTGCTCAACCACAAGTACTCCACACGTTTGAGCCCCCCCGACACCCGATGGGGCGGGACAAGGACTGGCTACTCTCACGCCCAGGCCATCACCCTCCGCCGGCGGAGGGGGGCCCGGTCAACGGCAACCAGGTTCCAGACTCTCAACAAGTCCCTGAAGAAGCCGGGCAGCCCCATCAGGACTGTATGGCTGACGCCCACCATCAGGATCCGCGTACCTGCTTGAAGGCACCGGCTTCGTTGGAAAAAGTGCTTCGCCAGCACGTGCCACCTGGGAGGATGCCCTGAGTACAGGTATCTCTGCAAGGTACTGAGGCGGAGAGCCGCCAACTTGATGTGAATGCACACCAGCGACTGACCGCCCTCCTCGATCGGGAGACTCAGGTCTGCTGCAGATACCCAGTGCTTTCCGTTGCCTGAGAAGAAGTCCACCAAATTCTTCTGGATGATCCCAGCAAAGGTGGCTGATGGGACCAATGTGGTCAATCTGTACCAGAGCATGGAGGCCACAAGTTGGTTAATGACCAACACCTTGCCCCGGTAGGAAAGCACTCTGAGGAGACCCGCCCAACGCCCCAGCCGGGTGACGACTTTCATCTCAAGCTCCTGCCAGTTCGCCAGCCAGGTCTCCGCACCGGGACTCAGGTAGACTCCCAGGTAGAGGAGGTGCGTAGTACTCCATGTGAAAGACCTCATCTCCTCCGGGAGGGAGTCCACCTGCCAGGGACCCACCAAGAGTCCAGAACATTTCTCCCGGTTGATCCTGGCAGAGGAGGCGGCCGAGAAGACTCGTTGGCACTCACTCACATCCTCTGCAGGTCGACGGGGTCAGTGACCATGAGGAACACATCATCGGCGTAGACCGAGAGGACCACCTCCATGTCCGGCTCGCGTAGAACCATGCCCGTCAACTTCCTGTGAAGCAGACTAAGGAATGGCTCCACGCAGATGGCGTACAGTTGGCCTTACATGGGGCATCCCTGACGTACTCCACTGTGGAATGCAATTGGGGCCGTCAAGGATCCATTGACTTTCACGAGGCACTCTGCGGTGGCGTATAAAAGCCGGATCCGGGACACAAAGTTCCGAACCCAAATCCCCGCAGAGTCCTCAACAGATACTCATGTTTCACCCTGTCGAAAGCCTTCTCCTGGTCGAGGGAGAGAAAGGCAGTGGGTACACCGGTCTCCTGAGCCAGGTAAACCAGGTCCTGGACCAGATGGATATTGTCCTGGATGGACCGGCCCGGGACCGTGTAAGATTGGTCAGGGTAGATCACTTGGGCCAGCACTGGGCCCAGGCGGTTTGCCATTGCCTTGGCAAATACCTTGTAGTCGGTACAGAGGAGGGAGACTGGGCGCCAGTTTTTAAGATGGCGGAGATCGCCCTTCTTGGGCAGAAGTACCACAACAGCCCTTTGCCAAGGCAGGGGCCTCTCTCCGGTCACCAGGCTCTCACTCCGTACCATGGTGTAGTCCTTCCTCAGGATCCCCCAGAAAGTGCGGAGGAACTCTGCTGTCAGTCCCTCCAGGCCAGGGGATTTGCCCCTTCGGATCAGATGGAGGGCCGCGGTCAGTTTATCCAGTGTCAGGGGGGCATCCAGATGCTCGGCACCCTCCGAGTCTACCGTGGCTAGACCTTCCCACAGATCACTGCACTCGTCCCCGCCGGAACTATCTTGTGAGAACAAGGTCCCATAAAAGGAACAAACTGCTGCGTTAATGTCCTCTGGTTCAGTGATGGAGGAGTCATCATCAGCGAGCAGCTCCACTAATTGCTGACGGACTCCCCGCCACTTCTCCAGCGAGTAGAAGAAGGGTGAACCGCGGTCCAAATCGTGGAGAAATTGGATCCGCGACCTCACGTATGCGCATCGAGATTGCTCTAACTGTAGCTCCTGTAGCGCATCCTTTGTCTCCTGGTATTCCCTCCACAGGATCGTGTCCCCGACGGTCTGACTTAGACGCGAATCCAAATCGAGCAGATTGCTCCCGAGCTGTCTGATCTTGGAATCGCGTCTCTTGGTCGACCCTCTAGTGTACTCCTGACAGAAACTCCGGATGTGGGCCTTGCCCACATCCCACCATAGCCGCAGGGAGTGAAATCCTCCCCGCTTCCCATTTTGAGCGACTTTGGCAGGAACCTCCAGAGAGATTTTTGGTATTTCCTGAGGAGAATGAAATGCAGCCAGTTTTCTGTATTTTTACAGATATTTTGACGCCTCCTTTCACATTTCTGATAAAGCTGTCAGGAAGCCAGCAGCATGGCACATGTTTGCCAAGCAAGTGCCTTATTCCATATGTGTAGGAAGGAACTGCAGATGCTGTTTTAAACCAAAGATAGACACAAAATGCTAGAGTAACTCCGAGGGACTGGCAGCATCGCTGGAGAGCAGAAATGGGTGACGTTTCGGGTCAAGACCCTTCTTCAGTCTGAACAAGTCACACATTCCTTCTCTCCAGAGATGCTGCCTGTCCTGCTAAGTTACTCTAGCATTTTGTGTCTATCTTTGCCTTATTCCATAGAAATCTAGCTTTCACTTTGGGAAGTATTCTTCCTTGTTGACGGCTTGTTGTTGCTGGCTTTTTACTTGACTGTTTTTTATGATTGACAGGTTGTGACTGGGTTTTACATTCATCTTCTTTGGGGGTTTTTTCCAAAGCTTAACGTAAATCCCAGCGCTCAATGCAAATTGAATCCTGGCCAGAGCTGAGTTGCTAAAGATGTCAACATGGCAGTTCTCATGAATAAAAAAAACAAGAACAGCTTTGGGCAGTCTCAGGATGATTTGTTCCCCAGTGACTACGAAATCCACATTGACTATTGGCCTGAAGCTTATTAGTTCATGGCTGGGGTTAGAAAATGAGACTGCAAATAAGGGAATGGAGTGTCGATAGAACGATATTGACATCAAAAAGGTCCTGAAAAATTAAATTCCAAGAAGTTTGATTGTACAGTGCCCTGTTTTTGTCAATTATGCTAACTAATTTCAGCAGATAGTACAGGTTGTGCATAGTCCATGATTTTCTTTCCCTGTTTACTGTGTACCTGACAAGATAAATTGCAGATGGACACTCAACATGCATATTCAGGAGCATTCAAGGCATGTCTGGATACCACCCCTGTAATTTTTATTCACACATGCTCACTGTCTGCACGCTGTTTAATGTGAAAGCAGTCTCTCATGGTGTCAGGAAGGCCTGACTCAGTGTGACCCTTCAATTTGTCATGGACTCCCCATCATCAGAAATGAATATCTACCTGAAGGATGGTGAACAGAAAGATTAACAAAGCATTCATGCTATGGCACTGGGTTGCTTGAGTTTGGACAAAATATAATTGAATGTATCTTTGAAATAATTGCATTAGTTTCATTATTTAAATATTTGTCAATCTTTGTAGGGGTGCTCATTTTGACCAAAATTTCAATATTGTGTACACAGAAAAATAATGTAGAACTGTAATGTGCACTGAACAAAGAGATCTGTTGATGTGGTGAGATGGGAAAGGCTTAAATGGGACCTGAGGTGTAGGTCTTTCACACAGATGGTATGTGGAATGAACTGTCAAAGTGGCAGAAGTGGCTGCAATTATAACCTTTAGAATACTTTTAGACATGTACATGAATATGAAAGGTTTACATGGAAACATAGAAACATAGAAAATAGGTGCAGAAGGAGGCCATTCATTGTGATCATGGCTGATCGTCCCATATCAATAACCCGTGCCTGCCTTCTACCCATATCCCTTGACTGCACTAGCCCCTAGAGCTCTATCTAACTCTCTCTTAAATCCATCCAGTGACTTGGCCTCCACTGCCCTCTGTGGCAGGGATTTCCATAAATTCACAACTCTCTGGGTGAAAATTTTTTTCTCACCTCAGTCTTAAATGACCTCCACTTTATTCTAAGACTGTGGCCCCTGGTTCTGGACTCGTCCAACATTGGGAACATTTTTCCTGCATCTAGATTGTCCAGTCCTTTTATAATTTTATATGTTTCTGTAAGATCCCCCTTATCCTTCTAAACTCCAGTGAATACAAGCCTAGTCTTTTCAATCTTTCCTAATATGACAGTCCCGCCATCCCAGGGATCAATCTCGTGAACCTACGCTGCACTGCCTCAATCACAAGAATGTCCTTCCTCAAATTAGGAGACCAAAACTGTACACAATACTCCAGATGTGGTCTCACCAGAGCCGTATACAACTGCAGAAGAACCTCTCTACTCCTATACTAAAATCCTCTTGTTATGAAGGCCAACATTCCATTAGCTTTCTTCACTGCCTGCTGTACCTGTAAGCCAACTTTCAGTGACCGGTGTACAAGGACGCCCAGGTCTCGCTGCACCGCCCCCTTACCTAACCTAACCCCATTGAGATAATAATCTGCCCCCTTGTTTTTGCCGCCAAAGTGGATAACCTCACATTTATCTATATTATACTGCATCTGCCATGCATCTGCCCACCCACTCAACCTGTCCAGGTCACCCTGCATCCTCCTAACATCCTCTTCACAGCTCACACTGCCACCCAGCTTTGTGTGATCCGCAAACTTGCTAGTGTTGCCTCCTAAGCCCCTCTTCCTAAACATTAATATATATGGTAAACAGATGCGGCCCCAACACCAAGCCTTGCGGCACTACACTCACCACTGCCTGCCATTCTGAAAAGGACCCGTTCACTCCTACTCTTTGCTTCCGGTCTGCCAACCAATTTTCTATCCATGTCAACACCCTACACCCAATACCATGTGCTCTAATTTTAGTCACCAGTCTCCCGTGCGGGACCTTATCAAAGGCTTTCTGAAAGTCTTGAAGCACTACATCCACTGGCACCCCTTCATCCATTTTACTTGTCACATCCTCAAAAAATTCCAGAAGATTAGTCAAGCATGATTTCCCTTTCATAGATCCATGTTGACTTGGACTAATCCTTTTACTGCTATCCAAATGCCCCATTATTACCTCTTTAATAATTGACTCCAGCATCTTTCCCACCACCGAAGTCAGGCTAACTGGTCTGTAATTCCCTGTTTTCTCTCTCGCTCCTTTCTTGAAAAGTGGGTTTACATTAGCTATCCTCCAATCCACAGGAATTGATCCTGAATCTATTGAACATTGGAAAATGATCACCAATGCATCCACTGTTTCTAGAGCCACCTCCCTGAGGACCCTGGGATGCAGACCATCAGGCCCAGGGGATTTATCATCCTACAGTCCCATTATCCTACCCAATCCTATTTCTTGCCTAATGAAAATTTATTTCAGTTCCTCTACCCCCTTAGATCTTCTGTCCTCCAGTACATCTGGGAGATTGTTTGTGTCTGCCTTAGTGAAGACAGATCCGAAGTATCTATTCAACTCTTCTGCCATTTCCTTGTTGCCCATAATAATTTCACCCGTGTCTGCCTTCAAGGGACCCACATTTGACTTTGCTACTCTTTTTCCCTTAACATATCTAAAGAAGCTTTTACTGTCCTTCTTTATATTCCTGGCCAGCTTCCCTTCGTAGTTCATCTTTTCAGCCCGTATTGCCCGTTTTGTTTCCTTCTGTTGTCCTATGAAAGTTTCCCAATCCTCTGGCTTCCGGCTATTCTTTGCTGTGTTATATATCTTTTCTTTTAGTTTTATTCTATCCCTAACGTCAGCCACAGTTGCCTCCTACTCCCCTTAGAATCTTTCTTCCTTTTTGGAATGAAATGAACCTGCGTCTTCCGGATTATGCCCAGAAATTCCTGCCATTGCTGTTCCACCGTCATGGGCTAACCACAGGCAAATTACATTAGCTCAGGTGGACAAAAATATATATAATAGATATATAAAGTGCCGGAGTAACTCAGCAGGTCAGGCAGCGCCACTGGAGAACATGGATATAGAAACATAGAAACATAGAAATAGGTGCAGGAGTAGGCCATTTGGCCCTTCAAGCCTGCACCGCCATTCAATATAATCATGGCTGATCATCCAACTCTCCATACCCCCTGATCCCTTTAGTCACAAGGGCCACATCTAACTCCCTCTTAAATATAGCCAATGAACTGACCTCAACTACCTTCTGTGACAGAGAATTCCACAGATTCACCACTCTCTGTGTAAAAAATGATTTTCTCATCTCGGTCCTAAAAGAGATGTGGTTGGGCTATCTTTATGATTGTATCAATGTGCTGGGTCAGGACAGATCTTCAGAGACATGCACATGCAGGAACTTGACGTTGTTGACTCTCACCATCAACAACCTGTGGATGAAGGCAGGCTCGTGGATCTTCGGCCTCCCTTTTTTGAAGTCAACAAACAGCTCCTTGGTCTTGTTGTTGGTGAAAGCAATTTTATTGTTCTGGCACCATTTAGTCAGACAATCGATCTTCTTTCTATATTCTGACTCATTATTACGTAATTGGTCCCAAAAAAATCTATATTGTCAATCTTTTTTCCTCAAAACAAAAGTGTTGTGAATGTAACTAAGCCACTAGATACTGAAGCTTGTGGATATAAAAGGTCTTTATTCATCATGACAAACAGGCATTCTCTTGGAGACACTCACAGTCAAATCTCCCCAAACTCAAAGTACATCGTTTTTATACACTTAAGAACAAGGATAACAGCTGTTGGTTCAATACAATTTCAATAGTTACAGTGACATTGTTTACTTCAGTACTTTGAGTCAGATAAATGTTTCCATTGAATTACATATTTACAATAGGAGATCGCCATAATTGACAAGACACCTCTGAATATTCAAACACTTTTATGGGACAAAATAATTCATATGGGTGGCGTAAAAGTTTCTCACAGATATCCAAAATGAGTGTTGTCTGGGCTGACTATGGATACCGAGATACCTTAATGACTGATGGACAATGTTTGATCCATATAGAGTCTATTCATCCAAATGAGCTCACAGAATAAACAAGATAGATACAGCAATGCTAAGTGCAACAATAAATGTACAGTAATGACAAGTACAAAACAGCGGAATGGTGTAAGATTGTAGTGCAACATCTGAGTAGTGCAGAAGAATATTTAAGTGCAATAACAGAATAAATGATTGAGGTAGAGTTCAGAGTAAGATAATGTGACAGCCCTTCTGGGAATGGGGTGTAAAATAAGTGATTAGTACAGGAGTCAGATAACAAAGGGAAAGAATCTGTCCTTAAATCTGGATGTTGCAAGCTTTCCAGCTCTTTTATTTTCTCCCAAATGTTAGAGGAGAGAAAAGATAATGACCAGGGTGACAACTATCCTTGACAATATTTCTGCCTTCCCATTAATATGGACTGGATGGAAGGAAGCAATGAGCCTGGACTGGCCTATAATAACCACTCTTCACCACATCTATGTAAAGGGACCAAATTAGATTGCTGATGATATGGACATCCAAGAACTTGATGTTGTCTACCATCCATCTGTAACTCCATTGATGAGGACAGGGTTGTGTTCACCCCCTCACTTTCTCAGATCAGCAGCTAATTCTTTCATTCTTGCTAACATTAAGGGCTAGGTTACGATTGTGACACTGTGGCGGTCCCTGTGGGGTAGGCCACTCCTTGGATCATCCCCCTCGCCGACTGAGGGACAGGGGCGTTGGTCTGCCACGGGGTTTCCAGACGACTCCCGAGGGGTGGAGATAAGGGTGTCGGGTGTGTGTTCTCGTACGGCTACCATTAAAAAGCTTCTTTTGAATCCGCCTGGTGTCCGGTCTTTTCCTGACCTCGACCAGGCCACTACACTGGTGACCCCGCGTCGTTCATCACGCATCGTGATGGAGAATAACGCCGTTGCGTTGAAGCTCCCAACTCTATGGACCGAAGAACCCGAAACCTGGTTCCAGCTGGCAGAGGCACAGTTTGCTGTGAGAGGTATCACGCAGGACGAGACTAAATATTATTATGTGGTTGGCTCGTTTGACCAACTAACTGCGAGGCGAGTTAAGCCTTTCCTCAGGGCCCCCCCGGTAGCGAACAAATATAATGGCCTTAAAGCATTTCTCATCAGGAGGTTTGGCCTGGGTGACGCCGAGCGGGCAGCTCGCATTTTCAGAATGGACGGCCTGGGCGACCGCAAGCCGTCTGCCCTCCTGGAAGACATGCTCACCCTAATGGGGGACCATGAGCCGTGTTTTTTATTTAAATATGCTTACCTGCAGCAGCTGCCTCCCGACATTCGCATGCAGCTCGCCAGGGATCCGTTTACCGACATGCAGGCGCTGGGTGAACAAGCCGACGAGCTGTGGAATTCTCACCATCACAACCTGGAAGCAGTGGACGTCCTTCCCGAGGCGTTTGGAGACTCAGAGCAGGTCGGGACCGCTATCCACCGCGTCTCCGCTGCTCCCAGTCGGCCCCCGCGGCAAAATCCGGCGGCCATTGCGCATTCCACAGCAGGCACGTCCTTCCAGCACGGCCAGCCTGCAGTTCAAACCAATGCCAGCAGAGGTCGCCGACGCCCAAACCAGCCTAATTCGCCTGCAGTTCAACCAGACGCCAGCAAAGTTGGTTGGTGCTATTACCATCGCCGCTGGGGAGCTGCAGCCAGGCTTTGTCGACCACCCTGTTCGTTCTCGGGAAACTGAAGGGCCGGTCGTCAGTGATTCCTTCGGCGGCCGGCACGATTCATCGCGTTTTCGCTTGGGACCGCCGCAGTGGGGGACGTTTCCTCGTCGACACTGGTGCGGAAGTGAGTGTTCTGCCTCCCTCCATTGCCGACATCCGTGCGGGCAAACAAGGCCCCCTCCTCACCGCGGCGAACGGGAGTGCTATTCGCACCTACGGGTTTCGCACCATCCCGCTCAACTTTGGCCGCAACTCGTTTTCGTGGAGGTTCGTCATTGCAGACGTTTCCCAGCCGCTGCTGGGCGCCGACTTCCTTCAAGCCCATTCACTGCTCGTGGATGTCAAGCGGCGGCGCCTGATGCACTCTGTCACGCTGGAGCCAGTTTTCCTCCGTACTGGCGATCCGGTAGTACGCCCTGATGGCCCCCTGTCATCCGTGGATGCGACTTTCGCGCGCATCCTGGCAGATTTTCCCGGCATTCTCGAACCCCACTTCCGCTCCTCCACCCCGAAGCACGGGGTGGAGCACCATATCCCCACTACTGGCCCGCCTGTGCACGCCCGAGCACGTCGTCTCGCCCCAGACAAGCTCCGTCTAGCTCGGGAGGAGTTCCGCCAGATGGAGGCGATGGGCATCGTGCGTCCCTCCGGTAGCCCATGGGCCTCACCGCTCCACATGGTCCCTAAGAAGAACAGGGGCTGGCGCCCGTGTGGGGATTACCGTCGCCTGAACGATGCGACCGTCGCCGACAGGTATCCGGTCCCGCACATTCAGGACTTCAATGCCCATCTTGCTGGAGCATCCATATTTTCCAAGGTGGACCTCGTGCGGGGGTACAATCAGATTCCGGTCCGCCCCGACGATATCCCGAAGACGGCAATTATCACACCATTTGGTCTGTTCGAGTTTGTGCGGATGCCGTTTGGGTTGAAGAATGCCGCGCAGGCCTTTCAGCGGCTTATGGACTGCGTGTGCCGCGAATTGGACTTTGTCTTTGTGTACCTGGACGACATACTCGTGGCCAGTCGCTCGCGGCAGGAGCACTGCACCCACCTCCATCAACTGTGTCAGCGTCTCAGCAATTTCGGTTTGGCTATCAACGCGTCCAAGTGCCGTTTCGGGGTGACGGCTATCGACTTCCTCGGCCACCGCGTGACTGCACAAGGGGTGGTGCCTCTGCCGACCAGGGTGGACGCTATCCGCAGGTTCCCCCGTCCGACCACAGTTAGGGGCCTGCAGGAATTCGTGGGGATGGTCACTTTCTATCACCGCTTCCTGCCGTTAGCGGCTGCAGTCATGCGTCCGCTTTTCCACCTGATTGCTGGTCATCGCAGGGAGGTTGATTGGTCCGTGGAAGCAACAGCGGCATTTGAGAGGGCTAAGGAGGCACTGGCTGATGCCACAATGCTCGTCCACCCACGAGAGGACGCCACGACCGCCTTGACGGTGGATGCTTCTGAGGTTGCGGTTGGGGCAGTGTTGGAGCAGCTCGTTGAGGGTTCCTGGCGGCCACTTGCCTTCTTCAGCAGGCATCTCAGTGGTCCTCAGAGTTGTTACAGCGCCTTCGACCGTGAGCTCCTTGCCCTGTATCTCGCCGTACGTCATTTCCGGTATTTTCTGGAGGGGAGACCATTCACTGCATTCACGGACCACAAGCCACTGACCTTCGCGTTCGCCAAGGTATCAGACCCGTGGTCTGCCCGGCAGCAGAGGCAGTTGGCGTATGTGTCCGAGTACACTACCTCCATCCGGTTCATTGAGGGCAAATTTAACAGGGTGGCCGATGCCTTATCAAGACCTGCAGTCCACACGGTTCTCCAGGTCGGTGAGGGGATCAACTATTCCGCCCTGGCAGCCGCGCAGCTTGCCGACGAGGAGATGGTCGCCTACCGTACGGCGGTTTCGGGCCTGCAGTTGGAGGACGTTGTCTGTAGCCCTGGGGGTACCACGCTGCTGTGCGATGTCTCCTCTGGAGTTCCGCGACCCATCGTTCCCATCGCCTGGCGGCGCAGGGTGTTTGACGTGCTCCATGGACTTGCACATCCCTCCATCAGGGCGACAGTAGCCCTGGTAGCCTCCCGCTTCATGTGGCACGGGCTGCGGAAGGAGGTTGGACATTGGGCGCGCACTTGCATCCCGTGCCAGACCGCCAAGGTGCAACGACACGTGCACGCGCCATTGCAGGAGTTCCCCATTCCTCATAAGCGTTTCGACCACATTCATGTGGACATCGTGGGGCCGCTGCCGTCGTCCCAGGGCATGACGTACCTATTCACCGTTGTGGACCGCTTCACGCGGTGGCCTGAAGCCATTCCGCTACAGAATGCAACAACAACCACCTGTGCTCGAGCATTGCTGGCGCACTGGATCGCCCGGTTCGGTGTTCCACTGGACATAACGTCCGACCGGGGGCCTCAGTTCACGTCAGAGCTGTGGTCGGCCATGGCACGCCTCCTGGGTGTTCGTCTGCACCACACGACGGCGTACCACCCGCAGTCGAACGGCCTAGTGGAGCGGTTTCACCGGCAGCTTAAGGGTGCCCTGAGGGCGCGGCTCACTGACCCAGACTGGGTAGACGCTCTACCGTGGGTTTTGCTGGGGATATGCACCGCACCCAAGGAGGACTTGGCCTCCTCCTCCGCCGAGTTGGTGTATGGGTCTCCGTTAACGGTGCCCGGGGAGTTCATCCCGCCGGCACGTGGCCAGGTGGAGCAGCCTTCGGACGCTCTGCAACGTCTTCGGCAGACGGTGGACAAGCTGGCGCCGGTGCCCACGTCTCGTCATGGGTCCTTCCGTCCGCACGTTCCCTCTGCTCTGGAGAACTGCCAGTTTGTTTTTCTGCGCAGGGATGCACATCGGACACCTCTACAGCGGCCGTACGAAGGTCCCTTCCGGGTCTTGGAACATGGCTCGTCGACTTTCGTCCTGGACATTGGGGGTCGGCGTGAGACTGTTTCAGTTGCGCGGTTGAAGCCAGCACATATCGATATCGATCGGCCGGCGCTGGTAGCGCTGCCCCGAAAGCGAGGGCGGCCCCTGTCTAGGGTACCTCCTCCTCTGGCTACTTCGTCCCCCGCACTTGTTGACCAGGCGCCTGTTCCAGGGCCGAGCGTTGTGTGCACCCGGGCTGGCCGCCGTGTACGCCCTCCTGTCCGTTTCGTACCTCGGGTACTTGGGGGGGGGGTCCTGTGGCGGTCCCTGTGGGGTAGGCCACTCCTTGGATCATCCCCCTCGCCGACTGAGGGACAGGGGCGTTGGTCTGCCACGGGGTTTCCAGACGACTCCCGAGGGGTGGAGATAAGGGTGTCGGGTGTGTGTTCTCGTACGGCTACCATTAAAAAGCTTCTTTTGAATCCGCCTGGTGTCCGGTCTTTTCCTGACCTCGACCAGGCCACTACAACACCATGATAGAATGTTCTTGATCTCTTTCCTACACTTTGTCTCATCATTGTTGTCGATTTGGCCCACATCAATGGTATCTTCAGTAACTGTATAGATTGGGTTGGCAATGTACTTGACCACATGGTTATGGGTGAACAAGACTAGAGCAAAGAGCTGAGCACACAACGCTGAGCCACATTGTTGTGGAGGGTCAGGGTGGAGTAAATGTTATGGCCAATTCTGAGCAATTGAGGGCAGCCAGTAAGGAATTCTTGGAGCCAGCTGCAGAAGGCCATCCCAAGACCAAGGCCAACATCGATGAGGTTTTTATGTGGAATTGCTGATAGCCCAAGAAACTCTGGGCTATTTTGCTTTGTGCCTGTTTACGGATGCGAAACAGGTGCAAAATGCATCCATTTTTTCTCCAGCGTTTTAGATATGTCCAATCTTCTAGTTATAAATTCCATTACACCCCTACCCAGTTTAACACCGATTCCTTTAATGCTGTGGGTTCTGGAGATGAACACCTGCCTGCACTGTAAAATTGATGTCCACTTTGGCTATGCCTGTTGCTTTGGGAACCTGCCACAAATCCCTGTCTTCCTCTGGTGCTGAGAACACGAGGGTAAGAACAAAATGAGGATCTCATCGCTACATTGTGAGGTGTGGATAGAACCACTGGGGCAATGTGTAGAGGCACCCTGTGAGACGTTCAGTTGAGTGAGCAGAGCATTCACTCAGCCCCGAGTCACAGAGTTTAGGGTACACTCTGGGCGGAAAGGTGAGTGTAGCCCATTGTTGTGGATTAGCAATGACTGCTCTATAGATGTGACAGAATCTACTGTCTTCCCTTCTCTTTCTTCGGATGGATCAAGTTTGATAGAGCCGTTTCTGCCAAACAAAGAAAAGGGGTACAACAGCTTCCATCAAGAGTAAAAGGTCAAGAGTCATAAATGTTTTATTGTCATATGTCCTATGAACAATGAACAAATGGAACAATGAAATTCTTACTTGCAGCAGCAAACAGATATGTGCACATAATACTCTGTGAAGACCAAAATAAACAACAACAAAAAAAGATCAGTATATAAAAACAATCAGTCATTATTAGTGCAGAGACAAAAACAATGTAGCTCAGAATTTAGTTGGAGATTGTAGTGTTTAATAGCCTGATTGTTGTTGGGTAGAAGCTGCGCCTGAATCTGGATATTACAGTTTACAGGCTCCAATACCTTCTTCCCAATGGCAGGAGTGAAAAGAGAGCATGACCAGAGTGGTGTGGGTCTCTGATGAGGCTAGCTGCCTTTTTGAAACAGCTGCTCCTGTACATCTTTTCAATAGTGGGGAAATCAGTACGTATAATGGACTGAGTTGTGTTCACCATTTTTTCCAATATTCTGCCTTTCTGGGTGTTCGTGTTGCCATACCAAGCCGTGATACAACCAGTCAATATCATATCTAACAGGTGATTACGTATTCCCGGTGGTCTAACAACATTTAGAGTAGCCGTGTCAGTAAAGCACTCTGTAAAGTAAAAGTATAGAACAATGGCCTGGCTGGCACTGCTGCTGCCTCATACCTCCAGCAATCTGGATTCAGTTCTGGCACCAGCCCTGTTAATGGGGAGTTTGCATATTCTCTCTCTGACTATATGGGTTTCCCCAAGGTGTCCTTCTATGTCATAACTAAATAGTTGTTCGTGTTTGAGTCTGGGCAGTGGATAATAATGACCTGCAGGTAGGTGATGAATTAGTTGCATTGACTGCCACATGAGTAGCAGATGTTTGATGTACAGATGATGATTGCCGATCATTTACAAGGGAAATTAAGTTAATAGAGAAATTGAGTACATGCTGGTGACAATAACCTCATTCCATTTAACACCAGTAATCAAAAACAAAATGTTCTCCTCAGCTGTTCAAATTACCACTCACTTACTCAAAATTCCATTAAATTCTGAAATCCTTTGCATGACATGCCCATTGACCACTCCCAAAAGGGAATGATGCCAGAAGGAAGATAATCGGAGCTGCAAGCTTGCCATCTTATCTCCACTCTGCATCTCCCTCTAACTTGGCTCAACAGTGGGAAATTAGAATCCTATAGTATTAGTAACATTTCATGTAATGTAATCTTTGGAGTCTCATAAGGGCTGGGTGAGATGGAAGATTGATCTGTTTTTGGATTATAAAGGTGACTCTCTTTGAAGTAGGTCCTTTGAAGGTAGGTCCTCTTAACAAATATATCTCACAATGCTTCACTGATTCAATAAGAATCTCTTCTCTAAGTACTAGTTATTTTGACTCCTTGTAAACAATCATTAGGTTATAGGGGCCAAGGAAAGAGCAATCACGTTGAGGTCCGCATTAACCAACCTGACCTCCCGGTGGCTCAGCACTTCAACTCCCCCTCCCATTCTGAATCCGACCTCTCTGACCTGGGCCTCCTCCATGGCCAGAGTGAGCACCACCGGAAATTGGAGGAACAGCACCTCATATTCCGCTTGGGCAGTCTGCACCCTAGTGGTATAAACATTTAATTCTCCCAATTCCGATTGCCCTTGCTGTCTCCTCCCCTTCTCAGCTTTACTTTAGCCCTCGGGCTCCTCCTCTTCCTTTTTCCTTTCTTCTCCCCCCCCCCCCCCTTCATCAGTCTGAAGAAGGGTTTCAGCCCGAAACTTTGCCTATTTCCTTCGCTCCATAGATGCTGCTGCACCTGCTGAGTTTCTCCAGAATTTTTGTCTACATTTTGTTGACTTCTATATTCATGTTATATTGAATTAAGGAAAACAAAATTATCTCCTACACTTTAAACTCACATGGCCATCAGAGTGAACATCCTATTTTTCTTTACTATATGTTATGTTTATTTTTCTTTGCTTTTTGTGTTTCTTTTTCTTTGAACATTTGTTGTTTCATTTTCTTTTGCAGCCTTTGAGGTTCCATGATTCCATTGCCCAACAAAATATTAGAAGATACCAGAGCAGATAACCAAAAGATTAGCAAAGAGTTATATTTTAAGAAGATCTTAAAAGATAGTCAGAAATATATCAGTGTGGCCACTAAATGATCTAAATTGACAAACTATAGACTACCACTTAATCTATAACTGAATCAAATAACAGAAAATTGTTTTATTATTATACTGCTCACCACACACGATAGCCCACAGTATAATCAGTATGCATTTGCTCCATAAAATATAACTATTTTGGTTTGGAGTTATTACCAAATCATAGAGACATAGAATTATACAAAATGGAGACAGGACCTTCTGTCCAACTTGTCAATGCTGACTAAGGTGCCCCATCCAAGCTGGTCCCGTTTGCCTGGGGCTGCCCATAACCCCCTAAACCTTTCCTACCCATGTACCTGTCCAAATGTCTATGATATGTTGTTATCATAATTGCCTCAACTACTTTATCTGGCTGCTCGTTCCATATACATACCACCATCTGTGTGAAAGAATTGCCTCTCAGGTTCCAATTAAATCATTCACCTTAAATTGATGCCCTCTGGTTCTTGATCGTTATTTTGCAATTGTGAATAAGTGCCTATATCAAGCTTTCTGCAGCGCTAGTACAGGTGTTGTTGGCCGAAGGGACGGGTTTCCAGAGGGCTAGTATGGACATTGTGGGCCGAATGGATTCTTGGGCTGGCACTCAGTCACTCAGGCCTGGTGGGCTGTCTGCTCAGTCACTCAGGCCTGGTGGGCTGGCAGCTCAGTCAGGCCTGGTGGGCTGGCAGCTCAGTCACTCAGGTCTGGTGGGCTGGCAGCTCAGTCACTCAGGCCTGGTGGGCTGGCAGCTCAGTCACTCGGGCCTGATGGGCTGGCAACTCAGTCACTCAGGTCTGGTGAGCTGGCAGCTCAGTCACTTAGGCGTGATGGGCTGGCAGCTCAGTCACTCAGGCCTGGTGGGCTGGCAGCTCAGTCACTCAGGCCTGGTGGGCTGGCAGCTCAGTCACTCAGTCCTGGTGGGCTGGCAGCTCAGTCACTCAGGGTTGGTGGGCTGGCAGCTCAGAAACTGCCAGAAATTGTGCCCAAAACAGGTGAGAGACCCTGTGAGAGAGAAGGGGAAGAGGGTGGAGGATCAATTTTAGACATTTTTCATATTTTTCTGCAGATCACAGCAATGAAGGAGGAAAGTCTATCCTAGCCTGGATCTCACAGGCAGCCAATGAAGGGAGGGAGAAAAATACTGGGGTGAGGTTTAATACTTACAGGGGAGTACTTACTGATGGGCCGAAGGGGCTCCTCCTAGGCTATTACAGTCCTGATGGGCTGAAGGGTCTCTTTTAATAAAATATATGTGAAATCTCTCTGGATTTTTTCCTTTTTTCTGGACATTTCCTGTCCTGGCTTGGGCCTGTTGGGCCAAAATGCCTCTCCTGGTCTAATACAGGCATTTTGGGCAAAGGGGACTGGTTTCTCGGCTAATAGGGGCTTTGTGGGCAGAAATTAGTGGTTTCAGGCAGGCCGAACAATTCATTTGATTTCATTTCCATTTCAATTTCAAGCACAGGGCAGGCCAACCAACTCATTTCATTTCCGTTTCCATTTCAATTTCAAGCACAGGGCAGGCCAAACAACTCATTTCATTTCTATTTCCATTTCCATTTCAATTTCAAGCACAGGGCAGACCAAACAACTCATTTCATTTTCATTTCATTTCACTTCCATTTCCATTGCAGTTTCAAGCACAGGGCAGGCCAAACAACTCATTGTATTTTCATTTCATTTCCCTTTCCATTGCAGTTTCAAGCACAGGGCAGGCCAAACAGCTAATTGCATTTTCATTTCATTTCCATTTCCATTGCAGTTTCAAGCACAGGGCAGGCCAAACAACTCATTGCATTTTCATTTCATTTCCATTTCCATTGCAGTTTCAAGCACACGGCAGGCCAAACAACTCATTGCATTTTCATTTCATTTCCATTTTTATTGCAGTTTCAAGCACAGGGCAAGGCCATACTTAGTGCGTACTTAGCGCGAACTTCGCATGAACTCTGCTTCATTTGGTCGCGCCAAATGTACGCAATCGCATGCAAGTGGGGCAGGACCTTTAAGTTCCTTCAGAAAACTGTTCCAGCATCTGCAGTTTGCCTGTGCCTCCAAGATGTTTTGGTAACCTGCCGTATTTCAGGTAATGTTATTTCTTGAATATTGGGCTGCAAAGGTATTCTCCTGCCCATTGGTAATGTAAAACCTGTATAATGGAATGATTATTGAAGGAAAATCCCATGACAGCATTAAAATTGTTAAAATATTATTAAACAGATTTATTCTGACCAAAGGTGTTAGTTAAGATCTGTCACCTTGTTTAATTGCATTCTGTGATATTGCATTTAGATAGCTTCCTAAATATCAACCCAATGTAAAATTCTAAATTCCATACTATTATGGCCTAAACATGGCTAAAAAAGCAAATATCCAATAGTTCATAAATGCCGTTTGATCTACTGAGTATTTCCAACATTTTCTATTTTTATTTCAGATTGCCAGGATCAGCAGTATTATTCAAGCTTGCGCAAAAGTCTTCTCTCTCATGAAGCATAAATCTTTTTTTTTTACTTCATGGGCCCAGCTGTTGAGGTTCCCAGGCAATGGTTATTATTAACAGGGCAAAAATAATGTGTCCCTTATAGTATTCTTATATTCAGGATTTATTTTTCCAGTTTGTTTTTTGCTATATCTGGTGTATTTCAAAATGCAGTTCTTAGACATATTCCTCTGTTATTTGCAAGCCATCAGAAGCAAATTAGGGTTTGAAAATACTGTTACATTATGGCTGTGTTGAAACCTGGTTTTGGTTTGCAGTGTAATTTATGTTATCCATCCACATCAACCCATTTTCTTCAGTTTTGTGGATTCTCAGATATTTATGAAAATGGCAATACTACTTAAGTAAGTCTTGGATTTCAACACCCTTTTAAATGGCTGTATTCCAAAGGGTGTAATAAATCTTTTCAAAGCATCCTTCATTCAAGTTTGTCGACAATTTTAAACACATGTTTTGTCTAATTTTTTTGTTCTGATCCAACTTTTAGTCATCTTGAATCATTAAGGAACAGATTTGTTGATTTGCATGTCTACGTTTTCTGACTGTATTTCTCTACTTGTTTTTTCTTCGGATTATCTTTGAACACAAGAATCATATTTTTTATCCTTGTTGAGTGTATAGCCCTGTTTAGAAGCCTTACCCTCATTTGCATTTGCTAACAGTAATTCTTCTCCAGTGTATTTACCATGGTTGTTATGATGAAATCAAATGAAGTGTGGTATTTATTTAATAAGCGGGTTATAGTCAAGGTAGTGATTTAATGACTCTTAAAAAGGTTGTGTGTATAATTAGCCTTCTTAACACTGCTTCTTTGGGTGCTACAGATGGCTAATTTGCTTCCAATTTACTGTGTGAATCACCTTGCCACATGTTTGGTATGTTTGCACTGTCCAGCAAATTGGACAGAGTGGCAGCACATATGTTGTTCACAGCCTAAATGTACATAAAGTAGGCAGGTGCTGCTGAACATCCATATAGGCAGCAATAATTTGGCCCCAGCATTTATAATCCATTCAGTGGAATGAGGTAATCACACTTGTGGAACCTGCCATTTAACTATTGGGAATTCCTTTTGCCATCTTGCAGTTTTGAAATGAATGCCCAATCAGTGCTAAATTCAATGATAATTGGTAGTGGAATTAGATGTTGAGAAGTAGGCTGATTGCTATTTTCACAAGTACTATATCCTTATGACTTGCAGGAGTGCTGTGACTTAACTGAGGTTATATTCTGAACCAGCACATTTGCCTTCTTCTTTGAGAACTCAAAATATTGATGCCTACTCCTCTGGAATTCAATTTGCCAGGAAAGTTGAGGATAATCTGCCCAAAGAGTTGGGAAGAAGAGGAGGGCTAACCAACAATGAATGTTCTGGTGCAATTTTAAACACTTTGAGTGAGATGCAATGCCTGCAAATACTCAATTTCAGCAAGGAGTTGGTTACTTGTTACTTGATTACTTGGTTACATATCTGCCACATGCTGCAGCCACAATTGCAACTAAACGGCAAGGCAAAAACCACTTAGAAGGTGACTTTGCCCTTCAGTTCCAATATCTGATATTTTTTCAGGCCGGAAACTCTGAATGTCTGTAAAGTGTTCCAAAGCACATGTATAGTTCCTTTTCTTCTTCTTGCGTATGGTGTGCTCAGCCTAAAGTTGTAGGGCAACTTGTTCTATTTGATCTTATTTGATTGTGCACGCCGGGTTGATTGCATTCGTCGAAACAGGGCGGACCATGTGAAGGTTGCAATCTTCCACCCCACATGTATAGTTACATGAAGGAGATGATAAAACTCTCAACTCCAAGAAGCTGAATTGATCTGTGTAGCAGATAGCAGTATGCATTGGGCACTGCAGCATTTCCAGTGGAGTGACGTGCCATTGCCAACAGAGTTATCCCACAAAGTGCAAACATTTTATTTGCAACCGCAATGTTGTGCAACCATTCAAATATCTCCATGGCCAATGCCAGACACTTCAAAATCATGTCTATTGTCTCCATCCATTGTTAGTCCACCTTTCAGCTTGGTTACTGGTGATATGTTAATTACTGGTGATGTACAATGGTTATTGTCTAGTGTAGAAATGAGGAACTGCAATTGCTGGTTTATAAAAAAAAAAAGGATACAAAGTGCCAGAGTAACTCATTGGGTCAGGCAGCATCCCTAGATGTGTGACTTTGGGTCGGGACCCTTCTTCGGAGTGATGGGGGGGGGGGGTAGTTGGAAGAGAGGTGGGGCAGCAAAACACATGGCAAGCAATAGGTGAACGCAGGGGAGGGAGGTGATTAATGTTCAAGAACAAGTTTACATTTATTGTCGCATGCACCAATTGGTACAGTGTAATTTGGGTTACCATACAGCCATATGAATAAAAAAGAACACAACACACGATAGACTTTAACATAAACATCCCCACACAGCAGAATCAAAGTTTCCCACTGTGAGGGAAGGCACCAAAGTTCAGTCATCCTCCTCTTTGTTGTTCACCCGTGGTCGGAGCCTCCCGAGCCCTCCGCAGTCGCCGCTATGGGCGGCCCGATGTTCAGGCCCTCACGCTGGGATGATAGAACTCCGCGTCGGAATGGAAGAACATTCTCAGTGACTTGGACTTCCGAATCGGCCACTTATTACCGGAGACCGCGGCTCTCGAAGTCCACAGGCAGAGCTGGGCGAAGATCCACACTGGCGTCCCCCGGCAAAGCGATCCCAGGACTCCGCGATGTTGAAGTCAGTGCCGCCCGTGGCTAGAAGCTCCGCAACCACAGCTCCACTATGTTGAAGCAGCAGGCCCAACACGCCGGAGCTTCAAACGCCAATCCCAGGTAAGGCATCGCCCGATCAGCGATGAATCCAGTGTTGCGCCGCCGCTGAAGCTCTGATCGGTCTCCGGCAGGAAAGGCCGCGACATTGCAGATGGTAATCCGCGAGGGAGGGGGGGGGGTGGGGCGAGGACGCGACTCAGAGAATAGTCGCATCCTCGCCAGGAAGTGACTGAGAAACGGTTTCCCCCTTACCCTACCTACCTCCCCCACATAAAAATACTAAGAAACCTCCAAAACATACTTTTTTAAACAAACTAAAAATAACAAAAAGATGGAAAAACAGACAGACTGTAGGCAGAGGCTGCCATCATAATGGCGCCCCTAGTGGATGGTCGGACAAAGGCCAGAGGTGGAATAAAACAGGTATGATACATGAGGATTGAAGAGTTGTGAATTGTGAAGCCAAATGAAGGAATGTAGGGAGAGGGAGAGCGGAGAAATAGGTGCGAGTCCAGGTGGGGCATAAAGGAGAGTTATTGTCTCTTCATTTGGCCCCTGCTTCCACTAGGTACACTATGAATATGAGCAGAATAATTTGACAGTGAAGGCCACTTGCAATGCAGTCGTACTCAAGTAATGGATTTTGCTGCAGTTATTTGCTGAGGCTACTTCAACATCACAATTCAAACCTGCAACCTCTACCACCTATATAACCATATAACATATAACCATATAACAATTACAGCACGGAAACAGGCCATCTCGGCCCTTCACGTCCGTGCCGAACACTTTTTTTTCCCCTAGTACCATCTACCTGCACTCAGACCATAACCCTCCATTCCTTTCCCATCCATATACCTATCTAATTTATTTTTAAATGATAAAATCGAACCTGCCTCCACCACTTCCACTGGAAGCTCATTCCACACAGCTACCACTCTCTGAGTAAAGAAGTTCCCCCTCCTGTTACCCCTAAACTTCTGTCCCTTAATTCTCAAGTCATGTCCTCTTGTTTGAATCTTCCCTACTCTCAATGGGAAAAGCTTATCCACATCAACTCTGTCTATCCCTCTCATCATTTTAAAGACCTCTATCAAGTCCCCCCTTAACCTTCTGCGCTCCAAAGAATAAAGACCTAACTTGTTCAACCTTTCTCTGTAACTTAGTTGCTGAAACCCAGGCAACATTTTAGTAAATCTCCCCTGTACTCTTTTGTTGACATCCTTCCTATAATTAGGCGACCAAAATTGTACACCATACTCCAGAATTGGCCTCACCAATGCCTCATACAATTTTAACATTACACCCCAACTTCTATACTCAATGCTCTGATTTATAAAGGCCAGCACACCAAAAGCTTTCTTTACCACCCTAACTACATGACAGGTGTTTCAGGCTCATGGAAACACCTAAACCTTCTTGCTCCACTACAAGTTGCATACTATCTTGATTTGGAATTGTAATGCTGATCCTTCACCATTTCACCCAGTAGCAGAGTGGGATCATCTTCACCAGGAAGATTGCTGTGGTTCAAGAATGCTGCTCACTAACATATTATCAAGGATAATTGGGTATGAGTAATATTTGCTGATCTTATCGGTGACACCCAAAAACTGACAACGAGCAACGAAAAAGGGCCTGCATAGTAGAAACGCAGCAGTAGAGCTACTGCCTCACAGCACCAGAGACCCGGATTCAATCTTTACCTCGGTTGCTGGGCTGTCTGTGTGGAGTTTGCACGTTCTCCCTGTGTCTGTGTAGGGTTTCTCCAGGTGCTCCGGTTTTCTTCAATATTTCAAAGACGTGCAGGTTTGTAGGTTTATAGGCTCCTGTACATTGTCCCTCATGTGTGGAATAGTGCTGGTGTACAGGGGATCACTGGTTGCCATGGACTTGGGCGGGGGGAGGGGGGGGGGGGGCGGTGTGGGAGCAAGGGTCTGTTTCCACGCTGTATCTTTAAAACTTTAAAACTAAAAGCTAAATAACAAAACAGGAGTGTATGAAGAAGCACATGTCTGTAGCAGTGTTCTAGGCAGATATGAGATAGTGATATATTAATTGATTTTGACCTTAAGTCTGAGGTTAATGAGTTTCTAGCACTGGATCCTTGTGCTTGAGGCTTTATTTTTGACTTTGAACTCGTTTAACTCTTCCTGTGATTGTTGATGATCTGTCGGGATTGATTACAGGCTCTTGGATGTGGAGAAAATTGCCCCTTCTTTCTATCATGTTAACCAAGGCAACCAGAACTGATCTTTGAAAGTTAATATCGGGATGCCTTTTCTCATCTGTCCCTTGCTATGGTTTACTTCAAACATCCAAAAAAAAAATACTATGAAAAAGCATCTTTCCTTTAAGGCTACAGGCATAAGCTTGTACCTTTCCACCTGCACCAAGACCTCCAATAATCTGTACCCCACACAACATGGGGTCCCTTGTTGTGAACTCAGCCCAAAAAACAGCGCAGCTAGTAATATCTATGCATTGGCACCATGGTAATGAAAATGATTCACAAATTTTAAGCACATCCTGTCTTGACTCAGATCACACATGCTAACCTTGTCTACTGATTAGACTGTGCTTTTTCCACATGATTCCGTTTTTTCCTAATCACATCCTAACCTCAGTGTTTTTACTGAATGTATTTAACACTTCATAACTCAACATGGAGTGAAATAATTAGAAAAAATCTAAAATTGTGAAATCTAAAGATATTGTTGAAAATTCCAATTTCACCTTCCCCTACTCTTACCCCCACCAGCACCATATATAACCTGGATTTTAAGAATTGTAAGATGTGGTCCCTTAAATATTAAAATGTCCATACAAGTGATCCTATTAGTTGCATTAAGTTTATTTGATTCTACTTGATGTTGGAATGTATATCACTTGGGATATGTAGTAATTTTACCATATTTTGGCAAACACTTTATTATCAATTAATGCATCTAAATGTTGATGGAGTTATCCGATTCAGTTGAAATACATGTCGACATTACCCAAAATCATAAAGTTCTGTGAAGCTACATCATGTCCATTTTAACTGATTTGCTACATGTACCATTTCAACATTTGTTTACAGTGGCAAGTAAGTTAATGAAGAAGATTCTGAGGGTAAGATGTATATGCATTTAGATAGGCAGAGGCACACAAGAATGCATGGTATCCAGGAAGAGCTAGCTGCACGGATACACAATTAGCTTTATAGAGGATGCAGTGGGTGGTGGTGGAAGTTTATTTTTGGGAGCTGTGCCCATTGCTGTTTGTGGTTTATAATCAATGATTTAAATAAGAATACACACAGCATGATTAGTAAGTTTGCAGATGACACTAAAGTAGTTGGTATCATAGACCGTGAAGATGGTTATCACAAATTACAGCAAGAACTTGATCAGTTAGACAAGTGGGCTGTAGAATGGCCAATGGAGTTTAATGCAGATAAATGTGATGCATTGTATTTTGCGAAGTCAAACCTGGGTTGGACCTTCACTGTCAATGGTAGGCCCCTGGGGAGTGTTACAAAGCAGAGGGGTCTATTGTAGTTCAGCTACACATTTCCCGGAAAGTGGTGTCACAGGAAGATAGGGTGGTAAAGAAGGTTTTTGATATGTTGGCCTTTATGTGTTCCATTTTGGAAATCCTGCTACAGGAAGGATGTTATTAAGTTTGAAAGCGTGCAGAAAAGATTAATACGGATGTTGCCAGGATTCGAGGGCCTGAGCAATCGGGAGACATCGGGAAAACTAGGATTTAATTCCATGAGGCTAGAGGGTGATCGTAGAGAGGTGTATAAAATCATGTGGATAATTGATCAGGTAAATACATGGAGCCATTTATCTGGGATAGGTAAATCAAAGACCAGAGGACATAGATTTAAGGTGAGGGGAAAATATTTAATATGAACTTAAGGGGCTACTTTTTCAAACAGAGAGTGGTGGATATATGGAATGAGCTGCCAAAAGAGGTAGTTGAGGTAGGTACAATAATAACAGTCAAGAGATACTTAATCAGGTACATGGAGAAGATAATTTTAGAGGGATATGGACCAAATGCAGGCAAATGGGGTTGGCTTTGATGGGATGTCTTGGTCGGCATGGATGAGTTGAGCTGAAGGACCTGCTTCCACAATGTATGACGTTATGACTCTACTGGTGCACATGCTGTAGCTTTTTCCTTCCCATTTGCTCTACTCCTGGTATTAAGATACTTAGGATTTGGACTTTTATAGACTTAAATATAACTTACCATGAGCGAATTGAGTATAACCAATGATTAATGTTATGCATTAATGTATGCATTCAGACAAGCAAACAAGGGCACATTTTTTCAGGTAGGCCACAATTGCAGTTAAATGTCTATCTTTGAATGATTTCTTTCTATCCTGTGTAATAGGGTAGTAAAAGCTGAGAAAACAAAGGAGAATTGTAGTGCAGAAGGAACATTTAGACAATACTGTATTTTGAAACTGGAATGAAACGCTTACTTTTAGGTATTATGAAAGACCTGGACTTGGCTGGAGTAGTTTTATTTCACAGATAATACAAAACTGGGATATGCTGTGAGCAGTGATGAGGACAGAAATAGGTTTCATTAAGATTTGAGGAAGGACATTCTTGCTATTGAGGAAGTGCAGCGTAGGTTTACAAGGTTAATTCCCGGGATGGTGGGACTGTCATATGCTGAGAGAATGGAACAGCTGGTCTTGTACACCCTGGAGTTTAGAAGGATGAGAGGTTATCTCATTGAAACATATAAGATTGTTAAGAGTTTGGACACGCTAGAGGCAAGAAACATGTTCCCGATGTTGGGGGAGTCCAGAACCAGGGGCCACAGTTTAAGAATAAGGAGTAAGCCATTTAGAACGGAGATGAGGAAACACTTTTTCTCACAGAGATTGGCGAGTCTGTGGAATTCTCTGCCTCAGAGGCAGGTTTTCTGGATGATTTCAAGAGAGAGCTAGATAGGGCTCTTAAAAATAGCGGAGTCGGGTGATAAGGGGAAAAGGCAGGAACGGGGTACTGATTGGGGATGATCGGCCATGATCACGTTGAATGGCGGTGCTGGCTCGAGGGGCCGAATGGCCTACTCCTGCACCTAGTGTCTATTGTCTCTTGTCTATTGAAATGGAAAGGTTCATAATGGAAGACATTTAATGTACAGAAATATGAAAAATGTAATTTGCTCAAAAGAACGCAGGGGAACCATAAAAAAAAATGAAACAATATAAAAGTCAATTCAAGCTAAAATAAAGTCCAGAGATTGTACAGAAAGCTTTGGAAGTGACAAGAAAAAAATCAAAAGCTTTTTTAAAGACATACACTGTTAAAAAATGGAAACATGGAATAAAAAGGAATATAAATTATGATCTCCAAGATTCTGGTTGAAATGTTATTATCTGTTCTCAGCAGGACATTTTGGAAAGGTCATAAAAGTTTCAGAGAAGATTTAGTAGCATGGATCCAACCTCATTTATTAGCGATGTTACAAAACTTACCTTCAGCGCTGCTGCAGTTCTGCCACTGGCCATGTGCGCGACTTTGGCGCCTTTGAGGGGGGGGGCGGGATTAAAATACTGTTTTCTCCTGCCTGTGGCGAACTTCCTCGGGCTGCCAGCTGCTGCAGAACAATCGACCGGACTTCCCTTCTCGGAAGTTTAAAAAAAAAAATCGCGGGACAATTTAATTGCTGGATTAAAATAAAACGCTACTTCTAACGCCCTCACCGCCTACAACGGGACGGATCTCAAGTAGCGGACAAATCGTATATTTTACATATAAACTTGCTTCTTAGGATGACTTTAATTCAAATTTAATTGGCGAAAATGTGATTTTGGCCCCATACGAACCGCAGTGTTTTTCCTGCCGATGTGGGGTTCAAATTCACCGCAACTGCAATCAATCGCGTTCCACAAAAACCCACTCGCCGGATGATTTAAATGCCCATTAGTTTACGGGAATTAAACATTAAACTCCTTCAATCTGGCCTATAAATTCATGACAATAAGATTTAAAAATCAAGTTATATTGTGACTTCTAGTGTGAATGTTATTTGGACACTTAGGCTATTTAAAAATGTTAACATTTTCTTAAGAAATAGATAGATGTTTAGATCTAGTAATTGAATTTTGTAATTAGCTGCAATTAGGTAACTAACTAATTATATGCTTTAATTTCAGGTCATCCAGGTAAGATTGTTTCTTTCCATCGCAGGTGATAGACTTCTGACCGACATCCACTATAAACCTACTGACTCCCATGGCTATCTGGACTACACTTCTTCCCACCCTGCTTCCTGTAACGACTCCATCCCCTACTCCCAATTCCTCCGTCTATGCCGCATCTGCTCTCAGGATGAGGTGTTCCACACCAGGGCATCTGAAATGTCCTCATTCTTCAGGGAACGGGGGTTCCCCTCCTCCACCATAGATGAGGCTCGCACCAGGATCTCTTCCATACCCCGCAACACTGCTCTCTCTCCCCATCCCCGCACTCGCAACAAGGGCAGAGTCCCCCTAGTCCTCACCTTTCACCCCACCAGCCGTCACATACAACAAGTAATCCTCCGTCAGTTTTGCCACCTCCAACGTGACCCCACCACTCGCCACATCTTCCTATCTCCCCCCATGTCTGCCTTCCGCAAAGACCGCTCCCTCCATAACTACCTTGTCAATTCTTCCCTTCCCTCCCGTACCACCCCCTCCCCGGGCACTTTCCGTTGCAACCGCAAGAGATGCAACACCTGTCCCTTTACCTCCCCCCTCGACTCCATTCAAGGACCCAAGCAGTCGTTCCAGGTGCGACAGAGGTTCACCTGTATCTCCTCCAACCTCATCTATTGCATTCGCTGCTCTAGATGTCAGCTGATCTACATCGGTGAGACTAAGCGGAGGCTGCGCGATCATTTCGCCGAACACCTCTGCTCGGTCCGCAATAACCTACCTGACCTCCCGGTGGCTCAGCACTTCAACTCCCCCTCCCATTCTCCGTCCGACCTCTCTGTCCTTGGTCTCCTCCATGGCCAGAGTAAGCAACACTGGAAATTGGAGGAACAGCACCTCATATTCCGCTTGGGGAGTCTGCATCCTGCGGGCATGAACATTGAATTCTCCCAATTTTGTTAGCCCTTGCTGTCTCCTCCCCTTCCTCAGCCCTCGGGCTGTCTCCTCCCATCCCTCAGCCCTCGGGCTCCTCCTCCTCCCTTTTTCCTTTCTTCTCCCCGCCACCCCCCATCAGTCTGAAGAAGGGTTTTCGGCCCGAAACGTTGCCTATTTCCTTCGCTCCATAGATGCTGCTGCACCCGCTGAGTTTCTCCTGTGTGCCTAAGATTGTTTCATATTTGTTTCAGAATGCTTCCATCTATAATAACTGAAAATGTAATTCAGTTCTCTTAATTTTTAAGAAAGTTATGGGCTTTTGACAGTCCTCGATCACAGCTTTTGTGTTAAGTCAATGGAAAAGCAATGATGCTAATTTCAAAGTATGAAAATGGCCATAACTTTTTTAATACTGAAGATATGAAAGTGAATTAGGTGTCAAATTAAACTTCTTTTTATTCTTTATCTGATGGGATAAATTGCAGACTTGATTATTAAAATCTCAAAATGTTGTAACATTGCTACATTTATATACAGTAGACGACCTAAAGAAACTGAGGTCTAATGGATGGCATTGAGGAGGAAGGAGGGTTAAGGTCTGGACCTCAGAGATGGAGTGGGTTGGGCATCAGCAGATACATCGTGGAGGTGGAAGGTTTTTGGGGGAGTCATTGTTGGAGTTAAAGGGTGAAAATACAGGAAATAATTTATTTGTGTGCTTCCAGGCAGCATTGCATTGAGAAGATCTTGTTATCTCAGGTTTACCAATGATGATCACTTCCAGTACAGGGTGGCACAGTGGCGCAGCTGGTGGAGCTACTGCATCACAGCTCCATAGACCGGGGTTCAATCCTGACATCAGCTGCTGCCTGTATGAAGTTTACACGTTCTCTATACGACCACAAGGGCTGCATCCAGTTTTCTCCCACCATCCCAAAGTCAAGTCAAGAGAGTTTATTGGCGGCACGACTCACCCGTTGCAGCGGCCCCTACAGCCTGTCTGTCTTTTTTTTTTTTTTTGTCTAGTTAAATGTAGTGTTTGGTGTTTTTTAACACTGGTTTTAAATGTGTATATGTGGGGGGCAGGGGGGGGGAGGGGGAAACTATTTAAAATCTCTTCCCTGTCCGGGAGACCCGACCTTTTCCCTGTCGGGTCTCCGTTGTCGTTGGGGCCTAGCACCGTGGAGCGGCCTCCAACCTGAACGACCCGGGGGCTCGGGAGACTGCGGAGCTGCGGACTACTCACCATCGTGGGGCTGGCCGGCCTCGGGGCGTGGAGAGCAGTGGTGACTCGCTGCTGCGACTCGACTCCTGGGGCTCGGAGGCTCCAGCAACGCAGCCGGAGGTACGGTGGACTGGGACATCGGGAGCTCGCGGGTCTGGGGGGAGAGAGAGACTGCTTCACGGAGCTCCCGCAACGCGACTTCTCCAGCCCGTGTCGCGGGGTTGGAACGACCCGGAGCGGGGTCATACATCGCCCGGCGCGGCTTCATGGCCGTGGGACATTCCAGCGCCCACCGGGGGCTCCAACTTCGAGACTTCTAGACTGGGAGCGGGGCCGTAAATCGCCCGGAGCGGCCTAAAATGGCCGTGGGACTTATCATCGCCCGCCTGGGGCTTCGACATCGGGAGAGACATGGAGAACAGGGGAGAGAAAAGACTTTGCCTTCCATCACAGTGGGTCCACTGTGATGGATGTTTGTGTGAACTAAATTGTGTGTATGTCTAGGAATTGTCTTTATTTGTATGGCTGTGGAAACAGAATTTCGTTTGAGCCTCACTGAGGCTCAAATGACAATAAATTGTATTGTATTGTATTGTATTGTATTGTATTGTATTGTATTGTATTGTCAAGTGTCCCATATGGGACAATGAAATTCTAGCTTGCCAAACACAAGGACATGTGGGTTAATTGGTTTCTATAAGTTGCCTCTAATACGTAGGGAATGGTGCTTGATGATCGGCATGGACTCAGTGGACCAAAGGACCAGTTTCCATACTGTATTTCGAAACTAAAACTAAACTAAACAATTTAGTTATCCCATACACCAGAGCTGAAAATTGCATTAATGGTGCTGTGACTTAAAACTCGAAAGTACTTGTTGAATTTCTGGATTGACCCTCACAAACTGAGGAATTATTATTATAATGTTTCATTCTGGGAGGAAAGATCAGTTTTCTAATATACATTATGGAGAGGAGTGTTTTGCTATTGGATTTCAAAAAGTCATTATTCTCACTTGGAAGATAAAGCAGAGATTAAATCAATGTATTCAAAATCTTTAAACATTTTGAGAGTAAACTAGGACAAGATGTTTACAATGACAAAAAGGTAAGTAATCAGAGGCCATTGTTTTCAGATAATTGACAAACGAATTAGAGGCAAACTAAAAAAACATGTCTAGAGTAACATAATGTGAAGTAGTTTGAAGAATAACTTTCAATAGGAAAATTGATAAATTCTTGAAATTTCAAAATAATACCAGACTTAGAAAAGATCTGGGATTAGGAATTCATTCTAAAAGGTTTAATGAAGACAAGTGTGCTATGATTCAGTCTTGCTCAGCATCACAGACATGTGTTATATATGAGCAACATCACAGATCAACTTGTCGACAAGATGTCAATACGAAAGTAGCAAGTAGGTATTAAACTCTCCACTCAAAAGTCAAGAAGTGAAAATGATTTTTGAAAAATAAACACTGCCATTTTTATTTCATTATTTTAACTCCAAACTGGAGGTAAATGGTATGAGTACAAATATTAGTTCCAAAAAATTACGTTTGGAAATGCTTAAGGAAAATGTCCAACATTGTCTATCTACAATACAATACAATTTATTTGTCATTTGGACCCCTTGAGGTCCAAACAAAATGACGTTTCTGCAGCCATACATTACAAAACAAAAAGACCCGAGACACAACACAATTTACACAAACATCCATCACATCGCTGTGATGGAAGGCAAAAAAAGTATCTCTCCACTGCACTCCCCCCCCCCCCCCCCCCCATGTCAGAGTCAAAGTCAAACCCCCGGCTGGCGATGACGATTGTCCCGCGGCCATTAAAGCCATGCCGGGTGATGCAAGGTCACGCACCGGGTCTTGGTGTTGGAGCCCCCGGCGTGCATCTGAATGAAGCCTCATCCTCTCTATTAAGTAAAATACTTGATTGCTTGGTGCAGCATTCCAACAATTTAATGACAAAGGATAAAGTTAAACTAAATAACAAACCCTAACTCTGAACTTGTTGATTTGACTTCAGTGCATTGAGAAGTGAGAACTTAGCAGCAGCATATTGAAGTTTATAGTTTTGTTTTAAAGTTAAAAGATACATCTTTGGTTGCAAAGACAGAGATATGTTGAACTGTAAGCTTTTGTGAGCAAATACAGATGTTAACCATGTGTAATAATATATAAAGCAGTGAGTTTCAAAAGGAAATCCTTATTTTACTCAAGAAAAAGTGAATTTGATATCCTAATATTACTGATAGTTCTGCCAATGGTTATGCCACCATTTGGAGTAAATAATAGTGTTTCACTTAACATACCAAGAAACAGTCCTAGACTTTAAAATAAAATTGGTATTGGTTTATTACTAGACTGGGCTGCATCCACAACTCTCTCCAATGTTTTGCATTCTTGGCAGAGCTGTTACCACAATTAACTGTGATACATCCAAATAGGATGCTTTCTATGGTGCTTCTATAGACATTGGTAAGTGTGATTGGAGACATGATTAATCTCCTTGGTCAACTGCAGAGGTAGAGGCATTGCTGTGCTTTCTTGGATCTAGCTCCATTGTGATTGAATAATTAAAAAGCTGCATGAACCCGCATCACAGATTTGCAAGTTGCAAATGCGATTGCAAATTGAAAATAAAATGTTTTTACTTCTCAGCATGAATACATGGCCACAATCTGTGAGAAGAAATTAAGTCATCTAATAATTCAATTTAGTTACCCTCAAGGAAATGAGCAAACACTATTTCATTGTGTGTGAAGAAATTTAATTTGTAATTATTTCATTAGATATCTGTACCCATTAGTCAACTCTGCTCCCCAGCATAATTCTCACTCATTCCTTTGCAAACAGATCAATATTGCCGAAGATCAGATAATAGAAACAAGTTTCAAAACATTAGAGCTGATTTTATCATTTCACACTTCAACAACCAAAGACCCACATAGGAGAAATATGAAATCTGTCCTGGCATCTCTCTTGGAAACCTGAATCTTTCCTCACAGTGCAATAGAGATGCAGTGACTCTAGATGGCAGTCTCAGAGTCACTATGCTGTAGCTATGGACTGATTTTGAATCTATGACATACTTTGCAATTATTGATAGTATTTTGAACATACATTTTTCATGAGGATGTTGCCTGAACTCGAGGGCCTGAACTATACAGCGAGTTTGAGCAGGTTAGGACTCAATTCCTTGGAGCAGAGAAGGATGAAGGTTGATCTTACAGAGGTGTACAAATTCATGAGAGGAATAGATCATGTAAACACACAGAGTCTCTTGCCCAGAGTAGGGGAATCGAGAAACATAGGTTTAAGGCGAGGGAACAATTCCCCAGAGCAATTAGTTGAGGCAGGTACTATCAGAACATTTAAGAAACATTGAGACAGGTCCATGTATAGGCTAGATTTAGAGGGTTTTGGGCCAAACGCAGACAGGTGGGACTTGTGTAGATGGGGCATGTTGGGCAGGTTGGGCCAAAGGGCCTGGTTCCACGATGTATCTTCGACATCATCTCTTTGACATTATAACATTATGATTTATTTCCAAATCTATGCAAATGACAAATGAATGAGAAGTTTGAGTTTTAATGTTTATAAAAATGTAAATTTAAATAATAATCTAGGACATCATGTTCCAGAAATTCTTTTGCATATTGTAAAAGCTTTCTGGACTTTTTAAGTGAACTTTCATCTCATGATCACACACCTGTTAGACACTTGGGAAGTAGTAGTCCTTGTGATTTGTGTGGCAATATGATTTTGCTTTGAAAATCCTGAGGACCCCCCTCTCTGTCCCCCCTTGCCTCCACCGTTCCCCCCCTGCCCCACCGTCCCCCCCCCTGTCCCCCCCCCTGTCCCCCCCTCCGTGTCCCCCCTCCCTGTCCCCCCCTCCCTGTCCCCCCCTCTCTGTCCCCCCCTCCCTGTACCCCCTCCCTGTCCCCCCCCTGTCCCCCCCCTGTCCCCCCCTCCCCGTCTCCCCTCCCCGTCCCCCCTCCCCCCCCCTCCCCGTCCCCCCCTCCCTGTCCCCCCCTCCCTGCCCCCCCCTCCCTGTCCCCCCCTCCCTGCCCCCCCCCTCCCTGTCCCCCCCTCCCTGTCCCCCCCTCCCTGTCCCCCCCTCCCTGTCCCCCCCCTCACTGTCCCCCTCCTCCCTGCCCCCATCCCTGCCCCCCTCCCTCCACCCTCTCTGCCCCCCCCTGCCCCCACCCTCCCCCTCCCCCTCCCCTCCCCTCCCCCTCCCCCTCCCCTCCCCCTCCCCCCCCCCTCCCCCTCCCCCTCCCCCTCCCTCTCCCTCTCCCTCTCCTCTCCCCCTCCCTCCCTCTCCCCCTCCCTCCCTCTGCCCCTCCCTCTCCCCCCCTCCCTCTCTCCCCCTCCCTCCCTCTCACCACCTTCCTCCCTCTCCCCCTCCTTTCTCCCCCCATCCCTCTCCTCCCTCCTTCTCCCCCCCTCCCCCTCCATCTCCCTCCCCCCCTTATCTCTCCCCTCCCTCTCTACCCTTCCACTCCACCCCCACCCCCCCCCTCCTCTCACCCCTCCCTCTCCCCTCCCCCTCCCTCTCCCCTCTCCCTCTCCCTCTCCCTCTCCCTCGCCTCTCCCTCTCCCTCTCCCTCTCTCTCTCCCTCTCCCTCTCTCTCTCCCTCTCCCTCTCCCTCTCCCTCTCCCTCTCCCTCTCCCTCTCCCTCTCCCCTCCCCCTCCCCCCTCCCCCCCCCCCTCCCCCTCCCCCTCCCTCCCTCCCTCTCACCCCCCCCTCCCCATCCTCTTCTTTCTAGACGTGCCTACGAGTTGGGGGCTATACGTCAGTAGATAGGACGACTATGGGGTAAAAGGAGCAAATTAATAATATTAATATATTAACAAGGGGGGTAGTTAGCGTGTGTGCAGGGGGGGTAGTTAGTGTGTGTGTGTGCGGGGGTGGTGAGAAGGATTCCAGTGATTTTTTTTTTTTTTTTTTTTTTTTATTTTTTTTTTTTTTTTTATTTAAAAAAATAATTTATTAAATTGGAAAATATATACAATTTCTGAACCATTCCAACAAAATTCATCCGACATTTTCGGAGACTATACAAACTTTTTCCAGTACAATTTTTTACATTTGTCAAATTTCACTAAACAGTCCCCCACCAGTGCCACTCTGTGGCCCCTGTTCAAGTAATAAATATATACAATGTGTACACAGTGCGAAAATTTCCATCTGACATTTCAAGTTCCACAAAAGATGTCCCCCACCTGTGCCACTCATGTGGCCCCCTGGTGTGGGATACCTTCCCTTAATTTAATTTGAGGGGCGTCTCCACCATACTGTGCCCCCCATGTCCAGCAGCGGAAGGACCCTAGACTGTGGCCCTCCCCCACCGAGCCTTGGCGTTGGCTGCACCAAGCTTCAGCGAGTCCCTTAGCACGTACTCCTGCAGTCTGCAGTGGGCCAGTCGGCAACATTCCCTGACGGACATCTCGTTCTGCTGGGTGGTGAGCAACGCTCGGGCAGACCAAAGAGCGTCTTTCACCGAGTTGATGACCCTCCAGCAGCACTCGATGTCAGTCTCTGAATGTGTCCCTGGGAACAGTCCGTAAATCACAGAGTCCTCTGTGACGGAGCTGTTCGGGATAAATCGTTCCAGGGACCCTTTCATACCTCTCCAGACTCGTTTTGCAAATCCACACTCTGCAAAGAGGTGGGCAACCGTCTCCTCTCCATAGCAACCGTCCCGGGGGCAGCGTGCGCTGGTAGTGAGGTTCCGACGGTGCAGGAAGGATCTAACCGAGAGGGCTCCCCTCACCGCCAGCCAAGCCAGGTCTTGGTGCTTGTTGGTCAGTTCTGGCGATGAGGCATTTTGCCAGACAAGCTGGGCAGTCTGCTCTGGGAACCACGCCACCGGATCCATCGAGTCCTTTCCCTGCAGTGCCTGCAGGACATTACGTGCTGACCACTGCCCGATGGACTTGTGGTCAAAGGTGTTGGTCCGGAAGAACCTGTCAACAGACGTCAGATGGGGCGGCAATGTCCAGCTGACTGGTACATTGCGTGGCATCTGCGCCAGGCCCATCCTTCGCAACACCGGGGACAGGTAGAACCTCAGCAGGTAGTGGCACTTAGTGCCCACGTGCCTTGGCTCTACACTCCGCCTGATGCAGCCACACACAAAGGTGGCCATCAGGATGAGGGCGACGTTGGGCACGCTTTTGCCCCCGTTGTCTGCCGACTTGTACATGGTGACCCGTCGTACCCGGTCCATCCTCGACCCCCAGATGAACTGGAAGACGGCCCGGGTGATCCCCGTGGCGTAGGAGGGAGGGACAGGCCACACCTGTGCCAAGTACAGCAGACCCGAGAGCACCTCACACCTGATGACCAAATTTTTCCCGGTTATGGAGAGGGAGCGTTGCTTCCACAGCTCCAGCTTCCTCCCCACCTTGGCTATCCGCTCCAGCCAATTCTTGTTACTCGACTCAGCCCCCCCGAACCAGATTCCCAGCACCTTCAAGAAGTCAGGCTTGATGGTGAAGGGGATGGAAGATCGGTCGGGCCAGTTGCCAAAGAGCATGGCCTCGCTCTTCCTGCGGTTCACCCTGGCTCCCGTGGCCGACTCAAACTGGTCACAGATGCTGATCAATCTGCGGACCGA
Organism: Amblyraja radiata; assembly: GCF_010909765.2. Taxonomy (NCBI): domain Eukaryota; kingdom Metazoa; phylum Chordata; class Chondrichthyes; order Rajiformes; family Rajidae; genus Amblyraja; species Amblyraja radiata. The sequence continues at coordinate 73,280,634 of NC_045961.1, forward strand.
CCTTGGATCCGAGCAGAAGACGGCGACATCGTCCATGTACAGGGAGGTCTTGACCTGAATGCCCCCACTGCCTGGCAATGTCACTCCTCTTATGCTCGCATCCTTCCTGATGGACTCGGCAAAAGGTTCAATACAGCAGACAAACAAGACAGGAGAGAGAGGGCAACCCTGCCTGACTCCAGACCTTACAGGGAAACTGTCTGATTCCCACCCATTGATTTGGACTGCACTACGGATGTTGGTGTAGAGCAGTTTGATCCAATTTCGGATTCCCTCCCCAAAACCCATTTTGGAGAGCACGTCCCTCATGTACGTGTGCGATATCCTGTCGAAGGCCTTCTCCTGGTCCAAGCTGACTAGGCAGGCATCCACCCGTCTGTCCTGCACGTAGGCGATGGTATCTCTCAGCAGCGCTAGGCTGTCTGAGATTTTCCTGCCAGGTACAGCACAGGTTTGGTCCGGGTGGATCACCCGTCCCAGAGCAGACTTGACCCGGTTGGCGATGGCCTTAGACAGGATCTTGTAGTCTACATTCAACAATGTTATGGGTCTCCAATTCTTTATATCTTTCATCTCCCCCTTCTGCTTGTAGATTAGGGTGATGCTGCCCTTCCTCATGGAGTCTGACATGCTGCCGGCTAGAAGCATGTCGTTGTACACTTCCAGCAGGTCCGGGCCCACCCAGTCCCACAGAGCCGAATACAACTCGGCCGGTAAGCCATCGCTTCCGGGAGTTTTACTCGAGTCAAAGGAGCGGATGGAGCCAGTCAGCTCCTCTAGGGTCAGTGGTTGGTCCAGACTCTCCTGCTTGCTGTCCTCCAAGACCTCCGTGATAGAGGACAGGAAGTTCTGGGAGGCGGTGCTGTCTGTGGCCTTTTGGTCATACAATTCCGAGTAAAAGGATTTGCAGACCCTCATCATGTCTGTCTGCGAGGATGCTACCGAGCCGTCCTCCTCCCTAAGGCTGTTGATCACAGAGCTCCCCCTGTGAACCTTATGGAAGAAGAAACGTGAGCACGTCTCATCCTGCTCCACATGGCGGACCCTGGATCGGAAGATGATCTTGGAGGATTCAGAGGTAAAGAGCCGAGCTTGCCGGTCCTTCACCTCTCTAAGTTCCTCCCTCACATCCACCCCCCTCGACTGCAGAAGGAGCAGTTGTTGCAATTCTGTCTGGAGTTGGCACAATTCCCTCTGACTCTGTCTTGCTCTCTGAACCCCTTTGGCTATGAAGAACCTCTTAATGTTCTCCTTGGTTGCTTCCCACCAGAGTGTCGGGGAGTCAAAGAGGGGCCTCACCGTTCTCCAACGTGCGTAGTCCCTCTTTAGCTCCTCAACGTTCTCTGGGGTCAACAGCTTCACATTTAACTTCCACGTCCCTCTGCCTGCCTTCCGGTCCTCCTGTAGGTGACAGGAAGCCTGAAGGAGGCAGTGGTCAGAGAAGAACACCGGCGTGAGGTCGGTGTGTCTCACCGTGACGGCCTTCGTGGTGAAGACGAAGTCTATCCGGGATCGGGCCAAACCGTCCGATCTCGACCAGGTGAACCGCGGCTGGGGCCCGCCTGCAGGGTCGCTGAAGGCGTCGTGCAGCTTTGCGTCTTTTACCGTTTCCATCAGGAACTTGGACGTGCTGTCCAGTCTGTTGTCGGCACTGCCGGATCGTCCAGCCGCATCAATGATGCAGTTGAAGTCACCGGCCAGAACGAGCTGCCGGGACGTGGCCAACAGCACTGGGAGCTGCTGGAGAACGGCCTGCCGCTCGCTCCGCACGGGTGGGGCATACACATTAATCAGCCGGAGCGGAGAACCACGGTACATTACATCCACCACGAGGAGACGCCCCGCAACCACCTCCCTGACCTCAGTGATGGCGAAGTTCCCTCCCCGCAGCAATATCCCCAGGCCAGAAGCACGACAATCATTGCCCCCCGACCACACAGACAGTCCGTGGGGCCACCATCGCGACCACCTCCGATAACAGCGGAGGTGTGGCAACCCGCACTCCTGTAGAAAAGTCACATCTGCCTTGACCTTGGCCAGGTACTGCAAGGCATTAACACATCGCGCAGTGCTCTTCACACTGCGCACGTTTAAGGATGCCAGTTTGAGCTCCATTGTCCTTTAGAGTCCGTTTTCCTGCTCCCTCATGCCCACCGCTTCGGTGAATTGCCTCACCTTTCCTGGGCTCAGATACCCGGCCTCCTCAACGGGTTGGGTTTCCCCTGTGGTAACCCGAGGTGTCGTTGGGGGGGGGCTGCTCGTTTTACCCCCTTCTGGGTGCGCCGCTTCCCCCGTCTCTCGTGGCTGGGGCTCAGTGACAGGCTTACTGCTCCCGGAAACTCGGAGCTGAGGCCCAATGGCCGCTGCACTGCTCCCGGTTGCCCGGAGCTGGGGCCCATCGGCCTCTACGATACTCCCGGTTGCCCGGAGCTGGGGCCCATCGGCCGCTACAAAGCTCCCGGTTGCCCGGAGCTGGGGCCCAATGGCCACTGCACTGCTCCCGATGCCCTGGGGCTGGAGCCCCTCGACCGCTGCACTGCTCCCGATGCCATGGGGCTGGAGCCCCTCGACCGCTGCACTGCTCCCGATGCCCTGGGGCTGGAGCTCCTCGATCGCTGCACTGCTCCCGTTGTCCTGGAGCCGGAGCCCCTCGACCGCTGCACTGCTCCCGTTGTCCTGGGGCCGGAGCCCCTCAATCGCTGCACTGCTCCCGATGTCCTGGGGCTGGAGCCCCTCGACCGCTGCACTGCTCTCGGTCTCCTGGTGCAGGTGTACAATCGTCCTGCACCTTCTCCTTTCCGCCCCGATTTTCTTCTTGTGGGGTTTCCCGTTCGCCTCATCCTCCGACGAGGAGAGGTTTCTCCCTTCTGTCAGGGAGAGAGACCGTTTTTTTGGTGGTTTTTTTGGGCTTGCCATCCCTTTCTGGCCTCTGCTCCGTGTGCTGACCCTTCTGGTGTTTTTTGTATTTTACAGTAGTCCAAATTTGCTCTCCCCCCTCCTCCATCGACTCTCCCTCCTGGGCTTGGTGCTGGAGTTCTCCTGGCACTTGGGAGCTCGAGGTGGTTGGGGTGGCTGAGGTGGTTGGGCTGTCCTCATCCCTGTTTCCCCTTTCTGCTGGGGACTTGGCAGTGGTAGTGGGTGTCTCACCTACCCTGGGGGTGCTGGAAGCCGCCCCTCTTGTTGCCTGTGCATATGTGCATGCTCTTTTTGGGCAGGCCCTGTAAAGGTGGCCTCCCTCCCCACACAGGTTACAGTTCTTGCTGGCTTGACAGTCCTTTGTCTCGTGGCCCTCCGTTTTGCAGTTTTTGCAGACCACTGCATTGCATTGGGCCATCACATGTCCAGGCTTATTACACTTTCTGCAAACTCTGGGCTGCCCCACGTAAATTAAATATCCTCGGTTTCCTCCAATTGCGAAAACTGATGGAGGGTGGAGGAGAGTTCCTTCCTTGTCCACCCTCAGTTTTACCTTGACCTGCCGCTTGCTCGTCCAAATCCCATGCAGATCCTTCACGTCCACGCTGTTCACTGCTCCGTCGACGTAGCGAGCAAGGAAGGTGAGGACATCCACTACGGGCACATGTGGGTTAAACATATGGACCGTGATCGTCCTTTCCTTTTGGTTTGGGAGGGTGAAGAGTGGCTGCACCTTCAGCAACGACAGCGGAGCTTCATTCCCCTTCTCCTTGAAATCCTTTAGCAGTTTTTGCCATCCTGTCGGAAGCACAAATGTAACGTCAAAATAACCGTTACCCGGGAAGTCTTGGAGGCAGTAGATATCCCTGGGCTCGAACTTGCAGGTCTCCAGCAATACCTTCTTTACAAAGGTGTCTCGACTGAAGGGCATCCCCTCACTGAGATCCTTGACACTAATCCTGAGGGTATTGCGGATACCCTGTCCTCTGGTTCCCATTGCAGCTGCCATTGCTACGATTTTTTAAATCGTAATCTGCAGCTCCTGTCCTTAAAGGACCGCCAGGACTGTTCTAATAAGAACAGATCTCTTTCCCTGTTCTAACAAGAACAGATGCTCTTTATATAGCTCTTTTACTGACTGATAAGAACAGATACTACACTTGATCTTAGCCAAAAGGCCGAGAAGCGATTCCAGTGATGCTATGGATAAACACTCTTAGCTGTAATGCAATGAAAACTTTATCTTGGGAATTTCCCATCCATTTCAGAACATACCAGGTGCTTTACAGCTAGTAAAGTAGTTTTTGATATAGTTTTAATCCTTTGTCATCATTGCAATGTATAGTATATGAAATCCTACAAATATAACTTCAAGATTATAATGCTCCTTTCTGCATGCAATGTATTCCATCACAGTTATGCAAATGGCTCTAATCTGGGAAACCAAACTGCTCTGAATTGTACTTATTTTGTTGAGGAAGATTTTTATGAATTCACTCTTAGAATCTCCTTTCTCTCCAAATGATTTCAAGAATCTCCTGTCCGCCTTCATTTATCAATGGTAATTGAAAATTGTGAGATCAATTCATTATCCTTTTAAGAGGACAGGAATGTCAATTTTGGGAATCAACATTTATTATGTGATTGTCTTTACGAAGCAGGTATTGAGATACTTTTCTGTCTCACCTTGTTTTGGGATATAAAGTTCCATGGTTTATTCCTAGCAAAGAAGAAGGAATGGTAATATAATTCCAAGTCAGCATAATGTGTGACCTGTCATAATTAGCACTCCCAAGTGCCTCTGTCTTTGTTCAAAAAATATGCCTGATGGACCTGGAAGGTACCCTCCAGAAGCGAATTATTTATGAATGTTAATGAATGCAATGAAGCAGTTAAATTATAAACACTTCCTGCATCTTATGCATATCATGTGTTTGTCATTTTCTCATGAATTAAATCAGCTATTGCAATTTAAGAAAGGACCCTGAAGCCTTTTCCGACATTCATTGCGTGTGCGTGTGCGCGCGCGTGTGTGTGTGTGTGTGTGCGCGTGTGCGCGTGTTTGTGTGTGCGCATTTGTTTACTTGTGTTTGTTTATGTGTGCATAGTGTGAGCGCCAATTACATTTTTGTTGGCTGAATTACACATGGTGATGTGCCAGCATACAGGAGAGAGATAAAATACTCAGTCAAATGATGCCACTACAACAACTTGTAGATCAATGTCAACAAAACCCAAGAACTAATCATTAACTTCAAAGAGGAAAATTCAGGAGACCATGTTCCAGTTTTTATTAATGGTCAGTAATGAAAGATTGCAGCTTCAAATCCGGGTATGCTAACATCTCAGATGACGTCCTGGGCACAGAATATCGACGTAACCATGAGGCAGGCATGCCAGTGCTTCTAATTTCATAGAAGTTTGAAGAGATTTGGCATGTCACTGAATACTCTAACAAATTATGCGGCTGCATATAGAAAGAAACTTGACTGGTTGTATCATGATCTGGTGCGGCAATTTCAACGTTCAAGAATGTAGGAGGCTGCTGAGAATGGTGGGCTCACCCTGTCCATCATGGGTACACACCTCCCAACAATGGACAGCATCCACATGAGGCGCTGCCTCAATAAAGCAGTTCGATGATCAAGGACCCTTGCCATCCAAGCTAATCCCTCATACTTCTGCTAACTTCAATCCAAAATCTTTTGAGGACCAGATCTTGGGCATGCAAGTCTGGTGAAACAAATTGATACAAAAACATTATGTATGACCTCGACAGGGCAATCAAATAGGCTAAGAGACACTTCCGCTCTTCGAGAGGGAGAACACTAATATGCCTGCATGGGCCCCATAACCCCTGGTCAATGTAATCTCAGTCAACGAGGCTGACATCAGAAGATCGTTCATGAGGGTGAACCCTTGCAATTATTCACATTACTTTCCTCACATTACTGTGGTCTGAGATTCCCACGTGTTTTAAAAGGCATCAGTAATACCAACGTAATAATGAACTAATGTCTTGTTTTTTACAAATCCTTTTCTCTTACTGTCTTGCAATCTTTGTGTGTAATTTATATATAATTTATGTTTTGAGGGTTGTCTCAGACCATGTGCGTGTAATAATTCTGCAAGCAAGATTTTCATTGTACCTATACCTCACCTCCTTGTACTTATGACTCAACTTGAATTGACCTGTGTGTTTGTGTGCACATATGTGTGTATGTGTGCATGTTTGCATGTGCATATGCTTGTGTTGGGGATGTGTGTTTGTGTGCGTGTGTGTTTGCACATGTGTATGCTTTTTGTGTATGCTGTTTGTGTGTGTGGATATGGTGTGTGTGTGTATATGCTTGGTGTTTGCTTGTGTTTGTATGTGCATGTGCAAGCCTATGTGGAATGTGTATCTCTGTTTGTGCACATGCATGCCATGCACGTAGGTGTGTGTGCTTGTTTGCGTGTGCATGGTGTGTATGCGCATGCATATGTGCATCCATCTTTGTGTGTGAGTCTGTGTGTGTATGTGTATGTGTGTTTTTGTATGGCATTTGTGTGCATTGTATGTATGTATGCCTGCGTATACATGGGCAGACGTGCATGAGACCTTTCCAGTGCCTTCATTTGAAGAGACTGAGTGAAGGTGGGAACATTAGTCTCCTCCAAGAATCCCTGTACTTCAAAGAAATAAGGCAAAAAATGTCATGACCGACCTGCTATGTCAGGTGAGTTTGACATAAATATAAATATGTATTTTTTGCTTTCTGTCTCATGCACACACAACGCACACTGATAATCCATAAATTCTAACTGCCTACACATTTCCACCTCTACATACTCTGCCAGCACTGACATTCCACCCTCTCCATCCTTCCACACTGAGGCTAAATTTTTGAAGGAGCAATAATGAAAAGCTTAATCAAGATCCTTCATATTCTCCACTTAGACAAAGGTATCAGGAAATGGAAAAGAATGCAGTGCACAACCTGGAGGCATTTACTCTTGACTGTACCCTATAGATGAAATGATTCCATGGTTATTGGACAGGGATTGCTATCTGCAATCAGGTAGATAAGATCACTAGCAAGGTTCCATTGGGATTACTTACATCATTTATGATTTGATCAACAGTAGACAACATCACCACCAACAGTGCTGTTATGTCACCTTTATATATTGGCTTAAGAGTGTATGTCTCTTCTGTTTTATCTTTTGGTTCCACAGAAGAAAATAAAATAGATCTGGAGAACTGTAAAGTGTAGGAGGGGGCATTGGAAGAAAAGGAAAATAAGGTGGGGGAATGATAGAGATGAAGATAAAGATAACAGTATATCATTGCAGCTGACACCATAAAGCACCATTTCAAATTCTGGCATCATGAGGAGTGAGTATATTAGTGAAACACATGTCACCGGGAGAAAACCAGGCAACAACAGATTAGTTTGTGTGATGTATGAGGACTGATGCAAAGAGGTGGGAGGTGGTATCAAGGAATGGATCCTATGCATTTGTGTTGGTTCATGGCTCAAATGAGATGGGATGCTGTTATCATAAAATGTATGCCACGATAGTTTTCACACAGACAGTAAGAAATACAACTTTCCTACCCATCCAACATTCACTATGGTTCTTTATCCCACACCCTGGATTTAATATGGAAACTGTTACTTCAACTGTTTAACCCAGTTCTTAAAATGGAAACTACAAGGGGATGGACAGAGGAAATAATGGAAGGAGATTCTCAAAGCCTCCCTGGAGAAGTGCTGCATTCTCGTCCCACTCAAAATGAAGAAGGAATGTTCAGGATGCTCTGAGATTCTCAAGTCCAGTTACTGTGATCATACAGAAGTCCACCCTGTCTGCCAAGCACCTCGTGCCTTACGAATGAAATGGTCTGCAGGCACAATGTTGGCCACACCGTCCACCTCAGTTACCTGGGTGGAACCAACTTGTATCTGATTCCAAAGGATTAAATAAGAAGAACTGTAACTTAATCAACAAAGCTGTCCTCAGTACCAAATACTACAAGATGCCACTCCCACATAATTTCATTCATTTCATTCATTCATGATCAGCCATGATCACATTGAATGGCGGTGCTGGCTCGAAGGGCCGAATGGCCTACTCCTGCACCTATTGTCTATTGTCTATTGTCATTTCCCTCAAATATTGAAGTCTTCTTCAAAGGCCAGTCCAACATTCAGCATCCTCGGGAGAAGCTACTGTTTTATTTGAGGGAAATCTTCATTTCACCAAATGAAGCATTTGATGAAATGAAGTTCAATTCTCCAGCAGGACAGCTCTTTAATTGTGTTTTCCTTCTCCCGATTATCAATTTGTAATAGCCACTAACACACAACTAATTCAAAACTAGCATCTTCAAACATTATACACAAAGTTTTCCAATCATAAGTACACTAATGTTAAATGTAATCAATATGTATCAAAGCACAAGCACACAAAAACATACTTTATATGTCAATTATTTCCTTATCTGATAGAATTTATTCTGCAATTCATTAACATATAACATGATAATATCATTTAACACATTCAGGATGTGAAGCCATTTAAAAAAAAGACCATCCATTTTTTCAAATGATCTTAAAATAATTTGTGCCACTATTTCAGAGTATTTTCCCAGTCATATTGGGACCATATTTAGCCTTGAACCAATAGATTATCTGGTCATTATTAGAATGCTATTTTTGGGATCCCACTGCATGTGAATTGGCTGGGAATTAATCCTGACTTCAAAGGTATTTTTGTAAAGTACTTTAAGACTTCCTGAGGTTGTGGCAGTTCTATTTTATATTTAGCTTTCTTTTGTTTTCTTACCTATGACCATCACCAGACAGATCAACGTCATACTAATGTAGAATCTTCAACAAGATTTCATTCAAAATGGACACCATTAGCCCTGTTTTTGTGCACGTATCTCTGTTAAATGTTTCTGAAGTATATCTTTTTTTTTTAATTGACCGTATATCTTGCCATCAAATTTGACATTTCCTATGACATAGAAGGAGGCCATTTCATCACAACGTGTCTATGCCAGCTCACAAAACAATCCCATTCCTCCACTGCTTTTTCCTGTGGCCTATTCTCCCCACATTCTCATCAATTGCCACTAGATTCCACGCACTACACATCAGGGGAAATTTACAAAGGTTAATTACCTACTGATCAGCAAACCATTGGAATGATGTTTGAAGAAGTCTGAGCACCCGGGGAAATCCACACAGAGAGTGTGCAAACTCCCCAGAGACAGCAGCGAAAGTCAGAGTTGAACCCAAGTTGCTGGAACGGTGAGCCAGAAGCTTTGGCAGCTACACCACACTGCCATCTAAATTTTGGTTATATCCCATATATCAATGGCGATGCACTAGCCATTTGTGTTAATATCCTCTTTGGAGCCCCATTTCTCCATATCAAGTAGAGTGTTAGCATTCTGTTCTTTCATTCAATGCAAAATGGTTACGTTGACTATGGTATTGCATCTTCATAAAACAACAATTACATTTTTTTAAATCCTGTTTTTTAAAAGAATGCTCTGGCAATGTCACGGCAAAACTCCAAATCTGTAAGTCCATGATGCAAATAGCTCAGTGATTCATAATCCAATTGATTGTTTAATCAGGCAAAGTCATTGGCACAAACTCTTATATGTGTTTTCCAGTATGGACTTGTGTGGTCAATCCAAGTATTCTCAATTATCTAGCTAACCAATGAAACAAGGTTCAAAATAATGGTGTCAGTCTGAGAACTTCTGTTGGAACATGCTTCAAGTGCAAACTTCATAGCATTATATATATATAGTTTTCTATAGGCCCCTCCTATTTCCAATTCGTATGCCTGCGAAAAAAAGGCATTCAAAAAGTGATGTAAACTTATTATATATCTAATTTACATAATGACTTATTATATTCAGATCACTTCAACGATGTTCCATTTAATGACGACAGCAAAGTGGCACAGCTGGTAGAGCCGCTGCTTCACAGCATCAAAAACCTAGGTTTAATCCTGACCTTGGGTGCTGTCAGTGTGGAGTTTGCATGTTCTCCCTGTGAAATAGTGAATGCATTAGTGATAATGCATGTTCTCCCTGTGAAATAGTGCATGCATTAGTGATAATTTTTCAATATTCTTTAGATTCTGGAGTAGTTCTTGGATTGGAGGGTAGCTAATGTAACCCCACTTTTTAAAAAGGGAGGGAGAGAGAAAACGGGGAATTACAGTTAGTCTAACATCGGTAATGGGGAAAATACTAGTTATTAAAGATGGGATAGCAGCACATTTGGAAAGTGGTGAAATTATTGGACAAAGTCAGCATGGATTTATGAAAGGTTAAATGACCACTGGAAATTACTCCTAGTATGTTGGGTGGATGAGAAAATGGGATGATATTGAACGAGTGTGAATGGGTGATAAATGGTCATTGTGGATTCAATGGACTGAAGGGCCTATTTCCATGCTGTATCTCTAAACTAAACTAAGAATGTCTTTCTGTTCAAATGCAGTGACTATCATTTTTATATAAATCTTTTTTTTTAATCCCATAAATTGCAATAGATGTAAAAGTAAGTGAACTTTTTCAAAATACCCAACATGTTCCTAGTGCAGAAAAAGCCAGTGCCTTTTTTGTGACAATATGTCACGGTACTGTATGTGACAATTCTGTGACAAAATAAGGGTGGCACAGAGGCACAGCGGTAGAGCTGCGGCCTTATGGCACCAGCGATCCAGGTTCAATACTGACGACAGGTGCTGCCTGTATGGTGTTTGTACCTTCAACCTGTGACTGTTTGAGTTTTCTCCAGTTTCCTCCCACATACCAAAGACGTGCAGATTTGTAGGTTCATTGACTTATATACCTGCTTTATATTCTTGGCTAGCTTACCTTCGTGTCTCATATTTTCTCCCCATATTGTCTTTTTAGTTATCTTCTCTTGTTCTTTAAACATTACCCAATCCTCTTGCTTCCTGCTCATCTTTGCTACGTTGTACTTCTTCGCTTTAATTTTTATTTTGGCCCTGACGTCCCTTGTCAGCCATGGTCGTCCCTTTCTCCCCTTGGAATCTTTCTTCCTCCTTGGAATGAACTGATCCTGCACCTTCTGTATCATTCCTAGAAACACCTGCCATTTTTGTTCCACTGTCATCCCTGCTATTGTATCTTTCCAGTCAACTTTGGCCAGCTCCTCTCTCATGGCGCCATAGTTCCCTTTATTCAACTACAACATTGACACCTCCGACTACTCTTCTCCCTCTCCAATTGTGGGCTGGGAAACTAATCCTTAGAGCATAGGAGGATGAGGGGTGATCTTATAGAGGTGTATAAAATCATGAGCTGAGTAAATCGGGTAGATGCACAGAGTCTTTTGCCCAGAGTACGTGAATCAATGACCAGAGGACATAGGTTTAAGGTAAAGGGAAAAAAGATTTAATAGGAGTCTGAGAGGTACCTTTTTCACACAAAGGATGGTGGGTGTGTGGAATGAGTGGCTGAGGAGGTAGTTAAGGCAGGGACTCTCCCAATGTTTAATAAATAATTTGACAGGTACATGGATAGGACAGGTTTTTAGGGATATGGGCCAAACACACATATGTTCTTAAGATCTGAATATATTCCATGTAAATCAAATGCAATTGTTTGGGAATTTGAAGAGCCTGGTAAATTACTTACAGTTTATAACTTTCCCATTTGTGGGGCCAAGAAGAAACAAAGGGCATCCTGTGTATCCTGCAAGGAAAGCACAATCTTCACCTCCCCTTCATTTCCATCCGGTCTGTAACCAGAGACACCTGCAAACATACTTCTTCAAAATGACCAGAATGTTACAACACAGCTAAGGGCTGGCTGATTTTCCAGAATGGGTGGGAGGAGGGTGGCAGATTGTTAATGAATCCGTGTGGTTAAAAGGCATTCACTTGATACTCATGTGGGCAATTGGGAAACCAAGTGAAACTATAGGTTTCCTGCTAGACACCTGCTGCCATTTATAAGCCCCCATTGTTTCCAAATAACCTACATTAATACCACATGTAAACAATGGGAGACTTGTCTGAAAACCCAATAAAGTTGGACAGAGCTGGATGTGTTAAATAGCGTGGCAAAAACTAAAAAGATGTAATCACGTTCTCCTTAGTTTGTCATGGAAGATTTGGTTTGAATCAAGTGCATGTTGGAACTTGTCTAGTCTAGAACAATAATTCCCTATTTCCCAAACATGACATTTATATTTATTGTTCTCAATGCGAGCTGACTAAATGTATCTAACAAAAAAATATTGATGGGACTTGGTTTTGTTTAAACATTGGTGACGGATTATGCTTTCTTTAATGCAATGGTAAAACAAGACTTTAAAAAATGACTCAAATATTTATGCAAAATTCAATTGCGGAGTTTATAGTGAGCTGCCAATTGTGTTTCTTCTGTTCATGTGAACGACTGTGCACTTTGGGCTGAATTTTGCTGACAGATGCTACAGTTGTGAATTAAACTGCCAATGCTTATTTATTCAGCTGAGAAGGACTTCTGGTAAATGTGATCAAACACAAACCTCCTGACCAACAAATAGCATTGCATCCATCAACAAGCTCCAAGTTGAATCTCACTGGGGAATTGTCTTTCAGAACCAATATCAGTGTTTTGTTTAATGTTGTATAACAAGAACACAAACACGTAAAGAGTAGAAGTGGGTCTAGGCTATTTGATCATTTGTACAAGCTCTGCTTTTCCAGAAGAAATTGGCTGATCTTCCACCACAGCGCCACTTTCTTGCACTAAACCTATATTCCTTGATACTACTAGCTTCCAAAATCAAGGGCTCTTGGTTCTTATTTTGAATTAGTTACGTGCTTTGGAAAGTTTTAGTTATTTTTAAAATATAATTTTATTACTATTTATTTTGCTTCACTATACTACATTTCACTTTTACTTCACTTTTTTCCATTTTTGAATGTAAAAGTACCGAAAACATATAGAGGTCCCTCACAACTTTGGCAAAGCTTAGGAAAGGCCTTTTCCACCTTTCGAAGTTTTGGAGAGAATTTTAGTGGATGCTCCTCCACACTGTACTGCTGAAACCACATTGCCAGTCAGATTATAACACTCAATGCCAGCGGCATGCCAGATCAGTGAGTTAAGCCACTGTACCCCAAATTGATAACTAGCATGGGGAGACTGTGGGCAGTGATTCGCAGAGGCTGAATTTGAGGCTTGAAGAAACCAATAAGGTTTACAGAGTCATAGAACAAGGTAAAGTGGCCTTCAGCCCATCAAATTCAAACAGAATGATGGGCCAGGCTTGAGGGGCACAGTGGCCTACTGTTGATCTGATGTTCTTTGTTTTCAGGCCTACACTGACCTTCAAGCAAACATTTACTCCAGTTCTCTGTTTATTCACCCAACATTCCCATCAACTCCCACCAGGTTCTACCAATCACCTTCACGTGAGGGACAATTTACGGTGGCAAATTAACTCATCAACCTGCACATCATTGGGAGTGGAACAAAACTGAAAGTCTTAGGGGAAATCCATGGAGAATCATCACAGGGAGAATGTGTAAACTCCACACAGACAGCACTGGAGACTGGAACTGATCATGGGTTACTGGAGCTGAGGGATAGCAGTTCCATGAGCTGAACCATTATGCTGTTTTACAAGATAGCTGGGGGGCATACAGTGATAATAAAGGACAAGAGGGATTTGGAAACCTGGATCAGAATTTCTAATCCTGCCAATCTGGGAGACAATGTGAATTAAAGGAATGCTTGACAAACAGGATTTGATGCGAGTTAGGATATCAGTAATGAAGTTTTACAGTGACAAGTTTGTGGAGAATGCATGGTATCAGAATGGCTGTAGGAATATTGGATAAGCTATGTTCAGAGTTTACAATGCATGTCATTGGGTTTCAATATCAGATGAGGAAAGCAAGGTCAGATTCAGATCATGATATAAAGATGGAGGTAGAGAGCCTTCTACTCCCTGAGTGATTAAAATTTCCAAGTGAGGCAGCTCAGCAAGCTCTTGGTCATACTGTTGGAGTATGGGGAAAAAAGAAAATCTATCACCAAAGTTGATCTGTTTCTGAAGTGATGAATAAGGTTATATCAAGTGATAAAAACACGAGATGAGATTGAAGATAGGGATGTGGTTACCAAAATCAAAGGCTGTGCAGAAGTCATGAAGGGATATAGCAGAGATAAATGGTTGCAATCATGGAAGTACAGATAAAGCAGTTTGAAAGGCAATAACACAACCTCTTTGGAAAAGAATATTGGACATGAAAGTGATGGTTTGTAAAAAGAATGGGATATGAGTATACAAATATTGAATCAAAGTCAAAGTCAAAGTAAAGTAGCCTTCATTGTCATTCAGATCTGAACGAAATGTCGTTGCCTTGCAGTCATACATATAATAAAAATGACAAAAACACACAATAAACACAAATTTTACATCCACCACAGTGAGTTCACCAGGCACCTCCTCACTGTGATGGAAGGCAAAAATCTTAAAGTCCTTGGCTCTTCCCTCCTTGTTCTTCCTCTGTGCCGAGGCGATCCAGGCTTCGGATGTTGTGACCCCGCCTGGTGATGGTAAGTAAGTCGGGGGATGCGACTTCTCTTGTCGTATCCCCCATCTCCGTCTGCGCCGAGGCCTAATAGCGGAGCTGGCGGCCTCGGAGCTGGGGCAGCGTTCCAGTGGCAGCGACGAACCGACCTCGGAGCTGTGGCGTTCCGGCGGCAGCGGCAGCGGCGACCCGGCCTCGGAGCTGTGGTGTTCCGGCGGCAGCGGCAGCGGCGACCCGGCCTCAGAGCTGTGGCGTTCCGGCGGCAGCGGCAGAGGAAGTGCATTCTAAACCAAATTGTTGGCGAGAGAGTAAATTCCCAATTGCTTAATAAGTCTAAAGAATTATAATTCTCCCTGAATCTGGGCAAAATCATGGAGGGCAATCATGAGGTCTGCACTAAGGAGGGTAAATAAAATGCATGATGAAATAGTACAGGTGTTATTGAATCCTGATTAGAATAATCAAAACAGTAAAGTGATTGTTGCTGTCACAACAGCATGCAGAAACACAATTCTTAAGGTTCATGGATGACCTTGTGCACTGCTGTACTGATTGAAAAAAAAATCAGAATCAAAAGATTGCTCTGAAACTACACGTGCCATAAAGTTACAAATAATTTCTCATTGTTTCTCAGGAGTGGGCACGGGCATCACAGAGCAATGCTGCCACTTTACCAGGGATCTGGATTTTGCCCAAATTCAGACCGGATTTAATGGAAAATTCTGGGAGGTGAGTCCTTCTGTTGCCTCATTAAGAAATCGGGACATTTCTCTATCTGCAACAGTTTGGATTAGAATGAAATACATGGCACAATCATGATCAGACCTCCATCCCCATCTAGAGCTACTAGCAAACAAGCATATATCATATCTGGAAGACATTTACTTACTGTGGTTATGAATCATAGATTGCCCAGCATAGCTTTCTTGTGTTTGAGAACATTGCCTGGAAGACAGTCCTGGAATTCACGTAGCCGTGAGGAAACAGAAGTGGCATTGTGGCGCAATGGTAAAATTGCTGCCCTACCCCAGGACTGCTGCCTTACCCAGCATCAGGGTTCGATCCTGACTACAGGTGCTGTCTGTATGGAGTTTGTACGTTCTCCCTGTGACCATGTGGGTTTCCTCCGAGTGCACTGATTTCCTCCCACATTTCAAAGACGTGCAGAATTGTAAGTCAATTAGCTTCTGTAAATGATCTCTGGTGTGTAGGAACGAACTAGTGTATGGGTGACTGTTGGTCATCATGGATTCAGTGCGCCGAAGGCCCTGTTTCTACGTGGTATCTCTAAAACTAAAAACTAAAGAAAAAGAAATGATGCCTTGATGCAAATAAATTCCATTATTCAGTCTCTTCAATCAACTTGGCACTGACTGATCGATTTTTAAGGTTTTTTGTATAAAATCTGTACATGTGTATTAATAAGAAGTATTTTGCCTCTAATAATATATTTCATGTTCTTTGTCTGGGAAATGAAGCTGAGAGTAAGATTAACCATGATCTAATGGAATGTGCTGTCTGTCCAAGGTGATTTACAGTCAAAATTGCACTGTTGCTATATAGACACTGTTGTAGCTAAGTTAAAATGCTATCCTGTTGCCAAAGATTACCCAGCATTTAGGATGTGTACAGAAATTTAAGTGTTACTGCTTTTGGAGAGATGCTGTGCGCAAACATCTATAATGCACAAATTGCAATAGTATTTGTTATTGGATTGAAATTTGGCGTTGCATATGCTTAAGCCACAGCCCAGCACCAAATTTAAAAATCTGTAATCTTACGGAAAGGTTTTAAACTCTTCCAGTGCTTACAATCTATTTCCTTCATGATTGTGAATTTAAAGTGATGAATGTCTATTCATATTTTTACCGCCAAATTCACAGACTTTGGGTTATAAAAATGTAAACAAAGGGGTTATGTTATATTTTTTATGCAAGCAACCATGTCTAAAACCCAAATGCCTCGTGACCATTACAGAAAACGGTAAATCTTCATTTGTTCATCTGCCTCATAATTATTAAAGGATTTTGGCTGCTCTTCATGGGTTAATTGCTGCCCTGTGACCTCAGACAGTTGGAACCTTGTCCTCCTACTAAGTGGCAAATAAAATGAGGCCCTTAATTGCTCTCCTAGTAACAATTTGCAATTGAGTATCCAGAATGAGAACCTTGCTGGGTGCAAGAGATGTCAAGTAGTCACAAGATAAACCTCCTTTTGATGACATTGGTAAGTGTAACCGACAATAACCTCACTGTTCAAACTATAAAGGCAAGGAGATTCGAATGGACTGTGAGGACAATCCCATAAATGATTTTTGAAAGCTTTTCATCAAGAGCCAGTTACAATGAAGAGCAGTGTGCCCAGTGTGTATTGTCCGTTATTATCATTAGAATGAATAGAATTGTGCCTCTGGACAGCCAAGCAAACTACGGTGGAGAGACTTTTTTTATTAAGCTGATCTAAAAACCTTGGAAACTAATGCTGAGTATGACAAATTGGATGTCTGCAATATTTTGCAATTGTGTATTTTGTGGACTTCTTTAAAAAGCATAATCATAATCGTGTAATTTGGAAACATATGTGCAGATTTTATAGCTCACTTTACAGTAAAAGCTGTTTTTGAGCAACGCCTGTCTTTTCCTGGTGGGAACACTAAATGAGTTCCTGCCAGATAAGTAAAGCATTTTCTCACTGTGATTATAAATCCCAGCTTCATTGTAAGTTTAGCACATGTCTCCATTAAAAGAAAATCAATTACCAGATGGTAATTAAAACTCAACTGTAACAAGAAACGGTTAATCGTGTCTCAAGCATTCCTTATACATTTCAAAAGTAGTGGTCTATCAGAGTTAAAAGGTAGTAAACTACAGACACATTTCATTGACCTCTTTGTACGAGACAATCTTTTGTTTTGGGTAGCTAGTATGTCGCAGTGATTATTAGGAGACAAGGACACGTTGGATCTTATGTGAGTTAGGTGCTTAGCATACTAAAATATATTGATAAGGTACAAGCAGAAAAACCCATGTCCTTTGATAGAGGAAAAGTCGGTGATGTTTTAAGATGATGGTTGGCTCATTCAGGAAGATGTATTTTCACACAACAATCTTAAAGCCTTTAAACCAAAGACTGGGCATATTAGACATATGGAACTCTCAGGAATGAGACTTTTTTTCTTTTTTGACTAAACATTTCCAATGAATCTGGAGAATGAAGCTAAGAGAAAGATCAACCATGAACTAATGGCATGGCAGAGTATGCCTAGTTTAATTGGGGTTACCCATATTCCTTTGATATGCTTCACATTGAATGAACAAAGGTATGACTTATGTATTACAAAAGCATCTTTGAGAGAATTTGCAGCCTAAAAGTACAGACATTGTTTTAGTGAAAGAAACTTGGCAACCATTTTGTGCACAGCAAACTCTCCCAGCCACAATGCAGTACTTACTAGGTAATGTGTTATATTAATGTAATTGAATTGAATAAATATGGTCATAGGACCAGAAAAATCATGTCTTCATTCTTTTTCAAACTAATAATGAAACCTATTCCAACCACAGAAGAAGCAGAAACAACTTATTTTCAATATCTCAGGTGGGAAACAGCATCTCCAACAGTGCAGGGGCCCATCTCTGGAACTTCTGCTCCATTTTCTGAAGTAGAATGAGGCCTGATGACCCTTAGACTCAGTGTTATTAACCAAGCCACAGATAACAAAATATTAACTGTAAATAATTCCCATTGTGAAACACTTTTGAGTTATACCTTGAAATCTATAGAACCCAAGAGTTGTACAATTCATCTTGCAATGCCTTATCTTCTTCTGATGAATACCAAGAAGCCTCTCGAGGGAATCCCCATGTTACAGTGGGATTGTATTCCTAGAAAATGGTCCGTCTCCAGCCTTTCCAGACAGGCAAAGCTGCATCAACTACACATGCATCAAGAAACGTACAGTTAAAAAAAAGTTGTTCACATCAATACCATGAGAATTTTATTCTGTATCTCAGATTTTGTATCGATTTGATCTCTGTAACAGAAAATTTCAGTGACCCAGATGGCTATAATATGGAGTTTAACTATATATACTGGTGCAACCTCAGCCCTTCATTTAGGTTTTAAAACAATTCTAATTTTGTGACTAATGTAATAGGTAATATCAGAGAATCATTAAGTCATTCAGCACATGAATGGAGTCAAATACACACCAAACATCAAGCCACAACTTACACTGAAGCCTTTTAAAGAATGTCAGATTATCAGGGTATTAATAAGTCACATTAAATAGAAAGTTTTCTCAACTGAACATAAATTGCCATTGTAAGGAGGACCTACACCAGTTTGGTTTGAGGCAGCAGAATCCAATATTCTAATATGTACAATTTGTCGGTAATTTAGAATTGATAGACAATAGACAGTAGACAATAGGTGCAGGAGTAGGCCATTCAGCCCTTCGAGCCAGCACCGCCATTCAATGTAATCATGGCTGATCATCCCCAATCAGTACCCCGTTCCTGCCTTCTCCCCATATCCTCTGACACCGCTATCTTTAAGAGCCCTATCTAGCTCTCTCTTGAAAGTATCCAGACAATGGGCCACCGCCCTCGTGAGAATTCCACAGACTCACAACTCTCTGTGAGAAAAAGTGTTTCCTCGCCTCCGTTCTAAATGGCTTACCGCTTATTCTTAAACTGTGACCCCTGGTTCTGGACTCCCCCAACATCGGGAACATGTTTCCTGCCTCTAGCGTGTCCAAACCCTTAACAATCTTATATGTTTCAATAAGATGCCCTCTCATCCTTCTAAATTCCAGAGTATACAAGCCCAGCCGCTCCATTCAATCAGCATATGATAGTCCCGCCATCCCGGGAATAAACCTTGTAAACCTACACTGCACTCTCTCAATAGCAAGAATGTCCTTCCTCAAATTAGGGGACCAAAACTGCACACAACACTCCAGGTGTGGTCTCACTATGGCCCTGTACAACTGCAGAAGAACCTATTTGCTCCTATACTCGAATCACCTTATTATAAAGGCCAACATGCCATTCGCTTTCTTCACTGC
Organism: Amblyraja radiata; assembly: GCF_010909765.2. Lineage (NCBI taxonomy): Eukaryota > Metazoa > Chordata > Chondrichthyes > Rajiformes > Rajidae > Amblyraja > Amblyraja radiata. The sequence continues at coordinate 73,300,192 of NC_045961.1, forward strand.
CTGCTGTACCTGCATGCTTACTTTCATAGACTGATGAACAAGAACCCCCTGATCCCGTTGTACAGGGCCGGATTTAGATGAAGAGAGGCCCTAAGCTATTTCACTTGTGAGGCCCCCCCCCCCACCCAATCCCCCACCCCCACGACTAGAGGACCATGACTACCCGACAGTGACAGTGTGACAGTTTTAGATCCTACTGTATGTTGTCATTAAACAGTTGGTTTTAAAATACATATTGGATTCACCGCGGAGCGGGCGATGCCTTACCAGGATCGCCGTTTGATGTTGGGCCTGCTGCTTCAACATCATGGAGCTGTGGTTTGCGGAGCTCCCAGCCTCGGGCCGCGCCAATTTCAATATCGCGGAGCCCTGGGAACCCTTTGCCGAGGGCTGCCAGCGTGAATCTCCGCCCAGCTCAGCCTGTGGACTTCGGGAGCCGCCATCTCCAGTAGGGGGCGACAGAAGAAAAGCTCCAAATCGCGGTGGGCGCGGAACTCATTGCGGTGGGGATGGAGGGGGACAAAGGTGAGGCCTCTGCTGAGGGCAGACCGTTTGGTATCTGAGAGTGGGAGGTCAGGGGGGATGGTGAACACACGGCAGGGATGGGGGTTGGGGCCGGAGGAAGGCAGGTGAGTGGACTGAGGCCGAGGCGATGTCTGGTGGGGGGGGGGTGGTGGGTGGTCAGGGTGTAGGGGGGTATGAGGACTGTAGTGTGGGTGGGGAAGAGCTGGGGTCACATGGTTTGAGGGGGATGGGGAAGACCCAGTGGAACAGCCATTGAGGTTACCTGGGTTAGGTGGACGAGCACTAGGACCCAGCGCAGTCAACCCAGGGGAGTTGGAGTCTGCAGCGTGGAAACTTCAGACCCGGTGCTGAGTCCAGGCTGCAGGTAAGGCGACGACTGCGGGCTGCTGGAGGGAGGGCGGTGGAGTGGCGAGGGTCAGCGGGCAAAGAGTAGGTGGTCCCGGTGGGCAGATGGTCGGTGGGGCGGCGAGGTTCGACGGGTCCGGTGAGGCAGCGAGGTGATTAGGCCCCCCTAGATCTCGAGGCCCTAAGCTTAAGCTTGTCTAGCTTATACGTAAATCCGGCCCTGCCATTGTACTTCCCCTTTTCCCAACTTGACGCCATTTAGATAGTAATCTGCCTTCCTGTTTTTGATACCAAAGTGGATAACCTCACATTTATCCACATTAAACCTAATCTGCCATGCATCTGGCCACTCCCCCAACCTGTCCAAGTCACCCTGCATTCTCACAGCATCCTCCTCACAGTTTACACTGCCACCCAGCTATGTGTCATCTGCAAATTTGCTAATGTTACTTTGAATCCCTTCATCCAAATCATTGATGTACATTGTAAATAGCTGCGGTCCCAGCACCGAGCCTTGCGGTACCCCATTAGTCAATGCCTGCCATTCTGAAAGGGACCGGTTAATCCCTGCTCTTTATTTCCTGACTGCAAACCACTTCTCTATCCATGTCAGCACTCTACCCCCAATACCATGTGCCCTAATTTTGCCCACTAATCTCCTATGTGGGACCTTATCAAATGCTTTCTGAAAGTCCAGGTACACTACATCCACTGGCTCTCCCTTGTCCATTTTCCTAGTCTCATCCTCAAAAAACTCCAGAAGCATGATTTCCCCTTCGCAAATCCATGCTGACTCGGACCGATCTTGTTACTGCTATCCAAATGTGCGGCTATTTCATCTTTTATAATTGACTCCAGCATCTTCCCCACCACCGATGTCAGGCTAACTGGTCTATAATTCCCTGTTTTCTCTCTCCCGCCTTTCTTAAAAAGTTGGATAACATTAGCTACCCTTCAATCCAAAGGAACTGATCCTGAGTCTATAGAACATTGGAAAATTATCACCAATGCATCCACAATGTCTAGAGCCACTTCCTTAAGGACCCTAGAATGGAAACCAACAGGCTCAGTGGATTTATCAGCCTTCAGTCCCATCAGTCTACCCAACACCATTTCCTGCCTAATGTGGATTTCCTTCAGTTCCTCTAGCCACTACTATATCAGGAAGATTGTTTGTGTCCTCCTTAGTGAAGAGAGTTAAAAGTACCTGTTCAACTCATCTGCCATTTCCTTGTTCCTCATAATAAATTCACCCTTTTCGGTCTTCAAGGGTCCAACTTTGGTCTTAACTAATTTTTTCCTCATCACATACCTAAAGAAGATTTTACTATCCTCCTTTATATTCTTGGCTAGCTTACCTTTGTACCTCATCTTTTCTCCCCGTATTGACTTTTTAGTTATCTTCTGTTGCTCTTTAAATATTATCCAATCCTCTTGCTTCCCGCTCACCTTTGCCACGTTGTACTTCTTTTTTATTTTTATACTGTCCCTGAAGTCCCTTGTCAGCCACGGTCGGCTCTTACTCCCCTTGGAAACTTCCTTCCTCCTAGGATTGAACTGATCCTGCACTTTCTGTATTATTTCTAGAAATACCTGCCATTGTTATTCCACTGTCATCCCTGCTAGGGTATCTTTCCAGTCAACTTTGGCCAGCTCCTCTCTCATGACACCAAACTTTGTGCACGCCAGATATGCTGTCAGTTCAAAGTTGGGTTATAGCATCTATTAAACTGTTGCTTTCTCAGTCTAACTGCTATGTGAGTGTGTTTTCTATACACCGATGTAGCTAATAGAGCTGCTGTCTCACAGCACCCGAGACTCGTGTTCAATTTTCACCTTTGACACTATCTGTCTGGAGTTTGATTTTCTTGCTGTGATTACATGTGTTTCCTCTGGGTGCTCCAGTTTCCCATCTCATTACAAAGACATACACACCAATTAGTTAATTGGACCATGTAAAAAAATTCCTAGTGTTGGTTGGTGGAAGAGATGGGAATGTGGGGGAATAGCTTACAAGAGATACTGAGTTCCTCCCAAACTTTATGCTTCTCTTAAGATTCCAGCATTTGCAGTTTTTGTGTCTACAAATGATGCAGGACTAAATGTTTCTATAATTTGTTAAATTTCTCGGTGTGGCACAATTTTCTGCCCATTCATTAACTTTTGCTTTGAAAAATTACAGAGGTGCCAACTGATGTAATGAATGATGAATTACTGCTATTCCTAGCAACATAAACTAAAATATTTCCTTCTCATTATGAGCCTATTGTCTCATCTCCAATATTTCACTCCAATCCTTTTATTTCCAATAATTAAACAGAATAAGGTTTTTATAAACCAGCATCAGTAATTCTTTGTTCTAAGTATTAAACATAATTTTTCCTCTTGTGTAATGTTTAATTTATGCAGAACATTGTTGTATGAACAATAATTTAATAGTTAAATGGACTTGCACCATTAAAACAATTCTAGTTTATTATGTTAGTTAGAGGCACTACATTTGGAAAACATTAAGCTTGGCTTGGTGGAAATACCAGATCAATTTCTCACGACATGGACACCCTTCACATGGTGCAAAATAAATTTAAATTTAAATCCGATGCCGGGTTGGGTGAGGTAGGCAGGGGGGGGGGGGGGGGGTGGGGGGACAAGGGGCAAGGTATATCTCCACCTTTCTTTTTCTTTTTACTTATTTCTATATTTTTCGGCCATACTTTGGTAGTTTAGGGGTCTTTTTTTTGTTCTTTTTCGACCTATCTTTACACTTTTCACTTTTTCCCTTTCTTATTCTCTTTTCCTTTTCTTCTTTCATTTTCAGGTTATAAGGTTAAAATGAAGCTGGACAATAATTGTATAATTTTAGACGCCGAATGTTTTATCTTTGTACATTTGCATCTAATAAAAACAAAAACAAAAAAAAACAAAAAAAAATATGTTGGTTAGCTCAGTTCATGTTATGAGAATTTAAGTCATTCTTCAATTCCTGGTTAATGTAACACATTCTTTAGTAGTCTGGTTAAAGGTGAATGACAATTAGATATTGAATCTCATGGAACACACACAGAGCGATTTTGAATCACAGGCCACCAATGTGCGTAAGGAAAAGTCAAGGTTACTCACAGAAGTATGCACAAGAGACATATGAATACCATTAATGAAAATATTTCAGAAGAACAGGGAATGTACTTGGTGTAATGCTGAGTTCATGAGAAGGGTTCAGTAAACTTGCAGAGAGAGGTTATAGTGAAATCTTCATTGGCATTCCAGCAAATAACTGGGAAAACAGTTTCACAATTTTTTTTGTCAAACATCTGTAGAATAAATAAAGAAAATATTTCAAGTGAGCACTGTATAGCCATCAGTGTCTACCTTTTATAATAAATGATGAAATAGGCGATTGTTCTTGTAAGATTTGAATTATCAATCAGGATATCCACAATATTTACTCTACCAGATCTGTAATACTGTATATTGATTTTTTGAGAATTTGTGGTTTGTTGTGGCAGGGACTGGCAGGAGCCCAGCCAAAAACTAGTCGGACACAAGTTGTGTGCTCTAGACATGTTTATTCTTCTGCATACAGCTCCCTACTCCTCAGCTGACACGGGCGTTGCTCGACCTTAAATAACGACTCAGATACCGACCCCGTGACTCGCGCCTCCCCCACCAAGATGCCGCCCTCTAGAGCCGATTGTTCATCGTGACCTTGGGTTGCTATCAGGTGCCGCCACATTGTTAGCAATTTCAATCAATTGATAAAAAGTTCTGGGACGTTTCCAGTTGGTATTCTGCAGCAATATCAGCAGTGTCTCTGGGAGATTATTTTTGTTAATGGTATTCTGGAATGGTAGGCATTTGTACCTGTAGAATTAATTTTTGCTTTGGATTGATCAAGATTTATGATCCTTTTTGTGATTTATGATTTATGGTGTGAAGAAGGGTCCCGACCCAATACCTCGTCCATTCATTCCCTTCACAGATGCTGCCTGGCATTCTGCACTCGGATGCAGTCTAGCAAGCTATTCAGTTGCATCTCCTCCAATTCCAGAATGAAGATTGCGTCTACTACTTTGGCAGGGCAATTAGGGAGGACAATTGCTTCTTTTTCACGGGATTTGCCTACTAGATAGTGTTGGCATTCAGAACCATTGCTTTGCCCCATTCTATTTTGTTTTCCTCAAACAGATGCAATTTGCATAAGCAAGCAGAAATTTCAAACAGCGCATACAAATAAAGTCACACCCAACCCCTGCAAATATCATCAGCTGACAGTTGCCAAACATAAGGTCATAAGGGATAGGAGCAGAATTAGGTTATTCGGTCCATCAAGTCTACTCCGCCATTCAATCATGGCTGATCTATCTCTCCCCCCCAACCCCATGTTCCTGCCTTCTCCCCATTACCCCTGACACCCGTACTAATAAAGAATCTATATATCTCTGCTTTAAACCTATCCATTGACTTGGCCTGCACAACCTTCTGTGGCAAGGATTTCCATATATTCACTACCCTATGACTACAGAAAAGAACACATTTCATGGTTTGCAATGGTTCTCTTTAACTGTTAATTTGACTTTGAGTCAGGAATCTATAGGATTCAGCCCTACTTAGTCATTGAAGGTGCCACCCCTTCAAACGAGAATTAATCGAATGATGTTTAAAGAAGTGTAAAAAACTCTCCCTCCGTGTTCCTTCAGCAAAAGAACGGTTAACTGGCCATGCATCTGACTTGCTATTTGTAGGTGAACATCTTATTCATATTTGTGTCCACAGCCCACAATAATGGTGCCTGGATCTCAAAAAGAACAATGGAGTCTAAAAGATACTTTTAAGTGTTTGACAAGGTGTAACATTTCTAGTACTGAGATTTCACGATGGCTCTCAAAATGAGCTAGTTTAACATACAACCCACTAATCACAATTAGTGAGCTCTATTTTAAACTAGAATCAAAATTAATAACCATCCCCCTGCAGTTCCTGATGACGTTTGAGATTTTCATCATAATGTTGGCTGCTTAGGAGGGTGCCACTGTGTAAAAGGAAAGGGAAAGGCTGAGTCCGTGGAGGAAAGCAACAATGTTCCAAAGGGGAAGGAAACTTCGAATTGCTTGCCACGGCACAAATTTATTGCTGATAACAAGAAGCTGCCTTTGTCCTGGAGTAGCTTCACAGCTTCTGACACAGGGCACAACTTTGAGCTCATTTAGAAAGGAATATAAGGACCCAATATATCCCATTATTCAAAGGCTTTATGAGCCCAACTCCATCTCCGCACGCTAGTTCCATTTCCAGGCTGATAAATTTGAAGTTAGTAATTGAGCTGATATATTTTTGTCACAATACCTCACCACTTGCTATTGAGGAGAGGCTTTTCCTGCTATATTTCCTACATGATTTGGTTCTAATTTTAGATAATCACACGGGAGGCCTGGTCCCCTAACGCAACGCATTCCCCAATGCAATATTTCATCACTCACTTGTTCCCCCAATGCAACCCGTTCCCCCGAAGCAATATTCCACCACTCACCCATAGCCCCTAACTGCGCAGGTGCGGCTCATTTCCCCTCAAACCGGGGAGGGGCAGTGAGTGAGAGAGGGGGGGGGTGTTGGGGGAAGGGGGTGTGTGTGCAGGAGGGGTTGTGTGTGCGGGAGGGGTTGTGTGTGGGGGAGGGGTTGTGTGTGGGGGGGGGGTGGGGGGGGGGGGGATTGTGTGGGGGAGGAGGGTGTGGGGGAGGGGTGTGTGGGGGAGGGGGCATGTGTGGGGGAGGGCGTGTGGGGGAGGGGAAGGGGGGGAGGGGGAGGGGGAGGGGGAGGGGGTGTGGGGGAAGGGGGAGGAGGGTAAACAGGGTGTGGGGGAAGGGGTATCTGGGAAAGGGGGGTGTGGGGAGGGGTGGTCGCCGCAGACGCAGCTCGCACTCTACTCAGCCCGCACCTTCAGCTTTAGGCCTCACTCAACGGCTCCCGGTCCGGCTTCACTCAACATCTCCCAGTTCCACTCAGTACAAATCATAGCACTATCGGGTACGTTTTTGCGCAAATTTAAAAACAACGCAAACCGGAAGAGGACATGATGAGAGTTTTATAAGTATACTAGACCAAGTGCAGACCCGTTGGGTCTGTTCCTCCTACGCCCGGTTACGGTGAGGGGGTGGTGGGGGGGCTGGGGGGGGGGGGGGCGGCATGCAGCGTCACACGCACTAACTACCTCCACACACACGCTAACCACCCCCCTTGATATATATTAATATTATTAAGAGAGGGAGGGGGGGTGGATAGAGAGTGTGGGCAGAGAGAGAATGGGCAGAGAGAATGGGGAGAGACAGAGAGAGAGGCGCAGAGACATAAGGGCAAGAGACAGAGGGAGAGGGGTGTGGAGGGGAGGAGGAGAGGAGGGTGGGAGAGAGAGATGGGAGGAGAGCGGGGAGGGGGAGAGGGGGGGGTAGTGGAGGGGTTTAGGGGAGCGAGGGCTGGGGGGTGTGGGAGAGGGAGAGGGGGGAAAGAGAGAGAGGGGAGAGGGAGAGGGCGGGCGAGAGAGAGAGAGGGAGGGAGTATGCGCCTGCGCGTTGAGAGCATCTGCTTTAATCGAGTGCAGGGCAGGGGGTCGGTGTCGCAAGCAAGGGCATTGTGACGTCCGCAGCTGCCGCAACAGTTTAATTTTTTTTTTAAACAGTCCGTTTTGTGAGCAACTTTATTAAAAATCTGGGGAAATAATTGATCAAATTTAGGGAGGAGTCGATTTCCGAAATCGTAAGTTAAATCGCCACCAAAAAATGTGAAAATCGCAGCATATTTGTGTCTGGTTTTCCAGAAAATACGTTTCAAAGCCAAAATGACATACACATACACACACACACACACACACACACACACACACACACACACACACACACACGCACACACACACACGCACACACACACACCGCGCACACACACACACACACACACACACACACACACACACACACACACACACACACACACACACACACACACACACACACAGAGTTTTAATAGATACTAGACCAAGTGCAGACCCGTTGGGTCTTTTCCCCCAAAGTGTGGTTGCGGGGGGGGGGTGGGAGCTGGGGGAGGCGACACACAGTAACTACACCCCCCCCCACACACACGCTAATTACCCCCCTTGATATTATACTAATATTATTAATTTGCTCATTTTACCCTATAACCGCCCTATTCAGGGGAGCAGATTAGGCATCTGTGAGATGGCGCTGTGATTCGTGCAGAAGTTTGATTTTAGTGGGACCACGTGAAGGTTCCAATCTCCCTCACCTGTCCCATTGTGATGTCATATATGTAAATGAGATCCATTGTGATTGAACATCTGTGAGGTGGCACTTTGGCTCATGCAGCAGTTTGATTTAAAATGTTTTGATGTTTTAATAATTTCAATGTTCCTTTTTTGTATGTTTTCTCCCTTCATATAAATGTCTCTGCGTGATTTTGGTTCATTTTGTTTCAATTTCTTTCCTCCTCCATATTTAGCCTGTGCCTATCATAGGCATTTCTTCTGTTATCTCCAGCACTCCAAATTCATGCAACTTAAAATGTGCCCATCATCTTATTTTTCTGCTCCTGATAATGGATCCTTGACCTAAAACATCCACTCTGTTTTTCTCTTCACTGATGCACCCGTGACCCATTGAATACTTCCAGTTTGGATGTGCAAATATTTGCTCTGTTCTTTGAGCCTGCCTCAAGGGATCCTTTCCACATGTACTCCTGCATTGGGCATGTGTTTTGAAGAAAAAGTGTTTGTGTATGTTGATTGAGTATTGGTAAATTAAGCATTTGCCCTTTGACCTTGTGAGCAATGTCTGGACCATAATTTAAGAAAACAACATTATTTGACCAACAGTGCACCATCCATTTAACATATCTTTCTTGTGCCAAACAATTTCTTGGCTGTTGTCTGGCCCAAACTCCTTCACTGTCCAAGACCTTCTGATGCATCTTGGCTAATTAGCAGCTGCTACTGGTCATTTGCTCATATCTGTCATTTGTTTAAACATTTTGGACATGTAATCAACACAGATTATATCTCTACATTTGTCCTTGGCTGCTTCAATGCCATTCGTGGAATATTTGCATCACCACATTATCTTTACGCCTATCTTCAAGTTGCAGCTGCCTTTATTCCATCCAAACAAATTGTCCAGACTGTTTTATAATTACTAAAATGCCTCTTCGAAATCTGGTCTTTTAGTTTCATACTAGTTGTGGACCTCGTTAATTTGTATGCAGGTTCTGAAAACTGGTCAGCCCCAAATAAACATATCCCCAGGGCAGAAAATGACGTGGTTTCACGTTGAAGATAGTGACTGCATTTTTTCTTGCACATAGAAACAGAAAATAGAGTCCATTTGGCCCATCGAGACAGCTTCGCCATTCATTGTGATCATGGCTGATCATCCACAATCAGTAACCTGTGTCTGCCTTCTCCCCATACCTCTTGATTCCGCTAGCACCAAGAGCTCTCTTTTAAATTCATTCGGTGAATTGGCTTCCACTGCCTTCTGTGGCAGAGGATTCCACAAAATCACAACTCTCTGGGTGAACAAGTTTCCTCTCATCTCTGTTTTAAATGGCCTCCCCTTTATTCTTAGACTGTGGCCCCTGGTTCAGGACTCCCCCAACAATGGGAACATTTTCCTGCATCTCGTTTATCCAGTCCTTTTATAATTTTACACGTTTCTATAAGATACCCTCTCATCCTTCAAAATTCAAGTGAAAACAAGCCCAGTCTTTCCAATCTTTCCTCATATGACAGTCCCGCCATCCCGGGGATTAACCTCTTGAACCTACGCTGCACTACCTCAATAGCAAGGATGTCGTTCCTCAAATTAGGAGACCAAAACTACACACAATACTCCAGATGTGGTCTCACCAGGGCCCTGTACAACTGCAGAAGGACCTCTCTACTCCTCTACTCAAATCCTCTCGTTATGAAGGCCAACATGCCATTAGCTTTCTTCACTGCCTGCTGTACCTGCATGTTTACTTTCAGCGACTGGTGTATAAGGACACCCAAGTCTTGTTGCACTTCCCATTTTCTTAATCTTACACCATTGAGATAATAATCTGCCTCCTTGTTCTTGCCGCCAAAGTGGATAACCTCACATTTATCTACATTTTACTGCATCTGCCACGCATCTGCCCACTCACTTAACCTGTCTGTCACCCTGCAACCTCGTTGCATCCTCTTCGCAGTTCACACTGCCACCGAGCTTTGTGCCATCTGCAAATTTGCTAGTGTTACTTTTAATTCCATCATCTAAATCATTAATATATATTGTAAATAGTTGCGGCCCCAGCACCGAACCTTGTGGCACTCCACTCGCCACTGCCTAGCATTTTGACATGGACTCGTTTTTCCTACTCTTTGTTTCCTGTCTGCCAACCAATTTTCTATCCATGTCAATACCCTACCCCCAATACCATGTGTTCTAATTTTGCCCACTAATCTCCTGTGTGGGACCTTGTCAAAGGCTTTCTGAAAGTCCAGATACACTACATCCACTGGCTCGCATTCATCCACTTTACTTGTCACATCCTCAAGAAATTCCAGAAGCTTAGTCAAGCGGGATTTCCCCTTCATAAATCCATGCTGACTTGGACCAATCCTTTTACTGCTATCCAAATGCGCCATTATTACTTCATTAATAATTGACTCCAGCATTTCCCCACCACCGATGTCAGGCTAACTGGTTTATA